>NC_137282.1:32500000-33125000 GCF_054371585.1 Giraffa tippelskirchi
ATTCAGGGGACAGTGTAATTTGGAGATAGAAGTTTGGAAGATGGTATTTAAAGGCAAAAAGTTGAATGAGCTCACACAGAAGTTCCTTAAGTGGCAATGAACAAGAGTTACAAGGAAAATACTTCATGTTCAGAAGGTAGGAGGATAAGAAGAGACTAGCAAAGAAAACTGAAAACAGCCTGTGAGGGAAGAGAAGAAAAGGGGGCAATGGAATATCAGAAGCCAAAAAAGAAAAAACCTGCTTCTAAGGGGGGAAAGTGAGCAAAATGGCATATGAGATAAGGGGAGAAAATCATCCATACAATTCAAGAAAGCTGAAGTCATTAGTGATCTCACGTAACACTAGCAATTTTGATGGACTGATTGTAAGAGCTGCTTTAAAGGGGTGACACAGAGTATAGACAACATTTAAAAGCATATCCCATGTCATCTGGCAGCAAAGAAATGAAGCAATATTCAGAAAGGACCAATGAAAAGTTTATTTAAAACAGGAGATTTCATTAGTTTTCCAAGTTGGTGGGAATGAGTCAGTGGAATGAAGAACTGAAATAACGCTCTAGAAGGGAGGTACCTAGACAGAAGAACCTGTGGATTGAAGTAGAGCTGAGATCTAATGGAGAAAGGAAGGTGGGGTGAATCTATAGAACTAGAGGCGGGAAGAAAATGAAGTAGATAGGGGTGTGCTGATGGAAACAAGGGAAAGTTCTTCTTTCACAGGAACCAATGTCAGTGGACGTGTAGATGGGGAAGGGCGTGTCAGAGACGGATGTAGAAAGAAGAAGGTATAAAATACTCAGAAGAATGACAGTGACAAACACAAGGAAAACAAGGAAGGTCTGCCAAACAGAGTCAGAGTCATCTGAGCCAAGAGGCCAAGATTTTAAAGAAAGGAAAGATTCCAGTTTTATTGCATGGGACTTGTCAAAACGTATGACTGTAGGTTTAGGATTTTATATGACTATTCAAAGAGAGAGGTGGGCAAGGCAGATGGAGTAAGAACTCCAGGAGGCACAGTGGAAAGGTGATGAGACTCGGGTGGGTGTAGGGCGTTTCTGTGAGTGATTTAGACAGTGCCGAGCACTTGATGGCATCTTTTGTGAGATAATAAAGGCTCCTGGTGGTGGTGAGACTGACTGCTTAGGAGGAGGTAGGAGTGGGGACAATGTGAAACAGGAATAGCTCTGAGCCGCTGTCATCACTACTGTATTTCAGGGAGGGAGCAGGGAGAGGTCTAAAGTCAAATGCTGGATCTTGGTCTTAAGGAGGGAAGCACACGGGAAGCACAGTGACAAAGCATACACAGTAACATGATGTGCTGGGTTTAAAGATTCATACCATGGGACAGTATCTAGTCCAGAGGCTTTCAAACAGTTCTACAGAAGCTTGGAAAAGTGGCAAAGTTTCCCAGAGCAACCTTGTGGGAGGACTTGAAGGAAGAGCATTCAGGACTCTGTGTCCCCCACCTCACCCGAACCAGAGTAGCTCTGACTGTTCTTATTGTAAAACAAAGACATGAAGATTATATTTTCAAAATTCTGCTATTAAAACAAAAACCTTTGAAAATCATTCATGTGCTTCAAACCACAATTATTACAAATTTAATTGAGATTATACTGCTAAGACATGTCTGATACATTGCTTTAAAAAAAATCTTTTATGTTGGATAAAAGTGTTATTTGTGTTTCTTGGGAGGATTTTTTTTAGGATAATTTGAGGAAGTATTGGAGAAGAAAATGGCAACCCGCTCCAGTACTCTTGCCGGAAAAATCTCATGGACAGGAGAGCCTGGTGGGCTACAGTCCATGGGGTCCCAAAGAGTCAGACATGTCTGAGCACACACACCACCAAACAAAAACAGAAACTTCTAAAACTCATGTTATTTCTATTATACTTGGATTCTTTACAGCTTCAACTACTACACTTACATTCCATTGTTTCACATTGGTTACACCTAACACCATTTATTAAAACATCACTACATCTGGCCACAAGTTAGATAGTACAAGTATATTTAACAAGTTTAAGGTAGACTACTTAAGCTTTTGTTCTTTTTTTTAAGAAATTATTGTCTTAGGAGACAGAAAAGTCTCTTTTCCTTAGGAAGTGTTCAGACTTTGTAAGTTTCATGGAACTACTAGGAAATCACATTAAGAGTTAATATGAAATTTAATATTGACTTCTAAGAAGTTTGAGTCCTGGAAGTTCAGTTCAGTTCAGTCGCTCAGTCATGTCTGAATCTTTGTAACCCCACTAACTGCAGCAAGCCATGCCTCCCTGTCCATCACCAACTCTCAGAGTTACTCAAACTCATGTCCATTGAGTTGGTGATGCCATCCAACCATCTCATCCTCTGTCATCCCCTTCTCCTTCCGTCTTCAAACTTTCCCAGCATTAGGGTCTTTCCAAATGAGTCAGCTCTTCCAATTAGGTGGCCAAACTATTGGAGTTTCAGCTTCAACATCAGTCCTTCCAATGAACACCCAGGACTGATCTCCTTTAGGATGGAATGGTTGGATCTCCTTGCAGTCCAAGGGACTCTCAAGAGTCTTCAACACCACAGTTCAAAAGCATCAATTCTTCGGTGCTCAGCTTTCTTTACAGTCCAACTCTCACATCCATACATGACCACTGGAAAAACCATAGCCTTGACTAGACGGAAATCTGTTGGTAAAGTAATGTCTCTGCTTTTTAATATGCTATCTAGGTTGGTCATAACTTTCCTTCCAAGGAGTAAGCGTCTTTTAATTTCATGGCTGCAATCACCATCTGCAGTGATTTTGGAGCCCAAGATAATAAAGTCTGACACTGTTTCCACTGTTTCCCCATCTATTTGCCATGAAGTGATGGGACGAGATGCCATGATCTTAGTTTTCTGAATGTTGAGCTTTAAGCCAACTTTTTCACTCTCCTCTTTCACTTTCATCAAGAAGCTCTTTAGTTCTTCTTCACTTTCTGCCATAAGGGTGGTGTCATCTGCATATCTGAGGTTATTGATATTTCTCCCGGCAATCTTGATTCCAGCTTCTGCTTCATCCCGCCCAGCGTTTCTCAAGATGTACTCTGAATATAAGTTAAATAAGCAGGGTGACAATATACAGCCTTGACATACTCCTTTTCCTATTTGGAACCAGTCTGTTGTTCCATGTCTAGTTCTAACTGTTGCTTCCTACCTGCATACAGATTTCTCAAGAGGCAGGTCAGGTGGTCTGCTATCTATTCCCATCTCTTTCATAATTGTTCACAGTTTACTGTGATCCACACAGTCAAAAACTTTGGCATAGTCAATAAAGCAGAAATAGATGTTTTTCTAGAACTCTCTTGCTTTTTCAATGATCCAGTAGATGTTGGTAATTTGATCTCTGGTTCCTCTGCCTTTTCTAAAACCAGCTTGAACATCTGGAAGTTCACGGTTCATGTATTGCTGAAGCCCGGCTTGGAGAATTTTGAGCATTAGTTTACGACCGTGTGAGATGAGTGCAAATGTGCTCTAGTTTGAGTATTCTTTGGCATTGCCTTTCTTTGGGATTGGAATGAAAACTGACCTTTTCCAGTCCCGTGGCCACTGCTGTGTTCTCCAAATTTGCTGGCATATTGAGTGCAGCACTTTCACAGCATCATCTTTTATGATTTGAAATAGCTCAACGGAAATTCCTTCACCTCCACTAGGTTTGTTCGTAGTGATGCTTTCTAAGGCCCACTTGACTTCACATTCCAGGATGTCTGCCTCTAGGTGAGTGCTCATACCATCATGATTATCTGGGTCATGAAGTTCTTTTTTGTACAGTTCTTCTGTGTATTCTTGCCACCTCTTCTTAATATCTTCTGCTTGTTAGGTCCATACCATTTCTGTCCTTTATTGAGCCCATCTTTGCATGAATCCTTCCCAATTCTTAGGTGACAATAACATGGAAAAAATCAGTACAAAAAATTTACCTTAGATCTAGACAGTGGACACTACTCTTGAGAATAGGACCTTATAGTACTCAAACCATAATGACAGAGAAAATTACTAGATCAGATAAGGAAACACCAGGACAGTTATTCTGAAAATGTACTTGGTGAGTAATACCAATTCTCTTTAAAGTAACTACCATCAGAGTATCAAAAGTAAAGTCTGTGAAAAGAGGCAGTTGTTTAACTAGTCACGAGGGGAAACTGTTGTATTGAAACACTAACATCACAGCAACAAGGTATAGTATATATTTATATAAACACCTTGTCAGATATGTTTCCCCAGTAGACACAGTGGAAACTATTCTTCACTCTTGGTCAGTTCTAAAAAATATAGTCACTCAATAGATTCTAGGTTAAATATTTTGGGGAAAACGGCTCTCTTAGCGATGGGTTTTAGAAAATAATGCTAGCATCCTGAAGACAGAACTCAGTAGAAAATGAGATAAAAGTGTAACAAAAGATTAGTAGGGAATTTGTGCTAAAACCAGCAGGAAATCCACAGCACTCCAGACAACCGTCCAACCAGCTGACTCCTGATAAATAGCGGGGGGAAGGGAGCCAAGCACAGTGACTCAAAGCAGCAGGAAAAGGGGGAGCACCAGCAGGAAACAATGGAAGCTGCCTGGGGTTTCATTGAAAAGTTAATTGAAGCAACAAACTGAGAACCCTGGAAGTCAGAGAGCACACTCTGGGAGACAGAGGGAGCAGGGCAACACGAAGAAACTGAAATAACAAGAATGAAAAAAAGCAGACAGTGCTACAGATGAAGAAATCTCAATCCTAGCAGTCTTGAATAATCCTGGGCCATGCAGGAGGGCTACAGATATAACTCTGGTGGTTAGTGGTTTAGTCATTAAGTCGTGTCCGATTCTTGTGACCCCATGGACTATAGCCTTCCAGGCGCCTCTGTCCATGGGATTCTCCAGGCAAGAACAACTGGAGGGGGGGGCGGCATTTCTTTCTCCAGGGGATCTTCCTGACCCAGGAATCGAACCTGGATCTACTGCATGGCAGGCAGATTCTTTATCGACTGAGGTACAATCAGTAAACAAGACCACATGTTAAATGCAGCGGAAAACATGCATTTGAATTATATGGGAACACATGGGTCTCCTCCATTACACATTTATTTTAAAGGAATTATGAGGTATTCATGAAATTATAAGAAATGTAATAGAATTAATGTGAAAAAATATTTTCTCATTTAAAAAGACACCAAAATCCAAAAGATTAATTTGAGCTACTATGATTTAGAAAAAGAATCAGTAATAACATAGCAGCCCATATGGTTAATAAACTATGGACAAGGACGTTCTGGAGATTCTGGTTAAAATATAGGACTGTGCTATATATAAAGAGAAATATGACATAGGGAACTATATTCAATATCTGTAATAAACCATAATGGAAAATAATATGCAAAAGACTATATATGTACATGTCTAAATGAATCACTGCTGTACAGCAGAAATTGCCACCTACATTCATCAATAGGTGCAAATCACCTATGCTTCATTAAAAAATATGAGCTTTCCTTCTCTCAGGTTCTTAGAAGCAGTCCAATGAATATACAAGTTGCTTTTGCTCTATAACCTCTCTTTTACAAATCAGTTCATAGAAGAGTTTGATCTTAGGTGTTGAGACATAGGTGACATTAAGAAGTTATGCTAGTTCAGACTCTAGGGAAAAGAAATCCTCTAAGAACCAACAAATGTTCGGGAATTTCTACTACAGAAGTTTTCAACATTAGGGAGAGGTGGGCAGAAAGGTGTATCTGAGCAAGTCCAGCTCAGAAGATACAATCACTCATAAATTCAGGTTATTTGAAAGAGAAGTAATCATCAAAAACACTGAAAGAAAAAGGACCATATTTTCCTCTCAAAGTTGGATTTGTAGAATAATTTTTTTAGTGGTTTGAAGTGTTATCTTCTGACTAGTAAACAGGAAACATATTAGCACAGCTACAAAAAGATAATTAGAAAGGTATACATAATTTCACTTTCTTGATAGACAAGAAATAAGAGTACACAGAAAGATCCTGATCCTTCATTAAAAAACTCACCTTTGCTTTTTAACTTATTGAGCAAAAATGTAACAAGTTATCTCAAGTTGCAGTGTATGTACTTAGTGATCAAAGAATTAAGGAAGAACACAGTTAATTAGCCAAAGGTAATTAGACAAGAATGAATAGCATGTTGAGCTAGAAAATTAAACATTTTCAAGAATGTGGTAGAATATGCAATTAGATGTGGAAATTTATTTTTAAAAGAATATTCATTTTATTAATATGAATTATTTAGTGTGGGTAAAATACTAAGAAAGTACAAATTAACTCAATGTCAGTTTACTAGAAGATTCTAATACTTACAGAATTCTTGATGCTACTGATTTTCAAGTGCCATTACACTAATGTGTATCATTTTAAGACATAATACCCATAAAATAATTTGAAAATAGATTAAAAGTGTATGAAAGAACATCCTTTTCTTATATAATATATTGACACTAACCCCCATAATATAAGCTTTTTGGTAGTTTGGTTCATATAGCAAAAATGTGTGTGCAATTTACATAGAGTCTGATTTTTAATTTACATTTGGTAAGTTGATTTGAATAGACGTTTTAAAAAGAAATAGGAAGCCAGATACAAAACAGTGTGCACTGAAGATTAAATAAATCATCTATTTGAATCAACCAATAAAGGCTTCCCTGATGCCTGATGCAATGCACGAGATGGAGGAGATGCAGATTTGATCCCTGGAAGATCCCTTTGAGGAGGAAATGGCAACCCATTCCAATATTCTTGCCTGGGAAATCCTACGACTACAATCCAGGAGCCTAGCGGACTACAATCCAAAGGGTTGAGAAGAGTTGGATGCAACTCAGCAGGAGCACAATAAGGCGTTTATTGGATCTTGACTCCTGTGTTAGCTGGCACCATTTCCTGCTATAGTAATTAGGCTTGTAAAAGTATGACTTACTTAGCATTTATTATTTGTCAAGAATTGTGATTATATGTGTATGTATTATTGCATTTATTCTTTGTTGTAGGTATTATAATCTCCTCTTTATAAATGAAGAAGAATTGGGGATTAGAAACTAGATACAGTGAATACACCAGATATTCATATTGTCAGGATTTAAAAATTAGATATTTATCAATGTACATGCCAGAACTATGACTCTCCCAATGTGATATAAGAAGATATTTTCATACTGAATTAAAACTATTATTGGAAAGCATCTTTTCAATACACTTCTGGAAAAATCCTAGAGAGGAAATCTGCATTTATTATGTGCAAAGGATATGGTACTTGTGGAAAGCTTAAGTAGATGTTAAACGTCCAGATTTTATTCTCGTCTTTTAATCAATTCTTGAAGCACTGATAAATTAGCCATTAAGTAAGAAAACAAGAAGAAGGGAAGAAAATATTTCTAGTAACTATTAGCCCTGAGGAACAATGGCAGAGACAGAGAGCTGGACCCTGTGTCAGAAGACCTGGATTGGAATTCTAGCCTGTCCACTTAAAGTTTGAGCAAGCTATACAGCCTTCTTGAAACCTCTCTGAAAAACACGGGTAACACTACTAAACTATCCACTTGACACAATTTCAAGAGGTTCAAATGACATCCTCCTGACTAAAGTGATCTGCAAACCAACAAGTTGCTTTCTTCACACAAACCTTAAAATTTAATTATTATCAATGTCCCAATTATCCTATAAACTCACTTGTAAGTTCAACCTGCTTTTTAGTTTTCATCGGAAATACAGGCACTATATTAGAAAACATTTTACTCTATTCCAGGAACACTGGAAGGAAAATATTGTGTGGTGAATGGAAATAACTCGTACTTTGATTTCTAACTTTTAAGAAATTGAGTAGCGAACAACATTTCAGAAAACACAAAAGCTTTCAAGCCTCCTGTGGTCTAACTGGTGTTTGAAGGGAGGGATCCTTGAATGTGTACAAAGGGAGAAAACACAGTTCCAGTGCCCTCTGCTTGCCTCCCAGAGTCTAATGGCCACACACATTAAAGCAACAAGAAAATTGAGCATGCATATTTCAAAACTCCTCAAATGTTTATGCCATAAACGAGAAGTTAAAAATGGAGACTTCAAGTGATTAAGTAGAAATTTTTACCAGGTGAAAATATATATTCATACAAGCACCTTTTAAAACTCAAGTATATTATATCACATTTCTTGGGAAATGTTATAGGCATCTATGGACCAAGACTATTTTCTAACTGTAAAACAGCTGTAATAACAATGGATCTTTGCAAATATATCTCTTGTACCAAAAAAATGAATCTGAGTTTAGTTATTCAGAGAAATCTTATTAAAAATAATTATCTTTTAAATACCAAAATAATGTACAAAAAGTCAGGATATTTATATGTGTATAGATAATACATTAAAACCAACTCTTTCACAAAGATGTGTTGGAGTTTCTACACAGAAATATATGACTGTGTCACTCAGTCTTCAGCTGTGTCATTTTGAAAATAAGTATGTATTTAAAAGGGGTAATAAGATCATCATTAGATGAAATATAAGTAATAATCAACAAATAAATGTAGGATTCACAGTTAAAAATCAATCTATTTCTGTCTTTTCAGTATTTTAACAGTGGCATGTATTTTTTGAGCCATCTAAAAAAGTTGGGCTTCCTTTGTTCAGCAATGAAATGTCATTAAATATTAATGAAGAAGAAATAGAGTCCAAGAAGCTACACTTAACTCCACTGCATTTTAAAACACTTTTCTAGAACTGGACATGTATGCATCATGTACGAATTCTGCATTTGAGGACTAAGGCATATATACACAAGGGAGGCAAGTCATTAAATAAACACCATAGAGGGAAGGCATATAAGGAAAGCAAGAAAAATGCAAGAGGCACTGGATATACAGTGGGAAAGCAGGATTTTGGAAAAGAGCTCCAGGTTAAAGGGATTTATTTTAATAGAAAGAAAGAGGTGGCTTCCAGGAAAGGGACAGAAATCTAGTTATAAAAATAGATGATCAGGGGCATGGTGAGAGAAACGGAGGAAGGAGACAGATGAAGGCTGAAGAGCTAGAGTTTGTGCCTGTGGACGGTTAGCCCAAGATGAAGACAAAAGCAGAGAGGAACTGAGCTCTGCCCAGATAAGAGACTGCATATTTCTCATTCTCGAAGTCAAGGAGACTATGCCAACTACACATGTGGAGAGAAGTTTCTCAGAGGTCAAAAGGGAGGGGGCGCCCCCCTGTAGTAGGTGATGTCAACTTACCCATAGGCCTCTTGGCTAGAATCCATCTTTGGCCAAGAGCTGAACACTCGTGGGGGAAGACCCTGAGATAAGCCAGATACAGACTCAGAACCAGGCAAATGACTGGCCAAAAGGAAACCTGGAAGAAACGTCCCATATAAGTGATTCAAACTGTAAGAGAGCAAATTTCTTCTGAGCCCGCCCCGTCTGTCTACCCACACATACTTTTTTTTTCCTCCTAATAAATGCTTTACTTGTTTGACTACTTTCTGTCTCTTTGTGGAAATTCATTTCTGTGAAGCTAACAGACCACGGACTTATCACTGGCCATTGTCCCTACTGGTCTGGTGTCTAGGATTTGGAGCTCAACTGCAGGAGCCTAACTTCAATCTCTGGCTGGGGAACTGAAATCCTGCTTTAAGCCACTGCAGGCCGAGGCTACCAGAGATCAAAACTGCAGATGGTCTGAGAAAAAAGGGATTGTCTGCAGTAAGCAGGGGAATGATGTCTAACAGTGTTGGGCAGGTGGGAAGAGGTGGGAGTGTACAGTTCATGAGGCTGCTACCGTTGATGTGACGGTGAACAAACGCATGGACCAAGGAACTGGGAGGCCAGAATGGAGGCAAGGAGCGACAAGCTTACCCCATGAGTCAGGGCAAACTACACCAAGAGCTCAGTGCAAGATGGGAAGGCAGGGTGTCTTGCTCAAAAAGCAGGATAGAAGTGCCTTGAAATGCACTAAAGTGTAACTTTTTCCTTCAGTTTTCCTTTTGATAAGTCATAATTTTATTATTATTATTATTATTATTTACCTTGCCGGTGCTCCATTATCTCTTTGGACTTCACCATGAAACACAAACTCAAATTGAAATAAAGAATTTTAAGCCGTGATCTCAGCATTAAACCCAAATGCAGGGCTTTCTCTGCACGAGATCCTATGAAGAGGTACCAACTGCTCATTCAGGATGCTGGTGTCATCAACAATCCTCAGAGTAGATGCCAAAAGCCTAGGGTCAGGCACTATTAGTAAGGATGGAAAGATACAGAAAGGAAAAAGAGTATAAAAAAAAAGGATAAGGTACATACAGATTTATTTACCCATTTGATAGGCACTATGAAGGCCATTTGATTAACAATTTGAAAATGAGGGTAGACAGAAAACTAAGGTTCTAGTTTGGTTTACCAGGTAAATAATGATCTTACTGAACAAGAGAGAACCCCAGAGGGAAAGTGTGACATTTGTGAAAGAAGGAGATACTAGATTTAAGCCATGTTTAACATGGCTACTGGATATTTTTGACTTGCAATAGCAAGAAAGTTTGTAGAAATATGCTCTGGATCCTAGTTAGAAGAGAACAGGTTTGAAGATCATTCATGTAGACGTAACAGTGGAAACAGAAATGAGTGAAAGAGGAGAATCATAATATTCTCCTAAAGAAACTTCTGCCAGCTGACAATAGGTCAATGTGTCAATTGTGAAGGAAAAAAAACCTGTTACTCAGTAAAACTTCAGAGCTGCTGCAACATCATCCAGCTGAGTTTTAAACTCAAACTCTAATTTCCCTCAATATATTAATGAATGAATAAAGATACATCAGGCAAAGAACCAATATAGGGCTCTTCCAATAAGGGGGAAAGATCCAGGAAAGGAGATTCCATGTGTTCAAGAGGGTGCCTAAAGAAACAAGGAAGAATCCACAGACAAAGGGATCAAGAGATAAAAGAAAGCAAACAAAATGTTACAGTTTGCCAATTTTGATATATAAACCCAGTTCAGCAGTTAACCAACAGATTCATTTAGAAGTATAATTTTCATAGGCATGAAGACCTACAAGACCTTTTAGAACTAACACCCAAAAAAGATGTCCTTTTCATTATAGGGGACTGGAATGCAAAAGTAGGAAGTCAGGAAACACCTGGAGTAACAGGCAAATTTGGCCTTGGAGTACAGAAAGAAGCAGGGCAAAGGCTAATAGAGTTTTACCAAGAGAACACACTAGTCATAGCAAACACCCTCTTCCAACAACACAAGAGAAGACTCTACACATGGACAACACCAGATGGTCGACACCGAAATCAGATTGATTATATTCTTTGCAGCCAAAGATGGAGAAGCTCTATACAGTCAGCAAAAACAAGACCGGGAGCTGACTGTGGCTCCGATCATGAACTCCTTATTGCCAAATTCAGACTTCAATTGAAGAAAGTAGGGAAAACCACTAGACCATTCAGGTATGACCTAAATCAAACCCCTTAGGATTATACAGTGTAAGTGAGACATAGATTTAAGGGACTAGATCTGATAGACAGAGTGCCTGATGAACTATGGATGGAGGTTCGTGACATTGTACAGGAGACAGGGATTAAGACCATCTCCATGGAAAAGAAATGCAAAAAGGCAAAATGGCTGTCTGAGGAGGCCTTCCAAATAGCTGAGAAAAGAAGAGAAGTGAAAAGCAAAGGAGAAAAGGAAAGATATTCCCATCTGAATGCAGAATTCCAAAGAATAGCCGAGACAGATAAGAAAGCCTTCCTCAGCGATCAATGCAAAGAAATAGAGGAAAACAATAGAATGGGAAAGACTGAGATCTCTTCAAGAAAATTAGAGATACCGATGGAACATTTCATGCACAGATGAGCTCGATAAAGGATAGAAATGGTATGGACCTAACAGAAGCAGAAGATATTAAGAAGAGATGGCAAGAATACACAGATGAACTGTACAAAAAAGATCTTCACAACCCAGATAATCAGGATGGTGTGATCACTCACCTAGAGCCAGACATCCTGGAATGTGAAGTCAAGTGGGCCTTAGAAAGCATCACTACGAACAAAGCTAGTGGAGGTGATGGAATTCCAGTTGAGCTATTGCAAACCCTGAAAGATGATGCTGTGAAAGTGCTGCACTCAATATGCCAGCAAATTTGGAAAACTCAGCAGTGCCCATGGGACTGGAAAAGGTTAGTTTTCATTCCAATCCCAAAGAAAGGCAATGCCAAATAACACTCAAACTACCGCACAATTGCACTCATCTCACATACTAGTAAAGTAATGCTCAAAATTCTCCAAGCCAGGCTTCAGCAATACGTGAACCATGAACTTCCAGATGTTCAAGCTGGTTTGAGAAAAGGCGGAGGAACCAGAGATCAAATTGCCAATATCCGCTGGATCATCGAAAAAGCAAGAGAGTAGCAGAAAAACATCTATTTCTGCTTTATTGACTATGCCAAAGCCTTTGACTGTGTGGATAACAATAAACTGTGGAAAATTCTTCAAGTGATGGGAATACCAGACCACCTCACCTGTCTATTGAGAAACCTGTATGCAGGTCAGGAAGCAATAGTTAGAACTGGACATGGAACAACAGACTGGTTCCAAATAGGAAAAAGAGCACGTCAAGGCTGTATATTGTCACCCTGCTTATTTAACTTATATGCAGAGTACATCATGAGAAATGCTGGGCTGGAAGAAGCACAAGCTGGAATCAAGATTGCCAGGAGAAATATCAATAACCTCAGATATACAGATGACACCACCCTTATGGCAGAAAGGGAAGAAGAACTAAAGAGCCTCTTGATGAAAGTGAAAGAGGAGAGTGAAAAAGTTGGCTTAAAGCTCAACATTCAGAAAACTAAGATCATGGCATCTGGTCCTATCACTTCATGGGAAATGGATGGGGAAACAGTGTCAGATTTTATTTTTTTGGGCTCCAAAATCACTGCAGATGGTGATTGGAGCCATGAAATTAAAAGACGCTTACTCCTTGGAAGGGAATTTATGACCAATCTAGATAGCATATTTAAAAGCAGAGACATCATTTTGCCAACAAAGGTTCATCTAGTCAAGGCTATGGTTTTTCCAGTGGTCATGTATGGATGTGAGAGTTGGACGGTGAAGAAAGCTGAGCGCCAAAGAATTGATGCTTTTGAACTGTGGTGTTGGAGAAGACTCTTGAGAGTCCCTTGGACTGCAAGGAGATCCAGCCAGTCCATCCTAAAGGAAATCAGTCCTGGGTATTCATTGGAAGTACTGATGTTGAAGCTGAAACTCCAATACTTTGGCCACCTCATGCAAAAAGCTGACTCATTGGAAAAGACCCTAATGCTGGGAAGGATTGGGGGCAGGAGGAGAAGGGGACAACGGAGAATGAGATGGCTGGATGGCATCACCGACTCGATGGACATGGGTTTGGGTAGACTCCGGGAGTTGGTGATGGACAGAGAGGGCTGGTGTGCTACAGTTCATGGGGTCGCAAAGAGTCGGACACAACTGAGTGACTGAACTGAACTATTTTACAACTTTTGAGAAGTTAAAGTAAAATGTAGTAATAACTCAAGTCATCATTTACTCCATGCTCTTGAATATCTGAAGTCAGGTTTTCTTACTTTTCTATGTAAAATATTATTAACTTGGGAAAGATATTATTAGGCTACTCTAATGGTCATAGTAATTTTTCCACAACTTAACATTTTAAAAGTACCTATCTACCCACTCACCCCCTACATTTTTTAATCTTTTAATATATGAACTACCTACTTAAGAATTACAAATATGTTTAATAACTGTTCCCTATGCAGAAAACATGTCTCAAACATTTTATAATAGGCATGTGTATGTTGTAACATTAATTGCTCAAGTTTAATTATTAATATATATATTTGTCAGTTTTATATATAGTAGTTTGTGCATATATGTAACTATATCTATATATGCATATATAGATATTTATATGTATAAATTCTACATAGGTTTATACATGTAAGATGCTATTTATTTTAAAAACCAGAGTATGAAGCAAGGTTCATCTGTCTGCTATATCATTATGGTGAAGTCAGAGGTTAATTATTTAGAAAGGCACTCTCTAATAATATCATGGCTGGTCTATTGTGAATTTTCTCCCTTTTAAACAGCAGGATTTCTTCCATACTGTATATGCCATGTAATTACTTCACTTGAATGCAATACTTTAATGAAGACCATTTTAATTAAATTAAATTTCTCCCTTGTGGTAACTCAATCAAAATGCATCACACCCTCATTATAATATAATCTGTAGGAGTCCAACACTATAAGTGCTATAAGGAGGGTTTATTTTAATAACAGCAGCAATAATAAACTATCAAGTTATGTAATATCATAACTGAAAATTTCATGTTAAGTTCACAGCCTATGCATTTTAGTTCCTAATTACTTTAGTCTGTTTATGTTGCTTTATTAGAGGCAATGTCATTCAAATAATTATCTTCTGTTTGACTAATATTTATGACAAGCCTCTACTTCAACTGGCATAATTAAATTTACATAAATAATTAAACAATTTCTTTCCAATTCAGTAGTTATCATCATAAGCCTGGTTTAAACACAATTCACTTTTATTTCATAAAGTCCTGATCAGACTGGACGTATTTCAACTTGAAAGAATGTCATCTATGTTTTAAGAGGTCAAGATGGGTTCAGGAAAATATTCATATAGTGAACTAAATAAAAAACTAAATCAAGGGAATTTCATCTTGTTATTTATAACTAATAGTATGTTGAATAAGCGTAACTGCTTATGTTTTGATGGGATTCAAAAATATGCAAACCATAGTAAATTATACAATTGTTTCTTATAAAACATGTGTTTCAAAGGATATATTCCTTAGGCAAATTATGAAAAACAATGATAATCAGTTCTCATTATATTCAACCAAAAGCAAGTTATGAAATTATAATCATACTCCAGATTTTCATTTTGGACTGCTTTAATGTCTGAGACAGCATAGCACATCAGTGAGATTTCTAAATTAAAACAATATTTCCATTTACTGGCCTCACTACACAGAGAGCTCAGATTCATCCTGGTTTCCAGCTTCTCCCTCCTACTATGGGATTTAATTGGTGTTTATTCCTGCCGACTCAGCCCCTTTCACGCTGCCCTGCGTATTGCTTCCAGAATAACCTCGAGATATCAGAGATGCCACACAGTTTCATTCCAACCACAGACTGCGTGAGAGGAACCCCTACCTTGGGCTCTGCCCTTTAGAGGACCCTGTTCTTTCCCCTCTTCATCCACACCCCGTTCAAAGCACAAGGAATAGACGGGGCAAATGGGATGTGACGTCCAGAGCTTACTACGTCTATGCTCCCTAATCCCTTAATACCATTGTGGCAGCGTCTAAGACCTGCTTGAACCCCTTCCTCAGGTACTTCCTCTGACCTGAGAAGGAGCCAAAAGGCATCTGCTTGGGGAGCAAGGGGGTAGAACTTGGCCACGTGGGCTGGGCTGAAGTTGTTGGGACTGGAGTAGGAAGGGGATCAACTGAGTTCTGCAGTGTCCCTGTATTGCCATGTGATAAAGTGGAACTCTGAATAACAAAGGTCAAAGATGTCCACAGATATCATTTTACTCACATTGTGTGACAGTTCTTAAGCCTGGAAAGACCAAAACACCTGCGTGCTTTTCACCCATTTCTTATAACCTTCAACGTTTGCCTGATTTGGGATGCCACCCAATTCTACCAAAGATTAGCTTATCATGTGCCCCTCAGACAAGTTCTTCCACTGTTTGCACCATTTCCACAGGACCTGTTTGCGATATCTATCTATAGACTGCTCATCAGGTATCTATTCTGCACATGGGCTAGCTGGCTGTTTCTCTATGACCCAACTGTGGTGTCCTAGACCCCTCCACTAAACCCACTTTGAAGCTATACCCAGCACACACCTTCCCTCCACAAACATTAGACTAGATACAGATTTTTTTATCACACGTTCGACGGGTGGCAGGGAAGAGAACTCCCTCATGCACACAGCAGAAACACCATCAGATTGCACACAAGGCATCTTTATACTCCCCATAGCTCCTCTCCCTGGCTTGTTGCATTAGTGTTCTGTTCTCTCCTTTACACAGACTCTAAAAATCATTTCTATTAGCTTGGACTGTTCAGCATCTGCCTCTATTTAGTACACACCACTCAGCAAAAATAAAGTAGTTAAGTAAATACTGTCCCAGACCAGCTGCTATTCTTCAAGCATTGCCTTGACTAATCACCTCTGTGAAACAGGTCCCTAGGGAGGCAAGGAACATCCTCCTTCTAAGAAAGTAAGAATCTCTCCATATTGTAATAGGCACAGAGTCTGTTCCTCGCTCAAATTATCAGACAACTGAGTGTTTGCCAAACTAACACTGTGCCTGATGGAAATGCTTTCCCCAAGAAACATTCCTGTTTTGGATAACCCGACTTAAATCCTGGTTTGGACAGGAATATGATACTAACTCCTCAATAAGGATATATATCTAAAGATATCTAACTACAGTTAGCAGCTGATGGAGATGCATTTATTACTGTCCCTGTGCTTTCAATTATACAACCTAAGTCAAACCTCTCTTTGGGGATGCAGGGAAGTTAACTGGCACTGTTTTTAACCTTCATCTTTATTTTTCATCCTTTTTCACCCTTAACGTAATTCACTTCACTCAGGTTAGAGTATCTTTCAGGCTATCTTAACTGCTCTCTCATGCCCAGAGAAGGGGCTCTCTGCCTCTAATTTCACATCTGATTTTAGCTGGCTTCAAACTCTAATGTCTGAATGCTTTCCTTAGTAGCTCACTTCATTTTTGGATTGTTTTACTGCTTATCTTTATAGTTATTCTCATTATTTTTGAATACATTTTCATTTTTCATCTACCTAGATAATTTTGAATTTCCAAAGTAAATTTTGAAAACATAACAAAATAAAATTTAACAACAATACCAAAACTAATAATGATATGCAGCTGCAAACTTCAGCACTTGGATGTCTTTCAAAGTCCCTGAAATCCATTTTAGGCTTTGCTAGTGAACAGAAGTGTCTACTTCAAATAACACCACAATTGAAACTTTTTCAATTGGGAATTTGACTGTGTTTTTCAATGCATTTTTAAAGAAAAGTGTTTATTTTAAACTTTATATATTCAAGCATGCATGTGATAAAAAGATATCAATGATGGAAGACACTTCAACTTTACAGAAGTACATACACAAAATTGATTAAAATGTGGTGTTAGCTCCCAAGGGGCTCCCATGTTAGAAGAAAGCCACACAAATTTGCAGTCATCACTAGCTAACCTGGCATGCTGAAAAGAAGGGGAGGAAGGCAGAGGTAATCAGAAGTAAAGCTTAAAGCAAGTCCTAGTAAGCTCCAGCTTCTCTGTGGATTCAGGTTTTGACATCTTTGAGCAAGTGTGTACTAAATAGAATCCCAGGTCTTTGTTGTGGCTTTTTTTTTTTTTTAATTAGTTTATTTTCTATGTTCTAACTTTACAATATTGTATTTGTTTTGCCACACATTGACATGAATCCACCATAGGTGTACATGTGTTCCCCTTCCAGAACCCCCTTTTGTTCTGGCTTTAATACTTTATTATTTCCAATAAGAGCCACCTGATTTTAGGGAAGTCCATTGTTCGTTTCTGGGATCAGTACATTAGAGTTGCCTAATTTCCATCTAACTAAAACCACAGCCAGCATCAGAGCCAGATGTGATTAATCACACAGGGAATCAATACTATAGAATTGCCTACTTTGCATATATTAAAGATGTACAACTATCTACATATCTACGGTAACAGAAAGCACGTGGCCATCATAAATTAAGGTTTAGTGAGCTTCCATAACACAATGGTCCTTGCTCCTGCCATAAGGGTATACATATTTGTTCCTTCTCTGGATATTTTCAGGTTAAATGTTGAAGTTCTGCTTATTAATTTGAGGAGAGCACTCACTCATGCATGGCCCAATCCAGTGATGAGCCCAGAAGCTCTGGGGGGACGTGAGAAGGGAAAGGGAGGAGAGAGGGAGGGAGGGTCCATCCCTACAAAGCAAGTAATGAGTCACCACAGGGACCCCCTAGTGGTTAAGAACTGTGGCCTTCCACTCTTACCCCCAAGAAATGCATGCACATCTATTAGGTATTACTAGGAAGGATGGGTTTAGGTAAGGTGGATGATTATATAAGATACTACTTGTTTTGTAATTTTATTAGATAATTTTCCTAGATGAATAATTCTACAATAAATATACCTAATTGGACAAGTTTGTCTCTTTCTTGTACTCTTCCCAAAGTCAGATGAGTGATGGTGTCAGGTCTCAGAGTCCTGTAACTTACTGACTTCCCCAGAGAGGGGCCACTAACAAGGCAACTAATGACTACTTTTGTTTGGCATTTCCTTGACAACTTAAAAAAAAAAAAAAAAAGCACAACATGAGAGTTGCAAGTTAAGTTTTATCGGGGGCAAAATGAATACTGCAGTCCAGGAGATAGCACTTCAGATCGCTGAGAAACTGTTCCAAAGAGGAGGGAGTGGGGAGGTCAGTATATATGTGATTTTAGTGAAGAGGGATTGCATGCAATCAAGCACATATTTTTCCAAAAAGCTTCTACTAGTCTCGTGAAGTTTTGCTACTCACAAGGAACAGTTGGTCACCATGAAGGTTTTTAGTGGTTTTCTAGATAAAAGGAGATACAGAATTAGAGTCCTAAAATCAGCTCCTGAAAATATCCAACTATCTGAAGACCTCTCCTGCCAGTTTTTTGTTTTGTTTTCTAACATTTTATCTGTTTGTTTTAATTTATTTATTTTAATTGGAAGCTAATTACAATATTGTAGTGGTTTTTGCCATACACTGACATGAATCAGCCATGGGTGTACATGTGTTCCCCATCCTGAACCCCCCTCTCTCCTCCCTCCGCATCCCATCCCTCAGGGTCATCCTAGTGCCAGATTTTCTAGCGCACAGACTGCCTCATTTCTTCCCTCTACCCTGAACTCCTTTCAGGAGGTGTTGAAAACCAGCAGCTGCCACAGCACATGATTTAATCCTTGTGGAGGTAGATGGCAAGTGCAAATGGCCCTTTGTAGCCGACAGCTTCTAACTCCAGTCGGAGAAGAAGAGAGGCCCAAGGTCAAGCTCTGGAGAGTAAAACACAGGAGGCTTCTGGACGGTTACCTGGACTCCAACCCGAGCACTTCTTCACCAGCCTTTGTTTTCTCCTCCTTGTCTCGAGCCCCAGGGGATCCTGATTACTGTGTTCATCCATCACTGCCAAAGGGTGCAACTCCAAGGGAGATGGGCCAGACCCAACCCCCTGTTGTGCTTTCATCACTATTAATATGCAAACCTAATTTATCCTGGGTATCTACTGTCTATAAATCTTTGGCAATACATCAGTAAACAAAAGCACAGGACCAGGTCAAACACTGCAAGCTTTTAGAAACAGAACTTACTGAGGCATCTAAGGATTTCTTAGCCTGATGTCACACTCCACAGAGGCACCCACTGGGTAGGTCACAGGAGGCGCTGCAGTTTCCTAATTAGGGGTTACCAGTCCCTCCTCTGAGGTGTCCAGGGACTCAGCTCCTGCAGCAGGATTCTAGGACAGGGTCTTGGCCTCCTCCCTGCTGAGATGCCAGCCTGCAGAGACCGGTCTTAGTTTCTCAAAGAGAAATAGAATATGAACATTTGACAGTCATTAGGGAAGGGAATCTTGTAGAAGATGCTACCTGACCTAGACCTACATAAATGCACAGGATTTCAAAGGCCAGACAGGGAAGAAAGGAGACTCCGGAGGAAGGCTGTTGAAAGAGGTGTAAGAGAACAGGGAAATCGGTGTAAGTACTGGACATTTTTGAAAGTCAGGCAAAGGTTTCCTCCTTCATTTATGTCATTCGGTAAGAATTATTGGCAGGTGGGATTAAGGAGTTCAAGAAGTTAGGAGAAAATAGGAGACAAAGATCATGAAATAAAGATCTGAAAGTGAAAAGCGGTATTGGGAATGGAGAGTAAGTGACTTTTGACTTATTTGACTGAAGTGTTAGGCAATCAATAGAGGTAGCACACGTTGAAATATGTAAGTTAAACATGGCTATTTTTCAACTAATCTCTAACAATGAAATCTCTATAGATACAGTATTATTAGAAGTAAGCCCACTACTAAAGCAAATAAATTTTCTGACAAGAGAATTAACAGTGATTTGACTGTATTCTAAAGCTGAGGTAAACATATGGCTTATCTACAAGGTGACCATTACTATTTTATAGCTTTGTCTTGGAATATTTTATTTGAAATTACCAAAGTCACTGAATCCTCTCCTAGAGGGGAAAATCCTTGTAATATAAGTATTAAATCTGTATTGAATAATTAAGACCATATGGTAATTGCAGTATTCATTATTAAAAACACAGCAAGTCTACAGTGGTTGTTCTTTTCTGAATGAAACAAAAAAGGCTGACTAAATAATGTGCAAAAGTGGTTTATAGACATATTAACAAGACAGAAACAAAACATACCTCTAAAGGAATGTTAAAACAGCCTGCTGTATTATTTATTCTAATTTCAACTTTTTATGCCCTTCGTCTGGAAAGCTGCTAAATTTCTCTACTGTTTTCTTATATCAATTATGTGAACTATAAAACTGCTAAGCCAACATCCCCAAACAATTTTTCCATCATTTACATTATCTAAAATGCTAACATTCACCTATTACAGGGGTCAGCAAACCCTAGCCCATGAAGCCAAACACAGCAACTTGCAGTCCAGGTAGTGAAGCTTCCACGTAACACAGACATCCCTATTTGTTCACATCTCATCTATGACAGCTCTCTCATAGAGAGGGCAGAGTTAAGTGCTTGCAACAGAGATCATACTCCTCAAAGCCTAATATTACTACTGGACCCTTTAGAGAAATGGTTTGTGGACTATTGACAGAGGATTATTTTATTTTTGTCTTCTTTATTTCTATTTTTGTGATCGTCTCTTAAGGAAGCCACACTTGGCAGGGATTCCTACTTTTTCTCTCATTTTTCAAATGTGTTGTGTTAGTATTATTAAACAATCATTATCATGCTCATTTTTAATATTGCTCCTTCATTTAAAAAAAAAAAAAACTGCTTTCTGATATATCCACCAGGGTTCTCTTAAAGGTCCGAGCATACTACTTTCTGGTAAAAAGAAGTTAGTCTTTTTACAAATCATTTTGTTTAAGACTTTTGGGGACCTAAGTTAGTTTGTTCTAATTTTCAAGAAAAAGTTATGTTTATTTTCTTTAATAAAGTTCACAAATAGAATGGAGAAGAACAATGTCATAATATTTTGGAGTATCTTTTTTTGTCCTTAGGTTTCTTACAAAATTTCTTCTGTGCTGAAACCTCTTATCAAGAGCCTCAAAGACTACTAAACTTATGAAATTCTGTAGAGAATCTATGCCCACTTATGTCATGCTAAATCCCACTCTACCATCTCAAAGATCTAGAATAAGGTTCATAAATACTGCTCACACCTGGAAGGGTAGCCAACCTTAAAGATCAAGAGCATTCAGACTTTAAAAACACATTCTTGCCACCCCTACTGTAGACAGTGATGAACGAAAATTATTGCCATAGCTAGAATTCCTAATCGAAATGTGATAAATCCAGAATATTCTGAAGAAAGACATATTTTATTGTCTGGTTAAACGAGAATATCAATTATGAAGAATTTAATAAAATGTTAGAGATATATTATCCCTTCTACATGGATAAAGAACTCCTCTCTGTAGAGTTTATTATAATTGAAAGTTCCCTAAGGGCAGGCAGTGAAATTAGGTTCACTGTTATATCGTCACTGAATAACAACACATTTGGCAAATAATTAGCCAATATTTATAACTAAATAAATCAGTGAGTGGACAGGGAGATGCATGGATTTTGGATGAAACAAGTTTTCTTGCTCTTTTTTTTTTTTCCTCACGTATTTGAAATGGTTTCCCTTGAGATACAAAGTACCATTGGTGATAACAGTATAGTTTTCATTGACTAGATGACTAGATTTTTCCTTATTCAAAAGTTGGGAGGAGGGAATATTTAAAGTTGAACCAGTATCTTGGTTTTACAGTATTTTATTATGAAGTAAGATTTTCTACATTCCTAAATAGTTTATTTTGTATGGTGTCAACATTTTTAACTACATTGTTTAACCTGTAGGATAGATTTGACAATTAGAAACAGATTCACTAATCTGTGACGAAGCAGTATTATTACCCAGGACAGTTTTTATTCCATTACAAAAACCATTACCTAGGCTAGCTTCAGCTTACAGATAATACATCATGGTGATTAAGACCCTTGAATCAGGAATCAGAACTGGGTTTAATTTTCTGTTTTCTTAATTATTTAGTGTGTAGCTTTAGCAACACACTTATGTCTCAATTTTCACATTACTTAAAAAGTAGAGCATTTCCTTATATGGCTTAAATGAGGTGGAAAGAAAAGGTACCAAGGGAAAATGTAAAGAAGTGTAGGGGAGGGAGAGAGGAAACACCCAGGAGCAAGAGGACAGTAGGAGCTAAAGCAGAGGAAGCAGGTCATCAAAGGGAGCGAAGAAGCAGCCATGTTGACATTTCCCCACATCACTAAAGAAGTGCAGTCAACTGCCTCAGATGCCTAGGGTTTGCTGCAGCCAAGTCAACACTGAAAATTAAATGAAATATTGAGATTTTATCAACGTAATACCTAGGACTAGTAGACAGTACTCACTTTCAAGATCAAAGGGAAAGATGTGTATTGTATATCTTAAAGCAAAAAAGGTATGCTTGATGAAATTATAATTCTAAGCAAATCAGTAGTGGTAATTTTAAAATGAAAAATGAAATATTAATTATCCAAAGTAAAATTGATTTTAAGTCTATAAAAACTGGTTCTTAGCCAGGTGCCCCTGAACGTGAGGAAGGACATAAAGAAAACACTTGAGCTAATTAGAAAGATGCTCAATCAGAAGATGTACTTTTGAAATATATATATCCTAGAGGTAAAAGTGATCGATACTAATTGTAAGGGAGCAATGGAGAAAAAGCACACACACACACACACACAAAAACAGGAAATGAAAATTCAGAGGAATGTCATGATCTAACAGGAGTTCCCTAAAACGGAAACAAATTCAACAGTAGAAAAAAACTTCAAGGAAGTCAAGAATAAAGATGAAAGGTAAATTGCTTAGAATATGAAGACAAATAATTAGGTCCTGACGAAGATACTGCTTCTTTAAAGTGCCCTTTGGAAAATTTAAAGCAAACAGTGAAAGCAGATGCAGATATTCCATTAACTGAATTACTACTTCATGTTAACTTTAACGGTAGTGAGAAAAGTGGCCCCCACATAAGTTGTATGATGGAAATACAAATAATTAAACATGAATGTTTACATTGCCTTAGCATTCAGGATGGATAATTAATCCATTTGCAAAGAATAAAAGGTATTAAATAAGGCAGCTTTCTTTCCATGCATAGAAAAATTAAAGAAGAGAATAATATCTCTTATTTTTTTCTCCCTTTGGGTGTGATAAAGTAAAAACAATTAGATATGAATTTAAGATGCAGCTTTCTCCTCCTTGCCATCATTTATGATCAGGCACAGGACAAGCACTACTACCAAAACCGACTCTAAAACTGGACATGTTATATGAAACCAAGGAGTACAAATTTTGGCAAACAGCACAGGACTGCCGCAGGGAGAGAAACCATATCGTAAGCCTTACCATTGCTCAGGCTGTCGGCCGACAGGCACTTTAAGGTTCCACTACAAACAAGTGACTCCAAAAAGAACACAGGTCTCACTGAGCAGAGGATGAAGGGATCAGAACTGGGGGTTGCCAAGGCTGATGGAACCTATGGGCCTGAGCACTCCAGGGACATGAGCTATGCCATGAAGGACTTCCAGAACTCTGCATAGGGTCCCCCTTGGGACAATCTCCAGACAAATGCTAAGCTGCATATATGCTAGAAGTTTGGTCAACCCACACTCTCTCACCAAAAAAGAAAAACAAAGCACAAACAACAACAACCAAAACACAAACAAACAAACCCAAAAAACAGCTAACTGGGAAGCTGTGTGATGAATTAAAGTTTAACAAGGAATCAGCAAGAAAAAAAAAATCTTGGATAGATAGATCGTTGAATATTTCACACCTTGCAAGAGGCAGAGAAGAAAGTTAAGACTGAAGGTCCCTAAATCTTTCCAGAGTTTTCTCCATCACCTAGACTAGGGAGAAATATAGAATTTGACTTCTAGTAAAAACCATGTGTGCACAATTGCCACCGTTTTCTTTCCTAGCTTGAGACAGCATTGGCATAGAACACTGTTTAACTGTAAAGTGAACAACACAATGACTGTGCATACGTGTACACTGCAAACTACAACAGTAAGGTTAGCCAACACATCACCTCATCTACTTATAAACCTGTGTGTGTAGCGAGAACTGTTTTCTCTCAGCAACTTTCAAATATACAACACACAGTATTAACTAAGGTCACCATGATATGAATTCTGTCCCTGGAACTTAATCACCTTCTACCTAGAAGCTTGCATCCTTTGACTTTCACCCATTTCTAGTCACCACTGTTTTTCTTTCATTGTCTCTTCATTCCCTCTTAAAATCTACCTTCTCTACACACAAACGTTCACTCTGGCTTTTTCCTTCTCACCTACTGATCCAGAAGTGAGATCAGTCAACGGGAGATAAATAGGGCTGAACACACAGGTGATGCCAGCTTTCCTGGTTCCATAGCACCTGGTTCCTGAAAAGGTTCAGGCAGAACTATTCCAATATTGATTAGAACTATTGACGATCATAGCCTGTTAACCTGCTACAACTTCAGAGAGCATGCATCTTAGTTCCCGTCTTCAAAGAATGAGTCATCCTGTAAAATTCCAGGCTGACAAAGTTCATGTATGTGGCTCCATTTTATAAATTCATATTATCTACATCTTTTACTTGATATCTTTTTCAAAAGTCACTCCCTCATGTCTTTATGGAGAAGGCAATGGCACCCTACTCCAGTACTCTTGCCTGGAAAATCCCATAGATGGAGGAGCCTGGTAGGCTGCAGTCCATGAGGTCGCTAAGAGTTGGACACGACTGAGCAACTTCCCTTTCACTTTTCACTTTGATGCATTGGAGAAGGAAATGGCAACCCACTCCAGTGTTCTTGCCCGGAGAATCCCAGGGACGGGGGCGCCTGGCGGGCTGCTGTCTATGGGGTCGCACAGAGTTGGATATGACTGAAGTGACTCAGCAGCAGCAGCAGCATGTTTTTATGTACCAGGAATTTTATAATTTGCTGTTGTTAAATTTTCTGCTTTTATCTCTTTAATTTCTTCACTCTCTCCTTTTCTTCTCGTAAATCTTCATTCCATTATAACTAACAATTACATGTTTTAACCAATCCTTAATATACTTAATTATAGTCAGCCATTTTAAAAGTTTTAATGCCAAGTGACAATGAATTACAATACATTAAACCCAATACTGCTTAAAAGTTATAAATATTAACTGATGTGATAAGCAACTAACCAAAGAAACATTAAATACTGTGTGTTCTGATCAATACAATTAATTTATACTTAAGGAAAATATACATTCCCTTTAAAAATTATAAGCTAATACCTAACCATTTTTATTAATCTCTTTCTATGGACTTCCCTATGTTGAAAAGCCCTCAGTATTTCTACTTTCTTTATACTTAACAGTAAATACAGGACATTCTTGCTGATTCACTTGTTACGTTTTTAAGCTAGCATTCTTTAACTTTTGTGAGACAACATTTGAATATATTTGGTTGTTTCCTGTCTTAAGCAAAATATTATTTAGGACTACACTGCAAAACTGACTTGAGACCAGGTCATCCAGTTGGACCTTCCAGCATATTCCCATTATTCCACACGATTTGGAAGTTAAAGGGCAGATTAGAAAGGCCATATTATTTTTCTTGAGTTTTTAATCTTGTATTGAGGAAGTGATTCAGTTTCAAGAATAACCTAATTCTTACTGGCACAAAAGAAAATACCATGATATTAAATGAAATAAAAATTTGGGCAAGTGTATAAAAATATATAAATTGATTCACACATTATAAACTAATACCATTTTAAAGGCAATTTTTTAAAAATTCTGAGTATCCTTTCATAAAACCTATAAATGATTTAGTACTTGCAGCTGCAGACAGTGGAAAGTTTGCATAGAGCTAAATTCCTGTCCCCAGATGCTCTCCCTGGCCCAGGTCCTGTGACAAGAGCCACACCTTGCTTTCTTCCTCTGCTTCTCGATGCTTCCTTTATTGGTACAATTTTGTAAATTAACTCTATTAATGGCCCAAATTTTTCATGCCTCCCTGTATCCACACCTTTAGGCTATATCCTCTCACAATGAGGTGTAGACAGGCCAGCAATATTGTAAAAAAATTAAAAACAAAAAGTAATAATAATTATTGTAAGTTTTAAAGTGATAGTTACTTAAAGCAATAGCCCTTGTCAGATCTCACTTTATAGCTTCAGAGGGAGATAGAGTAAAAGAATCTCCAGCATAAGTCAACTCGTTTTTGGTGTTTTTTTTTAATTTGTCCCTAGTCCCTAAATATTTCTTCATTACCAGAGTGAATTGTATGTATTAGGATGCTAATCTTCTAATAATGATTCAAAATTCCTTATTACTGTAAGAGTTCAACTGTGTTAACTTGTATTAAAAAGCAGAGACATTACTTTGATGCCAAAAGTCTGTCGAGTCAAAGCTGTGGTTTTTCCAATAGTCATGTATGGATGTGACAGTTGTACCATAAAGAAAGCTGAACGCTGAAGAATTGATGCTTTTGAACTGTGGTGCTGAAGAAGACTCTTGCGAGTCCCTTTTACTGCAAAGAGATCAAACCAGTCCATCCTAAAGGAAATCAGTCCTCAATATTCATTGGGAGGACTGATGCTGAAGCTGAAACTCCAATACTTTGGCCACCTGATGCGAAGAGCTGACTCATTGGAAAAGACACTGAGGCTGGGAAAGATTGAAGGTAGGAGGAGAAGGGGATGACAGAGGATGAGATGGTCAGATGCCATCACTGACTCGATGGACAGGAGTTTGAGCAATCTCTGGGAGTTGGCGATGGACAGGGAAGCCTGGCCTGCTGAAGTCTATGGGGTCGAAAAGAGTTGGACCTGACTGAGCCAGTGAACTGAACTGAATAGCCATTGTTTAGTGCAATGAACAACTCCTTGTAGGGGTGGGCAAAGTACAACATGAAAGGCCCTCTGTTTCTTCAAGGAAAACCATGTGCTCTTCTCTGAAATCAGTGATTTCACCAGATTTGGGACAGAGGATGGTGCCTACCAGGCTTTAAACCTTAGGAAGACTGAGAAGGTACAGGAAAAAATGAGAAATTTTCTCTTTTCAATTTCTGGAAGCAATGACAATGGGATTCACAGTCATGCTACGGAGGAAAACAGGCATTGTATTCTGAAAGACCACAACTCATTGAGAGTGATTGAAAAAGGCAGCACATACATGAAAAGCACAATGAAGCACAAGAGAACGCTCCTAAGCAAACAGAAGAGTATGTCAGACAGTGACAGCAGTCACCGTGGGCCTTGTGATAAGTAGATCTCAGCTCCTCCTGTAACTCATTCTAAGAGCTCTGGAATGATATTCATGATGGATTTAAGATACTGTAAAAGCATTAGTTGATCAGCCATGTCAGGGTCTTTACAACCGATGGACTGTAGACCACCAGGCTCCTCCATCCATGGGATTTCCCAGGCAAGAATACTGGAGTGGGTTGCCATTTCCTTCTCAAAGGGATCCTCCCAATCCAGGGACCAAACCCACGTCTCCTGCATTGGCAGGCAGATTCTTTACCACTGAGCCACCAGGGAAGCACCAAAGCTATGTCCATATCATGAGCTTTATGTTCACTCAGACCAGTGAGTCTAAGCAGCTTATTGATAACAATTGCAATGTATATGCCCAGAAGAAACTTTAGGAAAGGGAATCGAAACCTAAGAACTTTCTACTAAAGAAATCACTTACTAAGCTGGATAGATCCATGAGGAGATATTTAAAGAGCAAATACACATATACAGTGTGGTGTCCAATACTTATTTATGCCTCACAATAGTTGATTTCATGGCAGATTAAACCATAGAGTTTATTTGCATTTAAGGCAAGATTTTTCACACAAACCCAGGTGAGCTGTTAAAATTGAGCAGTGGTTCCACAGCTCTAAATATTGTTCTAACAAATACAACAAAACAGAAACACACAGTGAGAGAGAGCTGACGATTTCCAGAAGGGAGGGAGGAGGGGAGGGGGATGGCGAGATAGGAGAAGGAGAGGAGGCACCCACTACTGGTTATAAAATAATTCAGTCCCGGGGATGTAAGGAACGGCAGTAGAAATAGAGTCAACAATATTATAGTAACTTTGAATGGTGTGTAATTAAAACAATCCAATCACTATGCTGTATCCCTGAAACTAACATTCTAAGTCAACTAATACTTCAGTGTAAGTTAATACAAAACTAAATATTGTTCTCTCAAATAACCTACATACCGCTACAATTCTCATATTTAAGAAACACAAAGTGTCATGGATAACCATAATTAAGACCTTAAGAAAAACTTTCAGATAAAAACATGTGTATAAAATACTTTAAGAAAATTATGAGAAACATAATGACTAGGACTAACGTATCTATCTTGTTAAACTATAAAAGGTGGGGTTTTTTTTTGGAAGACATAATGAATGATACTTCATTATAAAGATGTAAAACTCAAAATTCCAAAAGGATAGAATTCAATTTCATTAATAATGCAGGCCTCTTTTCAAGTTTTTTGTTTAATCACAAGTAAGCAGAATTAACATTTTTTGCAAGTAACTTATTTTTCCCATATCATGCATGCATTGTTTAAAATATCCAATATCTTAGATCCAAGAGTTGCTAATAAACATTCAATTATTTCTCAATT
The DNA here is from genome assembly GCF_054371585.1 of Giraffa tippelskirchi. Taxonomy (NCBI): domain Eukaryota; kingdom Metazoa; phylum Chordata; class Mammalia; order Artiodactyla; family Giraffidae; genus Giraffa; species Giraffa tippelskirchi. The sequence continues at coordinate 32,528,994 of NC_137282.1, forward strand.
TAAAGAGTAAGTCAATTACATTATTACATAATCTAACATAATTTTGAAACAGAATTTCCCATTTAACTGATAATCGTTTTTATTAACTCGCTTTTACATAGGACTGTATTCTTCAAAAATCTACAATTGCACTTTTATTGCATTTGCACAATAGAGTTCTTATATTCTACTAATATTAAGTTATAAAACATCACACAGGAAAAAACACACATTTCACCATGATATTCCATGTGGTACACATTCTTTCCTCTTATGCAGTTCAGATGGAATAATTACAACTGCCAACAGGCCACTTGCTTTGTAGGGAAAATTAACAAACCAAGCATGCACTTTAGTTGCCCATGATTCTACACTAGTCATATTCCTTGGAAGAACAATAGTGTAAATTCTACTAACAGCAAGCAGCTTTCTGAGATGGTTTCCATTGCTAACTTTATTAAAAGGGCTATTACCTAACTGAAAGTGTATTTCAGAAGAAACAATAGGTAACATATAAGCGTGAAACAACAATCATCCCTGCACCATTGGGTCTGACTCTTTATGACCCCACAACTGTAACCTACCAGGCACCTCTGTACATAGGATTTTCCAGGCAAGAATTCTGGAGTGGGTTGTCATTTCTTCCTTCAAGAGATCTTCCTGACCCAGGGATCAAACCTGTGTCTCCTGCATTTCTTGCATTGGCAGGCAGGTTCTTACCACTGAGCCACCTGGGAAGCTCTCATATATTCATATAGGGATAAATTCATCAAGTGACTGTAATTTATAATATTAGTCAACACTGAGTGTTTATTGTTAAGTGATTAGTATGGATTAATTTGATTCTTAGAAAATCATCCTATGTAGAAGGTATTAAATTATTTCCATTTTATAGGTGAGAAAACCAAGATGCAGAAATTTTAATTAATTTTCTTCAAGTTATTTAGCTAGAAACAGAAAAGTTAAGACTTGAGTTCAGGCAATCAGGATCCATTCAGCCATACAACATAACGGAACACTTACTGAACCTATAATTCCTTAGTTTTTAAATCAGGCAAATGGCAATAACCACAGTGGTTCTTTGGGAATGGCACTTAGCACTGATGCATCTTTTCCCTCAGATATAAAATGAGGAAAATGGGCTGCATAAGTGTCTTTTTGAGGACTGGAATTCCCTTATTTGCTCTCTGCAAATTTGTGATGAGATCATTTGCACAATTTTGAAAAATGCCTGCTTGAATTTTATTTTCTTTTGCTTCAGGGTAAAATCTAATACTTGACACAAACCCCAAATGCAACCAAAGCCCATTTAAAAAATTCCCACTTTCAGGAAATGTAGTTGACATGTTCAATCTGTTAATTTCGAGTGCTTTACCTTCAATTATGTAAAGATATGAACACCACCTGTATCCTGCCCATGTGATTATGCTCCACAGCTAAAGCTACTTCTTAATGCTGCTCCAGATACGTTAACCCAGTGCTGACAGAGACAGGGACCAAAGTTAACACTCAGTCAACACTAACCAGTATTTCCTGCCTATCTTCCAATCATTAGCACTCAAACAGATGGTCAGAAAGGTAAAGGACAAGCTTTTCACTTCTGCCACTGTCTCTTAGAATATGTCCAAGGTTGAAACAAGCTTTCATCATTCATACAGGAGCCTGCTCAACTTAATGGAGAGAAAAACTCAATCATTTGGAAATGTAAGATTTCTTAACATCAGGGAGGTGAAATGGATATCGGGCTTGAGACCTGAGTGTACAAAACAAAACCAAATTCATCACATGGTCTGTGAAAGAGCTAAAAGCTGAACCCAAAAATCTGTCTCCAGACACAAGCACTGACCACTTGGTTGTGTTCATGTGAGCATCCCTATCATTAAGCCTTATCTTCACAACAAAACTGATGAGGCCTTTGCTTGGCTGTGCAACATCCCTGAATCAGGGTATACCTGTTTTGAAAAGATGAGTCAAGACATCCTCAGTTAACTCGGTACACTGTCAATTATATCAATGTCTCCAGTTCTTCACCTTAGAGACTGTTTTGCTCAGTTTTCTCTGCTTGGCTGGACCCCTGAGCACTGGGCCCAGAATGGTTAAAGTTGCATTTATATGACGTTAATGTTATGTTATGTCAAGTGCAGCAGCCGAGCTCTCCATCTTCAGGGGGCTCACTATGAATTGTCATTATCTGCCAACAGATATGAAATAGTCCCACATAGGGCTCAGGTTTGATCATTTTAATTCTTGATTAATATTCTGTTTTAGGGATATTAGAACTTATAATTATCTTCAGAAAATTATCAAATAAAATCTCTACTTATTCAACCTGAAAACCTCCTCTGAGAAGTTTTGGAAATGAGACTTCATTATTTTTAGTTGTGTTCAGCTAATAGAGATTTAGAAAGCTGTATCTGAATATTGATTCTCTTTCCATCAAATGTTACTAAGATTTTATTCAACAGTTGAGTGGCAATGTTACAGAGGTGAAATAAAGGTTACAACCAATTAAACTGAGTTATAAACATTACCAAATAAAATACTACTTTATAAATTTGAAAAACACCAAAAAAAAAATAATATCCTCTACCCTACTAAATAAATTAGCTCCTGACATCTTGCAGAGAAAATATAAATATAGAATCACCTACTGATGTGTGGTTAGGTTCATAATTGTCATTTGAAGTATTTTTAAGAGAAAGCATTATATTTCATTGCTCTATTTTGGATTGAAAAACCTTTGTTTTCCTTATGAAAATTGCTAAGTGTTCATTAGAACAAGTCTTTTTACTTCCAAATTATAGCACCAATGTTTATGGAATTCCAAGATCTCTAACTGAATGCTGCAAACATTACATAAAATACATTAGTAATATAATATTTTGAAAGTATTAAAGATTTAAGATGTCAAATATTAGAAGAAATATGGAAAACAGAAATCATTGCCAAAATTCTATTTCCACATTAAAAGAGATAACCTATGATTTAGCATAACCAAGTTCATATGCTGAAAATTTAAGATGTACTCAATAATGAGGACAATTGAAGTATGTCAAAGCTGTATATTGTCACCCTGCTTATTTAACTTATATGCAGAGTACATCATGAGAAACGCTGGGCGAGATTAAGCACAAGATGGAATCAAGATTGCCGGGAGAAATATCAATAACCTCAGATGTGCAGATGACACCACCCTTATGGCAGAAAGTGAAGAAGAACTAAAGAGCCTCTTGATGAAAGTGAGAGTGAAAAAGTTGGCTTAAAGCTCAACATTCAGAAGACTAAGATCATGGCATCCGGTCCCATCACTTCATGAAAAATAGATGGGGAAACAGTGGCTGACTTTATTTTTGGGGACTACAAAATCACTGCAGATGGTGACTGCAGCCATGAAATTAAAAGATGCTTACTTCTTGGAAGGAAAGTTATGACCAACCTGCTGCTGCTGCTGCTGCTAAGTCGCTTCAGTCGTGTCCTACTCTGTACGACCCCGTAGACGGCAGCCCACCAGGCTCCCCTGTCCCTGGGATTCTCCAGGCAAGAGCACTGGAGTGGGTTGCCATTTCCTTCTCCAGTGCATGAAAGGGAAAAGTGAAAGTGAAGTCGCTCAGTCATGTGCGACCCTTAGTGACTCCATGGACTGTAGCCTACCAGGCTCCGCTGTCCATGGGATTTTCCAGGCAAGAGTACTGGAGTGGGGTGCCATTGCCTTCTCCCATGACCAACCTAGACAGCATATTAAAAAGCAGAGACATTACTTTGTCAACAAAGGTCCATCTAGTCAAGGCTATGGTTTTTCCAGTGGTCATGTATGGATATGAGAGTTGGACTATAAAGAAAGCTGAGCACCGAAGAATTGATGCTTTTGAACTGTGGTGTTGGAGAAGACTCTTGAGAGTCCCTTCGACAGCAAGGAGATCCAACCAGTCCATCCTAAAGGAGATCAGTCCTGGGTGTTCATTGGAAGGACTGATGTTGAAGCTGAAACTCCAATTTGGCCACCTCATGCGAAGAGTTGACTCATTGGAAAAGATCCTGATGCTGGGAAAGATTGATGCCGGAGGAGAAGGGGACGACAGAGGATGAGATGGTTGGATGGCATCACTGACTCAATGGACATGAGTTTGGGTAAACTCCAGCAGTTGCTGATGGACAGGGAGGCCTGGTGTGCTGTGGTTCATGGGGTCACAAAGAGTAGGACACGACTGAGCGACTTAACTATCCTATCCTATCATTTCTGTAGAATGTAAGATTTAAAATGCTTAGATGAGCAGCTCCAGAACCCTTCTTGCTAATGCTATTGAGCAATTGTTTCCTTGAAGTTATTAGTACAATTAGATTTCGCATTATACCTGGTTTTCCTGAGTCTGATTTTTAACAATCCTAATCTAATCCTGTGTGTGAGCTCACACAGGTAACCGATGATGGCTCTAGACTGTGGTTTATGTGGGAAAGCCTTCTACTCTCAGCAGCACTTCTCAGGGCAGGGAGGGAGGAAAAGGATTAGTAAAGTTTTAGGAAACATGACTTGGCATTAATGCCAGCTGACTAGAGGTGTTTATTAAGAATATACTTTTTTTAAAACAACGCTTTCAAAGGCTAAATCTAGTTGATCTCTGGATTATTCTGTTGTTTTTTTTAATTGAATGTATGGCAAAACCTCCATATTGTAAAGTAATTAGCCTCCAATTAAAATAAAAAGTTAAAATTAAAAAAAAAAAAACATGAAGGGAGTACGAACCGAAGTTGAGTTGGATTTTATTCTACTTTGTGGTGGGAAGAATAAGAATATCCTAAGTGCCAGCCAAAATCAGAGTCTAGCCAGCTCAGGCAGTATATTTAGGGTCCTCCCGTGGACAGAGGAGCCTGCCATGCTAGTGTCAATTGAGTCACACAGAGCTGGACACAACTGACGCGACTGAGAAGCACACATACGCAATCATTTTTTCATGCCCATAGTAATGTTCTTTTTAATCAAAGACTTCTATGTTTTCAAGTCAGTTCTAAAGAGAGCACATGCATTTAAATTGTCATTGCACATAACATTTGGATTTCAGTTATAAAAGCCTCTCATTGTGAATCTTCAGAGACTTGATGTATAACGCATTAGGAAAACAATTCAGTCAGCTGCAGTACTGTTTATAATTTTAAAGCCTTTTAGGCTGCAATGAAAGGGCAATAATTTTGTTTCCTTTAAAAGAGAACAGTTCTGAAGTAACTGAAGGATATTCAAAAAAGACAGTTCTATTTCTCTTTCATGTGTATTTTATTACCCAAATTAGGTTTTATTAGTCTATTTTACCAAATGATTTTCTTAAAACAACTTACATTCATGTAAAAGATCCCCATGCCTCCTGTTCTTACTTAAATACATATGCATTTATTGTGCCACTAAATGCAATGAACTAATGCAGACACAATGCTGCTTTACATTATGACCATGACCCAGAAGCGTGAGAAGGCTCTTCTTAACACCATGAGGTTTCTAGCTGCACAATATCTTGAACACTTTTGAATCAGAGAATTTCCTAATTTTCTAAGACTATAAATGTTAACAAAACAGTCCACCTCTAGTAAATTTGGTTTTGTTTAAAACTCTACCAATCCACTTAAGTGTGCTCCACAGCAGCAGACATGTAAACGTTAACCCAATTTTACATGCATATCACTCACTGAAAGTCACAGTTAACATGAGAAAAAATTTGTCTTATAATATGAAAAATTTTAAGCCAGACTTACCTCTGGCATAGACGTAAGAGGCAGAAGTACCAAAACAGAAAGGAAAAGAAAAGCTCATACTTCTCAAATATCAACATTGAACCTGGTAAATATTCATCACAGTACTCTATTTAAACATGGCAATATCATACAATCTAACTTAGAAGTACAAAACCTGAATAAGTGTAAGGAATTAAGGATCGTGCAATAATTACCCAAAGTGATTTATGTAATTAAGAGGTTTTTAAAAAATAAAATAGGCCTAAAATTTTGCTAAATGGTCAGACAATAAATGGTATCAAAAAGTTTCAAGATGCCTTCATTCTTTACTCAAACTGTAAACAGACTGTGTGAGTGATAGTTGCTCAGTCATGCCTGACTCTTTGCAACCCCATGGACTGTAGCCCGCCAGGCTCCTCTGTCCATGGAATTTTCCAGGCAAGATTACTGGAGTGGGTTGCCATTTCCTTCTTAAAAGCAACATGAGAGTTACTCACATCTCTCGTGAAGTCTTGCTCACTGCAGGGCCACCAAGAAAACCAAACTGAACCAAACTGACTCACTTCCATGATGGAAGGACTTATAACCGCAACTGCTGGTTTGGCTGCCCTGGGCCTATCTGCTTTGTCCTGTAATTGCCTTCAGCTGAAAAGCTATCATATCTGAGGTCATGCCCCCTTTCCAAAAACAACCTACATCCTATGATTGGTCAGTGAGGAAAGATAAAGATGTGGTTGGCTCACCCCCAACTTAAAACAATTTAGAAAAGAAGTATCAAAATGCCTGTGAAATCAGATGAGATCTATTGACTTCATCAAAGCCCAAAGCCTCCCCTGCTCAATCTCGCTGTCTTGCCATCCACAGGTGCCGGCAATTGACTGGATTTTCTCCACATTAATTTCAGTGTCTGGTTTCCACGGAATTTCACCAGCAACACCTGTCTTGTTCACCTAAAACTACAGATCTTTAAAATCTGGATAGTTTGCATTCTCTTTCACAGATATCCAAATAATTGAAGCTTGATGAAAAGCGTGATGAATAATTGAAAGACAGAGTTTGCAACATTTTCCAAGGCAGCTTTCTAAAGACACTTTCAAAATCAAAGTCATGAAGGGGTAAAAACCTGAATTATTTCCAGATGCATGCAATTAATAATAGCATAATTACTATCTTGGTACAAAGCCAAATTTCATTAATTTTTAGGAGGTAAAGGAAAGCTTCATGGAGATGTGGAGATAAATTGAGAAATGTGATTGTTTTTGATAGTGCAGCAACTGAAGTTAAAGCAATCATTTCTCAATGTCCTGATTAAACTATTCTGCAGAACCATAATGAATATACTGCTTGCATTATCTTGGTACATAAAAATATTAAGTACAATAAGAAGTGTGATGTAATCAAAACTGGATACAGAACAACCTACATGATTGATGATTTCTTTAAAAATTCTGGCAAATCAAACTTCCCGAGGAGATATCACAGCACCATAAAAGAAAAGGCTCTTGATAAAGCTCTGTTAGCTTCAGGGTCATGGACAGTAGCTAGTGGCCTCAGGGGATCTGATCCTAATGATGAGTGGTATTGAAAAAGCACTTAAAATAAAATGAGATATTCACCTTGCCTTTACTCACTTGCTAAAGGAGATTTATGAAGAGTTTCTGAAAATACTTTATTCATGTGTTCATTTATTCTTTACTGTGTGGCTAGTAGTATTATGGTGTTGTAGAGGACATAAACCAAATATAAGACAGACTTAGTCTTTAAAGAGCACTTATTTGCATAATGAGAAATACGGAAATTACAATAACCTCAATAACTATAGCCACCATTTACTAAATGCTGCCATTTTCAGGTAGCGGGCTTTGTGATTTATGTACATTACATTTAACCCACATCAGCCTCAAGAAGTAGATGCTATTTTCCCTGCTTAATAAATGATGAACTACTGGAATGAAAGTAGATACATCTATTGCTTACTGTATCCCAGATAATCTCCAGCAACTTAGGGTTTGAAATTAAGTACATGTGACCCCAAATTCTTCTTTGCTACCATTCCAAACTAACTCATGAAATTTTAAGCAGTAATATAAGGAAATTAACAATTAGATTTCACAATCATGAATAAAAATAATAAGCACCCAAGGAGTTGAGAGGAAAATAAGAGAGATATTGAGAAAACTTTCAATATTTTTCCCTTTATCTTAGGGAAGTCTCATATTAATCTTTAAGAGAATTGTTAAAAAATTTAATTAGGCCCTTAGGCTATGCAAAGGAAAATCAAAGATAAAGTTCTTGTTCTAAGACATTAAGAAATTAAAATTTTATTAAATACATGGTAAAAATATAACTGCATTAGTTCTAAAAAATAAGTGTTCTCAGGAAATACATGTATATAATTCTATATGGTGTTTCCCAGAGATTTGCCCAGAGACCAGGATTACAAATTGGATATTAACTGAAGATAGCTGGGGGGCGTGTGCCTTTAAGTTATGGTGTGGCAGAAGCTTAAAGGGTCGAACCACAAAAAGTAAATTCCCTGACATACTGTGCTGCATCTTCAAAATAGTGCTATTTAATATTGGATAATTCATACTTTAGGAAATGTGCTATTTTTGAATTGTTGGGTTCTGATAGGTTATCCACTGGGAGAACGGGAAAGAATTCAAAGCAAAACCTATAGGTAGAGGCAGGTGTGAAGACAGAAATTAGGTCTACAGACAAAGGAGAATTGAACTGTGGGTGGTGGAGGAAAGCCAAGAGATTGCCCTCTGCAACTAGGAGGTGCCGGAATTCAGAAAATAGAGACACTCTGTGAACAGAGGCACCCTGGTGCAGTCTTGTTTTTATATAAGCTTTAAACACTTCAGTAATTATTTAGTTATTAGCATGTGAAGGGCAATGTCCTCAATATGATGACATCAATCAAAATTTTTTTAAAAAGTTAAGGAGTGCTACATGTTGAGGCCCTTAAATAAGTGAGAGTACTCCAGTGACTTCCAAGAGGTAACCATCTCAGATTCTGCTAAACAGGGAAATAAGAGTGGGGAAACTAACAAGGACTGATGAGATAATATAAACTTTAAATTTTTTCAACAATAGGCAAATCAGCTAATGCCTATAACTGGGTTAAATATTCAACATAACCATAGATGCCAAGCCCCATCAGTAAGTCCTCCAATACTCAAATGGATTAAAAACCAGCTTGCAAAGATCTTGCTATTCACGGGGCTTCACACAGGGAAACCACCAGCCACTGGGGAGAACACATAAACTCAGAGGAGTCTCAGCCCTTTCTTCCTCTTCCCTGAAGTAGCACTGCCTGGTGTGGGGTGAGGCAAGGCAAGGCTTTTTTTGATAAATAGGAAAAAAGTTGGTGGGATGCTTCTTCCAAAGAGCTTGGGAGAACCAGTGTTCCCAGCTACGTTACTGTTCAAAAAAAAGCAACCATGTGCAAGATTATATAAATAGGTGAGACTGGATATAATCATATTTAATTAATGCAATTCTAATTCTATAACCAAGGAAAAGATAATTTTGGTAACTGGGGCATACTTCCAAACTATGAAATCAGCATTGTATTTTCTCCTTTGTTAATAACTAATACAGTTGAATATATTAGCAACTATTTAGTTAAATTATATTATACAAGCCTTCCTATTTTTATTTACATCCAAATATAATATTGCAACCCATAAAGCATAGCTAGAAGCAATTTTGCTTACTTCGCTATAAATAATAATAAACCATAAATGTTTTCTTGAAAAATTCCATAAATGCTGATATTGTTAATCATAGAAAATGTTATTCATTGTAAATTTGCTCTAAGAAGCCCTAAGATAGGGCAATAACTTTAGACTTGATGCTAATTTCTGACATTCATATTTCTGAAATAATGGCACTAAAGTGTTCATTAGCAATAATACCAATTTTTAAAATAGGCAGGCTGGTTAAAATGCACAGAGAGCAGATATTTACAGCATGATTTTTTTAAAAATGTTCTCATTGCTAGCCAGTGATTCAACCAGGAAAAAAAAGTAAAGGCAACATTTTGTGACATTCTTTTTATGCTATTCACTACATGTCTCAATTCCTCTCAAAAGTCAATGGATAATTCAGCATTAGATACTCCTAGTAATAAATAATTTTCTTTTACAATGGCCTTTATGACTCCATGGCCAATTCACTTAAACTTCAAATGTAACAGATGAAAAAGAAAAGCCATCTTCTCTCCTAATTGTGATTTTCTTCTGTTGTCATTTTCCATTATTTTTCCAAAATTAGATCTTCAGGGACTTCCCTGGTAGCTCAGCTGGCAAAAAAAAAAAAAAAAAACCCACCTGCAATGCAGGAGATCTCAGTTCAATTCCTTGGACGGGAAGATTCCCTAAAGAAGGGATAGGCTATGCACTCCAGGATTTTGGGGCTTCCCTGGTGGCTCAGCTGGTAAAGAATCCACCTGCAGTGCAGGAGACCTGGGTTTGGTCCCTGGGTTGGGAAGATCCCCTGGAGAAGGGAAAGGCTACCCACTCCAGTATTCTGGCCTGGAGGATTCCATGGACTACAGTCCATGGGGTCACAAAGAGTCGGATGCAACTGAGTGACTTTCACTTTCACTTTGGATCTGTAGAATCACAATTATATCTTCCCTTTCTCTATTCTATGCATCCTTCCATTCCTGTTTAAACAATTAAAACCATCTGTTCTCCTCTTCCTTTCCAATTCTCCAAACAACTTAGCCTATTTTTGAATCTCTGTGTACCACTGTATTTCTCTCATGCATTCAATAATGTTACTGAACATCTATATTATAACTACATGCATTAGAGGAACTGGAGTCAGATAAATCAAAGGCCGATTCCTGATCCCACCATTAAGCAACAGTGTGGAACTTCAAAAAATGATAGTGTCTCTAAGGTATAATTTCCTCCTCTGTAGAACAGACACCATAATAATACTAATCTTCTAGTGTTGGGACAATTAAATAAAGGAATACATGGAAAGTAGACCAGACGATGCCTGCCATGTGCTAAGCCCTATATGAACCGTCTTCTTCCTCTTCAATATCACCTTCATATTTTTGAACAGATACTTTCTGCCTTACATTGAGTTATTTATGGTCGTGTCTTAGTATGCCTGTGGGATTTTTAGATATGGACAATATTCATCTCTTTATTCTCACCATCTAGCATAGTATCTTGCACAGATAGGACTTTAAACCATGTTTCTCAAATGCTGTTTTTGTTCAGTGGCTCAGTCATGTCAAACTTTGCGACCTCATGGATGGCAGCACACTAGGCTTCCCTGTCCTTCACTATCTCCTGGAATTTGCTCAAACCCATGTCCACTGAGTTGACAATGCCATCCAACCATCTCATCCTCTGTCACCCCCTTCTCCTCCTGCCTCAAATGCCAATATGCTTTACTGACAATTTACTCTTGGCAAGTTCATCTCTAGGTAATAAAAGTTCTATACCACTTTCATGTTCATTTTTGCTCACTGAGGATCTTATAAAGAAAAAACGTATAGAATTTTTAATGATCCAGATAATAAGTTGATAATTCAGTTTTTTAAATTCTTATTTATTAAGTCTACTGCATGTTGTGTGTGTTAGGATCAGTAATTACATAATTTTCTATCCTCTGATCTATAATCATACATTTTTACAGATAGTAACCAGGAAATTGTCAGTGTTTGATTCCGTACCCAGGAAAAAAAGACCAATTATTATTGCCTTTAGCTGAATTTTATCTATTGTGGATATGAAACAGGATGAAAAACTAGAGTACCGAGGATGTTTATACAAGGAGTAAACAGATGAGTAACATAAACAACTAGGGTAAATCTTTTTTTTTTTTCTGTTTTTCTCTCTAGATCACTCTTTAACTTTAATTTTAAATTTAACTCTTTAATTTTAAATTTAACTGTTTAGGATGTCCCTGTCCTAGTGGTTAAGACTCTGCACTTCCACTGCAGGGACATGGATTCAAACCCTGGTAGGGGAACTAAGATCCTGAATGCTCTGCGGTGCAGCCAAGAAAGAAATAAATGAACTATTTACATGTATGAGAAACACTTGTTATCTCACTACATAATTGTAATAGTACTCATCATGTGTCTGTGTGTGCTTGTGTGCAACATAGTTGCTGCTGCTGCTGCTGCTGCTAAGTCACTTCAGTCCTGTCCGACTCTGTGCGACCCCATAGACGGCAGCCCACCAGGCTCCCCTGTCCCTGCGATTCTCCAGGCAAGAACACTGGAGTGGGTTGCCATTTCCTTCTCCAATGCATGAAAGTGAAAAGTGAAAGTTAAGATGCTCAGTTGTGTCTGACTCTTAGCGACTCCATGGACTGCAGACTCCCAGGCTCCTCCGTCCATGGTTGCTAAGTTGGGTCTAATACTTTGCCACTGTAACCCACCAGACTCCTTTTACTTACACTGTTTGGTAATTGCTGGCATCTCTTAATAATATATAAGCTAGAGAAAGACAAATACCAAATGATTTCACTTGTATGTGGAACCAAAAAAGATAAATGAACAAACAGAAAGCAGAAACAGAGTCATAGATACAGAAAACAGGGGGTTGCCAGAGGCGAGAGCAATGAAAGGAGAGAGAAATAGGTGAGGGACATTCAGAGGTACAAGTTCCCAGTGACAAAGTAAATGAATCCCGGGTATGAAGCATACAGGGTGGGGAAGAGTCAGTAATAATGTAGTATATTTGTATTGTGACAGATGGTTACTAGGCTTGTAGTGGTGATCATTTTGAAATGTATAGAAATATCAAATCACTATGCTGCACACCAGAAATTACCATAGTGTCGTAGGTTAATTACACTTCAAAACAAACAAACGGACTAAACCTCAAAGAAAAAGAGATCAGATCTGTGGTTATCAGAGGCAGGGGGTAGAGAAGGAGGAATTAGATGAAAAGTGTTTGAAAGCTATAATCATTTAGTTATAAGATAAACACTAATACATACTAGGGATGTAACATGGTACATGATAACTATAATTAACACTGCTGTCTGTTATACCTGAAAGCTAATAACAAAGCAAAGCTGAAGAGTTTTTGTTATGAGGAGGATATTTTGTTTCCTTTTCCTTTTATTTTGCATCCATATTAGATGACGAATGTTCACGAAACTTATGGTGGTCATCATTTCATAATGTATGTAAGTCAAATCATTATGCTGTACACCTTAAACACATGAGCACAGTGTTGTTTGTTGATTATATCTCGCTAAATTTTGAAGAGAAAACATATTTACATATATTAAAAGTGTTTAACATCTCAAAATACATAATTGTGACGGGATAACACACTATTTGGTAATCGCTGGTGTCTTGTAATAGCACATAATCTCCATAAGGCAGTCATCCTCTCCTCATCACAGTTGCTTCCTCAGTACCTAACCCATTGCTCACTAATTATTTGAATAAATAAAATAATTGTATCTCTGTGTATTTTAATTAATCTTCTGCCTAAAATGCATGTGATTTGCTCTAAGATGGCAGTTAAAATAACACAAAAATAATTTAATAATTCTCATTGATTTCTTCTTTCAGAAAAGTGCATATAATTAGGTATTTACTTATAAATATTATGACTCAACAAATGTTGTCAGGATAAATTATGTCTAAAATAACCAAAGAAGCCTAATTAAAGCAAACCCATTTTTTATGTTATATTTGTAATTATTAGTCATACAGCTAACCTCCAGAAATTGATTCACAAAAATTTATATAAAGTGACACATTTTAAATATGTATCATTATAGTGATAATAGAAATAAACATTTTACAAAAATATTTCTGAGTATTGAGGGTAATTAAAATAATATCCTTCTCACTTGTAGAGAGGCATGAAATCCAACCTCTTTCTGATCTTCCTGAATGAAAGATACTGTTGAGAGAAACCGGGTAACTTTGGTAGGTTATTCTACACTTTACAAAAATTCTGATATATCTTGTTAGCCTTTTAATATTTCCTGTGGGAATTTATTCCTACAATATTACATTTGAGTCTCATCTGCATACTCACAGTTATACAATTATATTAATAAAACTAGTTTTCAAGGATAATATTTAGTTTAATGTTACATGAATTGCAATCAGAAGTCCTCCAAGGACCTCTCCCTCTAAATATTCTGGTGTTGCATTTGATCCAGTATGATCACATATTCTACTGGTTCACTAGCCATCAGCTTACTTCTCACCCCAATTATCCTTTAGAAAAATATTTCCCAATGTCTTTTTTGTGGTGACTTCCAACAAAATAATACATCAGCCTAAGGAAAAGTCTAAATTTAAGACAAAATATCTGCCTAGACTGATTTAACAGTTTTTCTGTACCTTATCAATCACAAAATCTTTTTACTTTTTAAAATAAATGAGGACTACTTTTACATGGAACACATGTTTTAATAGGAAAACTATTCCAGAATCATACTTTCTGTGTCATTTGCATCTCTACCTGATTTCTGAGGAACTACATTTAATGTGAATCTCTACTATAAGATGACAGGTTTTTTTTTTTTTCCTTTAAAACTTTAACAGAATAATAACAGTCTTTATTCACCGATACTGCATGCTCAAACTCCATCTATGATCAAGCTCAATTACAATATTTTGCTATAAAATATAGAAACTCCAGTCTTAAGATAATTCTATGGCAGTTACATTTGTGATTTTACCATTTCCTCCTTATGATCTCCTGTTGTAGTTAGAATTACAAGTTGTACATCAATCTGAGAGCCCCTTGATGGCTGATAGAGAAACATTAATTCTTTATCTCTCTCTCAGCTTTCTTTTGCAGCTTTTCATATCCAACAACCTTCATTTTTAAACTTTGCTTCTCTAACGTTTGTTAAACAACGTTAACGTTGTTTTAAACGTTTTAAATTCCCTTTTTCTCTATTTTTAAGCTCTTTCCCAGAGCTCTCTTCTAGATATTATTCTCTAACTTTGAGTATTGTTATATGCTCAGTTCCACTTTCCCTGCATTCAGTATCTAGTTGTTTACTCACTCATTCATTCATTCATTTTATCTTGTTGTTTACTTTTACTTTATAGCACCAAGGACAGTGACCACAAGACTGTATTTCCTAAATCGGACAAAAACAGAGCACCTCTCCTGGTGAAAGGTATGAATTCTCAAGTCAGCCAGATCTGACTTCACCTTACTTCCCCTGGCTCAGTTAAGTACGGAATAATGACACCAGAGAGTTTTTGTGAGAATTAAATGAGACAAAGAATATGATCAGAAACTTCAATGAGAAGTCTCTGATGTCTAAGACAGTGTACACTCAATAAATATTTACTGAATTTAATATTAAATCTAAACTCACATGTTCAACTAAGCAAGCTGTTCCCTACTTCATATGTTTTGGGATATGAGCACTATTATTTTAAAAATGTAAACACATATTATCACATCTAAAAGTATGTTATAAATATTTTATGAGCTGATTTTCTGTGTTCCAAACATTTGGAGCATAGTGGACTATGTCAATTGTTAACATCATCTGAGCTGAAAAAATGTAAACATGATTGATGAAAATGATTAAAAATATTACCATCTTTCTCCTAAATCTTTAATTACTATAAGTTGTTGCTTTATGTAATACCATTTATAAAATCTTAGGTATGTGAATTTAGTTTTAGTTTATCCTAGCGGTTTATACTTTATTTATGAAACTTCCTCAAGTAACGTGTAACTGTTTTTGTTTGCTTGTTTCTAAAACTTAACCTTGGCTGACATAAAAAGAAATTGTTTTACTCATTTCTTTAAAAACACTAAATATTTTATTGAAATAACTAAGAGCAGGAATTTTTTTGTTTTCCTTGTTTTAACTTGAGGAAGCAACTGCAGAGAGGAAAAAAAGAAGCACTGCTTCTTTCTGACTTATCCTACATTTTATTGTCTTCATTTCTACTGTTACGAAAACAGAGCACTTAATTAAGCTCAGTTTAAAACATCCATTCAAACTGATATTGGACTGTCATGGCATATAGCTAGGGACTGGATTTAAAAAAAAAAAAACGAAGTCAGATCACTGTGAACATATTTCCACAAATCAGAAGACAAGTGCTCATTTTTGTTACTGAAACATTCTAACCTTTTTCACCTCTTTCAGGTAAATGCTGAAGCTGATTTTAATGTGCTATCTTTCTTAAAGCTGACTTGTTAAAATAGCCATCATATATAATTTGCAAGTTTAGATTTAAAGAATCCCTGCTCTCTAAAAATACTTTCAAACAAATTAAAAGATACAAAGAACATAATTTTTAAAAAATGATGAAAAAGAACTTACAGACTTTAAACTGTGATTTAAAGTCAGTTGACCACTCATTCACATCTCAGTATTTTTCTAAGTATCTCCCACTTGTCAGGCAGTATGTTACAAGTTTGAGAATAATAAGACAAATTGGAGATCATTCTTTCCTAGAAAGTCACAATGTAGCAGGAGAGAGAAAACGGTATGACAGATTGGCAGATGAACCACTGGAACATAATTATGGGCTGAATGTATGTCTAAAAAGGTATGTACAAAGTGTTATGGGGGCAGCACACAAAATATCTTGCAGGCACACACACACGGAGATGTTTAAAAAGGCAAGGGCAAGAGAATCTCTGATGGAAAGTATCCTTTATCTGGGTATTTAAAGAGAAGTTGGGAACATAATTTACTCCTAGATTAGAGGGTGAGGACATATAAGCAAAGGGAGTAACAACTTCAATGATAAGGACATGTGAAAGGTCACGGTGTGGTCAAGAAAGAGGAAAATGCATTACTTGTATATGACTTCAGTGACATACGTGAGAAGGGGTAAATGTCACCCAGAGTCTTAAGCCGTCTGTTCACTCTTCCATGGCAAGCTTGAGGAAACATAGATATTCCTTAAATGGCCATTTTATTTAGTATCTGACAAGCAGGAGGAGATTTTATTCTTCTATGAAAATGCCATTCAAAGGCTTCTGTAAGAATAGATGTTGCTCCTGGACTCTTAAAACAAAAGAACCTTGAATGAACTTTCAAGGTCTCAGTCTATGGAAAGAAATTTTATCATGATATCTAAGGTGAAACAAAACTGAGAACTGTTTTCTATTTTATTCTTTTACATATGAGATTGTTAGAATGGGAAAGTTTTGAGGAAAATAAAATGGGGTGATGTTATTGCAAGGGATTTAAATAATCTGAATGACTATGTTGGAGAACTATCTCAATTAGAGAACCATAATTTAAACAAGGTTGGGGGAGAGATGAACCCCTTAAGTCATGTAAAAATAGAACTACACATTTTTTTATGAAGTTCCTATTTTTCTGGCCCCCTCTTCTAATTTTCAAACCCTTGGCACCTACTCAAAAATAGACCCACTCAATGGAAATATTGATCATGTATTACTTTTCCTTCAGAAGTAGTAGTCACAGATACATGTTAAACTGAACATAATATGTCCCTCAGATTTCCCTGGTGGTTCAGTGGTAAAGAACCTGCCTGCCAATGCAGGACATGCATATTTGATCCCTGGGTTGGGAAGATCCCCTAGGGAAGGAAATGTCAAGCCACTCCAGTATTCTTGCCTGGGAAATCCCCTGGACAAAGGAGTCTGGTGACCTACAGTCCATGGGGTTACAAAACAGTTGGACACAACTTAGTGACCAAACAGCAACAATATATTGCCAGAATATGATTATATTGTAAAGGCAGACAGTCATGTTAACAATAAATTTTAAGCTAGATATTATCGAGATAGACAACTCAGCAATCGTCTCTTTTTATATCTCTTCCAGTCCAGTGTGGTGTAGTGGATAAAACAAAGGAATAAAAATAATATAAAGAGGAGGACTTGAGTCCTTGTCCTTTGTGGGCTGAAACCTAGCAATTTCTCTCTCTTAATGGAGATGACAATATGACAATACTCAATTCAAAGGTGTCAGGGAAATATACAACTGGTGCATATATGGAGATTTGACAGCAGAAACCCTGAAAGAGTAAGCTAAGGACAAAATGTGAAGAATGATCAAAATGTTCTTTTCTTTAGATTAAAAATCCTGAGCTCATTAGGATCCAAAGAGTGAGAGAGAAAATCCATACTTAATTTTGAAAGAATCACATTCTAAGGCAATATAAATATAAAAGGTATAAAAATAGAATTACTATGGGTTTCTTTTGTCTTAGGAGATAAAATAATGCTTTATTTTAGTATATTCCATAAAATATTTGTTTTAATTGGTATTCCAAATACACATATATGACTTTGAATGAATTATGCTTCAAAAAATCAGACTTTGCCCATGTACCATCACATTTCAAAGGTGAACATCTAATAAAGCGTAAGTCAATGTAAGAAATTTATTTTGGCTTCTTAGATCCAAGGTACACAAAAAAGTACTTTAAATCAAGTATCAAATTCACAGTATATTTCTCCAAAGTAACAAAAAATGGAGAAATATTATAAACTGAATACAATTCATTTAAACTCTCAGTTATATTAATTATCCATGTTAACTAAAAACTATAAATTTTAAAAGTTCATTGTAAATAAATTTAGATTATGCAGAACATACATCTTCTCCAGTTCTATTTTGTTACTGTTTTGTGAAAATATACAGATATGTCGGTATCATTCACATATGTTCTATTAATATTTGAAACGCTTCCAAATGACAGCATTATCATATATACCCTCTCTACTAAAGATATTCACATTATTGATGTGCTTAGAATTGTTCCTGTTTCATTTATCGTAGGAGAAGGCAATGGCAACCCACTCCAATACTTTTGCCTGGAAAATCCCATGGACAGAGGAGCCTGGTAGGCTGCAGTCCATGCGGTCACAAAGAGTCAGACAGGACTGGGCAACTTCACTTTAACTTTTCACTTTCATGCATTGGAGAAGGAAATGGCAACCCACTTCAGTGTTCTTGCCTGGAGAATCCCAGGGATGGGGGAGCCTGGTGGGCTGCTGTCTATGGGGTCGCACAGAGTCGGACATGACTGAAGCGACTTAGCAGCAGCAGCAGCAGCATTTATCATAACTTAGGTCAACATTTAGTATACAGTCCAGAATAAAAAGCTTAGTTTATTTGAGTTAGTAAAGAAAGATACTGTTTTTCTGGCACACCTACTTGAAATAATAAAATCTTTTTAAGAATCCAAATACAAAATAATTAAATTTAACAATTAATTAATAATTTTAGTTCTTAATTCATAAGTCCTATACTCAAACTCATATTCATTCTTAACTAAAGTGAAGTTAAGTATTTATCAATGTTCTCTTTTATTCAATGCACATGATGATTATAAAGTTTCCTTTAGGGTGAAGTCATAAATATTGACTGAATTAGATCATGTGACAATTGTATATATAGATAGATATGTAGATACGAGAAATGCTTTGTTTTTAGTTTGAAAGAGATGAGAGTCAGAAATTCAGTTTAGGGTTGAATATTTTTATCATGCTACTATACTATTATTGTGTAACTTTATTTCTAAAATAAAGTATTAAAGCACACTGTATGGTTTTGGTAGATTGAACTAGGCTTTTGGAATATGGTTAAATCCCTTTCAATGTGATATAGGTTTAATGTAAAATATAAATCTCAATAACTGTCTTTCACTCATAATTTTGTCTGTCATTGCTGTTTTATGTTATGACAATGAAAAAAAAATTGAATTGGCATTGTTCTGTTGAAAGGAATAATTATGTGTTTTTGGAAACCTCTATAATATTTTGTACTAATTTTATGATTACCAAAGAAAAGTGTAACATATTTAAGGTTCATGAGAGTTCCTGACCATGAAATGTTTTGATAAATGAGCATCTCCTTGAAACTGCCCACTGGGTACAGAATTTTCAACCACTGCATAATGTCATCCTAAGACACTCCCAGATGCAGGATCTTACTCCTCACAAAACGTAGTTGTCTCCTGTGACACCATCAAGCTCCAATATTCTCATTGTAAAACTCCTAACTTCCATGTTCAAGATCTACAACCCTTGAGAATATCAGGATAGAACAGGAAAAAGCTAGAGAAGAAATTGCTTCTCAGATGTAAGTGCCTAGTCCAGAGAACACAGACCTGCTCCTTTGTCTGAGTCATTCTCACTTTGATGAGATGGTGTTCCTACCCATTTATTCAGTTCAGTTCAGTTCAGTTGCTCAGTAGTGTCCAACTCTTTGCAACCTCGTGGACTACAGCACGCCAGACTTCCCTGTCCATCACCAACTCCCAAAGCTTACTCAAATTCATGTCCATCGAGTCGGTGATGCTATCCAACCATCTCATCCTCTGTCATCCCCTTATCCTCCCGCCTTCAATCTTTCCCAGAACCAGGGTCTTTTCAAATGAATTAGTTCTTTGTATCAGGTGGCCAAAGTATTGGAGCTTCAGCTTCAGCATCAATCCTTCCAATGAATATTCAGGAGTGAGTTCCTTTAGGATGGACTGATTGGATCTCCTTCCTGTCCAAGGGACTCTCAAGAGTCTTCTCCAACACCACAGTTCAAAAGAATCCATTCTTTGGTGCTCAGCTTTCTTTATAGTCCAGCTCTCACATCCATACATGATTACTGGGAAAAACATTGCTTTGACTAGATAGACATTTGTTGGCAAAGTAATGTCTCTGCTTTTTAATATGCTGTCTAGGTTGGTCATAATTTTTCTTTCAAGGAGCAAGTGTCTTTTCATTTCACGGCTGCAGTCACCATCTGCAGTGATTTTGGAGCCCAAAAAATAAAATCAGCTACTGTTTCCATTGTTTCCCCATCTATTTGCCATGAAGTGATAGGACCGGATGCCAGGATCTTAGTTTTCTGAATGTTGGCTTTTAGCCAACTTTTTCACTCTCCTCTTTCACTTTCATCAAGAGGCTCTTTAGTTCTTCTTCACTTTCTGCCATAAGGGTAGTGTCATCTGCATATCTGAGGTTATTGATATTTCTCCAAGCAATCTTGATTCCAGCTTGTGCTTCATCCAGTCCAGCGTTTCTCATGATGTATTCTGCACTTAAGTTAAATAAGCAGGGTGACAATATACAGCCTTGATGTACTCCTTTCCCGATTTGGAACCAGTCTGTTGTTCCATGTCCAATTCTAGCTGTTGCTTCTTGACCTGCATACAGATTTTTCAGGAGGAAGGTCAGGTGGTCTGCTATTCCCATCTCTTTCAGAATTTTCCAGAGTTTATTGTGATCCACACAGTCAAAGGCTTTGGCATAGTCAATAAAGCAGAAATAGATGTTTTTCTGGAACTCTCTTGCTTTTTCGGTGATCCAGTGGATGTTGGCAATTTGATCTCTCATTCCTCTGACTTTTCTAAATCCAGCTTGAACATCTGGGAGTTCACAGTTCACGTACTGTTGAAGTCTTGATTGGAGAATTTTGAGCATTACTTTGCTAGCATGTGAGATGAGTGCAGTTGTGCGGTAGTTTGAGCATTCTTTGGCATTGCCTTTCTTTGGGATTGGAATGAAAACTGAACTTTTCCAGCCCTGTGACCACTGCTGAGTTTTGCAAATTTGCTGCAATATTGAATGCAGCACTTTTACAGCATCATCTTTCAGGATTTGAAATAACTCAACTGGAATTCCATCACCTCCACTAGCTTTGTTCATAGTGATGCTTCCTAAGGCCCACTTGACTTCGTATTCCAGGATGTCTGGCTCTTGGTGGGTGATCATACCACTGTGATTAACTGAGTCATGAAAATCTTGTTTGTTTAGTTCTCCAGTGTATTCTTGCCACCTCTTCTTAATATCTTCTTCTTCTGTTTGGTCCATACCTCTTCTGTCCTTTATTGTGCCCATCTTTGCATTGAACCCAGGTCTCCTGCATTGCAGGAGGATTCTTTACCAGCTGAGCCACAAGAGAAGCCCATCCATTTACTAGGTTTTTGCAAAAGTAACTGCCATTTTTGCCGTGTGGAAATTTGTCATTTGATATTGGATTACATTCTTAAATGTGGTTATGTTATACATCATTTTAATGCACATTTCTCACTTTATATTTTGTTTTGTTTGCTAATGATGTATTACTTGCTGTTTATTTTATATTTATTTTATGCTAGGGAAATGATGTTAGACAAGAAGCAAATATGAGTGATTTACTTATTTGAGTTCAAAACGGGTCATAAAGCAGTGGAGAAAACTTGCAACATCAACAACGTGTTTCCCCCAGGAACTGCTGATGAACCATGCAGTGCATTGGTGGTTCAAGAAGTTCTGCAGAGAAGAGAGCTTTGACGATAAGGAGCACACTGGCTGGCCGTTAGGAGTTGACAACAGCCAACTGAGAGGATCCACTGAAGCCGATCCTCTTACAACTACATGAGAAGTTGCCAAAGAACTCAACGTTGACCATTCTATAGTTGTTTGGCATTTGAAGGAAATTGGAAAGGTGAAAAAGCTTGACAAATGAGTGTCTCGTTATCTGAATGCAAATTTTAAAAATTGTAATTCTGAAGTGTTGTCTTCTCTTATTCTACACAACATCAAATTATTTCTCATTTGGATTGTAACGTGATGAAAAGTGGATTTTTATAAGACAATCAGCAATGACCAGCTCAGTAGTTGAACCAAGAAATTCCAAAGCACTTCCCAAAGCCAAACTTGCACCACACACACACACACACACAAGGTCATGGTCACTGTTTGGTGGTTTGCTGCTAGTCTGATCCACTATAGCTTTCTGAATCCTAGTGAGACCATTACATCTGAGCAGTATGCTCAGTAAACTGATGAGATGCACCAAAAGCTGCAATGCCTGCTGCCAGCACTGGTCAACAGAATGGGCCCAATTCTCTTCCAATACAATGCCTGACCGCATGTCGCACAACTAATGCTTCAAACGTTGATGGAATTGGGCTACAATGTTTTGCCTCAATTGCCATATTCACCTGACCTCTGTCCAACTGACTACCACTCCTTCAAGTATTTCAACAACTTTTTGTAGCAAAAATGCTTCCACAACCATCAGAAAATGCTTTCTAAGAGTCTGTTGATTTCCAAAACATGACTTTTCATGCTACAGGAATAAACAAGCTTATTTCTTATTGGCAAAAATGTGTTGATTTTAATGTTTCCTATTTTGATTAATAAATACATGTTTGAGCCTGGTTATAATGTTTTAAAATTCACAATCCGAAACTGCAATTACGTTTGCACCAACATAATACAATGGTGAGGTTATTATTGCTTCTCAAAAGAACTGAAACATAGTAACAGATATTTTATTCCTTTATTTCACCATTTAACCAATTTTTAATTAAATAAAAACTAAATATTTTTATCAATGTATTTCTCTTCGCATGATCTAGTTGCATAAGAGAATTTAGATAAACTTAAAGACTACACTAAACGCTTTCTAGCTACTAGCTCCCACTGCAAAGCAGTCATTTTTGTCTTAATTTCCTGCAGATTAAATGCTGAGAGAAGTACATAAGAAATTCTTTTATGTAGACTTTATTCCATGCTCAAAGTTAAATCAATATTTCATATCAATGTTATACATATTTCTTAATTCCTAAGTTTCTAATTTTAACTATAATTTGTCAGAAATTTATCAGGTTTAATATTGTATTATTATAATTTATGTTTTCAATACTTGGCATGCTTATCCTGCTTAAAGTTGCAAAACTGGCAGTAAGTTTAAATTCTAAGTAAATTTCAATCCCCAATGTTGCATTCATTAATCAGTGATAATTTACACTAATATAAGTTCATTGATCTTTTCTTCAGTCTCTCCCTTGTGAGTAATTTCATCCTTTAGAAGACATTATTAGATACATTAAGCAGTGGTATTCCACTCCAACAAATGAGCCTGGCCTGACTGCTGGAGAAACACCCAATTAATAATGACATATAAAGTGATTTGTATAATTTTTCATATTATAACATCTAATTTATAGCAATCCTGGAAAAAAATCCATGGGTAGCCATTCAGAGATAAATTAGATATCATCAGAAAATGCACACCACTAGAATATTGATTAAATCAATTGAGAAAAACATATATTTCTCATGTTTTTCTCTTTAAATATACCTGATATGAAACTTTCGTCTTTTTCAGTTACATAGTGAACAAAATGCTTTTGGATTAAATCTTCAATACATTAATGACACTTTGAGGTTTTTGCCTTAGAAAGTTTTCACTGACTTCATTACTCTCAAATGTGCAGTCTCAAAAAAAAAAAAGACAACTATTTCATGCTCTTTATTTCTAAGAATTGCTTCTTTTTTCCGCTTTCATAATTCTGTTTTTAACTTAACACATATCATGACCACAGGGTAGAAATGTTATTATAGTGCTATTATTTTCATGTTGCTTCAGATTTTTTAAAGAAGATATTAAATACTCCTGCTATTATTACTACTACTGCTAGAGAACCAGCATCTTAAATGTACTATATTATTTGAATATAAAGAACTGTATCAGGAGCACTGTGAGATAAGATTTTACAGTACTATGCTGTCCCTCCCCATATTGCATTTTCCCATTTTTTCACCTTCCACCAACTCATCCAGTGGAATTCATTGCCTTAACCAAGGGAGAGATGAAAGATGAAAAATGAAATCACTTCAAATTCAAAAATTCAGGATTTTTTAATGCTAGGTTCTTGATACAAGTCAAGACGAAGACTAAATTCCAGGCTTGATAAGTGAGGAGCAAAGGCAAGGGGAAAGCAAATAGGGTAAGGAGGAAAATGAGGGGAAAGCAAATTCTGACCTGCAGAGAAGCCACAAAGCTGGCAGGCTCCCAGAATCACCATATTTGGCACTATGCTGGAGCAGCAGACAGCTCACATTCATCAGGAAGACAGTTCAGAGTCACTCCCCAGACTTATCTCAGAAAGGTTCAGGGACAGCAATAGGACCCAGAGTTGGGAGACAGGCTGCTATAACGACCATGTGAACTAATCATCAAAGGACCAATGGAAACAGAAATATCTCAGTAGGTCTTCGTTTGCTTTCATTGATTCATTTCATTGATTTCATTGATTCATTCATATAACAAATAAATACCTATTAAACAGTGATCAAGTTGCAGGCACAATTCTGATGGTGAGGATATAGCAGGGATACGAACAGAAAACTCTGCAATCTCACTTTTCTTATATATTTCCCAAGGCACAAGAATACTGGAGAAGCTCTTCGTAGGTGGGGCATATATTGCTTCAAGGCTCAATCGAATCTGAGCAGACCATGGAGTGTACTACTGTAAATACTGGGACCCCATAAATCTCTTCATTCCAGCCAATGTGCCTGTCCCCCTGCTGCTAGGAATGTCAGGCTCTGAGGACATACAACTGTGTCCCACACTGTGATTAGCCCCCAGCTACAGAAAACTGCCTCTCCCTCTATTATACGCCCTCCTGAGGGGTAGACTGTGACCAATGACTGGCCCAGGCTAGGAGAGTCAGCCTCGCACTCCCAGTTTGGGACAGCTCTGGAGTCTATCCCAGCTACAGAGTTCTCAGGAGAATCAGTTGCAATCACACTGCAGGTCACCTTCCTCTGCCCGCCTGTTTTTTTTGCACTTTCGTGTATTTCCTGGGAGCACTGCCCAAGGCCGATTCCCGTTCTCCACTTACCTCATTGTCACAGAGTCATTTCTAGAGAACCCCATCTAGAACACAGGGATCAAGGGTCAAATGAGTTGAGTCCTGAGGATCCCAAGTCAGCTGTGAATATTGCTGGAAGGGGAGAGAGAAAGTCCTGCAAAACAAAAGACTTCTGCTAAGTCGCTTCAGTCGTGTCCGACTCTGTGTGACCCCATAGACGGCAGCCCACCAGGCTCCACCGTCCCTGGGATTTTCCAGGCAAGAATACTGGAGTGGGTTGCCATTTCCTTCTCCAGTGCATGAAAGGGAAAAGTGAAAGACTTCTGAGCTACTATTTAACTCCTAATGGTGGAAATATAGCATCTATCGGAGACAGTTCAACTCTAACTCCTAGGAACTCTCTTGAGCTCTGCCTGTATGCCCTGCAGAGAAACCATTCCAAGGGTCAGCTGTGACCACAGGTCCTACAACTGGCTGCCCGCACACCCGCCAGAATTTAGATGCAATCTGGCAGAACAAATGTGGTGTGAATCCCCGATTTTCTGATACGAAGTTTCTAATATCCCCAGGACTGGCAGATTATACTGGAAAGTAGCTATTGTAATAAAATAATAAAGGAACCCAATTTAAATATCTAATCTGTTGACAGAAATATGTAACAGTTATAAAAAAGTGATATTACTCATTTTGCAAATGGAAAAACAATATTTATATACATATGTGTGTGTGTGTGTGTGTGTGTGTGTGTGTGTGTGTGTGTGTGTGTGACTCACAAAATCGATCTGGATTAAAAATGTCAGAGGAAGCTTGGAATCCAGGCTCATGTCCTCATTCTTATCCCTATGGAGTAGCAAACAGTGTAAGTAATTATCCTTGCTATCAAAAACTGTTTCACAATTATCTTTAATTTTCTATTTATGACTTTTTCAGGGATTTAAAACAATGTAACCACCATTTTCTCACAACTCATATATGAAATTTTATCTAATTAATAGATACCTAAAGCTTTTATTTAAATACTTTCACGCATTTGAGTTTTTAAAGATTGAGAACGGTGAGTAGGGTTACAATTTCCAAATGCCTTTTTTTGAAAAGCTAAATATTTAAAGGATCAGATTAACACTGACTGCTTTGATTTTTTTTCTAATATTTTGTTTATCTCTCCATAAATGGGAGACTTTATCTGTGTCTATTTTCTTCAATTATTTCACTCCCTCCAAAAGATCTGCTTGAGAGAGGATATAAGAAGCTATCATCCTGTTAATAAGACTTCTTCAAATCAGGTTAATGAAAAGATAAAAAAGATAGTGAATTCTCATAAATTAACTTTGAGCTTAAAATTATTTCAGAATTTCTTATAGAGCAATCTGAAAATATACTACAATATCTAACCAGAGGAAATAATACTTCCAAACCCTATGAACAATTGCCACCTGCAAGAAGTGTAGAATCTTCTTTAAGAAAAACAAACAAATCTTACCAGTGACTAATGTATAGATAACATTTGTACTTTCTTACTAAACATTTTGTATGACTGATATTTGTTTCTCTTTTATCAGAGTATAATACATATCTTTAATTTCTTAATACATTCTTTCATAAACTGTTCATGATTTCAGCTTCTATCAGATTTTCCATGGTTTCTTAAGATAATCCTGCAAATGACAGCTTTTTTATTTTTTCTTAACTAAAGAAAAATCTAAGTAGATATGTAAGAATGCTTTGGAATTGAAACTACCAGTCATACCACAGTAATACATAATGGTCTTTTTCTGTGTGTATATATGCATATATAAATATATCTTCTTTAGCACAGGATTTAAATATTATAGAAACTACTGAATATTTTATATCATATTTGCCATATTCATTTTATTAAGTACAAATTAATCTATTTGTGCTTTGAAGAATATAATAGCAATTAGCAGCATTCAAAGAAGTAAAATCTTGTGATATCTTTCATATACTATGTATTAATTGTCAAACACGATGCCCTTGAGTATATTTGTGATTATTTCAGCATATACCTTGGAATTTAAAATCTAGTCTTTATTGGTCTGTTGTATGATGTTAGGTTCAGGTTTATTTCTAGGTGTTAAAAATACACAAATGATGTGAAATATCTAAAGAAAAATAAATGGATATATCTGAAAGTTTACAATTATACTAAAATTAGTATAAGGTTTAAGAATCAATGCAAAGGGCCATGACATAAAGATAGTCTTTTGAACAAAATGAAAATGATAGTATAGCAAGTACCAATCATAATAAGGTGGACCTTCAAGGAAGGTCATCATTGGACCTTCTATGAGGCAAGGAGCAGTTAGGGAGTTTGACCAACCTTGCGTTTACTACAGAAGAGATGAATTTCTGTTGCTTTTCCTTTCTTTTTTCTCTTCTTTTTATTTTTGGTTTAATTCAAGAAAAAGAGAAAATGATGGCTAGAGTTTCTAAGAAGATACCAAAAGTACTTCTCTCCAGAGTTGAGGATGAGCAGAAGGCATGGTAAGCTGGAGACATGGGGCTGATTGAAGACTAAAGAAGTGATGACTACAGAGAATGGGAGCATTTCAAAGGGGAAACCACAAATCTACAATACTCAGGATTGAGTCCGCCGAGTACTGAAACAGAATGAAACCATGCATTCCCTCAACTATTGTAATCTGCAAGGGCTGTTTGAACCATGAATTACCAGCCATTTAAACCTACAGGAATTCTGAAATTAAAGGTTAGATCAGGATTCTAAAAGACTGATAGTAATTAGGAGTCTGGCAACATATATCAAAAGTCTATATCCTCTTTTATATAAAAGACTCACATTTTATTTATATATATTTTGTATACACATTTATAATATATATATACATACATATATATATAGATGTGGTTTTTTGATATAAAACAGAAGTATATGAAACAACTATCTTTGTGGTCATTAGTAATTAGGACTTGGAGAACTGTTGAGACTTTAATAATTTAAATTCTTGCTTAAATAGAGTCAACAGCCAAACAAATGCTTAAGGAATATTCTGAATAGCTATATCCAACTAATTCATTTCATATACAATGAAAGCAAATATCCAAATATCAAAACAAGAGGTATCCACCTCCACAATTCAACTTCCTATCCTCATATCCCCTTAGTTATCTTAACCAGTTAACAAATCTAGAGCTTGGAGCTCTATTTGATTCTTTTTTTTGCTAAACATCTCCCAAAGATAATCAATCCCATGATTCTATGGTTCTTTGAAATAAATATAAAATTTTCCTGTCTGCACTGTTTCCATAGCTAACACTTTTTCTGACTTTTCCCATGTACTTCCATTGCATCATCTGAGGAAGCTGAATCCTTAATTGAGTTACTCATTATTTCAACCTACACACCATTATGAAATTAGTATTTTTAAAATACTGAATACAATTACAATATACATTACCCTTTGGCTCTCAGATCACTAAATACACTATACACTATACTGTGTGGAAAAACAGAGATAAAAGTAAAAGCAATTATAGATCGATGATACATACAGACATATACACAGGTTTCTATATTTGTGTGTTCACATTAATCAACTCAGAAAACTTGATAGCCATTTTACCAAAACCACTTAACATAAAAGCCACAGTAATATTAAGATCACTATGGAGATTTTAAAGTAAGCAGTTTGAAAGAAATCATTGTGAATCTGTCTCTATATTCTATTACACATCATAGCATAACCTTATTCAATCTGGAGAAAAACTGAAATATTTAGTGAGAAACAAGGATAGATAGAGAGGTAAGTAGGTAGGTAGATACATAGAAATATAGATAGACACAAAATATTATAAAGTGAAATAAAGGAAACTTTTACATTTGCTTGCTTTTATAAAGAAGTCCTTAATCATTCCCTTGACAGAATATAGGGGACAAAAAGGATATTTTGGAAGGAAATAGCAGTTGACTTGGAAACAGAGGACCAAGGGAGGTAATGGGAGCTTCGGCCTCAATCACAGGCTTTTCAAAGTCTATGGAATAACCTACCTATTGAAATAAGAATTCCCATTTCATGGATCATTAATTTCTTTTTCAAGTGATTAAGGATATATTATAGAAGAAAGTCCTACTCAGACCAGGAAATAGGACATTATAAAGTGTCTTTTCTATTAAGTCCCCAAAGGTTTTATCTTGTCTGGTTTTGATCATTTGTAGTGCTCATGTCCACAGGGAAGAATATTCTTCTTTCTAATTGTTCTCAATGACAGAAACATTTTTCATTATACTTAAATTTTTATCTTTCTAAATCTTCAGATCATTATTCCTTGTTCTAAGACTTTAGCCAGCTTAAATAAATCTTCCTTCTCTTTTATGCATACCACTGTAAGTATTTATATATAGTTATCATATTTCTTCATTTGTCATCATATCTCTTAACTATATATATTAAATATCTTTCATCTTTATTATTAGATCATAGCCTTTTTCCTTTTATCATTGTCACTATCCTTTAAGCTGACTAATTTTTCAAAATGGCTTTTATGGTAAAGAAGAGATGGGAGCAAAAAAAATGAGAAGTCATTGAAAGATATTTGTTTTTGTCATAAAAGGCAAAGATTTTATGTTGTGGCTTCATAATTCAATCATCTAATTTTTAATGTGAACCTGAAAAAATTATACTAGGCTGACTTTTGACTTACATTAATATTAAAAAATTAATCAATGATTTAATATATTTTATGTGATACTACTTACTATCCAAGAAGACCCTTAAAAATACTAACAAATATTGAATAAAGAGTGTGATTCAAAAATGTAAAAGAAGGTAAAGTTGTGCAATGATTAGTAACCAAGGATTTCACCAATTCTATCATAAAGTGATTCTTCCATTTTTGGTGTCTGGGTTTTTCAGTTGTGTGTGCATATTAATAGCTGTAGCTATAATATTGTAACAATACTTATAATGGCTATAAGACTGCCATTATGGTATTTAATCTACTGAGTTTGCAAGATTTTTATATAGAGAAATTAATAAACCAGAATAAATTTCTTTGAAGTTATTTCAACATTATTCTGAGCACACACAGCACAATTTTAATTTGACCAATATTTACCGCATATTATTGAATTCCTACAAAGACTTAAGTATTTTGCTACTTATTAGAAATACAATGGTGAGAAAATGTGCTATCTGCTCTCATAATGCTTATATTCTAGTGGTAAAGACTGTAATCAATCAGATAATCATATAAATAAATATTAAGTATTAATCATGTTAGGTACTTTATAGGAA
The DNA here is from genome assembly GCF_054371585.1 of Giraffa tippelskirchi. NCBI lineage: Eukaryota > Metazoa > Chordata > Mammalia > Artiodactyla > Giraffidae > Giraffa > Giraffa tippelskirchi. Next base: position 32,559,531 of record NC_137282.1, read on the forward strand.
AATGAGCTCACTAGGCTGTTTGCTGTTCTTCTCATGATTGTTCTCACATTACAGCACTTGGAGATGCACCTATTCAGTTGATTCCCTGGAAGCTGGAAGCTCTCTAAGAATAGGGATCAGGTATATATCCTCCATGATGTATAGTACAGATTCCATAGCAGGTACTCAATAAATACATGTTAAATTGAGTGAAGGTGGGCTCACTGGGAATTCTTCTTTTTAACAGTGTCAAAGTAGAGTTTGTAGTCCACCTGTATTTGAAATACTTGGGGTGCTTTTTTTTTTCCTTTTTAAATGCCAGCTCCTAAGATTTTTTGAATTGTATCTTTGGTGGAAACAGGGAGTCTAAAATTTCCATTAAGTTCCCCAGTGATTTTCTTGCACATTATTGTTTCGGGAATCAATGGAGCAGACGATACGGAGCACATATTTAGAGAATAATTTACTAACTTAAAGAATTTTACATTTAAGACACAGACTATCAAGTATGAAAATAAAAGACTTCTTAACTTTGAGGGGCAGTATTTCTTTGTATTAAACTTGAACCAATTTTACAGGCACTCTTACTACAGATAATGTGTTTTCCCAAGGGCCTCAATGAAATATTCCTATCATGTGTCTACAAGTGAAGAAGCAAATACCACTAATTGCCGACACAACACCCTTTCTGTCTCTCATTCTTACTAACAGGTTTCGTTCTGGGTGACACGGTGCCTACATCAAAGCAGAAATCTCTCCTGGTGACTTTTCAGTAAGAAGTATCCATGTGACCTGGCTGTGGCCTGTAATCAGAAGTCACTCAGAGGACCACTAGGATTTTTAGGAAGTTTTTTTTTTTTAAAGAACATATCTTCCTGTTCTTTCCTCTTGCCTTTTCTTCCTGCTGAGAATGTGGACACATTGAATAGAGGTGAGCACATGCATCCAACGGTGGAGGGAGAGAAAAGGTGTTTGTGATGTTGATACTAATGTGGAATGTATGTCAGATTTTCCATCACCAGCCTTACTGTTACGTGATAAATATAAACCCTTTGATTACATAAGCCATCATGACAGAATTTATATCCTTGCATTCTTACAGCTTCCCCTTGTAGCTTAGTTGGTAAAGAATCTGCCTACAATGCAGGAGACCTGTGTTCGATCCCTGGGTCAGGAAGATCCCCTGGAAAAGGAAATGGCAACCACTCCAGTATTCTTGTCTGGAGAATCTCATGGACAGAGGAGCCTGGTGGGCTACAGTCCATAGGGTCACAAGAGTTGGACACAACTTAGCAACTAAACTACTACTACTTTGGTTAACTACAAAATTCTTACAGATATTTCCAAACAAGACACCTGTGGTAGACAGAAAAATGGTTTCCCATAGATGTCTCCATCCTAATCCCTGGATATCACATTACATTGAGTTTGCAGATAGAATTAAGGTCAGTAACCAGCTGATAAGAGATTATCCTGAATTATCTGAGTGAGATCAATGCAATCACAAGAGCCCATAGAAGTGGAAGAGGAAGGCAGAAGAAGCAGGGCCCGAGTGAGCTGATGTGAGGAAAACCTGGCCAGTCATTGCTGCTTTAAAACACAGAAAGGGGTCAAGAATATGGGTGGCCTCCAGAAACTGGCAATGTAAAGAAATAGACTCTCTCCTATACTGTCTATAAGGAACACAGACAACTGGTTTTAGCTCAGCGAGACTCATTTCAGATGTCTAACCTCCAAAACTGGAAGATGATAAATGTATGTTCTTCTAAGCAACTAAATGTGTGGAAAATGTTATGGTAGCAATCAGAAACTAATACAAAATTCTATAAAAACAAAAGGATACCTTAATTGCTATTTAGACTTTAAGAAGTATTTCAGATATTAAATAACATTTAATAATAATACACTCTGGGTTAGTTTATATATACATACACAAAAAGTATAAAAGATTGCTGAAGATCATGAGTAAAGAATGTTTTACAACAAAACAATTCTTTGCTAGAACAATATAAACTACTGCTCCATAAGTGATAACACATCCCCTATATAAAGACAGAAGCAATATAATTCAAATGTACTCTACAAAAATAATTAAATACTTTGACTCAATGCTTGATTGATGCTGAGATTTAATATAGCCCTATGTGGCCTCAAATCAGTAGGGACCAATTATCAACTTTCTTAACAGAGTAGAACTGGCCAGAATTTAGTTCTCAGGAGATGCAGGACTAATTTTATGAAGACCAATCATCACTTATAAATTCTAGCTAATCCTCATCTTGTTCAATGGGCTTAACTCTCTTGACATTTTTCTATCTGGTTATTTTGAACAACCTCAGAGTTTAGTGAGTCCTTCCTATAGTTGGTAAATTTCTCTTTTTGTTTTTTCCCAGAAATAGCTACCTTAATTAAAATTCTCGTTATCCAAGTTGGCTCTGTTTAAAAACTACACTCTAAAAACAAATACAGACATAAAAGGGAAAAAGAATACCCCCACCTATGAAACAGATATGTCCATATTGTTTAGAGTTTAATTTGCACCAGATAAAACAATTATTTTTACCAAATTAATGCAACCTCCTGATTACATTCTAACAATTTGATCCAGGAACTGATTGTCACTGAGAATGAGGAATACAATGTACATGAGAACAATCAATCTGTAAGTGATTGTGGACAATGTTCAATGAGTTTTTGATTTGACTTGAAGAAAGAAAAAAAAAAAACAGGGTAGAAATATTTGACCAATTAATCACAAGCACATGAATTTATAAATATGAAACATGAAAACAAAATCCTCAATTCACTTAAATTTTTAATAAATCAACATTACCTATATTGTTTTCTTTGTCAGGCCTTATCACAATTTGTATAAATTGTATTACCAATTTTTTTGGTTTCACAGATTCATTCATTTTCTCATAAGCTCTTGCATTTTAAAAAGTTTCTTCATCAGGGAAATGAAAATTCAAACAATAAAATACCATTACCTATAACAATGGCCAAGCTTCAGACACTGATAATACCAAACACTGGTGAGGATTTGGATTTTGCTGGAGTGAAAGGAACTCTCCCTCATTACTTGTGAGAATGCAAAATTGTACAGCTACTTTGGAAGACAGTTTGGTTGTTTCTCACAAAGTTAGACACCCTTTATCATAAGACTCAGGAATTCCACTCCTGGGAATTTACCCAAAGGAAGCAAAGACATATATACAGATAAAAATCTACATAAGGATGGTTACAGAAGAGTTATTCATAAGAGGCAAAATTTGGAAGCGACCAAAATGTCTTCCAGTAATTGAATGGATAACTAAACTGTGGAACACACAGACAATGGAATATTATACAGCACAAAAAATATATCAAACCATACAATGGCACAAAGGAAACTTAAATGCTTTTATTTATGTGATAGAAGCCAAAATTAAAAGTTTATATATCATCTGATTCCAACTTAGTGACATTCTGAAAAAGGCAAAATTATGGAGGCCATTAAAAGATCAGTGGTTCCAGGAACTCTGAAGGGAAAGAGATGAATACACACAGCATATAGGATTTTCAGGGCAGTAAAGATACATCTGCTGGGTCATCGAGAAAGCAAGAGGCTTCCAGAAAAACATCTACTTCTGATTTATTGACTATGCCAAAGTCTTTGACTGTGTGGATCACAATAAACTGTGGAAAATTCTGAAAGAGATGGGAATAGCAGACCACCTGACCTGCCTCTTGAGAAACCTGTATGCAGGTCAGAAAGCAACAGCTAGAACTGGACATGGAACAACAGACTGGTTCCAAATAGGAAAAGGAGTACATCAAGGCTGTATATTGTCACCCTGCTTATTTAACTTCTATGCAGAGTACATCATGTGAAATTCTGGACTGGATGAAGCACAAGCTGGAATCAAGATTGCCAGGAAAAATATCAATAACCTCAGATATGCAGATGACACCACCCTTACAGCAGAAAGTGAAGAAGAATTAAAGAGCCTCTTGATTAAAGTGAAAGAGGAGAGTGAAAAAGGTGACTTAAAGCTCAACATTCAGAAAACTAAGATCATGGCATCCTGTCTCATCACTTCATGGCAAACAGATGAGGAAACAGTCGCAACAGTGGCAGACTTATTTTTTGGGGCCCCAAAATCACTGCAGAAGGTGATTGTAGCCATGAAATTAAAAGACGCGTACTCCTTGGAAGGAAAGTTAAGACCAACCTAGACAGTATATTAAAAAGCAGAGACATTACTTTGCCAACAAAGGTCCGTCTAGTCAAGGCTATAGTTTTTCCAGTAGTCATGTATTGATGTGAGAATTGGACTGTGAAGAAAGCTGAGCACCGAAGAATTGATGCTTTTGAACTGTGGTGTTGGAGAAGACTCTTGAGAGTCCCTTGGACTGCAAGGAGATCCAACCAGTCTGTCCTAAAGCAGATCAGTCCTGGGTGTTCATTGGAAGGACTGATGTTGAAGCTGAAACTCCAGTACTTGGGCCACCTGATGCGAAGAGCTAATTCATTTGAAAAGACCCTGATGCTGGGAAAGATTGAGGGCAGGAGGAAAAGGGTATGACAGAGGATGAGATCATTGGATGGCATCACTGACTCAATGGACATGAGTTTGAGTAAACTCCGGCAGTTGGTGATAGGAAGGCCTGGTGTGCTGTGGTCCATGGGGTCGCAAAGAGTCGGACACGACCAAGCAACTGAACTGAACTGAACTAAAGATACTTTTTGATATTAGAGCCTGGCGGGCTACAGTCCATCGGGTCACAAAGTTGGACACAACTGTGTGAATTTCACTTCAATGATGGATATATGTTACCATATATTTATCCAAAACTATGGAAAGTACAACATCAAAAGTCAACCCTAAGACAAACTATAGACTTTGGGTAACTCTGATGTGTCACCATCGGTTCATCTTTAGTAAAAAATACCATTCTGGTAAATGATGTTGATAAGGGGGAAGGCTATGCATGTGTAGAATAGGGAAATATATGGGAAATCCCTGTACCTTCTGCTTAATTGCACTGTGGACCTAAAGTTTCTCTTAAAAAAGTCTATTAAAATAAATTAAATGTCTCTTAGGCTAAGCTCTAGTATCAGATATTAAACCTATCTTTTGTTTTCTCATAACCTAATATATTCCATTGTTCTAGAATTAATTTCAGAACATATTTGCTATCATTAAAACTGTATGATCATTAAAGAATTTAAGACATTTTACTAGTATTTATCAAGAATTATTAATTTCTTATTTGATTTGTATTCAAAATTTTAGACATGGAATAGTTTATTGTTACTTTATAAGCTAGTTAAATTGGTATGTCAAGTCTACTCATTCTTTCCTAGATGTGTCCTATTCCAAGGTGGAAGGAATTTTAGAAATCAAATGGACCAACCTTTTCTTTGTAATGTTGAAGAGATCAAATCTGGGAACTTTAAGATGGTTAACATCACTCAGACAGTCATTATTATAGCCTTGCTTATTACCAGTATTATAGCTTCATTTTAGAAACCTATGACCACTACTCTTTCTCAAAGGCTCAACTCTTTTTCTTTCTCAGTAAGCTCAACTTTTTGATGTCAGTGTTACTGATATGTTTTCTAAGAAAAGATAAGTGAAAATTATTTACTTTATAAGTAAGTACTTCAGTTAAGATACCAATTTAGGTACAGTCACTGTGTGTGACTTTACTAAAAAGGGTATGCATTTACAGGTGATAAATTTAAAGATTTTTCTTACACACAAGTTCACTCATCATAATGAAATAAATTAACTAATTTTTTGGGTTCACTCTAGAGACACTGCCACCAACCTCTGATCATGTTATAGACAATGAAACCCAATGGAAATCACCCAACAAACTACTTTATGTTTATTTAAATAGCGTCGGGTATGACTGACCATTTGTATCATAATTCTAAGTTCACCATTATACTCATAACTAAAACAAACAGTAAAAAATTAAAAAGTGGAACCTTATATTTACAAATACTATAGACTTCCTAATATAAAGCCTTGTCACTTGTAATATTGGGTTAGATACTGAACTGATTTTAGATGTTAGCAAATATGTTTACTGTACTTGCTATGTCATGATTTTTTTAAAGTTATGGTCATTAATTTATCTAATCTTTATAATAGCTCTATCAGATTTGCACTGTTATTATCTGTATCTTACAGATCAAGAAATTATGTCCTCTCTGTCAAGAGAGTGATAAATTCAAATCTTGGCGGTCAGTCTCAAAAATCCACGTTCCTCATGTCCTTGCTGTGCTACATCTTGGATATAACTATATTATTTTCATATTCGAGTCCATCAGATAAAGAACTCCTTAAGGAAGACCTGAAAAATGCTGAAAAAAATCTGAAAGCAACTGAAAATATGTTCTCTACTATTGAATTTCATAATGAAATAATAGATTAGACTTTACATTTTTCTTAGACTTCCCTGGTGGTGCAGATGGTAAAGCCTCTGCCTACAATGCAGGAGACCCAGGTTCGATCCTAGGGTTGGGAAGATTCCCTGGAGAAGGAAATGGCAACCCACTCCAGTACCCGTGCCTGGAAAATCCCATGGAGGGAGGAGCATGGTAGGCTACAGCCCATGGGGTCGCAAAGAGTCTGACACGACTGAGCTACTTCACTTTCTTTCATTTTCTTACATTTCACTTAATAACAACAGTACCATGTATTAATACTTACATTGTGAAATGTTTTTAAATATGTGATACTTTGCAAACTCATTTCACTAAAGATATGATATATTACAGACACACACACACACACACACACACACACACACAAAGTAGGCTGAGTGCCAAAGAATTGATGCTTTCAAACTCTGGTGCTAGAGAAGACTTAAGGAGATCAAACCAGTCAATCCTAAAGGAAATCAACTCTGAATATTCACTGGAAGAACTGATGCTGAAGCTGAAGCTCCAATACTTTGGCCACCTGATGTGAAGAGTCAACTCACTGGAAAAGACCCTGATGCTGAGAAAGGCTGAGGGCAGAAGGAGAAGGGGACAACAGAGGATGAGATGATTGGATGGTATCACCAACTCAATGGATATGAATTTGAGTAAACTCCGGCAGATAGTGAAGGACAGGGAAGCCTGGCATGCTGCAGTCCATGGGGTTGCAAAGAGTTGGACATGACTTAGTGACTAAACAACAATATATACACAAAAAATAAAGAAACATAAACAGAATCAGAATAGTTTGAAAACATGTCAGAACAGAGCCTGACATATTACAGAAATTAAAGCAATAACAGGAATCAAAAGATATCTGGAGCTCTTAGAATCAAAAAATGATTTGTTTAAGCACAGGATAATAATTTAAGACAGCACAACTTAAGTACACTTTGGGAAGTTTAGTTAACCATTCAGTTTTGAATGAAATTTTGAGAAAAAAAGCTGTTAAGCTACATTAAGAGAAATGCTTGTTAAAATAATAAGGAAACTAACCTAACCCCTTGCTGTTCTTTGAAAAGGGCCTTTGCATTTGCTGATTTCTCCTTCTCAGATACATGTTTTCAGATACTTCCTGCCTTACTACTCTACTCTACTTTAATATTCACTGTTACAGACTTCTCTCCTTACCACTGTGCTAAAAATAGCCCCCTCTTCTCACCCTTTATTTCCTGTTTTATATTTAATTCCTAATCCTTATTCGAATTTGCTTAATTTTTATCTTTATCCTCCAAAAATTAAATTTCTAAGAACAAGGAACTTGTTTAATTCAGTGCCTAGAAGCTGATCTTTCCTCATAGCTAATACCTAATAAAAATATTAATTGAATGAATTCAAGGAAAAAATAGCACAGCAGCGTCATGTTTGATACCCCATTCCATTACTCTGCTCTCTCTACTCTGAATTAATGGAGGATAGATTAAAAAATGGAATTTAAAAATTAAAGCATGTAATTACACTTACCAAGTTATCTTCATGATGCAAAAATACAATTCAGAAGCAGAGAGGCAGAGCCAGCAAGGAACAGTAGCTTGTGGAACAACGGGAATGTATCTCACTCCACATGTGTTACATTCTAGGCGAGCAGCTGCAGAGACAAAGCTACTGATGCAAGACTCTGTTTAGGTAATGGGCCCTGGAAGTTTTGTTGGAGGTAAATATAAAAGCACAGGCTCTGATGCAGAGAGAGACTTCAACTTAACATGAACTTGCAAGCCAAAATTTGAAGACAAATGAAAAAGAGTATGCCCATAAAAAGAGAAAGAAAAGCAATAATTTGGAGATGAAATCATTTAGGATTTTTTTTTAAATTAGTTTATCTATTTTTTAACTTTACAATATTGTATTTGTTTTGCCATACATTGACATGAATCCACCATGGGTGTACATGTTTTCCCCTTCCAGAACCCCCCTCCCACCTCCCTCCAAATGATATATAGGTGTGAATAGTTTGCTGCTGCTGCTGCTAAGTCACTTCAGTCGTGTCCGACTCTGTGCGACCCCATAGACGGCAGCCTACCAGGCTCCGCCATCCCGTCCCTAGGATTCTCCAGGCAAGAATACTCTAGTGGGTTGCCATTTCCTTCTCCAATGCATGAAAGGGAAAAGTGAAAGTGAAGTCGCTCAGTCGTGTCTGACTCTTAACGACCCCATGGACTGTAGCCTACCAGGCTCCTCCGTCCACGGGATTTTCCAGGCAAGAGTACTGGAGTGGGGTGCCATTTCCTTCTCCAGTGCATGAAAGGGAAAAGTGAAAGTGAAGTTGCCTTCTCCGTGAATAGTTTAGAAATGAGTATATTTAGGATACTAAAAGAAATAAAGGAAGGAGTAACATCTGTTAAAGCAAACAAGAAATATGAAACAAGGACAGGAAGTAATGAAGCAAGAACATGTGGAATATAAAATGAAAAGGATGAGGAGGACTAGACAAAAAAATCTCTAAAGGAAAAACTGTCAAGGAAAGTAACCATTAAGCTGAGATGCAAAAGGCGTGAGATACTGAAGCAAGGGTATACATTTAAAAACGCTTTCACAAAGACCAGGTAAAAATGTATTTACTGTATTTTGGGAGCAGCAGATCAGAATAAATAGATGATGGACAGATAAATAAATACACATACACACACACACACACACACACACACATATATATAGAGAGAGAGTTTTGGCAATTGTTTATAAACATATGCCTGTCCCTGTGTATGTGTGTTTAGTTGCTCAGACATGTCCAACTTTTTGAGACCCCATGGACTTTAGCCCATCAGACTTCCTTGCTCATGGCATTATCCAGGCAAGAATACTGAAATGGGTATCCATTACCTTCTACAGGGGATCTTCCTGACCTAGTGATCAAACCCAGGTTTCCTGCCTTCAAGGCAGATTCTTTACCATCTGAGCCACAAGGGAAACCCATCATTGTCCTTTGTGTTGTGTGTTAGTTGGTCAGTTGTATCTGACTCTTTGCGACCCCATGGACATAGCCTGCCAGGCTCCTCTGTCCATGGGATTCTGCCCTTCTCCAGGGGATCTTCCCAACTCAGGGATTGAACCTGGGTCTCCTGAGTTGCAGGCAGATTTTTTACTGTCTGAGCCACCAGGGAAGCCCATGATTGTCCTTAATAGTCTACAACTTGACATCATGTAACAACAAGAAATGACATCACAAAAATGTTCTTGAAAAAGTCGGGAAGTCCTAATTCAAGATCGTCATATGTTTCCACTATATGCGAAAACATAGGTACACTATTTTTTAAGTTAAGTTCATTCATGTAATATTTAATTGAAAAAAAAGCAGCAACAAATTCTCTGTTTTTCCAAATACAGTAAACATAAAAATAAAATAAAACATGGATACAGGATAATTATCAATGAACAAAAATAAGACTGTACAGAGGAAAGAGAAAGTGATAAAGTATTGACTAGAAAGTTAGGATACTATAATGTTACCTTTGTAAGTGCTATATCATAAATGTACCTTTAAAATGTGTTTTGGAAATACAATGCTTTTAAGAATCCTGAAAAAATATTAAAAGGAATATAAGAAATTATTTAGATGTAGAGCAAGTGTTGCCTGGTATCTTAAGCAAACTCTAAACGTGGCCACGGATGGTTTATCTGTTTTTTTTGCTTCATAGAGCAGTGCCCTTACTAAAAAAAAGTGCTTAATTAAAGTGCCATGGCTTTTGCTGATTTTTCATAGCTGCCAACTAATATGGTCATAAATTTTAGGTGCATGGAATATGAGACCTTTTCATATCATTATAAATTGTCATGAACAAACTTGACAGATGTACCAACCTAAAGGTATCACTTGAAATAGGACAGCTGAAATGTTTGTTTCACTGAAAGACACTGAAACATGTACATAAATCACTCCTATGAATTCAGCAGTTTTTTTGAAGGTTCTATTAATGTTTCGAAATGACCAAGCCACTTTAATTAAGAAAATGTGTGAATGCAGGAATTAAGCTCAGGAAATATGACTGTGTAACGGCAAATCCAGTGCTAACTGGTGGACACCTTCCATTTGGTCAGTCTCTACTACGTGCCACTTGATTTATAAATACTGTCACTAAACAATGAAACACAGTTTAGTGACAGCAAGGCCAGGCCCACAGAGCACACTTCTAGTAGATCTGGAATTCAAATCCATGAAGTATCCTTCCAAACCTTTGTCTTTCCTCTACATTAAAATAAACATTCTATTTAATATCTATCAGGAATTAACTGGCAGTCTAGAGGTTAAAACTCCATGCATCCTCTCAGTACAAAAAGAAAATCTGCCTATATTTTCAGGCAACATTATTTTATTGATTGTATTAATATCATCTTACTTTACTCCTATAAGAATCAAATCCAAGTCCCTTCTAGCCTTTCTGAGAACCATCCTCCTTCAACACGTCTGCCTTACCTCCTTCACTAAGCTCCCCCACTGCACTGAATGATTCTAAGTATGTTCAAATTATGCTCCAATATATCCAGTCTTTAAACCGGTTACAGCTCATCTCTTTACTATGGCTACAAGAAAATTCAAGAAAAAGTGTTTGGGTTCTCTTTCTCTAACACACAAGCGTGCACACACACACACACAGAGTTCATTCATCATCCCACACTGACATAGGTTTTTCTACCTTGTCTGCCCACTAACGGCAGTGATCAGTTCAGTTCAGTTCAGTCGCTCAGTCATATCCAACTCTTTGCGACCCCATGGACCACAGCACGCCAAGCCTCCCCATCCATCACCAACTCCTGGAGTTTACCCAAACTCATGTCCAATGAGTTGGTGATGCCAACCAACCACCTCATCCTCTGTCGTACCCTTCTCCTCCTGCCAAAATCAAGGTCTTTTCCAATAAGTCAGTTCTTCGCATCAGGTGGCCAAATGATTGGAATTTCAGCTTCAGCATCAGTCCTTCCAGTGAATATTCAGGACTGATTTCTTTTAAGATTGACTGGTTGGATCTCCTTGCAGTCCAAGGGACTCTCAAGAGTCTACATGTACCCCAATGTTCATCACAGCACTGTTTATAATAGCCAGGACATGGATGTAACCTAGATGTACATCAGCAGACGAATGGGTAAGGAAACTATGGTACATATACACAATGGAATATTACTCAGCCATTAAAGAGAATACATTCGAATCAGTTCAAATGAGGTGGATGAAACTGGAGCCTATTATACAGAGTGAAGTAAGCCAGAAAGAAGAACACCAATACAGTATACTAACACATATATATGGTATTTAGTAAATTGGTAAAGATAACCCTGTATGCGAGACAGCAAAAGAGACACAGATGTATAGAACTGTATTTTGGACTCTATGGGAGAGGGCGAGGGCAGGATGATATGGGAGAATGGCATTGAAGCATGTAAATTATCATATGTGAAACAAATCACCAGACCAGGTTTGATGCATGATACAGGGTGCTCATGGCTGATGCACCGGGAAGACCCAGAGGGATAGGATGGGGAGGGAGGTGGGAGGGGTGTTCTGGAAGGGGAACACATGTACACCCATGGTGGATTCATGTCAATGTATGGCAAAATGAATACAATATTGTAAAATAAAAAAATAGATAAATAAATATATATGTTTTTTAAAAGAGTTTTTTCCAATATCACAGTTCAAAAGCATCAATACTTCGGTGTTCAGCTTTCTTCATAGCCCAAATCTCACATCCATACATGACTACTGGAAAAACCATAGCTTTGACTAGAGAAAACTGTGTTGACAGAATAATGTCTCCGCTTTTTAATATACTGTCTAGGTTGGTCATAACTTTTCTTCAAAGGAGCAAGCATATTTTAATTTCATGGCTGCAGTCACCATCTGATTTTGGAGCCCCCAAAAATAAAGTCTGTCACTGTTTCCATTGTTCCCCATCTATTTGCCATGAAGTGATGGGACCAGATGCCATGATCTTAGTTTTCTGAATGTTGAGCTTTAAGCCAAGTTTTTCACTCTCCTCTTTCACTTTCATCAAGAGGCTCTTTAGTTCTTTTCGCTTCTGCCATAAGTGCAGTGTCATCCGCATATCTGAGGTTATTGATATTTCTCTCAGCAATCTTGATTCCAGCTTGTGCTTCATCCAGCCTGGCATTTCACATGAAATACTCTACATGTAAGTTAAATAAGCAGGGTGACAATATACAGCCTTGACATACTCCTTTCCCAATTTGGAACCAGTCTGTTGTTCGATGTTCAGTTCTAACTGTTGCTTCTTGACCTGCATACAGATTTCTCAGGAGGAAGGTCAGGTGGTCTGGCATTGCCTGTCTCTTGAAACATTTTCCACAGTTTGTTGTGATCCACACAGTCAAAGGTTTTGGCATTGTCAATAAAGAAGAAGTAGATGCTTTTCTGGAACTCTCTTGCTATTTTGATGATCCAACGGATGCTGGCAATATGATCTCTGGTTCCTCTGCCTTTGCTAAATCCAGCTGAACATCTGGAAGTTCACAGTTCTCATAATGTTGAAACCTTGCTTGGAGAATTTTGAGCATTACTTTGCTGGTGTGTGAGATGAGTGCAGTTGTGCGGTAATTTGAACATTCTTTGGTTTTGACTTTCTTTGGGATTGGAATGAAAACTGACCTTTTCCAGTCCTCTGGCCACTGCTGAGTTTCCAAGTTTCCCACTGCATATTGAGTACAGCACTTTAAGAGCATCATCTTTTAGGATTTGAAATAGCTCAAGTGGAATTCCATCACCTCCACTGGCTTTGTTTGTAATGATACTTCCTAGCCCACTTGACTTCACATTCCAGAATGTCTGGCTTTAGGTGAGTGATTGCACCATTGTGGTTATCTGGGTCATGAAGATATTTTTTGTACAGTTCTTCTGTGTATTCTTGCCACCTCTTCTTAATATCTTCTGCTTCTGTTAGGTCCCTACCATTTCTGTCCTTTATTGTATCCACATTTGCATGAAATGTTCCCTTGGTATCTCTAATTTTCTTGAAGAGAGCTCTAGTCTTTCCCATTCTGTTGTTTTCCTCTATTTCTTTGCATTGATCACTAAGGAAGGCTTTCTTATGTCTCCTTGCTCTTCTTTGGAACTCTGTATTCAGGTGGGTATATCTTTTCTTTTCTCCTTTGCCTTTAGCTTCTCTTCATTTCTCAGCTATTTAAGGCCTCCCCAGACAACCATTTTGCGTTTTTGCATTATTTATTTACTCATTATTTTACTTTTTCTTTTCTGTTTCCCACCCTGAAATGCAACCCAAACGAGGGCTTTTTTTACTGTTACCTCCCTGATCTTAGTAAATGTTCAATTAATAATGGATTTAAATGAATAAATAAATCTTGAGAAAATTAACTGGAACCAAATGTTCTCCTTTTAAATAGACTACCTTTGCTTGTTTAAGCTGTTTGTAGGTATTCAATAACCTTAAGTAACTGAAAACTACCAAAGGGGAAGGTCTGACTCTTGTTTACGGCCAGTTGAATGGTTTTCCTACAGCACCAGCTGAGTGACCACTGGCAAATTATAAAAATTATTCAAAAGGCATATATGTTAGTGGTGAACATACAGTTTAATAATGCTTGTCAAGTCATGGAGCACTGAGGTGTGGGGGATAAAGAGGGCAGACCAGCATCACTAAAATCAGACTACCAGGTCACTAAAAAAGGCAAAAACTGTACTGCTTGGCTATAAAAGTAAAACATCTCTTCTCCTCAAGCATTACACAGAGATGAAAAGCTACCAATCAAACATTTTAATAACTGTAGGTGGTTATATAGAAGTACCTGTATATTGTCATGCTGTAGGGATTTGGGGTTAAAAATTGTTTTATTTATTTAAGGTTGTTTTATTTCTATTAATCCATTTAAGTTTGCCACACATGGTTTGAGTACATGAAAAAAAAAATGACTCAGATACTAGAAGACTGAGTACCATTGCTATAACTGCCTGGTAAAGATTTGTAGAGAAAGTCTGTTTCTGTAAAAGTTTGTCCAAAAATGTATAAGGAATCAGTCAACCTGTTTGCCCCACAGAATGTGTGTATGACATTAAGTAGTTAAAATGCTGGAATTTTTTTACTATGTATCTGATGGCCAGAGTCTGACTCAGTTCAGAGTTCAGTGTATTTATTTCCAGAAGTTAAAAAGGTCTGTGTATGATCGGATTAACAATATTGGAAGAGTATGCTAACAAAGCAGAAATCAGCTAATATGCATGCTTGTCAACAAAAAAGGGCAAAATAAAAACACATGAAGAAATCAACTGTCAGGTGAGGTGGAAAAGAAAAACATTTGAAGGAAAGATATTAGTTATACTTTTTCTAAGTTCCTAGAGAAGCAATACTGTATAACAATTAATAAACTATCTATGAACATACAATTTTCTCCTAGAAATAAAATTCATGAATATGAATAATAATGTACCTTATGTCTAAAACTCAGGAGACTGGGTTCTATCCCTAGGTTAAGGAAGATCACCTGGAGAAGGATTGGCACTCACCCCAGTATTCTTGCCTGGGAAATCCCATGGACAGAGGAGCCTGGTGGGCTACAGTCCATGGGGTTGCAAAAAGTCAGACATGACTGAATTAACTTTCACTTTCTCATCAAAAGGCAGCTTTTGGAAGAGGGCTCTGCATCTGTGGCTCAGCTGGTAAAGAATCGACCTGCAATGCGAGAGACCTGGGTTCGATCCCTGGATTGGGAAGATCCCCTGGAGAAGGGAATGGCAGCCCGCTCCAGTATTCTTGGCTGGGAAATCTCATGGTCAGAGGAGCCTGGCAGGCTACAGTGCAGGGGGTCCCCAAGAGTTGGACATGACTTGAGTGACTAACATTTTCACTTTCACTTTCAACCATGTAAGTTTGAAGATGTCCAAATAACAGGGACAGAATACACATCTCTGTGGCCAGAGCGAAGGGCTCAGTGTGAAAGGGCACAGGAGGCTCATTGGTTTGACTGATTGACCACCGTGGGGGTTTTATGACTGCATGCCTTTGTTAGAATTCATTCAACTGTACAACTAAGAGTGAATTTTACTGATGTAAATTATACATCATAGAAACCAACTTAACAAAATAATCACAGGAGGCAACTGAAATAATAAACCACAAACCAACATATACTTCTTAAAATTACTACCTATATAGCATATGCATAGAAAAATATATATAAAGTATGTATAAATTGTATTTGTCTAGAGTATCCTCTAATCCATACATTATCTCACAGCATGTACGAACAACTGTTAGAGGTATAATAACTCCAGTTAATAATTTTATATATGAATGTCAACCAACATCTCTAACATTTTTAAATTTTTGCTAATTTTATGAGTATATGGCTAAAGTAAAAAAAATCCAGATTAACCTGATTTATGATTATTGATATTTGCTTTGATCACCTATATTTTCTTAATCTGAAAAGTCTGAATGTATGTAATGAGTAAAAATATAGCCTATGCCAAATGTGAATAGTTCTAATAGAATACATTCTTTCTCTAGAAAAATATGAATAGTCAAGGGCACTTAAAATTCACCTTAAAAATGTCAATTTATGAAACTAGTTCAAAATTTTACTGTAATACATTATATACAATTCAGTTCCTCAAAAGAATGAGATTATTCCATATTTAGTTTGGTCACTTAAATAGTATTTCTGTTGCTTTAAAATGCTTTGAGTTAATACTTTTTAATATTTTTATGATCCATTTCAGGGCATATTTAGACTCTACATACTAACATATTGGTAATTCAGTACTCAGTTGGACAAGAAACCAGGGAATGCCTTTTATTATATTTGTCGGCTATATAATCACAGGAGAGCCTGAATTTTCCAAATGCTGCAATCAACATGAAATTCTAGGGAAAGGCTTGATGAGAAGTCAGTTTAATAATGGGGCTAATAAATTAAATGAAGAGAGGTTTCTATATATGTGATTTTTTTTCTCTTTATGAACATTTGCATTATGTCCCCTTAGCTCTAGATTGCTTGTTTTCATCCTTGAATACTCAGTTGGGGTTTCAGGGTGGCACCTTTCCCAGAGCCAGGACCAAGTCTGTCTTGGTTACGATCATATCTCTGTTTCCATCATAATACTGGACCGAATAGGGTTCAAAAATGCTTAGTGAATGAATAAATGAAATAATAAATAATATTAATACTAAACATACTGGAAACTTCTAGTGTCACTGATTTTCTGGCTATTAATCTTTTAGAATATGCTTATTTACTATGTCTGTTGCATTCAATATATGTTTTAAGAATTTAATATTAAATTACAAAATGTTTGCCTAACAGTGATGGTTATAGAGTTGGTTACATTTTACAAATGGGAAACACTTTAGTAAAACAACATATCACAAGTCAGAATTTAAACTACAATCTAGAAATATGTGAGGAAGTTAACACACCTAAATTCCTCAACCAGAAAATGAAAAACAATATAACTCCAGGGAAACTTATGGCAGGGGACAGGTCCCTCAGAATTCAGAAACATACCTAATCAGAAAGAGAGAGGAAGAGAGAGAGAAAACAAAAGCAAATCCTTTTTTTTTTTAGACTGAATTTATTCTCGTGTTCCTAGAGATTGCTACAAATCCCCCACCATCCACATAGTAAACATATGCGATATTTGGGGCTAATATTGACTCTGAAATACCATTTTAAATTCATTGTAGAACTGAAACCAAAATCACACATACTAAAAAAAAAATCCTAGCAAACAATTCCAAATAAGGGATTGAATAAAATAAATGAATTCGTCTAACCATGACCTATTTTGGTACACACATCTGTACATCAAACATTTGCCTCTATGATTTTCATGCTGCAAACATTCTCAGTTCTTTGACCCCTGAGATTTCTGCGCTGCTTAGCATGCAGCTAAATTGCACTCAAGCAGCATTTGCATATGTACTATGATTTGGTAGACTAAACCCCAAGATGCTATTCTCTAAAGAACAAGCTCATGTTTACTTGTGACTTTACTGACTTCATGCACCTTAGATATGAAAAGTGTGAAAAACTCTCTTTTGGGGCTTTGTAAGAATAGTTTTCTCTTCACAAGGCTGGATGATATGTAAATGCAAACACTTTTGTTTCACTTACTTTCTCGTCTGTGTGGAAGTTACACAGGTATTGAATGACAAGATGCAGCAGTAAGCAGTGCCTTGCATTTACCAGATTTCAGAGTAACCTTCACTGTTCACCATTTTTAAGGTGAGAAAGCTGGAGCAGAAGGGACTTGATCATCCATCAGTTAAATATGTATAAGATAATCATAGTCTTTATATTTATAATCTTCAAAATAAAATAAGTCTCTGGTGGATATTCAGAGTATGAATACAAAGAAGTAGAAGGACCAGCCACAACCCCTGCTCACTAGGAAATAAGGTTTGACATTTAGTACCATAATCTAGATTAGAAAAGCAAATGGACATTTCTTCAAGAAGTCAGTGGCCGGAGACATTATTTGGGCCTTGGTGATAGGAGATGGTTTCAATAGAAGGGGACACAGTACTAAATATGGGAAGAATTGTATGGGAGAGAGAAGGGCAGAACAGGGTGCAAACTTTAGATGTGGATGAAAGGGGAGCAGAAACTCACTTGAGGTTTAGGATACAGGTGAACTTTTTAGGAAACAGTAGACAAGTTTGCCTGAAGCACTAGGTCTCATGGCTGAAGGTCCTGGTTACTCGACTCATTATAAAGGTGATGTAAAAGTAACCCATAATGCAAGTTAATTTCAGAAGATCAGGACAAAAGTCTTCCATATTACTCCAGTCAGTGCTTCCTCCTGCATCAATCTTTTTTTTTTTTTTAAAGAGTTTTATTGTGAAGAGGGGGGAGAGTGTGGAACCCAGAGAAGGTTTTCGTGTTTGTGATGATGACTGAGATAATAACCATTATCATCCATGATCACAGTGACCACCATTTATTGTATAGTTAATACACAACAGGTCCGTGCCAAATGCTTCCCAGGTGTAATCTTATTACAGCTTTCAGCAAATCTATAGCTTTACACAGAGGGATCCCCATGGTCCAAGATGACCAGGGCATCTGCCTTGCAGGGCAGAGTGAAGACAGGGGTTAAGCCGATGATCCTGATGACTCAGAAAGATCGACAGATGGGGAAGGAGGTCTTGTGAGTTTCCAAGTATTTCAACCGATTTGACAATGATATTAATCAAAATTTGCTTTGGGAAGATATGTGAGAATTTATATTTACACGCTTTGTTTTCTGTTCTCTTCATCAGCCCAGCTGAAAAGACAGAGAGACCTTAGATACTAATATGTATGAAATTTAACACACAGCATTCTTTGATATTATCATAACTTTTGATTCAATAATTACCCATCACTCATTATCAATCTTTCCATAAATGGAGTGCTGTTTTCACCCTCCTCCCAATGCAACTCATCTGTGCTGGAAAAGATGTCACAGTCTCTTCATTTGTAGCTATAAGCCTCCACTGAAAACATTCTGGGAAATTTTGGGAAAATCCATCTTCAACACTAACATCCATTGGAAACTTGAGAAAAGTTCCTCCTTCTGTTTTTAGGGCCTCAGCTGTTTATGATGTAACACTCTACCATATAAACCTAAGGTATTTCCAACTTTAAGTCTACTGCTTTTGCTATGTCTAAAAATCCTTCAGTGGCTTCTCTTTACACTAAATAAAGACCAAAATTCTCAACACAGTTTATGAAATCCTGCATCATTCTACAGGCCATTCCCAGAATACATTCTGCTTTCTGTTCAAGGGTCTCTTCTCTCATGTCCTTAGAAGAGCCAGCTTCTCCAAGCCTGAGAGTTTTGTACATGCTCTTCCCTTTGCCTGGAGTTTCCTGCTCTCCTCCCGTCCCAACTATGCTCCGCAAATTCCTGTGTATCCTTTAGTGTTCTCTTCAAAAGTCCTGAAGGAATTCTTTTCTGACCCCCTGTTACATTTTCACATTATCCTGAACTTCTATGTTAAAACATGTATAGCAATTATACTTAATTTGAAATTAGGAATTGAACACGTGTCTTCAAACAAAATATAACAGATCTGCTTAGTTCATTCCTATATCTCTGGCATGTTTAGTTCTGTTTGCATGTAGTAAGCAATCAAATATTACAAACATAAATAAATGCATATAAAGGGAACCATTTAATGAAACAAGAATTTGCCCAGCCTTCTTTATAGAGGCAATAATGCTTACAAAAGCAATATTTCTTCCTAAATTTTTTCTCCATCTGATATCAAGTAGTCGTCAAAAATATGGATTGCATATCTGTCTCATTTCTAATGTACAAGTTTAGCAGAAATATCTCCCCTAACTGGCAAAAGTGTCAAGAATCACCTATGTTTTGTAACACTGGAAAAGCACTGTTGGTTCTCAAATACATTTCTTTGCCAAACAACTGAATGTTGAGATACTTTTAAAGTTCATCTACTCTCAAGAAATTGTATTATAAAAGTAGTATTAAAAGTGATGAACATAACCAGCCCCCCCCCTCAATAAAGTATCTGTTTCTTACAAAAGAAAAAATAAAAGAAGTAGGAGTAGAAATAGCCCATGTGCTGTGCTATGCTTACTTGCTTATAAGTTAATGTTAGAAAAAAATATATATTTCTTATCCTTTTCGCAGCAGAGAGCAGAATGCCATATGTTTTACCTTCATACATGACAGAACTCAAAGCGCTTCCCTAATTTGCACTTCTATGTAAAAGTGCACTAGGGTTCATTTTCATATTGAAGTCTGTGTTTGCAGTTTGCCAATGTGCAAATTAACCAATTTCTAGTGCATGGAATTTCTTCCTGCTCAAAGCCACATATATTTCTTTTCTTCTTCATTACCAACCAAATATATATAGTATGTAACTTTTGTTTCCTAGGAGGTTAGCATAATATCCACACGGGTTCTTTACCCAAGGAACCAAGACCTGAGCCACATCTGTACTGCTCACAGGCGAGGATGATGGGAGCCAATGCAAGACCCCAGTCCACACTCTGGTTGGCGCACTACGGATGCGTGCGTGCTAAGTCATTTCAGTCCTGACTCTGAGACTCCATGGACTAGCCCACCAGGCTCCTTCTCTACCCCAGGCAAGAAACTGAAATGGGTTGCCATGCCCTTCTCCAGGGGATCTTCCCCACCCAGGGATTGAACCTGTGTCTCTTATATCTCTTGCACTGGCAGCAGGATTCCTTACTATTGCACGACCTGGGAAGCCCATTTTTTCCCTCTCTGCATATTAATACCACTATATATCCAGAGCCAAGAACAATGCCTTACATGGTAGGCATCCAATAAATATTTTTTGAATGGATGTGTATATAAACAAACTGAAGAGCTGGATGTAAAAACTTGTTCCTGAGTCATTTTTCAATCTCACTCTGATCTGGCGTCCACTGTACAACTCACTCTCTCTTCTTAGGGAAACTTAGTGCTAAATGTCAGGGCTTAGCTCCCTCCTCCAATACACATGAACACACACACATGCACCCAGCCAGACCCATTCATGTTGGCTCAGGTTGGAATCCAGTCTTCTCTAAGTCCACATCACCCCTCCTCACTCTGCTCCAACAGCCAAGTGCCCTGGGATTGCTCCAGATGTGTGACCTCATATTTGACAAGGGCTCCTTGCTGACCCATCTCTAATTTCTCTAAGGGCTTCCTGAATTTGGCTCCATCAGATAAAGCGGGGAGGAGAAACTATTTCTCTTACTCCAACAGTGCTTAGCCCCTTTGTGTTCAGCCTTACCCCTGGCAGGCCCCATCCTCGCTCCTACCATCTCTGCATCTTAAGTAGCAAGGAAAAGGGTGCCTCTATTAAAAGCTTTTGGGGAAAGTGACTCTTTTATTTTCAAACATTCCCTTTGCTTGGTCCAACTTTGTTTTATAGCTTCTGTTGACTGTGACACAACTTTTCCAAATGAGGCTAAATGAGCTCTCTCAATTTTAAGATTAAGCACACTATAATCTTTCTCTCTTTCTCTTTCTCTTTCCTTTTCAGTGGGATTTTGGAATCTTCAGATGGTTTCCCACTGGATGCTGTCAAGCCATATTTCCTACAGAATCCATTCTTACCAGAAAAGAAGCTAATCAAGCATATCCAAAATATGACAGAGAAACAGGAAATGAAATGCTAAAGCCAGTTTAAAGCCAATTTTCAAAGTGAACCCTCTTGCTCT
This sequence comes from Giraffa tippelskirchi, assembly GCF_054371585.1. Lineage (NCBI taxonomy): Eukaryota > Metazoa > Chordata > Mammalia > Artiodactyla > Giraffidae > Giraffa > Giraffa tippelskirchi. The sequence goes on from NC_137282.1 coordinate 32,581,138, forward strand.
GCCCAGGCTGCTGGTGTCCAGGCCAGAGTAGTCAGGATAGCTGAGGACACACTATCAATGTTTTATTAGAACCTCTTCAATTTCAACTAGCAGCTGGGAATTCCATTTGGGGCATTTGCTCTTTACAGCTTTCATAATTCAACAGCCAACTCATGCTGAACATTTCAAGCAAAGAGATCTGTCAGTAGTTTTGATATCAAATCTTTATCATTTCTCTATTAAAAGAGATGTGCTCTTAAACTCTCTCTGTCAAGACCTTGTCTGAGAGGATTCATTATCACGGAAACAGAAAACCTCCTTGCCACCTAAGAAAACATACTGCATGAGATCATTAATTCACGGCTTTAAGATAATGGCTCCTTTCTCCTAGGTTCTGTTTGTGCCCTCCAAGAGTCTATTTCCCAGTCCTGTACAAGGACTATGCTAATCCTTACAATATGCTACTGGAGATCAGTGGAGAAATAACACCAGAAAGAATGAAGAGACGGAGCCAAACAGAAAACAACACCCAGTTGTGGATGTGACTGGTGATAGAAGCAAAGTCCAATGCCGTAAAGAGCAATATTAATAGGAATCTGGAATGTTAATTCCATGAATCAAGGCAAACTGGAAGTAGTCAACAGGAGATGGCAAGAGTGAATGTCGACATTAGGAATCAGTGAACTAAAATGGACTAGAATGAGTGAGTTTAACTCAGATGACCATTATATCTACTAAGGTGGGCAAGAATACCTTAGAAGAAATGGAGTAGCCATCATAGTCAACAAATGAGTCTGAAAGGCAGTACTTGGATGCAATCTCAAAAAGCCAGAATGATCTCTGTTCATTTCCAAGGCAAACCATTCAATATCACAGTAATCCAAGTCTATGCCCTGAGCAGTAATACTGAAGAAGCTGAAGTTAAACAGTTCTATGAAGACCTACAAGACCTTCTAGAACTAACACCAAAAAAGGTGTCCTTTTCATTATAGGGGACTGGAATGCAAAAGTAGGAAGTCAAAAACACCTAGAGTAACAAGCAAATTTGGCCTTGGAGTACAGAATGAAGCAGGCAAAGGCTAATAGAGTTCTGCCAAGAGAATACACTGGTCATAGCAAACACCCTCTTCCAACAACACAAGAGAACCCTACACATGGACATCACCAGATGGTCAACACCAAAACCAGACTGATTATATTCTTTTCAGCCAAAGATGGAGAAGCTCTATACAGTCAGCAAAAACAAGACCAGGAGTTGAATGGGGCTCAGATCATGAATTCCTTATTGCCAAATTCAGACTGAAATTGAAGAAATAGAGAAAACCACTAGACCATTCAGGTATGACCTAAATCAAATCCCTTAAGATTATACAGTAGAAGTGAGAAATAGATTCAAGGGATTAGATCTGATAGACAGAGTGCTTGAATAACCTTGGATGGAGGTTCATGACATTGTACAAGAGACAGGGATCAAGACCATCCCCCAAAAAAAGAAATGCAAAAAAGCAAAATGATTATCTGAGCAGGCCTTAAAAATAGCTGAGAAAGGAAGGAAGCAAAAAGCAAAGGAGAAAAGGAAATATACATCCATTTGAATGCAGAGTTCCAAGAATATCAAGAAGAGATAAGAAAGCCTTCCTCAGTGACCAGTGCAAAGAAATAGAGGAAAACAATAGAAAGGGAAAGACTAGAGATTTCTTCAAAAAAATTAGAGATGCCAAGGGAACATTTCATGCAAAGATGGACACAATAAAGGACAGAAATGGTATGGACCTAACAGAAGCAGAAGATGTTAAGAAGAGGTGGCAAGAACACACAGAACTATACAAAAAAGATCTTCATGACCCAGATAATCATGACAGTATGATCACTCACCTAAAGCCAGACATCCTGGAATGTGAAGTCAAGTGGGCCTTAGGAAACATCACTACAAACAAAGCTAGTGGAGATGATTGAATTCCAGTTGCGCTATTTCAAATCCTAAAAGATGATGCTGTTAAGTTGTTGCACTCAATATGCCAACAAACTTGGAAAATTCAGCAATGGCCACAGGCCTGGAAAAGGTCAGTTTTCATTCCAACCCCAAAGAAAGGCAATGCCAAAGAATGCTCAAAGTACCACATAATAGCCCTCATCTCACATGCTAGTAAAATAATGCTCAAAATTCTCCAAGCCAGGCTTCAGCAATTGTGAACCATGAACTTCCAGATGTTCAAGCTGGTTTTAGAAAAGGCAGAGGAACCAGAAATCAAACTAGATCTACAAAGTGGATTATTGATAAAGCAAGAGAGTTCCAGAAAAACATCTACTTCTGCTTTATCGAAAATGCTAAAGACTTCGACTGTGTGGGTCACAACAAACTGTGGAAAATTCTTAAAGAAATGGAATACCAGACAACCTTACCTGCCTCTTGAGAAATCTGTATGCAAGTCAAAAACCAACAGTTAGAACTGGACATGGAACAACACAGCAGACTGGTTCCAAATAAGAAAAAGAGTATGTCAAAGCTGTATATTTAATTTATACAGATTACAACATGCTTATTTAATATATGCAGAGTACATCATGAGAATATCTGGGCTGGATGAAGCACAAGCTGGAATCAAGATTGCCGGGAGAAATATTAATAACCTCAGATATGCAGATGACACCATCTTTATGGCAGAAAGCAAAGAACTAAAGAGCCTCTTGATGAAAGTGAAAGAGGAGAGTGAAAAACCTGGCTTAAAGCTCAACATTCAGAAAACTAAGATCATGGTATCTGGTCCCATCCCCTTATGGCAAATAGATGGGAAAAGAGTGGAAACAGTGAGAGACTATTTTTTTAGGCTCCAAACTCACTGCAGATGGTGACTGCAGCCATGAAATTAAAATATGCTTACTCCTTGGAAGGAAACATATGACCAACCTAGACAGCATATTAAAAAGCAGAGACATTACTTTGCCAACAAAGGTTCGTTTAGTCAAGCCTATGATTTTTCCGGTAGTCATGTATGGATGTGAGTTGCATTATAAAGAAAGCTGAGCACCGAAGAATAAATGCTTTTGAACTGTGTTTTTGGAGAAGACTCTTGAGAGTCCCTTGGACGGCAAAGAGATCCAACCAGTCCATCCTAAAGGAAATGAGTCCTGAATATTCACTGGAAGGACAGATGCTGAAACTGAAACTCCAATACTTTGGCCACCTGATGCAAAGAACTGACTCAATGGAAAAGACCCTGATGCTGGGAAAGATTGAAGGCTGGAGGAGGAGGGGACAACAGAGAATGAGATGGTTGAATGGCATCACCAATTTAATGGACATGAGTTTGAATAAACTTTGGGAGTTGCTGATGGATAGGGAGGCCTGGCGTTCTGTAGTCCATGTGGTAGCAAAGAGTCAGGCATGACTGAGTGACTGAACTGAACTGAAGATAATGGCATGTAAGATATAGCCCTATTGGTGACACTTTTCCTATAACCTGTCTGACACATATTCCAAATTGTTCTAGCTATGAGCAAGAATGAGTATTTGTTCAAAAACAACAGATACAAGAATTTCAAGTCAGTTAACTATTTCATTAAAGTAATTTGCAAGTGGGTAATGAGTCTATGAATTGTCACTCTTTTAACACAGAAAAACCCTTTTGGAACAATGGTTCACTGGAATATTTCCATTAATTTTTTCTATTTTTCACAATGATTTGCCTTGGCAGTTGTTGGGAAAGTACAAGGGCTTCCCATGTGGCTTTAGCGGTAAAGAACCCACTTGCCAAATGCAGGAGACGTAAGAGATGCAGATTCAATCCCTGTGTCGGGAAGATCCCCAGGAGGAGGGCATGGCAACTCACTGGAGTATTCTTGCCTGGAGCATATAGAGGACAGAGAGCCTGGTGGGCTACAGTCCACAGGGTTGCAAAGAGTCAGACACGACTGAAGGGACTTAGCATGCACATGTACACACACATGAAACAATACAAAAGATAATTTTGTGTGAGTTTTGGCTAAAGGATCATGTGGATTTTGTTTTCACTGAGAATAATATCTCCTAGTCTTTTTTCTTACAAAATCATGTTAGTACATTTTTTAGTGTGCCTAGCCTGTTAAAATCTCCTTTTCAATAAGAGCAGCCTTACATTTATACATAGAAGCTTTTTGTTCAATAATTATATACGATTAATTTTTAGAATAAAGCCTGCCTTACAAATAATATAATTCAAAATAGTATTTTAGAGACATTAACTAGACTTTTTTAAAGTGTCAATTCATTAATGTCTCATTCTCTAAAGAATGATCATCTAATGCTGATTTCTCCAGCTCATCAAAGGGATGCTTGCTTGGAGATTTGTAGTATCTCAACTAATTAAACTCTGTGTTTGCATTTGCTAAAAGATTCAAAAAGAGATTACAGAGCAAACAAGATTAGTACAGAGTTTTAAATATTATTTCAGTATTGACTAATCTTTGATTGTAGCAAAGGTTCTAGTAATCCTTCTTTTAGAAAGACCACAAAAGATTAAACTAACAGATAATTTGAGGATAAAAATAGAGTAAAATAAACATATTAAATTCTATTTCCTACATGTTACATTTTTGTGTGTAACACTTTTTTTTTCTTTGAGGAAATGTCTTTAAGTACATCCTATTATTTTTTATTTATTATAACATTTCCTTTTAGAGAAATATAGATTTAGTTATTTCAGGCAATAAATAGGTCTGTGAAGATAACATTCATTACTGAATTGACAAAATATAAAAGGCAAAATATTCAAAGTAATCTTGCAACTTGTATGTTTATGCATTGTATAGCCACAAATTTTGAGAATAAAAGGACTATTTAATCATTAGATAATAGAAAAAATAGGTTTTCATAGAGGCTAAATTGTAAAAAAAAAAGTCACATAACTTTTATAAACTAAGTTATAGCCAATTATACAATTAGCATATAGTGAAATGACATTTACAGGTCTTATAAAAATTTAGCCATGCCTCAATTTATGGTTCACTTATATATTTATCTACCACTTAATGTGGGTATTTATTATCTCAAGTGAACAAGTATTGGCCATACATATGTTCTAAAGATCCTTTTTCCTACTAACATTACTCAATTTTAAAATGGCAAGAGTGAACATTGACATTTTAGGAATCAGGGCACTAAAACGTACTGAAGTGGGTGAACTTAACTCAGATGACCATTATATCTACTACTGTGGGCAAGAATCCCTTAGAAGAAATGGAGTAGTCATCACAGTAAATGAAAGAGTTTGAAATGCAATACTTGGATGGAATCTCAAAAACAACAGAATGATCTCTGTTCATTTTCAAGGTAAACCATTCAATATCACAGTTATCTAAGTCTATGCCCCAAATAGTAATGCTGAAGAAGCTAAAGTTGAATGGTTTTATGAAGTCCTACAAGACCTTCTAAAACTAATACCCCAAAAGATGTCCTTTTCATTATAGGGGACTGAAATGCAAAAGTTGAAAGTCAAGAGATACCTGGAGTAACAGGCAAATTTGGCTTTGGAATAGAAAATGAAGCAAGGCAAAGGCTAACAGAGTTTTGCCAAGAGAACGCACTGGTCATAGCAAACACCTCTTCCAACAACACAAGAGAAGACTCTACACATGGACATCACCAGATGGTCAATACCGAAATCAGATTGATTATATTCTTTGCAGCCAAAGATGGAGAAGCTATACACAGTCAGCAAAAACAATACCGGGAACTGACTGAGGCTCAGATCATGAACTCCATATTGCCAAATTCAGACTTCAATTGAAGAAAGTAGAGAAAACCACTAGGCCATTCAGATATGACCTAAATCAAATCCCTTACGATTATACAGTGGAAGTGAGAAATAGATTCAAGGGACTAGATCTGATAGACACAGTGTCTAAAGAATTATGGACAGAGGTTCATGACATTGTACAAGAGGTGGTGATCAAGACCATCCCCAAGAAAAAGAAATGAAAAAAGGCAAAACGGTAGTCTGAGAAGGTCTTACAAACAGCAGAGAAAAGAAGAGAAGCTAAAGGCAAAGGAGAAAAGGAAAGATATACCCATTTGAATGTAGAATTCCAAAGAATAGCATGGATAGATAAGAAAGCCTTCCTCAATGATCAATGCAAAGAAATAGAGGAAAACAATAGAATGGGAAAGACTCGAGATCTCTTCAAGAAAATTAGAGATACCAAGGGAACATTTCATGCTGAGATGGACACAATAAAGGACAAAAATGGTATGGACCTAACAGAAGCAGAAGATATTAAGATGAGGTGGCAAGAATACACAGAAAAAATATACAAAAAAAGATCTTGATGACCCAGAAAACCGTGATGGTGTGATCACTCACCTAGGGCCAGACATTCTGGGATGTGAAGTCTAGTGGGCCTTAGGAAGGATCACTATGAACAAAGTTAGTTGATGTGATCGATTCCAGTTGAGCTATTTCAAATGTTAAAAGACAATGCTGTTAAGTTGTTGTACTCAATAATATTCCAGCAAATTTGGAAAGTTCAGCAGTGGCCACCGGAGAAGGCAATGGCATCCCACTCCAGTACTCTTGCCTGGAAAATCCCATGGACGGAGGAGCCTGGTAGGCTGTAGTCCATGGGGTCGCTAAGAGTCAGACATGACTGAGCGACTTCACTTTCACTTTTCCTGTTCATGCACTGGAGAAGGAAATGGCAACCCACTCCAGTGTTCTTGCCTGGAGAATCCCAGGGATGGCGGAGCCTGGTGGGCTGCCGTCTATGGGGTCGCAGAGTCGGACACGACTGAAGCGACTTAGCAGCAGCAGCAGCAGCAGCAGTGGCCACAGGCCTGGAAAAGGTCAGTTTTCATTTCAATTCCAAAGAAAGTTAATGCCAAAGAATGTTCAAACTACCACACAATTGCACTCATCTCATACACTAGCAAACTAATGCTCAAAATTCTCCAAGTCAGGCTTCACCAGTAAGTGAATCATGACTTCCGGATGTTCAAGCTGGATTTAGAAAAGGCAGAAGAATGAGTGATCTGATTGCCAACATCCATTGGATCAACAAAAAAGCAAGAGAGTTTCAGAAAAACATCTACTTCTGCTTTATTGATTATGCCAAATCCTTTGACTGTGAATCACAACAAAATGTGGAAAATTCTTAAAGAGATGGAAATACAAGACAAACTGACATACCTCCTGAGAAATCTGTATGCAGGTCAAGAAGCAGCGGTTAGAACTGGACATAGAACAACAGACTGGTTCCAAATAGGGAAAGGAGTACATCAAGGCTGAATATTTTCACCTTTCTTATTTAACTTATATGCAGAGTACAGCACGAGAAATGCTGGGCTGGATAAATCACAAGCTGCAATTAAAATTGGCAGGAGAATTATCAATAACCTCAGATATGCAGATGACACCACCCTTATGGCAGAAAGTGAAGAAGAACTAAAGAGCCTCTTGATGAAAGTGAAAGAGGAGAGTGAAAAAGTTGGCTTAAAACACAACATTCAGAAAACTAAAACCATGGCATCCAGTCCCATCACTTCATGGCAATTAGATGGGGATACAATGGAAATAGTGAGAGACTTTATTTTCCTGGGCTCCAAAATCACTTCAGATGGTGACTTTAGCCATGAAATTAAAATATGCTTGCTCCTTGGAAGAAAAGCTATGACCAGCCTAGACAGCATATTAAAAAGCAGAGACATTACTTTGCTGACAAAGGTCCTTCTAGTCAAAGCTATGGTTTTTCCAGTAGTCATGTATGGATATGAGTTGGACTATAAAGAAAGCTAAGCACTGAAGAATTGATGCTTTTGAAATGTGGTATGTGGTGTTGGAGAAGACTTTTGAGAGTCTCTTGCACTGCAAGGAGGTCCAACCAGTCAATCCTAAAGGGAATCATTCCTGAATATTCACTGGAAAGACTGATACTGAAGCTGAATTTCCAATACTTCGGCTAACTGATGCGAAGAGTTGATTCATTGGAGAAGACCCTGATGGTGGGAAAGATTGAGGACAGGAGGAGTAGGGGATGACAGAGGATGAGATGGTTGGATGGCATCACCGATCAATAGACATGGGTTTGGGTAGACTCTGGCATTCGGTGATGGACAGGGAAGCCTGGTGTGCTGCAGTCCACGGGGTCTCAAAGAGTCAGACACAACTGAGCGACTGAACTTGATGATTAATATTTAAAATCAAGATCATCAGAAGATACTGCAGACAGAAAATATAACAAAATATTTCATTCTGAAGACTGATTTTATTATAAATTGTATTCTAAATCATCTATCTTATACATGGTAATTCCTGAATTTTTCCAGTTAAAAAATGTGTCTTCACTTTTCTTGGTGTGTATATGTTGAGAGGTAGTCAATCTATTTATCTATTTATTATCTATCTTATAAGAGTACACTAATGAAAATAAAAACAAGAGCCCATACCTACTTCTTACAGAACTGGCCCACTTCTGAAGTTCGGAATGTCAGGCCATAACTAATATCCCAGGGTTGCTTTATAAGAATCCCAATATATCAGGTAAAGTTATATATAAGGGCAAGAATTTCTAATTGCAACATTTCAAAATCCAATGTGAAGTGTCTAGAATTATCTGTTGTACCAATTCCATTTATAATCATTCTTAATGAGGAGTTGGCTATACTCTATCAAGAAAATTTTATTTTTTGCTTATCCTACATACCAATTCAAAAGAGTCTTATAAAAGAAATTTCACTTTAAAAGATGTATTAAGTACAAATAAATTTTGTTTCTGTTTGCGAAAATAATTATACTCCTATTTACCAATTTTCCCAAACTTGCTTGTAAAAATTATGTTTATATAACTTTGATATCAACCCCAATAAAGATGTTCCACTGGAGATCTTTTTTTGGAAGGGGGGGTGAAATTCAGCCCAAATTAAAACTTAATCCAGAACAAGTTTAGCTTTAAAAAATTAATATAAACCATCAGTCAATCCAATATAAAATTATTGTTTCTTGTGATAGGCCAGAAAAAGTATCTTGAGAGTATTATCTTAAATCACAAAGACATATATAATGTGCTTCAGTTATGGTTTTATCTTTAACCAAATCTTAATAGATCTAAAACTCATTTTATCTTGTTTTTTAACATCAATGGATCTTTTTTTATATTCACTGGATGGAGAATAAAAACCTATATAAATTTCTTTAACTATAAATGTTGCTTTTGGTTTGAAATCCATTTGAAATTGAAAACATTATGCCTCATTGATTAACCAGTATGCAAAATAAAAGCTTAGATAGAAAGACATACTCTAACTAAAATGTATATATAGTAAATGTCTGGGCAACAATTAAAAGAAAAAAGTATAACCCAAAGCAAGTGTTTCTACAGCACAGTGCAATAATAGTTTTGTAGGTTTTCAGAAATTCTACTCTAGCTTTGTGGCCACATTTCTTAGTCTTTTGCATAATATGCTGAAGCATGTCATTCCTGAGAACATGCAAGACCTATTCTTTTATCTCCAGATCACAGTTAAAAGTGCATTTTGAAAATGTGGGTGATGATGGAAGCAGACAGCACAGTATCAGTGGAGCTGTTGAATGAATAATGAGAGAAAAAAAAAAATAGTAACACCACAGTCAAAGTTCTGCCGGTCTACGGTACACATCTAAAGGACTAAAGCAATCTAGCCATTTCGAGTCTCATTTAAATACAAGAGCCTGTTTCTATCTTAATCTTCTAATTTCAGGAAATTAGATATAAAACTCTCCTCATTCATTATAGGTACAGAATGATCAAAAGAATAGAAATTTCATCACAAAGCTAATTGCATTGTCAAATGACCTCATACATAATGAATCATTAAAAATGGTCTATTCTGTAATAATTGTATGCTGCTCTGTTAAAATAGCTTTAACGTGTGGAAAAAGAATTGTAATTGAAATAAATTTCAGTTTTATATTGCATTTGCCAACAATGAAATTAGTGGATGGTTATTTCAGTTTTTAAACATTAGTGAAAGTGTACATATTTTTTTGTGTGCTAATAAAGAAAATTTCTCATGACATAAACATTCTGAGACTGATATGGAACAAACTTAGAATACCATCAACATTGATCTTGGGTAATTAGCTCTTTCAGATCACTGATCTTTAATTACAGTCGCTTAACAAAATTAATTCAATCCCAAAAAATCAACTATCGAGCAGGGGAAAGCATGGTCAATTTCCTTCATGTTTCAAATAAACACTTTCCCATTAGTATTTTTTTTTTTTTTGCAAATTTGACAAATTTGATTTACCTATTCATATACATTTATATTTATATTAGATATAAAATCCTTAGCTTATACTTTTGTTGAATTTGGATACAGCCATTTCGCCACAAAAAACAGAGAAACAAGTTCTAGAATGCAAGCACCATAAATAGGAGTAAATCCAAACAGAATAAGGTCAACTTCGTATTAACTCACTAACCTCTTCTATGGAAGTAAAGTTAACTTACTATAAAACCGGGAGATAAAGATAATATATATTATAAGAAATACAAGATCATGAGGGTAAACAGTATTGGTAAATCATTCACAGCCATACAAGGTAAGTGAGAGCTAGATTGTAACTCAGCAATTGCCTAATAATCACATTTTATTCAGTCAAAATGAGATTCAGTGATCCTGAAGCAGAGTCTGCAATTGTAAGCATTTATTGTCCAATTGAAGTGATTCCTGATAATGATAAAACATGATTGCTGTCACAGTCTTGTGTTGAATCAGAAAGTATGTGGTGATTATGCTAATAACATCATTTTGAGGTTTAAAAGTATGATGAATGTGTTTCTCAAGCCTCATCCCCAAATATCAAGGCCATTCTGTTTCTGGTGACCTAAAGCGGGGAAAAGAACAAAGGCAGAAGAAAACTTGCGCATTTTGATTTGAGGGCTGACCTAGGCAAGTGTTCAGAATTTCAGGAGGTGGTAGATCCAGTAATGGTCTCCAATATGAGAGATGTCTCTAATCATCAAGGTCGAGAAAAAAAATCTTACCTTCAAGGGGCAGAGAAAGGAATTTGACAAAGATTTTAAGTGGCAGGGAAAAAATAATTTTTTCTAATAATTAGAGGAAGTATCCAAATCATAGAAGCAGATTGTGTTTCACAAGGTAGTTAATGAGTTATCCAAATTTGCAAAATGATTGTACTATCAAAACAACATTTATGAGTTCTTAGGATCGTCCACAAAATCTTATTTGAACTACAATTAATATACCATATTTTTATTTCAAAAAGGGCTGTTCTCAAAAATATATGAACACAGGAAACGTAACAACAACTACAAAAATTGTTGTTGTTTAGTTGCTAAGTTGTGTCTGACTCTTTTTGTGACCCATGGACTGTTGTCTGCCAGGTTGTTCTGTCCATGAAAATTCCCAGGAAAGAATACTGCAGTGGGTTCTCATTTCCTACTCCAGGGTATTATACTGATCTAGGGATCAAAGCCACATCTTCTGCATTGGTGGGCACGTTCTTTACCACTCAGCCACCAGGGAAACCTAAGTGAGAGCATGTTGAGTGAAAATGCCATTACAATCTGGTCCCATTCTCATCTTTTGCTATATTATCTTCTTTCTGATCACATTGCCTGGCCACCCCTCCTACATTTAGCCATTTCCTGGCTCCATTATATTTGCAAATGCTATGTCTTCTACTTGTATAACTCTTCCTCAGTTCTCAACCTAGAAATGATTTGCTGCTATTTGTTGTTTAGTCACTAAGTCATGTCCAACTCTTTTGTGACCCTGTTGACTGTAGCCTACCCACCTTCAAATATAGATCAGACCATCCTGTGAAGGCAAGCAAACTTTGCAACACCATCCTTAAGGGAATGGGTTTAATGCATTGTAATTTAACCTTTCAAAAATTCTATCTTCCATTCAATTTTGAGTTCAGTTTGGAAGTTTAGGGACCATATTCCTAGTAATCTTGCTATCTCTAGAAATGGAATCAGCAATGCCTCTCTCTTAACCACTGACTGAAAGCCTGATACATATCTTGTATTCTCCAAATTATAAATTGGAAATAAATTCCTTTGTATATCTTTTGAAAGTTTTAACAATGAATTTAAAATGTTAGATTCTGAAGAAAATAGTTATTGAGTATTTTTGCAAAATTTAGTAGAGAAATAAGTTATCAACAAGGAATCAGAAGTTGCTGCATTCTGATGTTCTTTGCAGCATTATTCATAGTAGTCATGGAGACACCTTGGTGTCCACTGATAGATAAATGGATAAAGAAAATTTGAGATATAGACATACACACACCACATACACACCCACAGGCATGTTGCAATGTTAGTTAGCCATGAGAATAAAGATGCCCTGGTAGTCACAAAACCATGGATTATCTTGAGGGCAGACAATGCTAAGTGACAGAATTCAGACACAGAAAGACAAACACTGTACATTCTCACCATATATGAAATCTGAAAAGGCAAACTCATAGAAACAGAGTAGAATGTGGCTTTCAGGGGCTGTAGGGGAGGGGAAACAGAAGTCTTCTCAAAGGGTACAAATGTCCAGTTAGGAGATAGAAAATTCTGAGGAGCTAATGTACATCACAGTGACCATAGTTAACAATACTGCATTATATATTTGAAAGTTGCTAAGAGAAGTAATTTTGTAATGTGAAGGATGTCTTAAGTAATTTTATTATGTCTAAATAACCTTTTAATTTCATGATATATATATTTACATACATTGTATGAAAGTGAAGTTGCTCAGTCGTGTCTGACTCTGCGACCCCATGGACTGTAGCCTGCCAGGCTCCTCCATCCGTGGGATTCTCCAGGCAGGAATACTGGAGCGTAGGTAAATATACAATGTACATATATATATACAATGTATAATATATACAATGTATATAAACTATATATACACACACACACATATATGTGTATATAAATATATATGTGTGTGTATATTCTGTATATGTGTGTATGAGTATGTGCACTAGTCAATCAGTTGCGTTTGATTCTTTGAGACCTCCTGGACTGTAGCCCACCAGGCTCCTCTGTCCATGCAATTCTCCAGGCCAGAATACTGGAGTGGGTAGCCATTCCCTTCTCCAGGGGATCTTCCCAACCCAGAGATAAAACCTAGATCTCCTACATTACAGGCAGAGTCTTTACCATGTGAGTCACCAGCAAAGATCTCTGTATACACACACACACCCACACCCACACCCCCCCCACACACACACACATAAAATCACCATGTTGTAAACTTTAAACTGATACAATGTTATATGTCAATTATATGCCAATTATATGTCAATAAATGTGGAAAAATGTTTACCTTCTAAAAAAAAAAAACAGTTAAATCAACAAAAAAGACACCCAAATGGTAAATGAATATATGGAAAGAAGTTATTAGTGACCATATATGAAGGATCTAACAATAAAGTGGCCATATATATGAAGGATCTAAACAAAGTAAATGCAAATTAACATAAGACACCATTTCTCATCGAAAAGACTGGCAGACATTTAAGTGACAACAGCATCAAATACTAACAATGATGTGGGGTAGGTACCTGAAAATATCACTCACTCCAGGGGAAGTGCAACTGGTTAACAAGATAGGGAGTAATTTGGCAGTAAAAAGTAAAAATGAAATGAGTCTATCATTTCCTAATACACTGATCCTTGAATAACAGGGTTTTGAATTGCATGGGTCCACTCGTGTGTAGTTTCTTTAATAGTAAATACTGGTAAAGAATCTGCCTGCAATGTGGGAGACCTCGGTTCAATCCCTGGGTTGGGAGGATCCCCTTGAGAAGGGAAAGGCTATCCATTCCAATATTCTGGCCTGGAGAATTGCATGGTCATGCACAGTCCATGGGGTCGCAAAGAGTCGGATACGACTGAGCGACTTTCACTTTCACTACAACAGTAAATACTACTAACAGTAAATAGTAAACACTACCAACAGTAAATATTTTACTGTTGGTAAAATATGCTGATGCTAAATCTCAGATACAGAGAAGCCCTGTATACAGAGGACCAACTGAAAATTATATGCCACTGCATGGACAGTAGGCATCCCTAATCACCGCGTTGTTGGAGGTCAGCTGCAAACACTCCAGTGAGGGCCACAGAAAGCTACTATTGTGTGGGTTGGTGTGATGAGCAGACAGTGAGGTAAGGAGCTTCGGTGCCATGTAAAATGCTTGATATGCATCAACTCTAACTATGTCAGTAAACATATATATATATATATGTATATATATATATATATATACATTTTTTTTTCTGTAAGACTTTCTTGATGATTTAAGTCTTGAGTCTGTTTATACTCTGGCACAAGTTCTTCATCTGCTCATCATGCACTTTCTGTGTGGGTACTCAAGCATTGAATGAAAATAATAACTTTCAGAATGCTATTAGAGGCAACATGCATGGTGGTGCTAAATGTTATGCATCTCCTAAACATATAAGCACACACTCATTTAATAATCAACAGAGAGGCTAGACGTTAAGCTCATGCTAATAATTGCCTGATGATGATAAATGAGGCCAGAAATTTTATTACATTTCTAGTGTCATAAAATTAATTAAAAAAGAAGAAAAGGTATTAACAACTTCAGTTTGGGGTGGCAATAATTTGGTACAGTGTTCTCATAAAGACAATATTTTGTCATGGTTCCCAATCTTCAATCAGGACCCAAGCTCCGTGATTTGAATCCATTCTCAATTACTTTGTGGCTGCATAACCTTAGGAATACTGCTTAAATTTTGTGTCTCTATTTCCTTATCTGTAAATAGGTGTTGTTGTTGTTGACTCACTCAGTCATGTCCAACTTTGCAGGCCCATAGACTGCAGCGTGCCAGGCTTTCCTGTCCTTCACTAACTCCTGGAGTTTGCTCAAATTCATGTCCATTCAGTCTATGATGCCATCCAGCCATCTTGTCCTCTGTCCCCTTCTTCTCCTGCCCTCAATCTTTCCCAGCATCAGGGTCTTTTCCAATGAATCAGCTCTTCACATCTGGTAGCCAAAGGATTGGAGTCTCAGCTTCAAAATCAATCATTCCAATGTATATTCAGGGTTGATTTCCTTTAGTATTGACTAATTTGATCTCCTTGTTCTCAAAGGGACTCTCAAGAATCTTTTCCAACACCACAGTTCAAAAGCATCTATTCTTAGGTGCTCAGCCTTCTTTATGGTTCAACTCTCCCCTCTGTACATGACTACAAGAAAAACCAGCTTTGACTATACAGACTCTGTCAGCAAATTGATATCTCTGCTTTTTAATATGCTGTCTAGGTTTATCTTAGGTTTCTTCCAAAGAACATACATCTTTTAATTTTATGGCTGCAGCCACTGTTCACAGTGACTTTGGAGACTAAGGAAAAAGAAATATGTCACTCTTCCCATTTTCCCCCATATATTTGCCATGAAGCAATGGGACCAGATGCCATGATCTTCATTTTTTGAATGTTGAGTTTTAAGCCAGCTTTTTCCTCATTCACACTCATCAAGCAGATCTTTAGTTCCTCTTTGCTCTCTGCCATTAAGGTGGTGTCATCTGCATATCTGATGTTATTGATATTTCTCCCGGCAATCTTGATTCCAGGTTGCGCTTCATCCAGCCTTGTATTTCACATGATGTACTCTGCACATAAGCTAAATAACAGGGTGACTGTATACAGCACTGATGTACTCGTTCCCAATTTGAAATCAGTCCCTTGTTCCATGTCCAGTTCTAACTGTTGCTTCTTGAACTGCATACAAGCTTCTCAGGAGGCAGGTAATGTGGTCTAGTACTCCCATCTCTTTAAGAATTTTCCATTTTGTTTTGAGCCATACATTCAAATGCTTTAGCACAGTCAATGAAACAGAAGCAGGTGGGTTTTTTTTTTCAAGGGGGCATTCCTTTGTTTTCTCTATGATACAACAGATGTTGGCAATTTGGTCTCCAGCTCATCTGCCTTTTCTAAATTCAGCTTGTGCATCTGGAAGTTCTCAGTTCATGTATTGTTGAACCATAGCATGAAAGATTTTGAGCATGACCTTGATAGCATGTGAAATAAGAGCAATTGTGTGATAGCTTGAGCATTCTTTTGCATTAACCTTCTTTGGGATTGGAATGAAAACTGACCTTTTCCAGTGTAATAATACATAACTCTTTGGTAAATAGATTCTTAGTAAATATTAGGTCTTATTAATCTATATAAGATTGCATCATGAAATTATAAATACTTTTATGAAATCTTTCTTTTTAAAGTGAGATTGAAGATTCAAGTATCAGTGATAAGCTTAATATTTTGGATTTCTAGGTTTTAAAACACAGCTATATGAGGAAGAGTAATGACTAATGGAAAGATATGAAGTATATCAGGCTTGAAAATTAGTGGTCATTCATTATTTAATTTTAAATTTGGTGTCGGAGAAGACTCTTGCGAGTTCTTTGGATAGCAAAGAGATCAAACCAACCAATCCTAAAGGAAATCAACCCTGAATATTCATTGGAAGAACTGATGTTAAAACTGAAGCTCCAATCCTTTGGCCACCTGATGTGAAGAGCCAGCTCATTAGAAAAGATTCTGATGCTGGGAAAGATGGAAGGTAGGAGGATAAAGGGATGATAGAGGATGAGATGGTTGGATGGCATCATAAATTCAATGGACATGAGTTTCAGTGAGTTCCAGGAGATGGTGTAGGACAGGGAAGTCTGGTGTGCTGCAGTCCATGGGGTCACAAAGAGTTGGACATGATTGAGTGACTAAAAACCAACAACACTATTCAGTTAATTTTGATTAAAGTCATTTATTCCTTAGAAACTCAGTTTTCTTATGAGGGCAAAGGAGTGTCATATCACCATCTTATAAGTTTGTTGCAAATAGACCTTATAAGTTAGAGTTCAGTAAATATGCATAGCGTCTTTTATTTTAAAAGAGTAAATAAGATGTTTAAAAGAGTATTTGTTTGTAGGATACTTACAGTTCCCCCTATTAAGTTTTTTCAGCGTTCTTATTGTCTCTGTAAAGTTTGCTTTGCTGGATTTTATATAACTTCTAATCTTTTAAACAAAGTTTATTTAATGGTCAATGCTAAAATTATGCACAGTGGTTCTTCAATGACTTTCCAAACAAGCTTAGATATTTAAAACACAAGCATTTATGAGTATTCAAACTAAGCATCTTTTCCTGGCTAATTATTTTCTACAAAGTTTATAATACTGAAATCTCAATGATGCATTTTGCTGCTGCTGTTCAGTTGCTATGTTGTGTTTGACTCTCTGCTACCCCCATGGACTGCAGGGTGCCAGGCTCCCCTGGCCTTCACTATCTCCTGGAGTTTGCTCATGTTAGGTCCATTGAGTTGGTGATGCCATCCAACCATCTCATACTCTGCTACCCCCTTCTCCTGTTGCTTTCAATCCTTCCCAGCTTCAGGGTCTTTTCCAAAGAGTCTGCACTTTGCATCAATGCCCAAAGTATTGGAGATTCAGCATCAGTCCTTACAGTGAATATTCAGGGTGGATTTCTTTTAGGATTGACTGGTTTGATCTCTTTGCTATTCAAGGGACTCTCCTTCTCTAGCACCACAATTCAAAAGCATCAGTTCTTTAGCACTCAGTCTTCTTTACAGTCCAACTCACGTCTGTACATGACTACCGGAAAAACCAGAGCTTTGACTATATTGTTGGCAAACCGATCTCTGATTTATAATATGCTGTCTAGGTTTGTCATATCTTTTCTTCCAAGGAGTGAATGTGTTTTAACTTACAAGTTAGTAAAAGCTGAAAATATTTTACAATCTCAATTGTAAATTAAATTATGGGAAAGTTTTTGAATTGGCTATAGTTTATACTTATCCTTCTAAAGGTAGGCTTTTTTTTAATAAGCATCACTGTATTTTGAAATTTTCTTCAAACAAGGAGAATCTGAAATAAATTACTTAGCACTGGAGTCCAAAAACAGTCCTGTGTCCCTGGACAAGTTGCACATTTATAAATTGGAGATGAAAATATTACTGTGAAAATTAAATAAAATTAGCCATTTGAAGCACCAAGAGCAATAAAACACCAAATATTCCACAATGTTTGGTTAAATAAATGCCTAAGAATATTCAACAAATACTACTAATTCTCAACCCCAGCCTAAAATCATGAACTGGATTTTATACAGGAATTGATTTTGAGCATGGAAGTATAAAACTATGTACATTAATAAACTGCTATACTTTATGTCTCACCTCTGTCAACCAGCTCTTTGTTTTTTCCTTGTCTAGGCAGTATTTGCATGGATGAAGGTGGTGTGTGAGTCTGAATAAGAGTGATATTTCTTTAATTGACCAGTTGATTAGAGTAGAAAAGACACCCCAAGAAATTGAAACAGAACTAGATGATTTATTTAAGAAATACTCTTTTAAAGTCAGAGGAAAAAGAAAAAAGCAATGGAACTATTGAGAAAGCAGCAGTCAGCCTGCAGGACAATCCATGGAACTTGAAGCCTATAATTATAGGTCTTATAAAAGAAGAAAGCAGGACAAACAAAATAGATGCAATAAAAGATGGTAGTACAGCTAAAGACAAGGCTAGTGGGATGAAAAGAAAAAAAAAATCTGTGGTTGGCAAACTGAAAAGGCTCATGGAAAAGCAAAATAAATGTAAAGGGATTCATATCTAGACATACTTGGGGAAAATCCTAATGGAAGAGAGAAATGCTCATACTCATATAAGTAGAGAAAATACTTAAGCTATAAAAGGTGTCATGAACAAAAAGGCACAAAATTATCACTAAATGCTGCATGACAATTGAGTTTTCAAATATGTAAGAGGAAAATGGTTCTTACTTAGTCATTTTAAGGCCACTTCAGCTGTTAAAATGTAAAAACAATGGGAAGATTTTTGCAGAGAAAAGAAGTTTTGAAAAATGTAAGAATCATGAAGTATTTAAGAATATAATGACTAGGGAGGAAAAGATAAAAGTTAAACCAAGAATGTGACAAAGAAACAATAAACAGATTTGCTTCAGAATTATGAGAATTACCCTCAGCAACATAGGACACTGATGATACTGTCAAATTTCTCATTAAAAAGTGGTTTGAAGATAGAATTTGATTCTCTGGGAAACTAGCCTTCAAAAGGATGCCAACAAAACAGGTCTGCAGGGGGGAAACAGGAAGATTCATTGCCCAAAGGAACATTTACATTTTAAGAAACAGTGGCAGGTAAAGGGAAAACTGAAGTAGAGACTTTAAGCAAAAATGGTGCCACAGGCTTTGTTCATCCCCGTGTGACCCCCAGGACAGACCTGGGGACTCTGGACTGAGAGTAAGGAAAGCGTGCTAAGACTGGGATTGCAGACAAGAAAAAGGACAATTAACTGTAGACACTTATTTTTAAAAATGTTTAAATACATATGTTAAATATAGCAATACTCTTTGGAGAACAAGAAATAAGGTACAAAATTTCAAAAGACTAGACAAATGACACTAAAACATCTAACCACATAAAAGATAACAAACAAGCAGCAAGATACGCAGAAAACACAAAATAAATGCCATAAATCACAACAAAACAAATGCCGATCAAAATAAAGAAGTATGACCACGAAAGAGACGGTTACACAATAAGACATGGAGAGCTCTTCAAAGTCAACCTGTAAGGGAAATGTAACTGGAATGACTCTGGGGAGCACAGAGGAACACTGAAATACGGAAATGCATCGAGAAAGGAGGGGCTTTTCCGGTGGCCCAGTGGTAAAGAATTTGCCTGCAATGCAGGAGACTCAGAAGATGCAGGTTCAGTCCCTGGGTGGGGAAGATCCACTGGAGGAGGGAATGGAAACCCACTCCAGTATGTTGCCTGGAGAATCCCATGGACAGAAGAGCCTGGTAGACTAAGTCCATGGGGTCACACAGAGTCGGACACGACAGAAGCATCTGAACACACACACACTCAGAAAAATGAGAGGAAGGATAAAAGCCATCACCTATGAGGAGAGAAGTTGGGAAAGAAAGAGGGAAATGCAGAGAGAAAGAACACATGTGGACGTTCAGAGGGTACATACGTGTATGTACAGGGGTCTTGCTTTAGGTTTTATTCCACATACTCCATATACATCCTGCACAAGCTTTTTACACAAGAATAGCTCCTTATGTTACTTTTGTGGAATATGTGAGCATAGCCAAATGAGGAAAAAAAATGAGAAAGTTATCAAAGTGAAACCAGCCTCAAACAGCTCTAGCCCCAGAAGATTTTATAGCTGATTGTGGACAAGTGGTTAAAATTTGGTTAATCCCCATGCTTTTATTGTTTAGCATAGATTAATGCGTTTATTAGGAATACAAAACAAAATGTAACTGGCAAAAGAAATCAGCACTGAATGTACTTAGGAAAATGACTGTCCCTTCTGATTTGTTGGAATACTTCTCAAAATTATATATGAAATGTGAAAAAAATATACAATCCAGTTGCATATGACCACATTAAGCCAAGAAATGTGACAAGGGTCCTATCTGCGAATACTAATGGGTAAAACAAGATGCTGATTGAAGACATCTGTCTGATTCTCTAACTTTTCCACCAATGCTAAAACAAATAAATGAGTTTCTGTTCAAAACCAGTAAGATATATTCAGAATGTGAGTTTATTGCTTTTCTTTAATAAAACCCCATTAAAGTGACAGGAAAGAGGAAAAAGATAAATTTCTACACAACGAAAGAAATCAAGAAGGAAATATCAAGAACAAGATATTCCAAGGCATCTCCAGAAGATGAAATATGAGTGGATACATCACAGTTTCCGAAATGAAGCAGAAGAAGCTGTAGCAGAGAAAATACAAATGGGCCAGAGAACAGAAGGAAGGGGTGGAACCTACAGGACTGGGAGAGAAGCATCAGCATGTTTGGAAATTTCTAGTGAACTGGGGAACTAAAACCAGCTCTTGACCAATCTATTGACCAATTCTCTATCCTGGTTTGCAGAAGATCTGACAGTCACATGTTTACCCTGTGGCAAAAACCAGCTAAAAATATTACCAAATTTAACAAATTGGTTTATTTTATAAACAAATCAGCAAACAAACATTGAAGTCACTGTTCTGAGAAACTTAGAAAGCCTAGCTTGGGAAAAGCTACTGCAGAGCAAATCCTACCTCATTTTGATATTTTTTACATTCCTTGAAAATAACATCTAGCTCTTCCAAAGTCTGTTTAATAACAAGATCTTTATCACCTATAAAGATAAGAACTTTTTTTTTAATATTGCCTAATTCAGGTATAAAGGGAACCAAGAATCACCAGATGTTGAGGAAGTATCAACAGAAACATGTTTATGAAATTTGGTTCTCATAACTTTAGGAAATGCATTGGGAAGGAAATTCAGACAAATTTTTTTACATTTCAACATATTTTGCGGCAAATATAAATGAGAAACTACACACACATGCTGTGTATTTAGCTGTTTTTTCCTAGTGAAATAGTTTACTTTGGGGAAAAAATACCTTTTGAAATGGAGAAAGATGCTCATTGAATAAAAATAACTCACTCACGTGGAGGTTAACAGGGTACATTCTAATTTATGCTTATATTCTAAATGATGGTATTTGATCTGGCAAAGGTAAAAATAGATGAAGGAAGAAGTGCTTCAGAACATAATTTTGCTTAATTATTAAGTGCTGGATATTAAGTAATTGACAAGCATTAGCCTAATTTAAACATTAGAGAAATTTAAAAAGCTAGAAATGGATGCTTTGCTAAATGTATTAACACTTCAATATGTATTACCATGTACTATTAGCCTGAACTTAAGAAGCAAAATAGATAAAAGCACACATACCAGAAGAGCTAAAAGAGAAAGGACTGGAGATGCCCCCATGTGAGCAAAAAGCCCTCTCTGGCACTGGTCATGGAAGTGAAGACTGGTACAACCACTTTAGAAGACAGCTTGATCTTATTCACTAGAGGTAATGATCAGACTCCCTATGACTTACTCACAGGTACATACCCTCCAAAATGGGTTCACATGTATTTCAGAATACATCAAAAAGAATGATATTTTCAACATTACTTATAAAAGTCCCAAACTAGAAGGAACTCAGATGGTCATCAGTTAAAGGAAAAAATTAATATGGTATATTTCAGAATATTAAAAATTAGTAAAAAAAAATATGCATATCCCAAATGTACAAACAAGATGGGCCATGTTTGTTTCCATTAGTATAAGTTTCAAAAATCTGCAAAACCAAAGTGTAGTAAGGAATGATATAATCTCAGGTTATAAAGGATGATTGAAAATGTTGGCTCTGCAAATATAAAGAAAAGAAATTATTATTTAAAAAATCAGAGGTTATTCTTAGGCAGGGTAAAGAGTGTTGTGGCTGGGAGGGTACTTTTGGTAAAACAACACTGTGTTTCTTCCTGGGACCATATTAACATAATTCATTAAAATGTACATCTGTTTTGTGCATTGTCTGTATGACTCTTTAACAGTAAAATTATCTACAGATAAAAGCAAAATATATGATTATTTGTAAAAGATCTGCCTTAAAAATTTCTTTTTAAATATGGCATTATTTCTATTCTACCATAGAGACTTAGGAGTAGGTCAGTTCCTTATTTGGTTCCCTGGTGGTTCAGATGGTAATGAATCTGTCTGTAACGCAGGAGACCCAGGTTCGATCTCTGGGTCAAGAAAATCCGCTGGAGAAGGGAATGGCAACCCACTCCAGTATTCTTGCCTGGAGAATCCTATGGACAGAGGAGCCTGGCAGGCTACAGTCCATAGAGTCCTTATTGGAACTGGAATATGGAATCTGACCATACTTCTGTATCAAGCTTTAATTTCAAATTATGCAAATGTAAACAAGTTAGTGACATTTAAATTTCTAAGAAGACTTCAAGGAGACCATTTGTATCATTCATAAACATATTTCTGGATGAAACATAATTGTTTTAATACATCATATCAAAAATTTAAACTATTATAAAATATATATGCTTCATATTCTTGAAGTCTCAAATTAATTTAAAATTTAATTTTATTTATCCATCTGTTCATTTATTTAATTATCCATTCACTCATTTAGATACTCAACAAATATTAACTAGCCCTTAAGTGCTAGCACTTAAGGGCTACCAGTCCATAGGATCCCTACTCTCATGCAGTCAGTCTGGTCATGGAGAAAGACACCCAAAGGGAACAATAACAAAAGTTATAAACATTGCATAATTACACACTGTCAGTGTAGCAGTGTTAGTGTATCAGGATAGTTTATCTGCTGTACCACAAAAAAGCAAAGAAGCTCAGGGAACTAACTAAACAACCTTAAATGGGATAGAGACAGCTTTGTAAAGAATTTGATATTGGAAATGAACTTTAAATCATAATGTGAATTATTCAATTGGAGGAATACTTCTTGGATCAGCAAAATCTAGTTTTTGAAAAAATCAACAAAATATCAAAAACTGTGTCCTTGGAAATAGCTTGGTGAATTATTGTAAAAATATCCTTTTGTTCCTATGATTTCTAACAGTGCTTAATCTCAAATCAGATTGGCATAATTACCTAGAACTACTTTACAAAGAAACTGCATAAGTGCCATATGTGATTATTAAAGTTAATATTTAAAGGAATACAGTTATGTAATAGTATCTCATTTGTACAGAACTAAGATCTCTTCTATCAGATGCAAATATATCACACACACATCTCATACCACTAAACATTTATATGAAAGTCAAGTTCATTTTTTTTAAAAATGCACTAACCCCACACAGGAGGGCTCTGCCCTGAAGACCAAATCACCTTCCAAAGTTCCCACCTCAAATACCATCACACTGGAGATTAGATCTCAACTGATGAAATTTGGAAGACACATACCCTCAGTTCATTGCAGGATCTATCTACTCCAGCTGGAAGATCTAAAACAGCAGGGCGCACACACACACACACACACACACACACACACACACACACAGAACAATCAGTTTTGACCTATGTCAGAATACTTTTAGCTGCTAATTTCCCAAATATCTAAAGTAAATGTAAAAAAAGAAATAGCTTGAAATGACAGGAATATCATTGCCAAGTCATGTTTACCTTTTATATATGACTATCACTGCATCAGTTAAAACTCATTTTTGATTTGTAAACAAAAATATAGGTTTAAACTCACCAATAAATATTTGCCACCTAAACAATATGTCATAACATCTTATTGTAATAAAGGTATAAATACTATTATTTCTTATATTTATTAAGAGAAGCAAAGTATACTGACATATAGCCATTTAATTATCATTTAGTCTACAATTTTGAGGATTAAAACTTTTAGGCCCAGATTCTTTTGATTTATGGGGCTTTGAGTTGAACATTATGAAAATCAAGGATACTTGAGAATATTTCATATGGAGGACTAGAATGTTAGGGAGTTTAAGTTTGAAATATTTCTGAGCTCCATTTCTGCAAAACTGAATTTTGTCCTATCCTGTTCCCAAGATCAGCTTCTCATCTTTAAGACAAAAAAAATATATCAAATAGAGTAATCAAACATCACATTGCTATTTTATTATAAAACTCTACTTCAAAAATATGTCATTTCTCGAAAAGAAAAAGTTGTTTATATCACAAAACAGTAGCTAGCCAGAAGACACAAGGATATTTTTAATAATCAAGCTTCACATATAACCAATAAAATAGCATACTACCAGACTTTCAAAAGGCCCAGCACTTTAGCAGCCATGTTTCAAATAAAGTTTAGAAAAGTCCCTTCCCTCTTGTAAGTAGATTCCTCTGTAATTTTTCATATAGAACAAGCTTGATGGTTAATTTCATATGTGTTTGGTAGATACCAAGTAAAGAACAGGCAATGGAAATACTTTGAGGAAAAAGAAATATCTTAAAAAATAGATGTTAAATGTTATTTCTATAAAACTTCAAAGCCTAAAAAAAAAATGGCAGGAAAATAAGTATAGTAAATAAACCCCAAAACCCTGAAGCTGGCAAAGATGGAGGGCAGGAGAAGGAGGGGGCAACAGAGGATGAGATGGTTGGATGGCATCACCGACTCAATGAACATGAATTTGAGCAAACTTCGGCACATGTGAAGAACAGAGAAGCCTGGTGTGCTGCAGTCCATGGGGTTGTAAGGAGTAGGACACAACTTAGTGACTGAACACACATACACTCTTGTATTAAATATGGAACCTAATGCCACACTATGTATATTCAGCATCTCTTGACATTCAGTCTGAGATTCTGCTCTTGTAGAAGGGTCTAGGGATACTGGTACTGTGAGTGCCTGACATGGGACATGTGGGTGCTCAACTATTTATGAATAAATGATCACTTGATAAGCAGCCCAACTAGAAAAGAGAGATTGCTATGCAGTTTCACAGTGCATCTGCCTAAAGCGTTCAAGTTGAAAAGACTAAACAATCCTTGACTTGTGAAGAAAAAATACTACAGAGTAATCTACCTTTATTAAAAACAAACAAGGACTGGAAATCTCTTCTGGTGTGTGTTTGAATAATCACACTACAAAAGGGCACTTGCCCCACGTGTAGGAATGTGAGAGGAATGAACTAAGGGACCCATTGGCCAGAAATAGGTCCTAGACAGTCATAGCCCTTGCAATTCTCATCATTAGATCCCTTCCTTCAGTGGCCAACTTGCCAGAATGCATACCTGCTACACTATAAAGTCACTGAGCTATAATTAGCTTCTTTGTGCATCTTACATAAAATAGTTTGTTTCTCAAACCAGTTCAACACTCACGTAATAAGATCTCAGTGGGATAGGAGTAAAGCAGATAATCTGAAAGAGAATTGAAAGAAAGTGCAGCCAGAGTGTCACATGGAAGAATCAAAGGTGGATGCAATGGATTTACAGAAGATCTGAGTGGGGAACTGCGTCGTTTCATTTCTGTATACATCTCTGAATACACATTAATGTTGGTTTCACTTTTAATAACTTAGAGAAAATATTACAATGTTCTTAAGATGAGAGATTTGTACACTATTAATTTATTCTTTCACTGGATTAAAAATAGGCTTGGAAATGCATTTGCTGATACAAAACCTAAATAAGGAAAAAACTGTCATGTTAGTTTCAGGTTAAACTTTGAATATGTGCTAATTTGGTCCTCATGAAAATATACTGGATCCTTTCCTTGTTTCTAATATGTCATTTAACAATTTATCTGCATTGTTACCAAATAAATATATATCTTGACAAACCAAATACACTTTAAGTCTAGTAACATACAGCTGCCTAAATCTGGGAACCACTCTAAACAGTTGACTGATTTCATGGTATGATATTTACCATAATACTTCTAAAAAATGTGCTTGAAGTGCTATTTTTGATTTCTCAATTTTGGATAGTAGGTAGTACCTTCCTAAAAGGAAAAAGAAGGATTTAACTCTCTCTTTTTTTCTTTTACTAGTAAGTGTAACAATTATTCCTATTGAAACAAAATAAAATACACACACATACTCACTTGCACAGTCTTTTAAGTGTTCTATCACAATTTTAAGCCAGTATTACTCAAAACTGAACCATGGACAAAATTCCATTTTTTCTCTGATGTCACTGTTTCTGAGGGCACTCTCCAGTAGGGAAGCCCTTGAGCTTGTATTTTTATGTGTATATGTTTTGATTTTCTTTTCTATGTATTCATCACTATTGCTTCCTGAACACTCTGACAGAAATGTAGTTCTATAACATGGTCAAAAACGAGCAATCTATCAGTTCACTTATTGTTATTGTTGTCTTTGCTGCTGTTAATTTTACTATTTTTAATTGATCATTCCATTGCTTTTAAAGCATGCTGTACAATGTCATTTTGGAAACCCCCTTCATGTCACTTTGATATTCCCCAAACACCATCCTGAGACATAATTATTCCTCTTTCTTCCTAGGTTGAAGTTTCATATCCTGCATCCCACGTCTTCCTATTTATTTATTTATGCTTGAGAATATCTTCCTATCATCTCCTGAGAAAGTGTTCAGGGGAAGAAACATTTTTCAAAACCAGTATAGCTGATAAGTAGCTTCATTTTATTTTCACATTTAATAGTTTAGCAGGGTATGGAATTCCAAGTTAGTAACTGCTTTACTTCATACATACTAAGACATTTTTTTCCACAGTTACTTATACATCAATGATGTTGTTAAGAAGGCCTATCATCTTGAAAACCAACCCTTCGTATGGGGTCTATATTGTCTCTGGAAACTTTTGAGATTTTCTCCTTACCTGTGACAGTCCAAAATTTCACAAAAATGTATCATGAGGAAAGCATTTTTCTAACCATTGTATTAGGAAACTGGTGATCCTAATCAATCTAGAAACTGTTGTCCTTTAGTTCTAAAATAAAATTTTTGTAAAAGTTATTTCTTATTCCCTATTCCAAAACCTTTCTATGCCCCACCACTGTAACATTATACACAGTCTGGTTTTCTTTTCTTAGAATGATACTAATTTGTTATTGAACCTCCTAAGTGGATACCTTATTTTTTTTACTTCAATTTATCTTTCTAATATAACTTATAATTTTATTCTATTTTCCAGTAGATTTTCACTCAGAACTTTATTTTAAAAGTTCACCTATAATATTTTAAATTCTCAACAGCTCTTTGTTGTTATTTTATGAACATTCCCCTTTTATAGCCACCTCTATTTTTTTTTTTACTGGATTCAATTTCTACCATTACAACTTTGAGAATAGGCTTCACAGCTTTTTAACAAAAGCTTTTATCATAGTTGTGATTTTATCACCTATAAATTCCAGTAAATTCCATATGTCTACTTCCTTGTTTTGGTATATATATTTTCCTGCTACAACTTTCCTAAACGTATGATGGTTTTTAGTTGTTTAGACTTAATAAAGGCTAAGAAAGTCTAAACCCAAAGGAAGTACAGTACTTGGGGATGGAGAAGTATGTAAACTGGTGGAAGAGGAGGAATTCACTGGGATAAAATGAACTTGAGCAATGGAAAATCCTAAGTGTACATCGACAGATGAATGAATAAAGAAAATGTGGTATTTATATACAATAGAATATTATCCACCCACAAAAATAATGAAATCTTGCTATTTCTGACAACATGAATGGACATAGAGGGTTTTATGCTTAGTGACAGAGGAAGTCAGACAAAGACAAATACCATATGATCTCACTTATATGTGGAATCTTAAAAAAAATAAAAAATATATAGATATAGAGAATAGATCAATGGCTGCCAGAGGTAGCAGTTGGGAAGGTGGATAAAATGGTAAAGGGAGAAAAAGGTACAAAGTCCCTATTATAAGATAAATAAGTGATCCTGATCTAATGTACAGCACGGAGACTACAGTTAAAACTATTGTATTGCATATTTGAAAGGTGCTAAAGGTGCTAAGAGAATAGAATTTAGAAGCTCTCATCATAAGAAAAAAAAAGCAGACTTATGCCTGATGAAAGATGTTAGCTAGATTTATTGTGGTCATCATTTTGCAATACATACATATATCAAGTCGTTATATTGTACACCTGGAACTAATCTAATATGTTAATTATATCTCAATAAAAGGGAAATGACTAAGAAAAGTGTCTACATATCTGATAGAGATGACATTAATATAAAAGTATCAGGCAAAAAATATAAATCCGTTTTTTAATGGACTTGAATTATATTACTTAGCCAAAGAAAAAACAAGTCTGTGGTATAAGTTGAGTTGAATTTTTGACAGGTTATATTTAGGATGTCTGAGAGATAGCTAGGTGACAATAGAACATTTCAGGCAGTTGTAAATAAAGCTCTGCTATAATTGATATAAAAGTGATAGCCAAAACCAGAAGATGGACATAACTGCCAAGGATGACATGCATATGGGAAAAATGTCACTTCAGTCACTGAGCATAATCAACACTAAAATCCAAATCAGCATTTTAAAATGTCTTTCAGTTTTCAGGAATACCTTCCATACAGGAGAATAACCAACAGAAAAAAAAAAGAGTACTGTGTGGGAAAATTGTCATATTGTAATTATTCACAAGTGTCACACTTAGGATAAAAGCAATTAAGTTAATTGGATTGATAATAAAAATGTATTATCTGCAGCATTCTAAGCACTTATTTAATTCATAACTAGTAAGTACTAGACTCTTCAAAGAACTCTTCATGCCATGGATTTCTCTTGTGAGACATGAAAATCTACTGAACAGTCATTAAGTCTTCCTGAAATCAAAGACAACTTTAGTATATACATGGAACTGCTACTGAAACTGTGATGCACACATTCATACATCCATTTATTTTCACACATACGTAATACATGTAATATACATATATACTAATGTGTCTGCATTTATTTATACATATATACATAGAGGTGTACCTGGAAAATACTGTGGGTTCAGTTCCAGACCATTACATCAAAGCAAGTCAAAGATGTTGGGGGTTCCCAGTGCATATAAAGTTATGTTTACAAAATACTCTAGTCTATTGAATGTGCAACAGCATTATGTCAGAAAAATGTACATACTTTTATTTAAAATTACTTTTTGCCAAAAAATGTCATCGTCTGAGATTTCAGCAAGTCATGATCTTTTTGTTGGTGGAGGGTTTTACCTCAATGCTGATGATAGCTGACTGATCAGGGTGGTGGATGCTGAAGTGGTTGTGAAAATTTCTTAAAATAAGACAATAATGAATTTGAAACATTAACTCTTCCTTTCATGAATGATTTCTCTGTAGCCTGCAGTTCTGGTTGATAATCACAATGGTCAGGTCAGGTCAGGTTAGTTGCTCAGTTGTGTCCGACTCTTTGAGACCCCATGAATTGCAGCACGCCAGGCCTCCCTGTCCATCACCAACTCCCGGAGTTTACCCAAACTCATGTCCATCGAGCCAGTGATGCCATCCAACCATCTCATCCACTGTCGTCCCCTTCTCCTCCTGCCCTCAGTCCTTCCCAGCATTAGGGTCTTTTCCAATGAGTCAAATCTTCTCTTGATGTGGCCAAAGTATTGGAGTTTCAACTTTAGCATCAGTCCTTCCAATGAATTTTTAGGAGTGATTTCCTTTAGGATGGACTGGTTGGATCTCCTTACAGTCCAAGGGACTCTCAAGAGTCTTCTCCAACACCACAGTTCAAAAGCATCAATTCTTTGGCACACAGCTTTCTTCACCGTCCAACTCTCACATCATACATGACCACTGGAAAAACCATAGCCTTGACTAGACGGACCTTAGTTGGCAGAGTAATGAATCTGCTTTTCAATATTCTATCTAGGTTGGTCATAACCTTCCTTCCAAGGAGTAAGTGTCTTTTAATTTCAAGGCTGCAATCACAATCAACAGTGATTTTGGAGTCCAAAAAAATAAAGTCTGACACTGTTTCCCCATCTATTTCCTTTGAAGTGATGGGACCAGATTGAGCTTTAAGCCAACTTTTTCACGCTCCTCTTTCACCTTCATCAAGAGGTTCTTTAGTTCTTCTTCACTTTCTGCCATAAGGGTGGTGTCGTCTGCATATCTGAGGTTATTGATATTTCTCCCAGCAATCTTGATTCCAGCTTGTGTTTCTTCCAGCCCAGCGTTTCTCATGATGTACTCTGCATATAAGTTAAATAAGCAGGGTGACAATATACAGCCTTGACGTACTCCTTTTCCTATTTGGAACCAGTCTGTTGTTCCATGTCCAGTTCTAACTGTTGCTTCCTGACCTGCATACAGGCTTCTCAAGAGACAGGTCAGATGGTCTGGTATTCCCATCTCTTTCAGAATTTTCCACAGTTTATTGTGATCCACACAGTCAAAGGCTTTGGCATAGTCAATAAAGCAGAAATAGATGTTTTTCTGGAACTCTCTTGCTTTTTCGATGATCCTTTGGATGTTGGCAATTTGATCCCTGGTTCCTCTGCCTTTTCTAAAACCAGCTTGAACATCTGGAAGTTCACGGTTCACATATTGCTGAAGCCTGGCTTGGAGAATTTTGAGCATTACTTTACTAGCGTGTGAGATGAGTGCAATTGTGCGGTAGTTTGAGCGTTCTTTGGCATTGCCTTTCTTTGAGATTGGAATGAAAACTGACCTTTTCCAGTCCTGTGGCCACTGCTGTTTTCCAGGAGCTTCCGTCAAAACTGGAGTCAGTCCTCTCACATTATGCCTCTGCTTTATCAACTAAGTTTATGGTGTATTCTAAATCCTTTGTTGTCCTTTCAACAAACTTCACTGTATCTTCACCAGGAGTAGAATCCATTTCAAGAAACCACTTTCCTGCTTCTCTATTAGAAGCAGCTCCTCATCCATTCAAACTGTATGCTGACATTGCAGCAACTCAGTCACATCTCCAGGCTCCACTTCTAGTTCTCTTGCTACCCCTCCCACTATCTTCACTGACTTCCTCTACTGAAGTCTTTAACCTGTCAGTGTCATTCCTGAGGACTGGAATCAACGTCTTATTCCAATCTCTTGTGTATATTGATATTTTGACTCCTTGTGAACCACAGATGTTCTTAATGGCATCTAGAATGGTAAATCCTTTTTAGAAGGTTTTCAATTGACTTAGCCCAGATTCATCAGAGGTACCATTCTCTATGGCAACTATAGACTTACGAAACATATTTCTTAAATAATAAGACTTGAAAGTAGAAATTCCTCCTTGATTCATGAGCTGCAAAGTTCAAGTTCACACACACGCCAACAACATTCATCTCTTTGTATGTCTCCATCAGAGCTCCTAGGTGACCAGGTCCAATGTCCCCAAGCAGTAATATTCTGAAAGGAATCTTCTTCTCTGGTCAGTAGGTTTTAACAGCAGACTTTAAATATCCAGTAAACCATGTTGCCAACATATGTGCTGTTATAAAGTCTTTGCTGTTCCATTTAGAGAGCACAGGTAGAGTAGATTTAGCATAATTCTTAAGGGCCCTAAGATTTTCTTAATGGAAAATGAGCTGCTGGTTTCAATTGAAAGTTGCCAGCTGCATTAGCCTCTAACCAGAGAGTCTGCCAGTCCTTTGAAGTTTTGAAGCCAGGCATTGATTTCTCTTCTTCAGCTATGAAAGTCCTAGATGCATCTTCTTCCAATACGAGGCTGTTTTGCCTACATTAAAAACTTGTTGTTTTTGTAGCCACCTTCAAGAAGGTAGCGAGAACGTCATGACCTGAGTTAGATCTCCTGGGTAACTTTCTCGAGCTTCTACAACATTTGCGGCTTCACCTTGCACTTGTACATCATAGGGACAGCGTCTTTGCTTAAACCGCATGAACCAGCCTCTGCTGGCTTTCAGACTTGGCTTCCGTACCTTCCTCACCGTCTCGGCCTTCACAGAATTGAAGAGACTTAGGCTCTGCTCCGGAAGAGGCTTTGGCTTGAGGGAATGTTGTGGCTGATTTGAGGTTCTATCCAGATCACTAAAAAATGTCTTCCTATCAGCAAAAGGTCTGTTTTGTTTTTTATTATCCATATGTTTGCTGGAGGAGCAGTTTTAATTTTCTTCAAGAATTTTCTCTTTGCATTCACAGCTTGGCTAGCCATTTGGTGCAAGAACCGTAGCTTTCAGCCTACCTCAGCTTTTGACATGCCTTCCCTACTAGTCTTAATTATAACTTAATTATTTTGATTTAAGTAAAAGAGGTGTGACCGTATAATTGAACACTTAGAGGCCATTGTAGGGCAGTTAATTGGCCTAATTTCAGTACTGTCATGCCTCAGGAAATAGGGAGGCTGGAGCGGAGGGAGACAGATGGGAAACCATTTGATTAGTGAGGTGGTCAGTATACGCCCAACATTTATCGATTAAGTTCTCCATCTTATATGGGTGTGGTTCTTGGTACCCCAAAACAATTACATATTAATAGTAATAGAAAAGATCACTGATTACAGAACACCATAACAAATATAATAATAATGAAAGTTTGAAATATTTTGAGAACTGCCAAAATGAGATAGAGACACAGAGTGAAAAAATGCTGTTGGGAAAACGATACCACTAGACTTGCTCTACACGGGGTTGCCACAAACCTTCAACTTATAAAAATATTCAATTAAAAAAGAAACAAACACACACAGAAAAACAAACAAAATTTCCCCACAATATCTGCAAAGCACAATAAAGCAAAACTCAATGAAACAAGGTATACTGTACACACACATATTCACCTTTGAACACGTATTTAAATTGGGGAAGTTAAGGGAGAAGATTTGGTGTGGCAGAGAACATGCTAGTAGCTTGATCTAAGCCACCCATTTACAGTCCCATCTGGAAAAATCTGGAAGTCAATTTCCTGCAGCTTCTCATCGTGTTCAAAATTGAAAGTTGTTTTTTTTTATAGTCAAATGAAAAGTACATTATGTGTTATTTTCCCTTCCCTTGATACTTTATACTTCTCCACGTGGTCTTAACCATACCAACTTCTCACCTCAGGAAAATGTACCTGTTTTCACTCACCTATCATGGACTATGAGACTGGAAGACAGAGAGTGAATACCAGTATTTTTCCTCTATGCATCCTTACTGCATTGTCCATGGTAATTAGAGTGTAATAGAATGAAATCCAAGTCCCCCACTATGCAGGGTTCATCATTGGTGATGATATTAAAAACAATGGAGAAAGTAGTATATTGGTTGAGACAGGACCAGTGATCAAGGTTCTCTAGGTTTAATTGTGATTTTAGTGTTCATAACAGGTACGAACTTGCCACTTCTGTAAGAAATAGCAAATAAAATTAGCAAGTGGCTTCATAAGGTTATAATGAGGAAAATTATGAAGCACTTTAACACAACACCTGGTGCAGAATAAACATCCAGTAAACTTCAGCTCCGGAGAAGGCAACGGCACCCCACTCCAGTACTCTTGCCTGGAAAATCCCATGGATAGAGGAGCCTGGTAGGCTACAGTCCATGGGGTCGCTAAGAGTCGGACACAACTGAGCGACTTCACTTTCACTTTTCCCTTTCATGCACTGGAGAAGGAAATGGCAACCCACTCCAGTATTCTTGCCTGGAGAATCCCAGGGACGGCGGAGCCTGGTGGGCTGCCGTCTATGGGGTCGCACAGAGTCGGACACGACTGAAGCGACTTAGCAGTAGCAGCAGCAGCAGCAAACTTCAGCTCCTATAAGGAGAACAACAGTTGATGTTCCAAGCTTACTCTGATGATGGCACCATCAGTGCTAGTCCTATCTTCCATCTCTAAGTTAGCTATTGCCCTGCAGAAAACAACTTATTGTTTGATTCCCATTCACTGCTGTGATTTGAAGGTGGTTTTGCCTCATAAGCTATATTGTTAGATCTCTGGATTTGAGATATTTTCTTATTTTCATGCTTCTTGCATTTTCTACACTGCTGTTTAAGAACATCAGAACTGGAGAGGGGAAGATAGGAACGATGGACATGAACAAGACTTTCACTCTGACTCTCATTCAAGACAACTGGATAAAGGAATAAAACCAGGAGGAAGAAACATAACACAGTGGGACTGAACTGCAGTTTAATACAGCAAAGGTGCAAAACAAAACCAGAAATAAAACATAATAGTTAACAGTCATGTTTGTTTAAAGATGTATCTTAACTGCATGTAGAAAAGAAGTAAAATACTTTTTTTTTAAGTGCAGCATTTCCCAAAATAAAAGGGTTAGTATTTTCAAGAAACATTATATTGTTAATTGAATAAGAAGCAAAGGGAAGCAAGAGCAATTAGAATTTTATTTTCCTAAAAATGGACAGGATGTAACTGAGTTCAGATATTTTAACATAGCTTTCAGTGGTGCTGCTTCAATTGGATTGGTGACCATTTAGTTAATTCACTAGAAGTCTCCTATTCTGAGACAGGACTAAAGTTTCTAACCTCACACAAACCCACTGCTAAGTATTAAAATTTTGAGATTAAAAATCTCAAGATCAGATTTAATAAATCAGGGCTGTTATCATATTTAGTAATTCTGAAATTCAAAGCAAGTGAGAAGGCAATGGAAACCCACTTCACTATTGCTGCCTGGACAGAGGAGCCTGGTGGGCTACAGTCTGAGGGGTCACAAAGAGTTGGACATGACTGAGCAACTAACACTTTCAACTTTCAATGAAATATTTTCTTAGTTTTTCTCCAATTAATTAGAGAAGTGTACCTATGGGAAAGGGATTACATAATTTATATATTTATTAACAACATGCAAAAACATTTAAGAGGTTCTTTTTCTAAGTCTAAGCTACAGAAAAGTTTTCTGTGGTATTTACTTCAGTTCCCTAGAAACGGTCTGGTGTGTGTGTGTGTGTGTGTGTGTGTGTGTGTGTGTGTGAATAGGTCTCTTGGTGCTGCCAGTTCAGTCACTAAGTTGTGGTCGACTCTTTTTTGACCCCATGGACTGAAGTCCGCCAGGGCCCTCTGTCCATGGGATTTCCCAGTAAAGAACACTGGAGTGGGTTACCATTTCCTTCTCCATGGGATACTTCCAACCCAAGGATTGAACTCAAGTCACCTGCTTCATAGGTGAATTCTATACCACCGAGCCACCTGGGCAGCCCCAGTTTTGGTCTCTTGCATACACCAAATAAGGACACCAAAAATGAAGGATTTGCATTATGAATGCATGTCAATGCTAGCCATAATCAAATACAGGTTTTCCTTTGTTTTGTTCATTTTAAATGATTTTATTTACCAACTTTTGATATTTTTCTAAATGCTCTGCTGAAAAAGAATCATTTTCTATCAGGAGTGATAACAAAGACTCAGGGTTTTATTTCAATCTCAAGAGTAATAAAACAGCAATAGAGAGGATTTCGGTAAGATGGTGAATTGAACACAAATAGTCTTTTTTTTTTTCCTACTGACTCAAAATCTGCTTTTCTTGATTGAAATTGCTGTTGAGCTTCTCCTAGATGAGTTAGACACACAGAGTGTGGGGGGACCTGAGGATGAAAGTTAATAGCCCACTAAGGGAAATCAATAGGCAGAGAGAGTGAGATCCTTCAGAACAAAGAGAAGAAGCAACTAGCAAAATAAGGGTCCTCTCAGAGGCAAAAGATAACTTTCACAGAAATACTAACAAAATTACTAAGGGGATTCAAGTGCAGAACAAACAAAGCAAAGGTAAGCAAACAAACAAACAGAAACCATACCTCTAAAACCATGATAGTCCAAATAACAATATGGAACATAAATCATAGAGCAGAAATGAAATGTACTGGAAGTTTTTATAAAGGAAGAATATGAAAGCACTGTGTAGAGAAAAAAGATAAAGGAATCTTAAGAAAAAATAAAATGATATCATCTGGAAATCTAACATATGAATCAAAGGCATTCCAGAAGGGAAAAAAGATATATTGAGGAGATGTATTAATTAAACAAAGAACAGGAGAAGATTTCCTGAGGTGAAGAAAGATTTGAGTCTGCAGGTTGAAAGAGCTCCCCACACTATGGACTGGATTGATGGAAACCCCTGGCTGGACATATTATAGAAAAATTACTGAGCTGTAAGTGCAGAGAGAAATCTTACAGGCATCTGGGGAGAAAGGAAGAGCCCCCAAATGAAAAGAATCACATTGTGATTATCCTTCGTTGTGTTTGAAACCAGTAGGCAGCAGCAAAGCATCTGTAAGTCTCCTGAGGTAATGGAACTGGAAGCCTGGAATCCTGTATCAAAACCATACAATTTTCCTATCTGAGTAAAAGAGTTTTAACAATGTAGAAATTGAAAAGTGAGCCACACATGTACTTCATCTGAAGAAAGTAATAGAGAACAGGATAACCAAAGAGCAAATGGTCTGGAACAGACACCTCAAAAAGATAGAGAAGAAATCTTCATTAGCCCTGAGTCTTGCGTCCTTCCAACAGATACATGCATACAAACACATGCATGCATACAAACACACACACACACACACACACACACACACACACACACATGAATGGCTGCTCTAAGAATGTGCAGCAGAAGCAATAAAGAAAAAATAATCAAACAGCAGAATATACTCCAAAGCAAATTCTAACTATGGCCCCGAGCACAATATACCACAGAATCCAAGTAAAGCTAGGTATGGGAAAGGTTTCAAGTGGGAAGGAGGTGATAAGCCAATGGCTTCACTGGTAGAGGGAGTCCAGGGGTGGGGCTCATGGACAGAGGAAAGCTAATATATTCTATTAGTCTCTTCTGGCTAAAGTTAGGGGCTGAGGTAAGGATAGAGTAGCAAGATAGTAGAGCTTTAAGGATTACTGAATATTTCTGGGGAAATATGATCTTGTTTTCAAAAATATATAGCAATACCCATATATATGATTAGGAATGAAAAGAAGAGGAAAATAACCATATATTATAAAAAATAATATATGGAATTTCCAAAGTAATGAGGATAAATGAAAACATTGAACTGAAAAATGAGTCTAAAGTAAAATTTAGAAAATAACAAATGGAGAAACAACAATACATATTTATTAATAAATATTAAGTAAGGTTTAAAGGATAAATCTATGTAAATCAGTCATTATAAATCAATGATGAAATTTGCCCCCTTAAAAATCCAATATTGTCGTATTAAATTTTTAAAAAGCAAGCTATCTATATTTTTCTAATAAGAAAAACATTTAATCCTATAAAGGAAGATTGAAAATATAAGTGTCAGTCACTCAGTCATGTCCAACTTCTCACCCCATGGACTACAGCCCACCAGGCTCCTCTGTCCATGAGATTCCCCAGGCAAGAATACTGGAGTGGGTTCCATTCCCTTCTCCAGGTGATCTTCCCAACCCAGGGATCGAACCCAGGTCTCCTGCAGTGCAGGAAGATTCTTTATTGTCTGAGCCACCAAGGAAGCCCTGAAAATGTAAAGATGATATAAAAATAACTTACAAATGAAAAGAGAAAGAAAATAACAGTTGTGATGATATTTTCAGAAAAAGTCATAATATAATCTTAAAAACACTGTACATTATAAGTAAGAAAAAACTGTAAAGGGATAAAAGGAAACATGTGTGACAAGAAAAATGTATCTCCAACACACTTGTATTTACCAAACATCATGGCATCCATCTATAAACCAGCATATGATGGAAATAAAATGCATGTGGAAGCTCAAATAAAATTCTTTTGGAATTTAAAAGACCTAGTAAACTTAACATACAAAGGATAAGAAGAAATGAACAGTGCACTCAAGGCTTTTGTGTTACCATATAAATATAGAAATCTGCAGCTTTTGAACAATGTATATGCATGTGTATTTGTGTGCCAGCCTGTGTGTTCTATGTCTACAAAATATTTTACATATCACATAACTGGCCACAAACAAAAACTTAACAACTTTTTTAAAAAGTAGTTTATAAATGAACAAACATCTTTACTTGGAAATTAAAACAAAAACAAACTGGATTAAATTGCTCTTGGATCAAAAGGAAATCATTAACTAGCTACACAGTAATGAAAAAGCTAACACTTCTGAACAAAACTGATGAGATACAGTGAAAGCTGTCCTAGGAATAAAATGCATGGCCTTAAATGTTTTCTTTATTAAAAAAGAAAGATAAAAAGATAGAACTTAATAGAAATAGAAGCAATTGGAAAGAGAACTACAGAGTATAATGAAATAAACAAGATAGAAGAATTAATAAGGTTAAAGCTTGTAGTAAGTGAAATAGAAAAAAAATAGCAGGAAGGACATATAAAGCTAAAATGTGTTTGTAAGATCAACACTTTGCAAGCCTGATGAATATTTTTAAGAGTGGAGTTAAACAGACATATTAGGAATGAGAACTGATAAGTGCATGCAAATATGAGACAGATTAAAGAGCAGAAGAGAATACTATTCACTCAGATGGCAGCAGATTTGAAATCTTGGAGAAAATGGACCATTTCTGTCCCAGTTTCTGATATTAACTCAAGAAGAATTAGAACACTTGAACAGCTCTATGATCAGGGCACAGAAGAGAATAAACACCTACTATTGAAAAAGGCACTAAGAGCAGCTGGGTTTTCAGATGAAGCTGCTATCATTCTTAAAGAAGCCTTAATTTCCCTTCTATTTACAATGCATTTGAATTTAGAAAAACATAGAAAGTTCTCAAATTCATTATAAGATTAAATCAAATTCATTTCTATATTAAAAATGAAAACTTAAAAACCATACTCATCATATAAGCAAAATGTCTAATTAAAAGATGAAAAGAAAAATGTGTTAAAACAATAATACCTTATTACCAAGTGGAATTTATTTTGGAAATGAATTTAACCTCATTCAGTATATGAATTTTTTTTCAGCATATGAATTTAATGTAAATTCAGTTAGAGTCTGAACAAGTTTTGTGGTTGTAGGTATTTTTAAGTTACTTTAAGATATTATCAGGAAAAGAAAAACTGTCTAAAATAGTTCTGAAAATAGTGGTGTATGTGTATGAATGTGTATGTCTGTGTGTGTCTGTGTGGGGTGTTTGTAGGGGTGTGTGCATATGTGTGTGCATGCATGTATGTGTATATATGTATCTGTGTGTGCATGCATGTGTGTCTTTCTGTGTGTCTGTGTGTTTATGTGTGTGAATGTGTGTGTGCATGTGTGTCCATAGGAGATATGGGCTTTCCTTACAAGATTCCAGACTATGCTTTAAATTTACATCTTACAGATGTGGGATATCTAAAAATACCAAATAAATGGAATAGAAAATATGGAATGAGATCCCCAAATATTTAATATATGACAAAATTGATGTCTCCATGCTGTGGGAAAGGTATGAATTCTTTAATAAGCTGCTTGCAGAACTGATTATTCATGTGGAAAGAAATATAAAAGGGTATCTATCTTTTACTGTATACAAAATTAAATGCTAGATGGATTAAAACTGAAACATGAAAATAAAACAATTAGAATCCTTCAAAGATATATATAATAGTATATTTAAATATGAATATCCTAAAAAAGTAAAAATAATTTGTAGCTACATTCATAAAAATAGACACATTCCATAAATATAAAAGTAAACAAAATGTGCAGAGCAATATAGTCAGCGTGGATCCATTAATACAAGGTCACATATAAAACTAAACAATACATTATTCAGGAATATGTATGTATGTTTTAAAGGTATAAATAAAAGAAAAATAATTATTACCACAAAAATGCAAGATGCTAATTACCTGCAGTTGGATATGAATGAGATGTTATTGGGAGAAAATGCTATAACAATTAAGCTGAAGTGGCATACCAGGTGTTCAGTATAGTCAAACGATACATATATATTATACATAGTTACATGCGTGCTGTGCTAAGTCACTTCAGTTGTGTCCGACTCCTTGCAACCCTATGGGCTCTATCCTGCCAGGATCCTCTGTCCATGGGATTCTTCAGTCAAGAATACTGGAGTGGGTTACATATATACATACATAATACATATTTATGACAAACTCAGTAGTATAAAAATTTGAAAGACTACATGTCTATTTTAAGGGCTGGAAAAATTTGTTAACTACAATTGGAAACTCAGAAGTTTCAGGAAATACATTTGTGTAAACAAATATAAATCTTTCCATATGGCAACTGATGTCATAAGCTAATGTAACATGCAAGTAAAAAATCTGGGAAAATATATTAATATGTACAGAGGGTATATACTTAAGTATATAATATATGTAATCCAAAAAGTCTTTTCAACCTGATCAAGGTAGATAAATGGTTTAATAGAAAAATAGAGAAAATCCCCACAAGCAACTTATAGAAAATCAAATCAAAACAATTAGCAAATATAAAAAAGATATTCAAACACATTAGATGCTATGTAAAGGCAAATTAAAGCAAAATGGAATATCACTTTCTTGTCACTACTTGGAAAGTAAATCAAGAAGTGCTAAAACATGCTGGCAAGAATAAGGGAGAAAAGGTGGCCTCATACCTTGTTGATGAACATTATTACAATCTTTGAGGAGAGCATTTCAGAAGAAACCTTAAGAAAATATTTTCTTTGATTCAGCACTTCTACATCTAAGAAAATGCCATGGAAATAAAAGCTCCATTATGGCATAATTCTTGCAAAAGGTTTTTTATTGCAACATCGTTCCTAGTGGCAAAAAAAACTGGGGACAAAAATGAATGTACACAGATGAATGGCTGAATAATTTATGGGTCATCCACACAATCAAATATTATGCAGCCATTAAGATGAAACTAAACAAGTTGACTTGGAAAGATTTCTACAAGGTACATTGAAGGAAGAAAAGCAAAAGGTAACCTCATATATACTCTGAGTCTGTCATTTTATCAAACTCATTTTAAAGCCCTATACATGTCTCGTGTATACATTTATACCTGATAGGACTAGCATAGAAAAAATTAGGCAGGAATGCACAGAAGGTTGTCAACATAAGTAACCTGCAGCTGTAAGAAGGAATAATGTGGGTAGTACATGTGGAGGAGTAGTATGTGTAGGAACAAAAAAGTAAACCAATAACCTGTAATGAAAAAGTCAAAGTACAATGTATCAAATGACCATATTTGATTTGTGCTTTTATATAAAATTATTTGGGTATATAATGCAATTTTAAAGTATGATAGTTATAGAGATTGGAAGTATTTCTTAAGGTTAAAGTAACTTTTTGCTTAATACAAACATAAATAAAAATAGTTAAGTGTAGAATTAATCTACAGTAAAAAAAAATAGAAAAAAAGGAAAGGAATTCAGGTTTTAAAAACTGGAAGTAAGTGCAAGAAGCATTTTTGGCAAGATAAGAATACATATTTCATTTACTTTCACCGATTCTATCCACAAAGTTCAACTTCTATAAAAAGTACTCTGACATTTCACATGATTTGAAAATTTCGTTCAAACACAGTGACCATATTAAAAACTCACACACTTATACACTCATGCTACAGAGAAAATTTTTTTCTCAATGACCTGAAGCAAAATAATATAAATAATCTAACTGCAAAAATTAAATATCAGAATCATTTCTATGAATAGAAATTATAAGATGGTACTTCACATTTTTTTAATCAGCTGATTATCACAGCTGATCTATAAGTGTTCAATATGTATGCCAGTTCCATTCTGGCTAACATCACTTAACTAAGAACTTATTTGTTTGGTTTCATTATCAAATGATAAATTCTCTCTGAAAACTTACCAAGAAAATTTACATCAATATCATGTCAATGCTTAACTGGCATTTTTGTCCCAAAGTTGAGAAATATATTCTTTACATTTATGCATATGCAACAGTGAAATGATTCCTGTGTTATGACAGCAATACGTAGTTGACTCCACATCACTCTTCATCTAAACAAGGGGGTAAATTTTGAGGTAGTTTTGATAAAAGTAAACATATTCTACAAAGACCAAATACATTAAAAGTGAAGGTGTCAGAAAGGGAGATTTATGGATTTGAAGTGTATTTTTTCCTATACTATTTACACTGATGTAGATCACTTCTAATTTTTAATTCTTCTAAGGTGTGTCTAAGGTCTCTTATCATTAATAAGCAAAGTGTTAACTCTTTCTGAATAACACACACACACGTCTTCAACCACCACTGATCAGTTTTTTTTTGGTACTTTCTCACTGTATTTATTCTTTCCTTAATTTGGGACTGGGGCTTCCCTGGCGGCTCAGATGGTAAAGAATCTGCCTGCAGTGTGGGAGACCCAGGTTCAATCCTTGGATTGGGAAGATGCCCTGAAGGAGGGCACAGCAACCCATTCCAGTATTCCTGCCTGCAGAATTCCATGAACAGAAGAGCCTGGCGGGCTACAGTCCATGGGGTCGGTCACAAAGAGTCGGCCATGAGATACTAACTTTCAATTTCTAACCTAGTAGCATCAGATCTAGACTTTTACACAGATCATATATGTCACTAGCTTATGAAAAACAGCTTATGTGTTTTTCAGAAATTTGGAGTGAGCTGATTTTATTTTAAGGAGAAAAAGAAGTCTTGCTCCAATGGCCACATATTGGATGACATAGTAGCTTTGAGGAAGTCCTTTGGATTTCAGCTCCCTTGGGTGACTGCACTGGGGATCTTACCTACCCTAGCATTTTGCCTGACAAATGCTGGTTATGCTAAACCTTAAATAGTCAGAGGTCTCCAGATCAGTCCAGTTATGCTAATTTTACTTCTTAATGCATCACTATCAGAATTAGCTTCTTAAAATAAGCCCTACACTAAATTTCTCTCTCTCTCTCTTTTTTTTTTTTTTTGGTTCAGCTGAAGGGAAAGGTCCTGTGTGGCTATACACGTGTCTCCACATACAATTCAGATATTGCTCGCTCTTCCCATAACTGCTAGGTATGTTTCAATTCTGTGGGATAGGCATGAGCCACAAAACAAGGTCTCAGCAGTCTGACAAGGCTTCTCAGACTTCAGAGAAAATATTCTGGAAAATTATTATTTCTTTAGT
Source organism: Giraffa tippelskirchi (assembly GCF_054371585.1). Classification (NCBI taxonomy): domain Eukaryota; kingdom Metazoa; phylum Chordata; class Mammalia; order Artiodactyla; family Giraffidae; genus Giraffa; species Giraffa tippelskirchi. The sequence goes on from NC_137282.1 coordinate 32,624,434, forward strand.
ACAATGCCCGGGGTACTTCATTATAAACGTATCATCAAAATAGGTAAAGAATGAGAAGTCAACCCATAGCCAAAATACACAAAGAACTTTTGAAACACAACACTAAGAAACTTCCCAACTAGACTGAAACAAGTGGGCAAAAGTTTTGGAACAGAGAGCTCACCAAAAAAGACACACAAATGGGAAATAAACATGTGAAAAGATACTCAGCATCTTATCTCAATAGGGAATTGAAAGTAAAACAAGGAGATGCCACTATACAACTAATAGAATGATGAAAACCCCAAAAACCCAAACCACTCCTAAAAACACCAAATGCTGACAGAGATGTGGAGCAACAGGAACTCTCAGTCGTTCCTAGTGTGAATGCAAAATGGGCCACTTTTAAAGCCATTTGGTGTGTGTGTGTGTTTTTACAAAACTGAATAAAATCTTACCAGCAAGTGTTCTCTTTGGTATATACCTCAATGAGTCGAAAACTTGTTTGTAAGTGCCTGCACACAAATGCCTGCACATAGATGTTTATGGTTGCTTCATTTATAATCGTCAAAGATGTCTTTCAGTGGGTGAATGATAAATAAACTGTGATATCGCTAGACAATAAAAAATTATTCAGTGTTCAAAAGAAATGAGCTATCAAGCCATGAAAACACATCTTAAATGCATGTTATAATGTATAAGAAGCTAGGCTGCAAAGATTACGTACTGAGTAAGTCCAACTACAATTGACCCTTGAACATCAGGAGTTTGAACTGCTCGGGTTCAATTACACTGGGAGTTTTTCACTAAATACATACAGCACTACAAGATTCCAGGTTCGCTGAATCCACAGATGCAGTATTTTGCAAATACAGAGGGCAAATTAAAGTTGTACAGAAATTTTGGGCTATATGGGGGGTTGGCCCTCATTAACCCCCATGTTGCTCAAGGATCAACTCTCTATGACCTTCTGGAAAAGGTAAAGCTATGGAGACATTAAAGAGATCAGCGGAGTTAGTGTGGAGGAAGGGATAAAAAGGCAGAAAACTGAGAATTTTTAGGGCAGAGAAACCATTCTGTATGATATAATGGTAGATACATATGACAATACATTTGTCAAAACCCATAGAATGTACAACATCAAAGCTCAACTAATGGAGTTCAGGTGACTGTGATGTGTCACCGTAGCTGCATTGATAGTGACAATGTACCATCTGCTTTGGGATTTGACAGTGGGAAAGCTGTGGGTACTGAGGGTAGAGAGAATAAAGAATTCTGTATCTTCTGCTCAATTTTGCTGTGAATCTAAAACTGTTATTAAAATGTCTATTTTTTCTTATCTAGCTTTTTAATAGATATTTTTTAAATTACGGTATCTCATACAACAACCAATATGTCTATTCTTGTCTTGCGTGTGTTCAGTCGTGTCTGACTTTTTGTGACCCCTATGGAGTATAGCCCACCAGGCTCCTCTGTCCATGGAATTTTCCAAGCAAAAATACTGGAGCAGGTAACATTTCCTACTCCAGGGAATCTTGCTGATAAAAGAATCAAACTCGCCTCTCTTCATCTCCTACATTGGTAGGTGGATTCTTTACCACTAAGCCACCTAAGAAGCCCCAATACTTCTGCAGTTTTTGCTTATATGAAGAATTCATGCTTTTCAAGTAATAACTGACTAGTTTGAACCCTATAAAATAAATAAGTTGACTTTTACCATTAAAAAGGGTGACTTAATAAGTTACAATTTAATAAAAAAAAAAGTGCACTTAAAAATTAGTGTTACTCTGACAAATTTAAATAACTTAATCCTTTCAAACCCAGCATTCAACCATTCTACCATGGATCTTATTTTCCCTAAACCACTTATTGGTCCCCTACCATGCTTGATTCTGATTAGCGTTTTACTTGAAATTGTATCTGTAGGTCATAAAAATATAATTAATTTTAATGTATACTGGTGATTATGAGCATTTCAATTTCACATCAGTTTTCACTTCCTCGCTAAACTTTTTGATAATAAAACTATTCTTTCTTTACATTTCATCACCTACTGTTTTCCTAAGCACCACTCTCTGCATCCAATGAAGACTTAAAAAAATATTTTGATAATTAATTGATGGTGATATATTCAGGAACTATAAAATAATTCCTTGTAATTATTTCTTGCTTTCAAGATAAAGTTCACAAATGTTCACTCCAAGATTGGAGACTTTTTCAGCCTTGACCAATCACCTGGGTCATGTGAGTGATAATCATAAAAATTCTCACTTTGAGCAGTGCATCTGCCTACTACTTAAGGAGGCACAGAGAACAGTCCCTGTGATGCCCAACGGCTGCTTCTTGACATCTGGAAACAATCTCTCTATCCATGTTTTGAGGCCAAAGGTGACAGATGAGAGAATGTTTGACAACAGGGCACAATCAGCACTTCAAATCCATATGCATGATGATGAGAATATCAAGATCATCATGGAAACATAAAAAACCCTTGCAATAAACATTTCTCTTAACTCTGCAATGATGTCTAAAACGTGCCAATTCTTAAATTGCTCCAAAGAAAATTACAGTGTTAGAAACAGAAATCAACCAGTATACAAATCCCTTTATTACAAAATAATATATCTTATGCATGATAGCAAATGGGTTTTTCTTTCATTTTACCTGTAATATAAACAATGCACAGAAATGATAAATTCATAATTTTAAACTAATGTTAGTGCATTCTACTAATTCAGAACTTCTCATAAAATATCTTAGTTTCTGTGTGGTTTATTTGAAAGGGCATATTATCTTGTTTTATCCACAGGCTCTGGTTCCTATATACAAATAAGACTGTATATATTTAAATACAAAATCTTACCCTAAACTGCTGCATTTTTCTCTGAGCTCAGAATAATGATTGTATCTTTTATCTAAGGAAAAGGAAGGTTTTGTACTGCTCAAACATCATTCCTATTAAGAAACAGGTTAATGCTACAAAATCTTTTAAGGAACAAGCAACATGAAATCCATTAGCTGTAACCTGCTACCACCCAAAGAGAAATTACTCTGGACAGCAGACAGTGTGCAGGAATGAACGTGTGGCTGCGTTGAGTCAGTGATTTCCACGTGCTGGATTGACTTCTGGCTTCATCTCTTAACTCTACTGTCTCTTTCAGTGACCCTTGGCCGTCTCCAACTATTCAAGCTGCAAACAGACTGAAACCAATTTGTTGGCCTTATGTTTTTAAAGCCACTAGCCTGGTATGCTAATTAGAAATAAATCACTTGACCCATAAAAGAAACGGCAGGAAACCTGAAATGAAGGCATTATCCAACACTTCATGCTCCTTAGTGATGCCATTTTAAATATTTCAGACAGCCTATAAATAATTAAAACCTCACCACAGCAAATTATGTCCTATTATGCAAATAAATAGCCTCCTCCCCGGTTTCATTAAAGATTCTAAATGACAAGCTGAGCCGTTTCAACATAGCAAGGTATTGCAGTGAGGCGAGAAATCTTTCAATATTTTTTTTTAATTGTTAGTGCCAAGTTTCATGTGGATTTTTACTCTAACACTTTAATTTGCATGAGCAAATAAACCTTTAATAAACCTTTTGTAAGTGGAGGAAATGCATCATTTAATTAAATTTGATTTGTTGTGAAACTATTGTGCCCATGAATATTTAAAAACCGCAAACTCTCTCCTTTACTGAAAAGAATGCATGATTTTAAGGAAGGGAGTGATTTTCAAGGAACTGACAGTCTCTGAGAAATTAAAAATAATAAATCTTTGGATAAACTTTTCATAAAAATTGACAAACTCTTGCACGTGTATGTTTTAGTAGCAGGCTTACACTAACCCACTTCATGTTGAGTTTTATGTCAAATTTTTAAACTAATGATATAAATAAAGCAGGTTAAGTGTGAATGTTTTAAAATGTTATTTGTCAAAAATATTGTCTTATTTTCTGCTTTTTATTGTATTTTCTTCATACTAAATTAAAGGTAACCCAAGATTTATATAGAAGGATATAATTACTACAAAACCATGCAGAAAGGAAACACTGGGTTTTTTAGTTTTAAAATAGTCTATGTATCAAAATTTAATACCACAGAATAAAGAATGAGCTACAGTAAAGGTATATAAATATGGTTGTCCTTAAAAAATTAAAATATTACATTCCTCTGAAGGAAAGCATCTCAGTTTGACTTCAATTCAAATATTATCAACATCAAAGGAAATTCTTCTATAATTGTTTTACTGACAATCAATTATTAAGGCTACATCTGTCACTTTGTAACAAGCCTACAGAGCAATGCTTATAGCAATAATTAAGGTGACTTTCTCTCACATGGATTGGAGGGTTTGTAAAATACACCTTGAGTGAAAGTGAAAGTCGCTCAGTCATGTCCGAGTCTTTGTGACCTGATGGACTATACAATCTATGGAATTCTCCAGGACAGAACACTGGAGTGGGTAGCCTTTACCTTTTCCAGGGGATCTAGTGTTTATTAACAATTAGTGAAGGCCACCGTAGGTTGGAAAAGTGTGTTAAAAATAGTATAAGGTTATGCTTGTATAAAATCTAAATGGAAAACAGATTGATTTATCTTCTCTACAAATAAAATGTTACGAATATAAGTATTTATAATTACTAGTAATATGAATAATCCCTGTGATATTTCTATTTTTAAATGTGGCGATATATTAATTAAATTATAGGTTGAAAGAAGTTCTGATCTTTTTAGAAAATAATTTTGAAATACTGATGGTTTTTGGAAATTCATACAGGTAGTACAACCAATAGTCAGTGTAATGTAATGTTACTTGCTAAATAAAGGAGTAATTCAGTAATTTTTTAAAGTGCCTTGGACTTTGCTAATTCCTCAAACTATCAAGTACCATCTTAATTTCCAATAGATGAATTGCCACTTCCTTCGAAAAAGTAAATTCATCCTACTCCATCCATCACATACTTTCACCAAAATTTCTAATTCCAACCGTTATCCTTCCTTCTGATCTCAGAAGAGCACCCCCAACACACACACATCATCCCTTCAATAGGCTTTTCATCCTATTTCCTCACTGCTCACCTAGGTAATTCCTCAGGCATGATTCACTTGACTTTATTCTATTTTCAGCTTCTCTTTTTCCGCAAACTCTCGATCCTCATTCTCTCCTCCCATCAACATAAATGAACAAGCAAATAAGTCAATAAACAATCCCCACACCGACAAATACTTAATACGATCAAGAACCAAAGCTTTCCCTTTGCTCCTGGCTCCCACTCTCGTTTTCTCCCACATTCCTTGTTAATAAACTCCATCCCTGGTGTATACATTTCTGAAATTAGTAATGGACACTAATATTTTTACTTTCTATATTTCCACTAACTAGTGACTCCACTTTAATATAGCTTCTGCCGTAACTGCCATGAACAGCATTTTCAAAATGATCTGTTTCATGAGACTAGTGTACATTGTTCTTAAACTGCCTGTAGGCTCTGATACTCTTCACAATTCAGTCTTGAGAATGTCTTCCTTGGCTCCCCTCATGACCCTCTCCCTGGATGCTCACTGCTTCTTCTTTGCTCATATGTCCCCATTTCAGGACCAGATTCAGTCCTTCCTCCTAACTCTGCTCTGAGGTGATGAAAGTTATGTCCATGGTTTTAAAAACCTACTCTACATCTACAAGGCCCATACTTATTTCTATGTCTGCTTTTCTGGTAAAAATCTAAATATCTAGCTGCCTGTCATAGAACTTCACCTGGATGTTCCATAACTCTTCAAAATGTCTTAATTTCATGCCCCCTTCCCTCAATATTTCAATATCCCTGGGGTCAGGAAGACCCCCTGGAAAAGGAAATGGCAACCCACTCCAGTATTATTGCCTAAAAATCTCCATGGATAGAGGAGCCTGGTGGGTTACAGTCCATGGGGTCACAAAAAGTCAGACATGACTGAGCACACACACATGATATCTCAAAAATTTGCAATATCTCAGAAATCTGTCTTCTTCTCAACGGTGGAACATCTGTTTTTTAGTCCAATATTTGGGGGATATAGTGGAAGGATTGTGGATTGATAGATGGGAAAAACAGACACCTACATCGATAGCCACCAAATTGGCTTTAATCTACTCAGATCTATTACAATAACCCAATTTGTTTCTTCATTCCTTGCTTCCAATACTTACTGCTGATGCTAGTAATTTCTTATACTGAAAATCTCTCCAGGTTATTCTTCTGAGTAATTTTGTTTAGTTATTGTTCTCACACACAGAATGAAAGTTCAGATTTCTTAGTAGAGCCCACAGTGTCACCATGCTTAGGCCCACTGTTCTCTGGTTCCATTTTCTCCTCATCCTCACCCCAGGTCCCCATCTTTTCTGTTGGCCTCCTGAGTTCCCGATACCCCCCTAACTTCTGCTCAGGCACTGCCTTTACCATGAAACTTTCCTTGAACATCCAGATATTGAGTCAATCACTACTTTCTCTGAAACCTTTACTCATGTATCCCACCACAGTGTAACTAATTGTTAAATGAACTTCTCCAACTAGACTGAAAGTGTCTTATCTTTGTATCCTCTGCACTTAGCCTGGTATTTTCCACATTTATCACAAATTCCTTAGCCTTCCCTAGTGGCTCAGTCAATAAAGAATCTGCCTGCAATGCCCGAGACTCAAGGGATGCAGGTTCGATCTTGGGTCGGGAAGATCCCCTGGCAGAGGAAATGGCAATCCACTCCAGTATTCTTGCCTGGGAAACCCCATGGGTAGAGGAGCCTGGCCGGCTCCTCATGGGGTCGCAAAGAGTCGGACACAACTTAGCAACTAAACCACCACCACCACACTAATCTGATTATACATTGTTAGTTATTCAAAAGAAACAGAACAATCAATTCCATAGATGATACGACAGTATAGAAGAGAAGAAATTGTATTTCATGGTTTCATAGTACCACGAAAAGAGCCCTGGCTTGAAGAATAAGAGAGAACAGATCAAACTGCTATCCAGTCCAGCACTGACTGAAGTACAGCAGCTACCTTACCTGTAAATTCATAAAATAAATGCTTCAATGAAACATAGAAGTTAGGCGTATAAAATCTGTAGAATGGGGCCTAGTATAAAATGCTCGCTGGGAAAAAGTCATAGCAACTATTATTATTTTCAATTACTTTATGGTGATCCCTCCTTAAGAAAAATCCTTCACTTATAGCTAATTGTTTGTTAAATTAAAAAATTAAAGATTCTCTAAACGGATAAAATTTTGTGTCAATTGTGTGTGTGTGCTCAGTCGCTCCAGTCGTGTCCGACTCTTTGCTACCCCATGTAGCCCATCAGGCTCCTCTGTCCCTGGGATTCTCTAGACAAGAATACTGGAATGGGTTGCCATGCCCTCCTTCAGGGGATCTTCCCAATCCAGGGATTGAACCTGTGTCTCCTACATTGTACGTGGATTCTTTACCCACTGAGCCACCTGGGAAGCTCTTGTGTCAACCAAATATAATCTATTCTTAGTTGACACAGCAATCTATAGAATACATTTACATATTTTTATGATTGAATTCATCCAAATTTTTTCTGTGCCCTAGTTTTTCATAGAAGAGAAAATAAGTAAAAATAGGTATGGTTACCTAGAATCCCTGGTGAAGCGGGTGGGAAGACAAGGGTTGAATAATTCTTAGAAAGAAAGGAGATGTTAATCTTACAGACAGACTACTGTAGAAGCTTGGATCAAAAGAATTGAACTGTTATAAAGTAGTATAAATATAAATGATCATTACTGATGGCACTAATGCTGAGATCATGTCAGTTAATACTATTAGTTTGCTAGATTAGAAAGAATGTAATTTTATATTTTGCTAAAAATTGCATGCTAAAGAAAAGAGAGTAAAAGAAATGCTACTTGTAATAATCCATCTCCTAGAATAGGACTAGCTGAGAGTCAGACTAAAGAAAAGTACAGTATTGGCAGGAATCCACAAGAACTATTTAAAAAGCTCGTCTGAGGGTTAAATAATTTACCCTCCAATTTACATTTGACCATAGTTAAGCTTTAGTGCTTGGCGTATTAGACATATCTTATAGTAAGTCATTGTTGTTGGCTTGTTCCTTTTGTAGTTTATATTTTTATATTAGAAAACATTATCATGACTTTGATATTGGTGCTACTTATATGCTAGTGCTTCGTACCCCTGCAGAATGGTAATTAGTTAAGGCAGTATAGCTGCTGTACAACCAAAATCTACATTTCATGCCAGTTTAACATGATTAAAATTGATTTCTCATTTATTACAAGGGTTCACTGCAGGTAATTCTGGTGTTCATTTACATATTATCATTCAGAGAAGCAGGCTTCTGACATCTGACAGTTACATGCGCCTTGAGGATCCACACAGTCAGTCAGGATGCAAAGGAGCATGAAAGGTGTAGGGTTGAGGGATGTAATGGACAATACTGGAAGAGAGGCATATAATCTCCTCTGACATTCTGTTATGTAGAGCTCAGTCACCTGGCTAGATTGGCGCTGAAAGGGATTAGGGTATAGACCTTATTTGCCTAATAACAGAGAAGTAAAGGACTGTAGGTCGGAGAACAGATAGGCAAGCTTTCCTATGATGGTTTCCTCAAAGTTATCAGTGTTTTTTCTTTTTTTCCCCCCAAATCCCAGCAACTCCGATCTCATGGCTTAGCGATGATATCCTTCTTTCTTATCCCAACCTCACATCACTGCTTGTCACTTTCAAATAATATTAACATTAATGATCTTATAAACTAATGTAATTTTTACATCTATCATTTTACTTAAGCCTCAAAACATTTTCTCAAAAAAAAAATTATCTCAATTTTCTAGGAAAAGAAATTGGTAAGAAGGGATTTCCAAAATAACCTAACTGATAGAGCAAGGCTAAATCTGTACTCTAAATCTTTCTTGTGGTACATACCATTTTACTTTTAAAGTAAGATTGTGAGTGATCATTTTCTTCAATGCTGATTTTTATGTTGTAGTTTAAGTACCTTGTAAATACAATATTTCTTATGTAATAAGTGAGGGTTCTTTTAAATATATCTAACTTTTTAAAATGTGTATCTCACATAGATTTTCTCTTAACATGAACTTAATGGTACACAATATCTTTTCATTATATGTAATTATAATAAATATGAAAATCTCTAGGCTTTATTTTAAGCCTGTGGTTGTCTTTGACAAGAAGTTTCAGAGTAATGTGCTGAAAACTATTAGAGATGACAATTATATGAAAAAACCACTTTCTATTCGTAAAGGTCTATTTGGCAAAGCAAAACCCTTGAGGTTTTTTGGGTTTTTTTTTACTGATACCAATTTTTACAGATTACATAGATAGATTTTCTAATTTTATTTTAAATATCTTAATAAAATCAGGCCATATTTCTCTCTATATTTTGGTGTTTAAATGAAACACTTTAAGTTAAAATTGTCTTTGCTTTCCTCTTTTAGTAATTTAAAATGCATTTTCTATCTTTGATTATGCCTTTCAACTGCCTGCTATTAAGGCTGATATAAAATATTTCAATTTAAAGTTATGCATATTTTATGTTTATTCCAGAACAAAAGCCTGAAAATATGCACAGAAACTATGATTAACATATTTGGTCTTAAGTATTTAGCAGGTTTTTCTTTCTCAAATTGAAATAATCACTTGTAAAATTGTACTGCATATATTTAAAATAGAATATTTTAAATCGCAGCTAACTGACATATTTAATTGAGCTATTTATTTTTAAGGTTTAGTTTTTTTGACATAAGAATGTTGGCTAATTTATGCTTGCTTAAATATCTTTATACATTTATGTATTAGTTCTCTGTGAAACTTTGCAGGCCAATTTACTAAATGTATAAACTTTCTTCTCTGTGTGCTATCTTAACTTTTGTCTTCCTCTTATTTTTCCTACCCTCATTTTTCTACTTCTGTTAATATACTGACTTATTCCTCATGTTATTTCACTTAGATATCTTATAAGTTGGTTTTATTCTCTTAAATATGAGATATACATACCTATGTAATCCTATATTTAGTCATCAGTAGTCTCTGCATAGCTCTTATGTGACGCTCTCAATATTTGTTAAAAGATCTGTTATTCCAGGTGAGAATGTAAGAGAACAATTCAAAGATACTGAGTCAATTTGTCTGTCATTATGAGTAATTATTTGGAGTGAAGTGCACCCCTATGCAGATGCTCTTCAGGTACTACCTCACCAGGTGATGCAGGTGAGACTGAGTTAAAATATACTTCTATTTATTCATTATTTTAATCACAAATTTATTTGGAGATACCTGTAAACTCACATGCAGTTATACAAAATAATACAAAAAGATCCCATCTATCCATTACCCAGTTTTCTCCAATGGTAGCCTCTTACAAAACTACAATACCATGTATTACAACCTGTCAGTTTATCATTGACACTGATGAACTCATGATGCAGAAGATTTCCATCACTGTCAAGGTCACTCAGTACATTAGTTTCTTAGCACTGCTCTCACTAATCACCAGTGTGGCTCAAACCATGGAAATTTATGCTCTCACAGGGCTGGAGGCCAAAATCTGAAACCAAGGTGTCAGTGGGGTTGTCTATAGTTTTCAGAAGTTTAATTATGCTTGATATGGATTTCTTGGATTTATATTTTTTAACATTTGTTCAGCTTCTTCATCCTGCAGTTGCACATACTTGCCAAATTTGGCAGTATTTTTTTCTTTTTCAGCTAAATTTTTTACCCTTGCTTCTTTTTCTCCTCTTTTTTTCTCCTCTTTTTCTCCTCCTTCAGAAACTTCAGTTATACAATTATTCTTCAATATTTTTTGGTACAGTAATACAGATCCTTGAGACTTCGTAATTTTTTCTCTGTTGTTTGAATTTGTAGTTTATCCTACTTTATTTTCCAGCTCACTGATACTTTCCTCTGTCTCCTCCATTCTGCTATGCCCCTCCACTAAAGGTTTTTTTTTTTTTTTTCAATTCTTAAGAGTACAAATTCCCTCTTGGTGCCTCTCTAAAACTTCTATTTTTTTGCTGGCACTTTCTATTTGTAATTGCTCATCGAATCATTTCACCATGCATTTAATCATGACTGCTTTACAACATTTTAAGGTTAACTTGATATGTGTATCTGTTGATTATCTTTTATATTCATTTTTAGTCTATCTGGCTTTTGGTGTAACAAATGATTTTTCAATTCTAATTTGGTCATTTCCTATTATGAGACTCATTTAAATCATCAGTTTTAGTTGGCATTCTCTGACTTCACGTGGGTGGGAAAGGTGGTGGGCAATACCTCATTACTGGTAGGGACAGAGTTAGCAGTCCCAATTCCTCGCTTCATGCAAAGATAGGCACAATAAAGGACAGAAATGGTATGGACCTGACAAAGTGGAAGATATAAAGAAGAGGTGGCAAGAATACACAGAAGAACTGTACAAAAAAGATCTTCATGACCCAGATAATCATGATGGTATGATCACTCACCTAGAGCCAGATATCGTGGAATGTGAAGTCAAGTGGGCCTTAGGAACAATCACTACGAACAAAGCAAATAGAGGTGGTGGAATTCCAGTTGAGCCATTTCAAATCCTAAAAGATGATGCTGTGAAAGTTCTGCACTCAATATGCCAGCAAATTTGGAAAACACAGCAGTGGCCACAGGACTGGAAAAGGTCAGTTTTCATTTCAATCCCAAAGAAAGGCAATGTCAAAGAATATTCAAACTGCCACACAATTGCACTCATCTCGCAAGCTAGTAAAGTAATTCTCAAAATTCTCCAAGCCAGGCTTCAGCAGTACATGAACCATGAACTTCCAGATGTGCAAGTTGGTTTTAGAAAAGGCAGAGGAACCAGAGATCAAATTGCCAACATCTGTTGGATCATCGAAAAAGCAAGAGAGTTCCAGAAAAACATCTATTTCTGCTTTATTGACTATGCCAAAGACTTTGTGTGGGTCACAACAAACTGTGGAAAATTCTTAAAGAGAAGGGAATACCAGACCACTTGACCTGCCACTTCAGAAATCTGTATGCAGGTCAGGAAGTAACAGTTAGAACTGGACCTGGAACAACAGACTGGTTCTAAATAGGGAAAGGAGTACATCAGGGCTGTATATTGTCACCCTGGTTATTTAACTTATATGCAGAGTACTTCATGAGAAACACTGGGCTGGATGAAGCACAAGCTGGAATCAAGATTGTCAGGAGAAATATCAATAACCTCAGATATGCAGATGATACCATCCTTATGGCAGAAAGCAAAGAAGAACTAAAGAGTATCTTGATGAAAGTGAAAGAGGAGAGTGAAAAAACTGGCTTAAAGCTCAACATTCAGAAAATTAAGTCATGGCATCTGGTATCATCACTTTATGGCAAATAGATGGGCAAACGGTGGAAACAGTGACAGATTTTATTTCGGGGGGCTCAAAAATCACTGCAGATGGTGACTGTAGCCATGAAATTAAAAGACGCTTACTCCTTGGAAGAAAATTTTTGACCAACCTAGACAGCATGTCAAAAAGCAGAGATATTAATTTGCCAACAAAGGTCCATCTAGTCAAAGCTATGGTTTTTCCAGTAGTCATGTATGGATGTGAGATTTGGACTATAAAGAAGGCTGAGCACCAAAGAAGTGATGCTTTTGAATTGTGGTGTTGGAGAAGATTTTTGAGAGTCCTTTGGACTGAAAGGAGATCCAACCAGTCCATCCTAAAGGAAATCACTCCTGAAAATTCATTGGAAGGACTGATGCTAAAGTTGAAACTCCAATACTTTGGCTACCTGATGCAAAGAACTGACTCATTTGAAAAGTCCCTGATGCTGAGAAAGATTGAAGGTGGGAGGAGAAAGGTACTACAGAGGATGAGATGGTTGGATGGCATCACCGACTCAACTGACATGAGTTTGAGTAAGCTCCGGGTGTTGGTGATGGACAGTGAGGCCTGGCATGCTGCAGCCCATGGGGTCACAGAGTCAGACATCCTGAGCGACTGAACTTACTGAAATGAACTGTTTCCTCAATGCGGCAGTCTCAAAACACCTTATAGGGCTCTCCACTCAGGCTTTTTTGATCTCACCTCAGGGGGAGGTAGAGGAGTATCTCCCCACATGATCTCTGCCAACACAAGAGTGGGTGGTGAGGAGCACCTCGTTAGAGCCTCACAGGGAAGGAACACTGAGTTCCCTAATTAACCTTTGTCAGCTGGGGCGTGTGCGGGGCCACATTTTTTTTCTCTGTGACATTTGCTGTAGTTGATGTGTTACATCTTGCTAGGCTATTCTTTCCCTGGGCCTTTGTCTCCCTTTGCCTAGAAAACACAAGCATCTGTAAGGGTTTGTATTTGTCTGCACCCATCACATTTGCAGGTGGTGTGCTACTTTAGAAACAAGTTTTAAATATATGGGATAAAAAGAATTTATAGAAACTGATCATCAGATTTTTCCTCATCCTTCAAGGTCACTAGTTGCTCTGAATTCTTCTCTCCACTTTTCAAAGTCTTCAAATGTTTATTTTATATGTAATTTCCAGTGATTTTAGTTGTACTTAGAGGGAAAAAGACATCTCTTTCATATTCCTGGAAACAAAAGTTTATTTTTAACATTAGATTGAAGAAACTCATTTTAAAACAGATGCTATATCAAATACTCCTAATGAAATACATGAGCTTCGCTTTTCTGTATTTTGAGCTATCTGTATTGGAGATATCTGAGCTGCCCAATAGAGCTATCACTAAGTAGCATACACTTGTTTGTTTTTGCACTGGGGAATTCAATTTTTTACATTTCAATACAAATTCCTCAGAAAATGATTTAAAGGCCATTATATTCATTTAGATACAACATATAGGTTTTATGTGAAAATCTACAGTCATTTCATTTATATTTTGTTTATCCTTCAAGTATTTTACAATGATTATAAACCAGTAGTGATTTTTGTTTGAGTTCTAATCATAAATACCGGGGTAAACTAAACATAGTACAAAGCATTAGTCTGCACACAAAACATGAATGCCACGTTCCTTTTGATTAATAAATACATCTTATTATCCAGTTATTCTCCCTCATTTTATATGCACATGTGTACCTCACCTCTGATGGGTGCATTGGTCCTTAAGTCTTTCAGTTTTCAATAGTTTATTGACAGTGCAGAAATGCTGGCTGTGTGTCCAGACTTGCTCAAATTACAGTTACCACTGACTTCAGAGCTGTACCTGACACTTCAGGTTTCTAGCTTCAGTTACATGTTGTTTACTTCTCTTGCTGAAACCAAAATTTTTTGCAACCCCCAGGGGAAAAAAAAAAAATCAGAAACTAGCTCAGAACTGTTGGTGGTGAATGCAGAGCTTGTACAGACTGTCATCCCTAAGCCTTATCTAGATGGTTAGGGGCAAGAATCAAAAAGTTTTGTCAGTTGTTAATATGGATTGTGCCTGATAATCAGAAAGCATTAAATGGTGCAGTTTCCCAGCTTAGGTATTTAGCTCCCATGGGCTTTTGATTTCTGGAATAGTAAAATCTTTTTCCATTTCCCATTATGTTTTAAAATAGATATCATCTTTCTCTCTTTCCTTCCGTGCCAGTTTCTCTCACTTTTCTACATTTCAGTCTAGTTGCCTTAATTCTCCTTGGGAATAGACCCACTTCACACTCATTTTTTTTTTTTTTATTATCTTTTGAAAATATATCTACTTTGTCCAAGCTTGCTACTTTTATATACCAAGAGAAAATGACCTGATAAACAATTTGATGCAAACATTTCAGTAACAGTATGGCAGTCTAATTTCCAAAGATACATGGTGAAAATTCACTCTGAAATTCCTACAACTGAAGCCTTGTTTCTTAAACTGTAAAATACACTCAACTGGCATCAATTTAAGAGAGTATATCAGAATAATTTCTGTAAGTGTATTTTGGTACAGATTCTTACAAAAAAGGAGAGTGTAAAAATTCTACCTTGATACTGTTGAGGCAAGAAACGACATGGGCTTTAGAAAAAACATATATATGTGTATATTTTAACCTTCCATGAAAAATTTTAAACTAGTACAAGATAAATTTTAAGTCAAAGATGTTCTGACATCTGAATAGTCTCATGTGTTTTGCTGTTATGTTACTTTGGGGCAAAACATCATTTTTAAAATAAATTACGAAGAAAATAGTAGTATAGATTTTATCAATAGCAAATTGGTCTATTTTCAATAAACAAGGAAAGAGTTGGGAGCAATAATAATTATCCCAGTCACAAAAATTAATACTATATGCACAAAAACCCTAATTAATGAATGCACAGGGACTCTAACATCATGAAGCCTGAATTTACTGAGCATTTATATTATATAAACAAACACAAAAAAGTTAGCATATAAACAGTGAATAAATACACAGAAAATGCTCAACCTAACTATTAAAAAAAGTGACTAAGACTGGTTTCTAACTTAATATGGACATTTAGAGATAATGCAAAGATTAGGTGAAGTAAGCTCTCAATTTTTTTCTAATGTAATTTCTTAACACATACCAAATGCCTTCAGGTAAATAGCTCATAATATGATGAAATAATTCACATGCAGGAGTATATAAAGATATACACATTGGAAAAGAATTTATTCTCAAAGAACTTTTATGGTAATCATTCTTTATATCTGAAGAATTGAAATTAATGCATACGTCCAGGACCGCCAACTTTTAAACTAGGTAAAAATACACTGTGAAAGGCAAGGTAAACTACTGACCACTGAAAAATAATTTTTAGTCATGTGAGAAAATAACTATCATAGAATACTAAAATAGAAAAGACACAATTGAACTTACAACTCCAAATGACAAACATTGCTTGTTGGGACATGTAAGACCAATGAGAAATTTCATTTTCTTCTCTCTCCCTTTACATAGTATTCAAATTCACTAGAATGTAAGTACACTACATATACAACGTAGACTAATCTGGAGGATAAAACAAATCATCCTTTGCCAATTGATATAAAGCTAAACTTAAACGGCACAACAGATAGGTAGTAGAATTTATGTCTTCTTCTGAAGTAAGTATATGTAATGCTAAAGAACTTACATGGAAGAGGGCAGGAGGCAAGAAATTTCCAGGAATATGTGATTGGATTTGAACTTGACATATCACTCTGTTTTAGAAGTGGAAACAAACCACAGAAAAGAATTTCCAATGAGTCATCTCATCTTTATGTGATATAGACTGTGTTTTCTATGCCGACTCTCGAACTCGACCTGCCTTGAAGAACCCCTGCGGTGGAGGTTTGATCTGCTCCGTGTAGGGAGCTTGGGCTCCTGGCAAGGCTATGGCTGCAGTCTATGCGGAGGGCTGCTGGGAGCTAGTAAGGAGCATGAAAGCTAACCACACTCTTCCTAGCAAAGGATAACTCGATCAAAGATAAGGGACGAACAGGGAATTATGTTCCAGTACATTTTAGCAAGCAGGGCAGGCTTAGAGAACAAAGTAACACCATGTGGTGCAACAAACCCAGAGCTGCAAAAAAACCTCCCAGAAAAGCTACAAAAATAAACTGCTAATAATATCGATGCCAAATTTTGGAAGATGAAGAACATTACAACAAAAACAAAAGCATATTTGTTTAGATAATTTATCAAAACACAACATATTTTTTAAAACAGTGGATGGTGTGACCTTTTTTGAAAAAAAAGTATATGCTTTCCTAAAAAGTTAGTTTCTACATATGTTTCATTTATATATAATATAAATGAAACATATATATATTATGTATATATAATATATATAAACAATATAATATAGTTTATCTCATCCCTCATGATGATTTTCTCTACATTTACCGCTGACAAAAGCAAAATGTATGGGCAATTTAATATTTGCCTGAATCTTTGAAGTTGTACTCACCCCAAACAGGTTTATAAATATTATTTTAGCTATTTTGCATTTTTCTGGCAGGCAGAATCTAGATATTCTTTTTTCTCATTGGCTGCTTTAAGAAACCAAAATCCAAGGGTTAAGGAAAATCATCATTTGCCAGTTGATATAAAGCTAAACTAAAATGGCAGAACAGATTGGTAGTAGAATTTACATCTTAATCTGAAATAAGTATATGTAACACTAAAGAACTTACATGGAAGAGGGTAGGAGGAAAGAGGACTTCCCTGGTGACTCAGATGGTAAAGAATCAGCCTGCAATGCAGGAGACCCAGGCTAGACCCCTGGGTTGGAAAGATCCCCTGGAGGAGGAAATGTCAACTCACTCCTGTATTCTTGCCTGGAGAAATCCATGGACCAAGGAGCCTGGGGGCTACAGTCCATGGGGTCGCAAAGAGTCGGACACAACTGAGCGACTAACACACTGTAAGAGGGAAGAAATTGCCAGGAATATGTGGTTGGATTTGAATTTGACAGGTAAACCTGTCATTTTGATACAGGTAAATCTGACATTTTTAAATTACGTTTTAGTCATTAAAGTCAACTTGATGTAAAGCACATGATCAACAAGGTTTGTCTGAAATAATGTTAGCATGATTTTCAAGTTATAGTTAGCATAAACTTTTTCCTATAAAATAGCAAACATTCAAGGCATCAAGAAGTACCTAGCATTACACATTCATTGTAGCACCAACTAAAAAGAAGACAGGGTCAGCTCTTAAGATATCAACAATGCCATCGAGATTTGTTATCATCAATATCCCTCCTCCAGTTCCTAAAAGGGAAGTCTCCTAGGACCTGTGCTTTCTGAGGAAAGCAAGCAAGGAAGCGTCAACACTCACTCTTTCCAATGCTTTACCCAGTCCTTCCTCAGAGAGGAGGAGGGACCCACCTCATTGACAGGACATTAGGACATGATGAAGTCCTTTCTAAAGCATGGTTGGGTCCGCTGTTTTCTCAGAGGGCTGATCTCCTTCTACACCGCTCTCAAAACTTTAAATCTGAAATCTTAAGACTCTTTGAATCAGAATAGTCTCAAGAGGCATTTTTCTTGAAAGTCTAATTTTAATACCAATGAGAAGGCCCTTAGGGCTGTAAGGCCCATCTTTTTGGCTTCCTTGTTTACCCAAAGACCAAATAATGGAATATTAATAGACTCTCATTTTCATAAGGCTGTGGTGGAAACAACCTTCTCTCTAGTTTAGCCACATCAGATGAACTACAGAACATCCAGTTAAATTTGAATTTGAGAGAAACAATCAAAAACTTTTAATCAAGTACGTCTCATATACTATGTGCAAGATATTTCATTATTTAACTGAAATTCAAATTAGCTGGGCTTCCAGTCTTTCTGTTTGTTAAACTTGGCAGGCCTACATCAGCAGGCTTTAAGATCTAGATTCGGCATAGGTATAAGGAGGCTATCTAACTAGTATCCTGTGACAGCCTACACAAGATGACCTGTATTTGGAGGACACAATATTATACTGTATTTTAATTACCAGATAACTCTATTTATTAGTTTCATTGTTTACAGTTCAGGGGAGAGGAAGTCAGAATAGCAAGTGTTTTAAATTTAGAATTTAAATATATCATCACAGTCAACCCATGGGTTACTTACTCTTTTTCATTACATTCTAAAGATGAACATACTGAGGCTTAGTTATTTTATCTTTACATTTATTTTATCTTTATATAGGACATGCTTATACTACTGGCAAAACTGGCCCCCTACTAATGCTCCCTGACTCCAGAAGCTGTGCTCTTAATTACTCTGTGATGCTGACAAGAAATGTGTGTGCAAGAAAAATTAAAGAATGAGAAAAATAAACACATATTGCCAGGTACTGTTAATAGCTAGTAAATATTTTTACTGTTAAGGTTTTTCTTGGAATGTGAATGAATCAATTCATATCTGCTGAGAAATAACTTCCTGCACATGAATTACTCTGTTACGTAAATTTAAAGGAGCTAACCAAACCGCTAAGTCACCAACAGCCATCAATTATTCTTCCTATTTTAGTGTTTCTAAAAACATCACTGAAAATTGTTCAAAATGCAGATTTCTGTTTCCTATTCACAAAGATTCAGTTTCTTCAGTGGTATAAGCTGGACCCAGGGATCAGACTTTTAATAATCTTTCTGGCCAGTTCTGACACATGGGTAATCCTCCAATCATACTTTGAGAAATACCTGGTTAATAAATAGATGAGTAAGCCTAGCTTTGAATTCCAGAAATGTTACATTCCAGGAATATCTTGCAAACTAAGTATAAATGTGTTAAATACTTACTCTATAGGAGTTTGGATTCTCATATAAAAAAAAAAAAAAATGAATCTCTTACATTTTATTAGTGGCTTCTGTTAGATAAATTCTTTTCTGACTTTCTTGTGCATGAGAATTACCTGGATAGCTGACAAAAGACAGATTCCTGGGCCTTATCCTCAGATATGCTGGTGCACAATGTCTGAGATGTGACCCAAGAATTTCAATATTCCAGAAGTTTCCAGGTGACAGTGATGCTGTCAATTATCAGATCACAGTTTGAGTATCCTGTTAATACTGTTTGAGACATTTAAAATATCATCACACTGCTTGTATATTTCATTATGGAATTTTTCCTAAGTAAAAAGGATACTTAAGATGAACTTAGAGAGTGGCAGAAAGGAAGACAACAGATATTTAGCAATAAAATTTTAAATAAAGAAAATTTAAAATACACAGAAAGATAAAGACTTATACCTTTCAGAAAGGAATCCATACAAGATCAATAGTGTACTATAATTTATTTGACAACTAAAATATATGACTGAGTTCCTATATCAAAAACAGTAAGAATTCCTAGAACCTACTAACGACAAGCAAAATATGGATAAGTGGACATCTACAAGGTCTCTTGAGATCCAAATTGAAATGAATAATTTTTTAATTATTTTTTAACATTTTTATAGCTAATTACTTTATTTACTTCATTTTTGAGGGGCCAAAATCTAAGATAGCTGTGAAGAAGAAAAATGCATTTTCAAAAATTATAATAAACGCCAATATTTCCTAAGAGTATGCTGCTGCTGCTGCTGCTGCTAGGTCGCTTTAGTCGTGTCCGACTCTGTGCGACCCCATAGATGGCAGCCCACCAGGCTCTTCTGTTCATGGGATTCTCCAGGCAAGAACACTGGAGTGGGCTGCCATGTACTGTTCCAGGTGATCTTCCCAACCCAGGGATCAAACCTAAGTCTCCCACATAGTAGGCAGATTCTTTACTGTCTGACCACTAGGGAAGCCCATAGTTTACCAATAAACTTCTCCCGTCATTAGTATATTCACATTACAAGTGTTCGTGCACATTTTGTTTAAGCATCTGTTACTTATTCCCTCAGCACTTGTACTTACAGATGACCTTGCCTGACTCTGTGGCAGTATTTCAGTCAAGAGTTTCTGCTGATGTTAAGAAATGAACCATTCAAGTGCAACTCAAGCAGTTAGTGAAGGCCTGCTCATCAAGGAAATCATGATGCCAGCTTAGCAAGGAATTTTCAATCTATCAAATTTCCTGAACCTTGTAGAGACAATAAATATGTAAAGTTATGTAGAAGAATGTTACATATAAACTATAAGTATTCCAACAGTGAGAAACAATTTATCATATACCATATCACAGTATTTTATTCATTGTATTAATTTTCTAATTCTTTACAAATTATTACACTAACTGTATAGAATAAAAAACAACCTGAAATTCCAGATTGCAGGGAAAAAATCAATATTCCATTTTGAAACAGTCTCTATGGAAAGTTGAATGAAAATGCTTTATTCAATAAACAGATTTTAAGGGAAAGGCTTTCAAATAAAAAAAACAATAATGCCCAAATTATTCTATAGATTTTTAGTATTTATTTTTAATATTCAAAGAACATTGAAGTTAAGTAGTTAAGTATATTTAAGAAAACGTCCACCTCACAGCATGCAATTTCTTATGTAAACTGACAGAGTGGTGAAATTTCAACATAGTTTCAAACCTCACAACCCTTTCTGTAATAACAGACTGAATTGTCATAATCATAGTTTGAAGAGAGAAAGGGAACTTGGGCTTCTAACTAAAAAAGCGATTTGTTTAAAATACATCTTCAAAATCAACAAAGGAGAATTGCATTTTCATTATACATGGGTTCTTTTTTTGAAGTTTTTGATTAGCATTCATGAAAGATTCATTCTTAGGCAATCAGGCTCATTATTATTATGAGCAGTTTATATTTTTGTTGCTTTTCAAAAGAACAGTTATTTGCCCAGGTGAAGAATAACACTTCACATACTACAAAAGGTACATAATTTAAAAATCAAAGAGATACTTGAAAATGGCAAATACGTCAAAAGCTAAAAATACCAAAGTAGAAAGGATCACAAAGATAATTATTTAATTGCTTTTTACTATAATATCCTCGTTTATGATATTTTGCTTAGGCTGATATTAAGATGAGTTTGTATAACAAAATCTCATTTAAAATTAATGACTGGTATTTTTGGAAGAAGTAAAGCTTAGATTTTCTTTTTTTGCCTTTCTTAATATTTATATCAGTATATTTTTCATGAACTATCTAATAACTACCTGTATATAATTTGATTTTGTCAGACTGACAATAAAGTTAATTCCAATACATGTGAAATACAACATCTAATTATGAAATTGACTTGGTAAATAACAGCTCCGTAAAAGTTTTCATGAACATTCTAATTATGCAATTAAAATAGAGAGGGTCAGCATTATCTAATTTCTAAGTTTTTACATAATATATGGAGGTACAAAATCAACTATTATTTCTTCTTAGCATGTAATTATACTTTTCTAAAAGCTGCACATATGTACTAATTTACTAATCTTTGAAGAATTATTTCTATGTAGTTTTAGGGGAGAAACTATCTAAAAGCCAAATGAGCAATTGAGTTATTTTAAGAATTAAAGTATACAGTTAATGAAACTGCTATTCCTGAATTACTTTAGAAAGAAGTTGACTACTTCACTTCAGGACTTCAAAGCTTTGTATACTTGATAGTAACATCAGTAACTTTTAACATTCAATATGATTAACAGAGAAATGATATAAATGATATATTAACTGAGAAATGATCAGTTTAATAAAATTGATTTTAAGCTGTTTGAAATATGCAATTCTAATCATAGAAATATATAATTCAAACTACCATATCAGTTATAGAGTATTGACATTTCATGCATCAAATTAAAGAAGGGAACGGTTCTGTTCTGGTATATTTTATCCACCAATAATATAAATGACTTGCCTTTTTCTCATAACCTACCTCGTTAACCATCACTAAGGTAATAACTGGCAGTATTGTAGCCCTCTGATTTAAGAATAGACCATTAATGTGGAATTCTTTTGCTGAGCTCTGTCTTAATGTATGCATTCTGAGAAAAACATGTATGTACAATAAGGTACATATGAGAAATTTTCACAAATTCTTTATATTTTTAAATAAATTCTATTAATCCTTTCAGATTAATATTTTAATTTAAAAATATAACTTTCACTGAGATTTTAAAAAATCTGTAATAATGATCACAGAATTAGAATTTTAAACTATTTAAGAAGACGTGCACTATTAAATGACTATGCGAATTCTCATTCTTTAAATGTCAGAATATTTTTTGGTAATACCTTTCCTGGAGCTTTCATGTAACCAACAATTAAGGGGTTACACAAAGAAATAAAACATTTCAAAGAAAAAAATCATGTTTCATAATCTTTTCATATTAATTTAAATTAGTAATATGCAATTTTTACTTTCTAAATCCAATTCCATCACTTCACGGCAAGTAGATGGGGAAACAGTGGAAACAGTGGCTGACTTTATTTTTCTGGGCTCCAAAATCACTGCATATGGTGATTGCAGCCATGAAATTAAAAGACGCTTACTCCTTGGAAGGAAAGTTATGACCAACATAGACAGCATATTAAAAAGCAGATATATTACTTTGTCAACAAAGGTCCGTCTGGTCAAGGCTATGGTTTTTCCAGTGGTCATGTATGGATGTGAGAGCTGGATTATAAAGAAAGCTGAGCACCAAAGAATTGATGCTTTTGAACTGTGGTGTTGGAGAAGACTCTTGAGAGTCCCTTGGACTGCAAGGAGATCCAACCAGTCCATCCTAGAGATCAGTCCTGGGTGTTCATTGGTAGGACTGATGTTGAAGCTGAAACTCCAATACTTTTGGCACCTGATGTGAAGAACTGACTCATCTGAAAAGACCTTGATACTGGGAATGATTGAAGGCAGGAGGAGAAGGGGACGACAGAGGATGAGATGGTTGGATGGCATCACCGACTCAATGGACATGCTGCTGCTAAGTCACTTCAGTCGTGTCCGACTCTGTGCAACTCCACAGACGGCAGCCCACCAGGCTCTCCCGTCCCTGGGATTCTTCAGGCAAGAACACTGGAGTGGGTTGCCATTTCCTTCTCCAATGCGTGAAAGTGAAGTCACTTAGTCATGAGTTTGGGTAAACTCCGAGAGTTGGTGATGGACAGGGAGGCCTGGCGTGCTGCAGTTCATGGGGTCACAAAAAGTTGGACACAACTGAGTGACTGAACTGAACTGAACTAAACTTTCTAAATAGGAATCAATTTCTACATAAAATGGTTTATTTCTCAATATAATTTTGGCATTGAATCAATCAGAACATATATTCATAATTTGCATTGTTTTCAGAATATTATAGTATATTTTTATCAAATATTATTTTTTCTAGACATTACTACTAATAATTCTTTCAATGAGGAAAGTAGAAGTCATTATATACTTATTAAGGTAATTTAAAGCATCTAATGCACTTTATAAAATATTTCTCAGTGTTTTCTTCTAATGAAACACATTTTGTCAGGAGTGCTTAATGCAGAGTAAAATATTTATTTTCTTAGTTTTATCTGAGTATTTGGTCACTTATTTAAAAATTCCTGAGTCATTACGTTTCTGCTAAAATTTCACTTGGAGCATAAATTATTATTACAAGTAAATTTTTCAAGATGTCCATATATGCGTGAGTATTTTTTCTTTACAAGAGGCAATGATTCATTTTAAAATATTTGTATATTTATATGGTCATCCCTGGTGATTCAGACAGTAAAGAATCCGCTTTCAATGCAGGAGAATCAGGTTCAATTGGGAAGGTCCCCTGGAGAAGGGAATGGCTACCAACTCCAGTATTCTAGCCTGGAGAATTTCATGGACAGAGGAGCCATGGAGTATCAGGGAATAAGACACAACTGAGTGATAATATATACATGTGTAGTTTGTATATATTTATCTCAGCAAATGGAAACTTGACTCCAACAGAAAAGAATATGAGCAAGGTCTATTCAAAGACATCCATTTTTCAAAACATTAAATTATTCTACTGAAGTTTATAATAATCTTCATACTGTGGAAAGATGTTTAATGTTATGATTGAGGCAAGGTGAAAACCTTTAATAGTTAGGGATCCAAAAAGGGGAAGGCAGTAAAAATCAGAAAAGCATTCAAGAGAATTTAGAAATATTAAAAGACATGTGGGCTGGAGTAAAAGTATAGATGTTTTATTGGTGCAGTTTGAGTTGTGGCCAGAGAATCCTCAAGCAATATAACCTGAATAAAAGAGAAATTAAGATTTCCCTCATACCTTGGGCAGTCTCATTTGACATATTATAAATAGGGAGGCCAGATGGTGCTTGGGAAACAATCAGGTTCAACTACAAACCTGTCCTCTGTAACACACACACATACAACACAAGGCTGCTAAGCTATCAAACTCTGTCTCAATAATGATAGGAAAAGAACTAAAATCCACTGCACTTCTCTAAATGGACTATCGTTTGATATGAAACATGTTACACGTAGCAACCTAAAGTGTTGCAGATCATCTCCAATGTTTTCTACTTTGAGATTTGGGCTATACATACATGTAGTTTGACTCAGTTTAGGGATTTATTTGAATGGCATACACACGACTTTACTTCTTTTTGTATTAATTGTCATATTCACAATGATTAGCGGCCACGTGACTTCAGATAGGAGAGCTTGAGCTACAAAAGTTTAAATAAAGACACACTTGACATATCCTGTTTGTTACGTTACAGAGGTGAGGCTGTAATCCATTTTCTGCATGTCTACAAAAAAGGGAATATAGCAGACATTGGAGTCAGAGTATGAAGCTAAATCCTGAATCTACAAATTAACCTGTGTGTTCCTGGCATATTTACTCAACTTGACGGGACCTCAGTCTCTTCAACTGCAAAATGAGCAAGTAAGAGTGAATCAACAGCACATCTGCAAGCTGTATATGTGCAATTTTGAATATTTCAATGACCAAATGCAGAAACATAATTCTGGGGACTTCTACATTACTAGCACCGAATGATCACAAAAAGCCGTTTAATGTTTTTAATGTAATGATTCTCAAAGTGGGTTCTGTGGGCATTTTGGAATGTTATGGGGGCTTATGCTTGAGAAATATCATTGTATACGAGTCCTTGTACATGACAGCAATAGTTATGGAAAAACAACGGTTTCATGTCTCATCTCTGCTGCCTAAGAAACTTTCAGATCTTGTCCAAAGTACCCAAACATTCTGAATATACAACTAATACAAATAGTAAAATCTACCTTGCAGAGTACTATATAGGTTGCCTGTGTAGCACACAAATGTTAATATTTTTTTAAGTTTGGAAGTCAGGCAGGTGATGCTTTTGCTAATTAAACACTCAAGTTTATTTGCAAGTGGTTTTTCAGACATTTGGGTTTCCCTGGTGGTTCAGTGGTAAAGATCCTGTCTGTCAATGCAGGAGATGCAGGTTCAATCTCTGGGCTGGGAAGATCATCTGGAGTAGGAAATGGCAACCCACTCCAGTATTATTTTAAAAAGACTAGTCTACATTCATAACATTAAAATGCATTATCTTCTTATCCTACCTCATTTTTCAATCCACTGGTATTTGAATTCCACATCTTCTCTTCCTATTGCAGTAACAAGGATCTAATTTAAAAACATTCATTTTTTTTAAATCCAATGAGTATTGGGGGAGCTCATATTATACTGGAATCTATATTTCACTTGATAGTGTTTGTTATTTCTTAAAACAATTATTTTGTTTTTGAAAAACACTGAACTTAACAATATCTGACTCTTGCTTTATCTCTTTGTCATTGCCTCTCCTTTAATCTGCATATATGTGTTCTCTAGATTTCTATACTCGGCCCACACACCTTTAAACCATCCATCTAACTAAGCTTATATATGTTTTGGGGTTTAAGTCTACCTGTGTTTTGAGAACTTAGAAATCAACACATTCAGCATAGTCTTTCTCTCCAACATCCATATTCTTCTCCATCTACAATTTGGACATTTCAGCAGGAAAGCAGATATAAGTGCCTCAAATTCATCATATACAATCCTCAATTTATTGTTTTTCCCATCAAACCTCTTTTTTTCCTCCTAAGTTTCCAAACACATTTAATGGCCAAGATCCACCCATGCTATCTTCTAAATTAGGATTTGAAGAATTGCTTAGTACTGTCATAGTGAAGTAAATGTGAGAGTCCACCATCTAGTGTTGGCCACATGGAAGTGCAGACACACAGTCCAGAGGTCAGGAAAGAGGAGGGATGCATGTTAACTGTATGATGTGAATACAGGCTATTTAACCAAAAAGGCGAGGGAAGGGAGTGAAATAAAATATGAATTCTTTAGTTTTCAAATTCTGTCTGTACAAAATTTGGGGGAAAAAGGGAAATTCAATTAGAATATCCAATCCACAAATTATGAATATCACTTTCAAAGGACCTAAAAATATTTTTGTACTAAAGTCTCTTATCTCCTAAAATTTACAAACTGAAAGCAAGTGAACTGAAGCTTTTTATTTATATCCACCTGTATTTATGTATATATTTATGTCATTTACTATAGTAAAGTATTTATATCCACACTGAGAGAGGCCTTTGCCATCTATGGAGTTGTAATGCTAACAATCTTTAATATGTTTGGCTATTTTAGCTTCTTATTTTAAATGCAAACAACTGTCCATTCTACAGCCTGTCATCATTGCTTTTTTCCTGTGTCATGGAATGTAGAAGTCATTTACTTGAGTCTGAGTGAGGGGTGCATATTCTTTATTGAGCAATTGGGGTGCAGTGGAAAGAAAGTACACATACACACATATATGAAAGGGGAACCGGATATTTGTTAACAGTCAACCTATAGTCCTAGGTGTTGAGGAAAATGTAGGGTTCTTGTAAAGAATACCATGGTTAATATGCATAAAGTACTTGGTAAGTCTAGTGCATGGTGAGCTCTCAAAAACATGTTTTAGAATATATGTCACTTCACTTGAGAGGAACACAGGATAGCTGTACATTTCATTGCATGTCACAGGATTTTGATTGGAAGTTGTTTACCTAGATTATTTTCCAAATCTCATTATAACTTAGGACAGAATGGGGACAAACTTTCTTGCCTCTGCAAAGTCACCGGACATCTTTGATGACAGTTCTTAAGAGAGATTTCATTAAAAATTTGGCTCTAAAGATAAATAACCTCTTGTGAAAACTTCATACTATAATATTTCAAACAAAATCCTTTAAACTAATGTGTATTATAACAGTAAACATCTATTATTTTATTAAGCTGATATTTTTAAAGCAAGATACATTAGCAACACTGTGGGCAAACTTCTTTCAGAATCACTTCATTGTTAAGAAATACATTTCATAATTATTTTAATAAATAAACTCCACATAATATGTATCTGTTATTGTTCAGTCACTAAGCCATGCCCAAATCTTTTGCAGTCCCATGGACTGTAGCCCACCAGGCTCCTCTATCCATGGGATTTCCCAGGCAAGGATACTGGAGTGGGTGCCATTTCCTTTTCCAGGGGATCTACTATATGATAAAAGCTAAAAAGAAATAACACTACTTAACCAAATTTATTTTGGATCCTTTCTACTTTGTATAATTCACACTCTATAAATTACTAAAGGAGGCTGCATTTTTTTAGCAATTTTTTTTTTCATAAAATTAGGTTGTTAGACTATTGACCTGGGTGTAGTCAGACAATTCTCTGTGAGAAAGATTTCTTACTTTATCAGATTATATTTGTGATTCTCAGCAATTATAGTTGCAGCTGCCAAAACAGAAGCTTATTACAGGGACCAAACAGATGGTGTAAAGAAACAGTGGATGTTACAGGTCCTATCATAAAGGAGAGTGGACACTAAGTCAAAATGGACAATTTATGCCCTATATAAAGGGTACACACACACACACATACAAATATTATATATAATATACACATATGCATATATTTTAAATTGAGGCATTCTATACTGTTGTCCTGTAGAGGGTAGGTTCAACCCCAGCCTAAAATTCTTTCAGATGTGGAGACTAATGACACCATGCACTCAACAGGAGGAATGAAAGGAACTTCAACCTTATTATTTAGACACAGGAGACTTAACAGGGGGAACATGGAAGGTACTAGCCAGGCCAAAGGTCAAGAGGGCAGCAAGGCTGTTGCCCTAGGCTTTTACTGTGTTAGGAGGTAAGGCTGGGACAGGTGCTCACACAACAGCTTGCATCTGCATGGTTTGAAATTTCTGCCAGCACCAAGGAATGAGGGGCAGCCCAGATACAGAAGAGGTGGAAGGGTGAGGGAGGGGAGTGAAAGTGATCAATGATCAACCATCAAAAAGGAAGCTT
The DNA here is from genome assembly GCF_054371585.1 of Giraffa tippelskirchi. Lineage (NCBI taxonomy): Eukaryota > Metazoa > Chordata > Mammalia > Artiodactyla > Giraffidae > Giraffa > Giraffa tippelskirchi. Next base: position 32,653,086 of record NC_137282.1, read on the forward strand.
CCCTCTTTATTACATGTAGTTTCTTTAATTCACAAAAGAAACTAGGGCAAAATAATGTTGCATTACTGAAGCTTTTACACAAGAAGGAAGAGTCTACTACTCTAGGAGGATTTCTGTCTTAAATTTTTTATATAAGCATGCAGCAGAATCACAAGATCTGTAACTGGCCATCTCCTGAGCAAAGAGAGAGAAGTACATTGTTGCAAGACCTGGAGAAGTGAAACATAATTTTAAAAAGTTTCCAAAGGCCCTCAGGAGTAAGAACTGAACAGTGAGTATGGGGAGGTATTCCTGGCCTGGAGAATGTATGTTTGCACATCCTACGTAGAAGGACATTGCAGATGGGAGATTAAGTATAAAGAGTCGCAAATGCCATCAGCAGAATTCATCCGCAAGAGTGAAATGTGCATATTAATATTACACTTTGAAGATGACTGTCTGTTTTCATTACCTTTTTATGTCATCCTGTTTCTATATAAAGTACAAGGATTTCTTAAATCTGCTTATGTAAAGAAATACTGTATACATATATTTTAAAATATCTATGAAAGAAATGTAGAATTAAAAACTAGGTTAATTTTAATTAAAAATTAAAGGGGATAAATTAGGAGTTCGAGATTAACATAAATACATTACTATACCTAAAATGGGGCTTCGAAGGTGGTTCAGTGGTTAAAGTAACTACCTGCCAATACAGGAGTCACAATTTGATCCCTGGTTTGGGAAGATGCCCTGGAGAAGGAAATGACAACCCACTCCAGTATTCTTGCCTGGAAAATTTCATGGACAAAGAAGCTTGGTGGGCTACAGTCCATTGGGTTGCAAAGAAGTGGACACAACTGAGTGACTGAGCTAGCATGCATGCATACACAAAATAGATAACAAATGACAACCTGCTATATAGCTAGGGAACTACACTCAATATTTTGTAATAACCTGTAAGGGAAAAGGCCCATTTGATCCCCGGATCAGGAAGATCCCCTGGAAAAGGGAATGGCAACACACTGCAGTAGTCTTGCCTGGAGAATCCGATGGACAGAGGAGCCTGGAGGGCTACAGTCCATAGGGCTGCACAGAGTTGGACATGACGGAAGCGACTTAGCACATAAGGGAAAAGAATCTGAAAAAATATATACATATCTGAATCGCTTTGCTGTACACATGGAACTAATATAAAATTGTTAATCAACTACACTTCAATAAAAAGTATTAAAAATTAAATATTTGCTATAAACTCTCACTTTCTATAAAATATTCCTCAAATTCTAATTTTTATACATGACCTTCCACAATGTTTCATTTTTTAGCAGCAATGTTATGTTATTTTTTTAACGTGTGCCATGGTGTCATTCACATATTGATAAGAACGAACCAGAATAATGTATTATAAACTCTTTTAAAATTATTTTGTGTGTATTATGCTTCAACATCTTAGAAACCTTTCTGGCTAGAGAGAGATGCTCTTCCCAGGGCAAGCAAAGAAGATAATACCTCACCTAAGAGAGTGCCTTTCATATGCAAACCAACCATCCTGGGTCCATACTTCCAACTCCATCCATCTCTCTCTCACACACCAAGCCAATACTTTAACCGCTCTAAAGCATCCCGAGCGTCAGGCATCAGGCAGCTAGTGACCAACCAGGTATCCCAGAGCCCTCCGCTATCATTCGAACGAGCCAATCCTACACTGTTTATGCCGCCTTGTCTTGCCTTGCTTAAACCTTCTGCTGCTCCTGGCTCTTCTGCCTCCTGATGGAGGCTGGTGTCTTCCCTCTGTGACATGCCAGGACCCCTTCCCTGGGACCTGGGACTGTAATAAACTTCTTCCTCCCAAGTCTCATTCTTATGTCCTCCCACTGCTGCACCAACTTCATCCTATCGTATTAAACATACACATTCTTAAAACAAACATCACATCTCACATTTGTCCATGGAAATCTAGTGCCCCAGTGATGCCTGTCTATGATCCACACAAGCGAGTTTCTGATTATCATTAAAATTAGGAATCTGCTCGACTTAATGTATAATTGAGCTTAACAGAGACTTTGATAGGCTGATTTTAATTTCTAAGAGGCAAAAACAGGATTCATTGCTTTTCAAGTTTGCTGTTACAAATATAATTAATCTCCAGAGCCCAGTGTTTCATTTCAGGGAAGGAAGGTGAGTTGGATGTTTTTTATTTTATTCATTTCTCATTGTTCAAACAGTGTTATACAAATGACAGATGCCTACAATTGTTTGACCTGAATCCTAATTGGAATTATATTTTGTCCATGTACTTGGGTTCACATCATATTTTGTCTAGTTTCAAAATATAAAAACAATCTTCAGAGTGTATCACTCATATCCTAGCTTCTTTGAAAGTCCAAAGTATAAAAAAGAGGTGAAATGGATTTCCAAGATCATGGATCAGATTGATAACATTTGTAGTAGTGTAAACTATATGGGCCATTTACAAAGTACCAGTATGGTATCTAATATTGGTTACAGATTTATGAAATCAGTACTGTTTCTCTGTATCATCAGAGAAAGATATTGACAGTCTGTGATCACACCTGAAAATTTACTCTGCATATTATTGCATTTCTTTATGAACACTGATGTAGTGCTTGCCAAAGACAAAGGTTCCCACTCTCAGTAACTCTGCCCTGAGGGTGAGTGGCAAAGTTTTAGTCCCTATCTTTAGAGTTCCAGTCTTTTGTATCCTGATTTTACCTTTTCTGTTTCCTTAAAGGTTCTGAAATTGTCTATTGTCTGTTACAATAGTCAGCATACTTCTTGTTTCCCCTTCCTTTCATCTGATCTCAGAGATCCTGTGAGTGACTGGACCTGATAACAGACTCGCATCCTCCCGGCTTTGACTGAAACATTCATTCGCAAGAACTGCGCTCACCCATCAGCCACAGCATGAAGAGCGCTGTGCCCTGGACTCGCGTTCCTTGAGACGGTATCCTGACAGCCACTCACTCTGGTGAGTTCACTCTCATTCTTTAGCACAACTAAGTTAACAAAGAAACGCACTAGTTAAATGTTCTTTGTTCAGTTAAATGATGGTTTCTTTCACATGCAGTTAGATTTCAATAACTTCAGCCAACATTTCTCCCACTTTAAAACAAAGTACTGTGTTCTCAGTCGCTCAGTTATATCCAACTCTTTGCAACCCCATGGGCTATAGACTGACAGACTCTTCTGTCCATGCAATTTTCCAGGGAAAAATATTGGAGCAGGTTGCATTTCCTACTCCAGAGGATCCTCCCAAACCAGAGACTGAGTCTGTATCTCTTGTGTCTCCTGCATTGGCAGGCAGATTTTTTACCACTGTGCCACCTGGGAAGCCCCCAGGGGGTGGCCCTACCATTATGAAGGGAACAGTTGTTTAAGCAGACACAAAACACCATAGAATGTGCAGGTGTTCTATTTTTATTTATTTATTTTTTAATTAGTTTATTTATCTATTTTTTAACTTTACAATATTGTATTTGTTTTGCCATACATTGACATGAATCCACCATGGGTGTACATGTTTTCCCCTTCCAAAACCCGCCTCCCACGTCCCTCCCCATCCCATCCCTCTGGGTCATCCCGGTGCACCAGCCCCGAGCGCCCTGTTAGTTGAAGGCATACATTCCATACCAAAAAGTACAAGCAGGATGATGGAGATTTATGAACTGCTGTTCAATTATCTTTAATTCATTCACCTCCTCTAAGCTCAGTGGACTTCCCTGGTGGCTCAGATGGTAAAGAATCTGCCTGCAATGAAGGAGACCCAGGTTTGATCACTGGGTGGGGAAGATCCCCAGGAGAAGAGAATGGCTACCCACTCCAGTATTCTTACCTGGGAAATCCCCTGGACAGAGGAGCCTGGTGGGCTACAGTCTATGAGGTTGCAAAGAGTCAGACATGACTGAGTGACTTTCACTTTCACTTTTCCTCTAAGCTCACAACTATAGTGGGTAGCAACTCATTCTTGTTACTTGGATATGCAATGGACATGTCCTCCACAGATGCAGTAGGCTGTCTTCCAAGATCCATTAGAGCCCCTGAGGTCATGAATGTGATTTAGAAGGGAGAGGTTTTGACTGGCCACCTATGCCATGGTTGTTAACTTAGAGATGACCCAAGGTAAGGCAAGTTTATGATCTGTGTTTAATGACTATGAGAATCCCCTTGCTCCCACTGGATGTCAACAGAGTATAATGATAATAAGAGCTAAAATTTATGATGTGCTTATTATATGCCAGATACCATGTATTCTATCAGATGAATTAGCTTATCTAATTCTCATAATGTTTCTCTGACATAGATTCTGTGCTTGCTCAGATAATCCATATGTGAGAATTGAAGAACACAGAGGTTAAATAAATGTACAAAGTCACATGTATAATCGGTCGTTGAGCTGGATGGCAAATCCAGAAAGTCTGAAACTAGGAACTATGCACATTTCCAATCTACTGTCACCATTTTCTCATGTGAGAACCATATAGATAGTAATCTTAGAAGAGAAGCAAGTGGAGAGAATCGAAGATAAACAGGAGCTGAGCCCTAGTCACACAGTGCCTAAAGTTGGCTCCAGCTCTGAAGATTTTAGTTTCAAAGATAAACCCTATTGTTTAACCCAGTTTGAATTAGATATTTCTGTTACTTGCAGCTAAAAGCATCTTACCCTATCAACTCACACAAAGGTGACACAGTCATAAAGAACAGATTTTAATATGTTGATTTGGTTGAGCAGAAAAGAGAGAATGGGGGCTCTGATGACATCTTTATCTGGGCTGGGCGTTTGCTAATCCCTATTACAGGTGAGCAGTTGGTGACTTTCATCCAATTGGGATAATGGCAGCTGTTGTGCCTCAGGGGCTATTGGTAATGCACCTGCCACAGCTCAGAGTCACTGAGTGCATGGCTTTCCCTTCACCTCCGTGACTCAGAGCAATTCAAGGAAGACAGGAGTTGTGCCTGACATTTTGGAAGCGGCTGTCTCTCCCTCTTTCTGCCTGTCAAGGAAGAGCTATGTGGTTACCCAATTTTGTCTGTGGGGAAAGACACCTGATGTTGAAGTCACACTAGGAGACATGCAGAACTAAAGATACTGAAAGGAAACAAAGGAGGAGGCTTCACTTAACTCTCTTACTTTAATCATCTTTGGTCACATGAGCCATTTCATTTGCTTTACCATTTATGATACGGCCAGATGGGTTTTGTGGTGTCGGGAATTCTTCTTTTTCTCATCTGTGTCATCCAGCTTAATTTAGATCTTCTCCTTCTGAGTTTCAATTATTTGTAAGCTTAGCTTCCTATGCAAATTGTCATGGTGACAAGAAATGAACCTGGGCATCTTGAGGATGGAGAAAGGGGGTGAGAGAGGTGCTGAGCATAATACCCCGCCATACTATCTTAGAGACAAGGTCTCAGTTTATCTATTCTTGTGAAACAAACCACTCCAAAACTTACTGACTTAAAACAGCAGCCAATTATTACTTCTCCTAACCATGTGTGTTATCGGGGAGTCTTTCTGTGGCACGCTGCAATGCTGGCGAGGTCACTCATGTATTGCATTCAACTGGAAGCTGGCTCAGTTCTTTTCCATATGACCACTTTCTCCCTGCGGTGTTTTAGCCTCCAGAACCTCTCCCAGGAACTTTTTCTTTCAGAAGAAGAACCTAGATTTCCTACAGCATGGAATTAGTCCCATAATGGACTATTTCAAGATAGCAAGCCCCAGTATGGAGTGCTTATCAAGCCTCTGCTCAGATCATTGTTGGTGATACATACCAGTCATAGCAAGTTACATGACCAAGCCCGGAGTCAATGGACTCCACAGGGTATGAAGGAGTGGGTGTGTCGGTCACTAGGGGTCATCTTGTCACATCTATCTTAGATAATAAGATCTTTTACACTTCCTGTTAGCATCTCCCAAAGGGTCTAGCTAAAGCCAACTTCTTTGACTTTGGTTGCAACGCCCTTCAGTTATCAGAGCCACAGTGTGCCTCAGGAGGGATGTAAATGGGGGAACAGAGATAAAAACTCATTTCATCAGATCCCCTTTTTATCTGTCTGGTTTGAGTACATTTCTGTTCCTTGAGCCCAAATATCCCAGGACAAAACACATGGAAATCTTTTTTAAAAAAATAGAAATTAATGCATTATTTGAGATTTATTAGGATATTAATTAAGATGTCTTACTAATCTTGCTGTTTAAAAAAGGTATTATTAATAACACTTTTTATCAAGTAACATGCTAGGTGATTTCCTATGAGCTAAATCGTTGGGTTTTATCATTAACTTTGTGAAATAGATACAATTTGTTTTCTCTCTTTTTACATTTGAGAAAATTGTGACTTGGCACGTTTAATAATCAATGTCACCTTAGCAGGAAGTGGAAGAGCCAATATTTAAAGGAAGATTGGAACTGCATTTTTCTAAAATCAAATTACGTAATGTGGGTGATTTGGCAGACATTTTTGACTAAGATGCATCCATTCTAAAGCCTCACACTGGGGAAAAAAGAAAAAAAAAAAAAAGTCTGCTGACCTCTGCATATGAGGTGACCTGGCTTTGACATTTACAATCCTACTGGCCTGTGTTGACTGAAGTCACCTGGCTGCACAGGTGAGACCTTGCTCTCTGACAGCTCCAATCGATGTCCTTCCTGGAGGGAAGGGTTCATGATTCCCCATTCTCGGGCTCTACTGGCATGCCTTCACTGAGCCTTTGAGTCCATTTTTTGTATGTGATTATTAGACAGGCCATGTCCTTTTGCATCTTTGCAAAATGAAGGTTATTTTATGAATGACTGGTCTCTCTCAGGGAACGTAGGTTCCTGAGGCCAATTCTGCCACACTTTTGTGGCAAACATCTTTAAGCTTAACAATCCAACAAGAAATCAGGTCAGGAACTGGGGCCACATGTATAGGAAACTCACTGAGATCCAGGTGCCGAGGTAGCAGGAAACAGGAAGTGAAGTCAGAATCAAGGAAACGTGAATTACGCCGCTGGCCCATGTTCAGAATTGCAAGACACATCAATCAAGATTGCCATCTCTTACTCAAGGACAGGAGATAGCAGAGGCAGATGAACGGAAGAGGCCAAGGTTATAGAATATGAACCTCAAAGACTACAGTTAGATTGCAAGCAGGAATGAGTGTATCTGAGATCTCATAGGTCGAAGGTTAATTAATTTTTAGCTTCTTTCACTGTTCTTATTTCTCACAGGGCCAATGATTTACTAGATCCATTATTAAAGGAGAAATATTACTTTAATAATTTGGTTGACAATATTTAAATGTTTACCCCCTCATGAAAATGTGTACTGCTTTCTGCTGTCTTTCCAGAGAAATAACTGAATCATTTGACTTTCATAAGATAAAATGTAATATTACATTTTATACATGATAGTGACCATGTATTCATCTCAGCATTATCTGTACTATTTCATTTTTAAATACAAAGCACAAAGGAGAAAGAAGTGAAATGTTTGTTTCTGGTGTGAAGGAGCCAGAATGAAATCTTCAGTGTTTTATCTCATGAATGACCTTATAAATATACTAGCACTTTTACTCTTGAATGTAATTTTAACTGTATAATATGTTAAGAAGATTTATATAAATGTCTCTCACCTTAAGGAGGCTCCTTATTCATCATTCAAATATCCATAAGTACTACCAAACAAATATGACTCATCTTTATTCTTAATCCAATATTGTTTGTTTTTAGGGGACTTGTTCTAAACAGAAGTATCTCTCCTATGTAGTTAGATTAATCAGGATGTTATTTTGCATTGCCTAGAGCAGTGTGTTTAGTAATTGGATAATTTGTCTTCCCCATCACAATAATAGTGGACGGAATCAGTACACTTGCCATGAAGAAGTTTGTTTCTGCCTGAGCTCAGGGAAAATTTGACTACTTCTATCAGATTAACATCCATTGAAAATAAATTATTCCTGTAATCATCAACAGAACCTAAAAGCCTGCAAGGCCTTCCTGAGGGAATTATTACTGCAGTGAGAAGACAGGGAGGGAGGCTGGGGAGACATCCGAGGGGGTGATGAGGGAGGAAACCTCGGAGGTGGCTAGACTTCCTTCACGTCAAGGAGGGTATAGAACGAGCATCATTTGCTTATAAATTGAGTGACAGAACCAAATCATTATGATAGTGTTGGATTTGCCTTAATAGTGTATACTGACACTGTAAAATGAAGATCACACGTAAACATGCCATGTAGGATTATCATGAGTGGAAAGGAAATACTAGGATGGATTGCACTGCTTTGGTAAAGCAGAGTATTTGCAGCTTAAGAAAGCTCTATGTCTGAAGTCAACAGTTCAGCAAGTGCAGCTTTCCACCATGATCACCGTTGGGCATAACTAACCATCACTGCATCATAGAAAAGGCTATTTTATGTCCATGTCTCTATGTGAAAGTCTTGTCTGATACACACATACACACACACACACACACAAAGATACATATCTGCATATAAGCTACAAATTAATTCTTTCTCACTTCTTAGATATTAGCAATAATAATATTTTATCATAGTTCTCTTTACACATTGGACAAAGAAAGAATTCATTTCTTTGCAGCTTTAGGAGTGTCAATGGCATAATCTTTCAAACTATGAGTGATATCTTTTAAAATTCTAAGATTTCTCTTGATAACTCCAGGCTCTTTTGCTATCTCAATGTTTCCATCATTTCATGACTTGCAAAATAACTCTTAAAAAGAAAATAAAAGTGTCTTTGTTTCAGTTTCTGTCTTTGTTCTTGCCTCCAGTTTTACCATCCTGTATTCTCACAATGAGAATTAAAAACATGTAAACTCAATAAAACCCAAAAGCCACATGAACCATAAGGTCTCCTTAAACTCTCTCTGTGGTGTCCTGCCCACATGCCGATTTATAATATAGGATGATGAATGAAGTACTTCTGTTTCACTAGAAATCCTTTCTTTATTGCTTTTTCATTAATGTCTACCAATAATTAGAAAAGTATAGATTACCTTTCTATTATAGTCATTTCTGTTTGACTTTTCAGATGTAGCTCCTTGTTATGCAGGACTTTACACTTACATAATCTTTTCCTCCAAAATATATGACAGGTATTCATCCTAAAAGAGTTGGTTGTCTTATATATTTCTTCTTTAGACCTTCTGATTTCACATGTATGACTATTTAACTTATTTAAAGATAAAAGTTAACATGATTAAATAGACTTAAAATGTTTTCATGAATATGTTTTACAGTGTCTGCTCCTCTTCACTATAACACCTTTAAAGCATATTTTTCAGACCTTATTATTGCAAATGCCTTTTCTTTGGAATTTCTATGAACTAATAATGATTCTTCCCCAACTAATACAAAGGAAAGATATTACTAGGTTTCCGATTAATGGATCATCCTATCATTTAGTATGCACAAAGTTCTCTTTTTAGTTTTGCCTGAAATTAGGTAATTTCCATTTTTATAATGATGGCTTTAAAGAAAAAAAGTATGGATAGTTGTCCTCTCCAGCTAATAACAATTGAAGATTATATATTAATTAGGATCTTTTATCATATGAATAAGAATATTTTTCTCTTTCTAACTTTGTGCATCAAGCTCTCTGCTGACATGGAGTGCCTAAAGGTAGGAAGTGGTAAAATTACAATCTGACCCCAAGTCTACCTTACTCTTCCTACTGCACCCAAAGGCTCAATGCAGAAGAATTTTAAGGAATAACTGGCCATCAGTGGCATCTGGAGCTACTTGAATATAAAAAGAATAAGGAAGAAGAGAGGGTAACTATTAGAAGGGAAGTTTCAAGAATCAAAGAGTGAACAAGTCTAAGGAAGTAGAGAGAGTGAATGTAATCTGAGAATTTGGCAGGAATAGGAATATCCTTGGGGAGCAATAGAAGTTATGATTTTTTTTTTCTATTTGTATTTCTTTAGTGTTGAGAAATACTTAATATTTTTGGAGGCACAAGCCAAAAAAGCAGTAGTGACACTTTGGAGATGTGAGTAAAAGAGGCAATAACTGAGACATTTCTGTACCTTATATTAGCTCTTGTTCTTTCCAAGAGAACGAGAGTTGTAGCTAATCTAGAGTATGCACTGGACCTCCAATGGCTCTTTGATTCAGGGCTGGCCAAGCAGCAGATGTAGAATGAAAGAGGAGACAGACAGAAGCAGAGAAAATGAGGAACCAGGTGCATCAGGTCCTGAATGATGCAGGACAGGATTACTTCCTGGCAGCCTCTCACTCAGTTCCCGAGAGACCTTTCAGTAGCTCATCTTCTATGGCATCCATTGATGTTTTCTTTTGCCAAAGGCCTCCTTAAAGTTAAGTCTCCTCTACTTGAGTTCATTTTGTGGATTTTTTTTGTTTGTTTCTTGAAACAAAGAATTGTGGAATAAAATAGACATAAAATTCATGTCTCATGTAACATTTAGTGAAGTATATTTCAGAAGAAAAAAAATGAAGTTGCAATACAAGTTCGCATGATAAATTACATATATTTTCTCATTTCTCTGAGAAAAGATGATATAGCAACAAGAAGGCAAATGTAATGAATGAGGGTAGCAAAAACCATGGGATGTGAGAATGGGGATTGGGAAATACTTAGAGATGGGGGAAAGGACATAAATTTAAAAAAAAAAAAAAGAAAAAAGACCACACAATGAGGAGTTTTGGCAACAATTTATCCCATTTACCTCCAATGAGGATTAGTGAAACAAAATCTGCTCATCACAATGGATTTCTCATCATGTTCCCAAAAAAGGTAGCTCTGTTTCACATGATTTTATATAGACTCTTGGTTCACATTTTTAACAAGGTTATCTTCTGATATTATCTGTTTGATGTTATGACATCATTTCACTATAAATACTGTTAACTACTCTGGCATCACTACTCCTGGTACATAGTACTATCAATATTATTAACTATTCTGACATCATCACTCCTGGTACACAGTACTATCAATATTATTAACTATTCTGACATCACTACTCCTGATACACAGTACTACCAATATGATTAACTATTCTGACATCACTACTCCTTGTACCCAGCAACTATATGCTACCCTCGGTTCAGTTTAGTCTCTTAGTCGTGTCCAACTCTTTGTGACCCCATGGACTGCAGCATGCCAGGCTTCCCTGTCCATCACCAACTCCCAGAGCTTCCTCAAACTCATGTCCATCGAGTTGGTGATCCCATCCAACCATCTCATCTTCTGACATCCCCTTCTCCTCCTGCCTTCAATCTTCCCCCAAATCAGGGTCTTTTCCAGTGAGTCGGTTCTTCACATCAGGTGGCCAAAGTATTGGAGTTTTAGCTTCAGCATCAGTCCTTCCAATGAATATTCAGGACTGATTTTCTTTAGGATTGACTGGCTTGATCTCCTTGCAGGGACTCTCAAGAGCCTTCTCCAACACCACAGTTCAAAAGCATTAATTCTTCGGGATTCAGCTTTCTCTATGGTCCAACTCTCACATCCATACATGACTAATGGAAAAACCATAGCTTTGACTATATGGACCTTTGTCAGTAAATTAATTTTCTATCCTAATTTAAGCCCAATTCTTTTGAGGGGTAATAACTATCTTATGTGTAGTCTTGATGAAAAGAACTCCTTTCCACTACAGAAGCCATGGGGGCCAGATTTTTCTTTTGATGGGGCATGTGTATCAACTTGGCAAATCACTGCTTTCACCTAGAGTGATGTTAAGCAGTGACCTGGACAAAGGATAGGGTAGAAGAATATTTATTCTAAGGCAAATAGTGATTGAAATACCAGTAGTGCCACTCTCAGACTGGTTATTCAGATTTCCAAAAGTTAATATGCTGCTTCTTTATTTCTTCTGGAACTTAGGTTATATACTAGGATTCTACTATTCTGAAGTTTGTTTATGAGCCCAACTTCCAATATCCTTTTAGTAAATTGTTTCTGCCTCAGGTAGGTGTGACTTGGTTTCTGTTTGCTACCACAAACTCATCTTTTTACTAGAATCCTATAATATTACTAGAAGTCATCTGAAACTTCATTTTCCTGTCAGGAATCTTTAAAAAGGTGTATGGCAGCAATTTTAGAAATGAATTTACTAATTTATAAGACATAGTTATCTCATATAGTTACCATGCACTATATAGCTATAGTTGCATCATGCACTATAATCCATGGTATGAACATGACCCCATCACAGCTTTGCTCATTACGCTGTCTTTGTATATGCTGTTTCAAATGCTATCATTCAGATATACCATATTTACCATGTTTCATTCTAGGTAGCAAAGGTTACAGTCTCCAGGATAAAGCTATAAATTTACTCTATAGAAACAATACACTCATTCTCACATTGAATTGAACAATATGCATTTTATAAAGAATGCAGAAACTTCTACAACTTACACTCTACTTTCAGAGACTAGTTGCCTGTACTCAGCTAGCTAAGAGTTTTATTCTACACTGCTGCCTATTACCAAATGGTATCAAATGCGTCAGAAAACTTATGGCTATATGGTGATGGCACTACAGTGCTTTAAGATTTCCAATTTGGTAAAATTTCATTTTCTTTAGAATATATCACTTATGTGTGTTTTCCGATTCACTTTTAAAAGAAAAAAAAGTCAAAAGTATCCATTTTGCACTAAAAATTTATTGATTTACAAGCATCAAGTGCACCAAGCTTTCCCAGTCTGACCCTTCAGCTCCTTCATAGTGACTTGGATGATGTCTAGCCACCACTTTCATTCCTTAATCACACATATATTTACTTTCTTGATTTGAGCAGATATACACTGTTATGAACTGTACTATGTCCTCCGAAAAGTGAACCACTGATGCCTATGAGTGTGACCTGACTTAGAAATAGGGTATTTTAGATATAGTCAACTTAAGATGGGCTCATTGGAGTGGACCCTAACCCAATAAGATGGTGTCCAGATAAGAAGAGGAAACTGCCAGGCAGAGATAGACACAGGCGTTCAGAATGCTGTGTGAATGGAAGCAGAGATTGGAGTGCTGCAGAAGCAAGCTAAGAGAACCAGGAATTGGCGGCAAGTATCACAGCTCGAAGGAGGCAAGGAAAGCTTCTCCCTGACAGACATCGGATGAAACATGGTCCTGCTTACAACCTGATGCTGAGTTTTGGGCTCCATATCTATGAAGCAAAATATTTCTGTTGTTTTAATCCACCCAGTTTTTGGTACTTTGTATCTTTCAGCGACCCTAGGAAACTGATACATACCCATCTCCAGATGGAAACATTTTCTACATTCTTTATATTCTCACACAAAGTTTGTTCCCATTCAGCTCCTCAGTGAAACACTAGTTAGAAATTAGTCTCACTCTTCTTTCCCCTTAGAATAGCCTTTTCAATAAGTTGATTCACAATTCAAATAATCTTCTTATTTTTAACTCCTCAGGGCAAATATAAGAATGATTAAATATTTCTGTATTGTTAGTAAACTATTGTGTGGATTTCATTCTATCTCCATTAGAACATTAGTTTCTCACTGATAACATAATCCTTTTAAATTATTTAATAACCCCATCAGGCATACTATACAAAAAGACAGTTAACTTTATTAAACAGAAATTCCCAGAGAAGAAATATCGTCTATGTATCTCAAATCTCTTCTATGCATCCTGCCAAAAACCCTGAAATTTTGAGTCTTTTGTTTCAGATATAAGATTCTAAGAATTTTTCTTTAACTGTAATTTTTTATCATTTAAGAATTTAGGCCAAATAAAGAAAAAGAAAGAAAGAAACTATTCTACAGACACCAGACTCTATTTTCTGAGATGTTTCCAGATTTATCAGTCCAACACCTCAGCTGACAACATTTATTCACAATATCAAATATCAATTTCTGTAAATGACAGTCAAGTGTAAGAAACATAAATTGGTGTGATAGAGTTAATTCTCAGTCTACACATATTTGTAAGTTAGATGTGTTGAATCTGAGCACACTTCCCCATTAAAACAATACTGTAATTTTCCACTAAGTACATAAAGATAATTCAACATTTATCAAGCATCTCCTAAGAATGCAAACCACCGTGACATATGAGAGCAACAGCAAACGGAATAGCATTCCCCCACTTGAGTTCAGATTTGAACTACAGTCTGTGCTCCAGAACTCCTTGAATCCAGCCTGCAGTTCTGAAGGAGGCTGGCAGGAAATGTATCTCTGTAACCCACTCAAGTCCATATCCTGAATCTGTCTCTCAGTGATCATGGTTAAATTAGATTACTTTAAGCTAGTTTTCTTACATTTGGCAAAGAAAAATAATAAATACCTTGCCTTGCAGGGTTTGTGTGAAGATTGGCAGGGGGTAACTTTGTAATATGGGTACAGAGAAGTCAGTAAAGCAATACCAAAGGGAAAAGAAAAAAAAAGTTAATGAGTGAGTGTTGAAAGTGTCAGCAAATATAGAAGGGCTTAAATGATCTTTGAGAGCAAGTTCTACAAGATGCTATAATAATCACACTCTGTTTTGTAAGTATAAGTCATGGTCAGAAATCAGGTATTACTCATTTTGTTGAAGATCTAGCACTGTCAGTAAATGACTGCCTCTTATAAAGATGAAGCTGAAACAGGAAATGAAGCTCTTGGAAAGAGAAAGAAGTAATTGGTATTAGAAGCTCATTTGGGTTATCTATTGTGGAGTTAACTCTATCACAGCTTTTCCCAAAATATATTTCATAGAAATAAAGGTATGTGAATTTGAAAAGAACTACCAATGCCAAATAATTTTGGGAAGCACTAGGTTAAAAGACATGATGTAGGTCTTAGCACTGCAAGCCTTCTGAGAATCTTCAAAGGAGAGAGAAAAGGTAACCCATGTCTTCTGAGCACACGGGATCTCCAGGTCCTTTCTCCTGGCAGGGATTGCCTGACCATTCCAGGGGGCTTTCGATTTTCTCTCTTAGAGCTCCCCCATCACTGTTCCATAAACCTCATTTTGGTAAACGCTTTTCTATTGATAGGCAATATTCGTAGTTGCCTAGGAAAAAAGGCAAATACGTGACTAAGGTAACTCTAATAAAAAAAAAATACTTTTTTGGCCTCAAAATATTTCTCCAAACCAACAGTTTATTTTACATTACACATAGTTAATGGGTTTTTATAATTGGCAATACATTCTAATTTTCTTAATAACCATGATGTGAGTCATCCTACAATTATTTATGACTCAATTTTCTTTCCTTTGGCTCACAGCCAGCAGTTAATCTATAAATTCCAATGATAGGCATTTTTCCTCTGAAAAATCACAGATGCACAATGAAGTATTACACAAAACAGCTAAAATACCTGTGTGATTTAGACAGCACATGCAATCATATCTGTGACAGAACTTAAAAAGAGTAAATTCAATGAAAATTAACTGCAGTATTGTCATCAAAAGATATCTATCAGAAAGAGTTTTACTCTAAAATTTATGTTTGAAATGATTGAATCCTTAGTCACATCAACTGATATAACAACTAAATTATCAGTTCATTTAATTTAATCAGGGCTAACCTGATTGTTACACTAGGTTGTTATTTGGGCATATTTGGCATCAGATTTTTAGCACTTCTCCAGTGCCTAGTATACTTCACTTTATGCTCCAAAGGGGGAAGAAAACTGTTTTCCCAAATATGATCATTCATACTAAATGATAGCCAATCACTAAAGTTAATACTGAGGGCTTCCCTGGTGGCTCAGACAGTAAAGAATCTGCCTGCAACACAGGAGACCTGGATTGATCCCTGGGAGGGGAAGATTCCCTAGTGAAGGAAACGGCAACCCACTCCCATATTCTTGCCTGGACATTCAGGGCAAGAGGAGAAGGGGGCAACAGAGGATGAGATGGTTGGATGGCATCATTGACTCAGTGGACATGAGTCTGAGAAAACTCAGGGAGATAGGGAAGGACAGGGAAGCCTGGTGTGCTGTAGTTCATGGGGTCACAAAGAGTCGTACACAACTTAGCGACTGAACAACAGCAACAGATAATATATTTTTTGACATCAGTTTTCTGCAGTTAGGAGCCTTCAAATTCTTAAGTAAAATAATATAGCACCTGTAAAACTTCTTGCATCATCCAATGAATATGTAAAACTTGTGGAAACATTGGGTTTTTCAAATGACTTTAATATTACATCATATAAGAAAATCTACTTTCTGGAATAAGTCTGTTGCTAAACTAAATAGAAGCTAATTTTAGAAACAGTGTCCTTTATTAATTCAATATACACACATATATGTAATATTTTAAATGTCCTGTTTATAAATATCTTAAATAAATACACATATTTCATTAAGTTATGTGTATATATAGGTATATAGTTGGGATGGCCTTTTTTCTAATCTCATATTTTGGTGTTTTCCTCAGTCTTTTTCAGTGAGTATATTCACCTGAGTATAGGAAGATATGCTTCCCACATATAATTATTATGTGATCACACAGCTATTTTGTTAATAGTTTTAAATGTCTTGACTTTATTTTTCAGCTTATTTTACAGCATGTGTACAGGCCAGTAACTTTGGCACTCTAGTAGGAGCTGTTTAATTTTTTTTTAATCACTATGTTGAAAACTATGTTTCTAAAAACTAAAGGTATCTGCACTATTACATAGGTCCTCTCAATGTTTCCTCTTCTAAAGAGATGTGAAATTCAAATAATGACATCTGGGCAAAGAAGAAATTCTTCAATCTAAGGTTAAGAGTGCTAATCACTAGCTTACAGAGACAGCAGGATCCAGAGAATCAGAGAATTGGGCTGTTAGAAAAATCAATATGTTGCAGAACTACACAGAAACCCAGCATTCACAGTACTTTTATTTCCCATTGGTCTAATAGCAAAATGGCATTCTGGATATGCATTTCTCCTTTACAAATCTTTCAGGAAAACATTCAAGCTTTCCACTAAACACTGAGGTCAATCTGCTCATTTTTCCATCTTTCCTCACTGTTTCCACTGACTGAACAAATGTGTTTACTCTGTTCACATTGATTTATTGATTGCGTGAGTGAAAGTTACTTAATTGTATATAAGAAGTGTACATAAAATGTCATTTTGTGTAATTTCAGTTGATCTTTAGTTAAATTATTCAATCTATCTGTGTCATTTTTATCTCCAATGTAGCCAATAACAGCAATTACGTTCTTAGGCTACTGTGAGAGTAAGATTCAATACATGATAATTATTACTAATAGTATCTTCAGTAGAAATATTTCAAATTATTTGCCTGGAAATGAAGCTATACTGAGTATATCTATATGAAAAGCACGTGGTGGTTTAGTTGCTAAATCGTGTCCAACTCTTGAGACCCCATGGGCTTTAGCCTGCCAGCCTCCTCTGTCCATGGGATTTTCCAGGCAAGAATACTGGAGTGGGTCACCATTTACTTCTCCAGCAGATCTTCCTGACCTGGGTTCAATTCCCAGGTCTCCTGCACTGCAGGCAGATTCTTTACTGACTGAGCTACCAGGGAATAAGAGTGAACTAATAAGATATTCTTATTGGTGTCTCAGAGGTAAAAAGAATCTGTCTCCAACACGAGAGACCCGGGTTTGATCCCTAGGTCGGGCAGATGCCCTGGAGAAGGGATGGCGATGCACTCCAGTATTCCTGCCTGGAGAATTCCATGGACAGAGAAACCTTGTGGGTATAGTCCATGGGCTGCAAAGAGTTAGACACAACCGAGTGACTTACACTTTTTCTCTAGTACAAGAAAGTATCAGTGCCAATCACCACCTTTTTATCTAATACACTTCATTCCATTAAACTATTTTAAATTGTGTCCTAATTCTTATTGTCAAAAAATACTACATAAGTATTATTTCATTATACATATAGAAAATGAAACATAAACCATTCTTTCTAAAGCACAGCTTATTCTATGTAACTTAAATGCACACCTTAAGTCACAAATTGTCTCTGACAATGTATTTCAATGATGAGTAACTAGTCTCTCTTATTCTGAGGACAATTTCAAATGAATGAGTTCTATTAAACTTTCCAATCAGATGTCATAATATTAGAAAACAAATATACCAACTACTTATATATATATTTCTATAAGTGTTCACACCTATATATATACATGTATATAATATAATGTTTTATTTGTATCATAATGACATAAAATGACATTCATGTAAAAATATTTTAAATGTTTCTTAGTGATTTTCTCAATTTAAATGAATGAATAAGTGAACACAAAATTAATTAAGAAGTTTGTATAAAAAATTATCAAGGGGGGAAAGTCCAAGTTCACTTTGATGTAATAGAGTTTATACAAAATCTCAGTGGTCTGACCCCAAACTAAGGCCATGTTTTGTCAGGGATATTTAACAATGAGCATTAGTGTGTGTCTGGGTATCACCTCTCCATCAAGTTGACTTTTACTATCTTTCTCAAAATGACAAGAAAAAGCGACTACATTTTCTGTTTTTGATTTGTGAAGTACTGTCAATATTCCACTTATGCTAATAAAATAAAAAGTATATTCTTCAGTGTTAGACTCTTAAAACCAAGTTTCCCTCTAACAATTATAGCACTTATGCTAATATTAAACATGCATTTATTTTTGTGACTGAGAAACATTAAGATGAATGTTTTAGCAAATTAAGTAATGGAGAATTTACAAAGCTTAAATCACATTTAATAAGAAATCTCAATAATAGGTGATATATATGCACAGAACAGAGCTACTTATAATCTCAGAGTTTAGACTTTCAGCCTAATATGATTCCTGCACTAACAGAAAGGGCAATATAATTAAATAAATATCAATAGATATTTATGTAATTTTATAAGTGCATACATATATATATAGGTTGATATAGAAATGTTGGCATATACAAACATATATTTAATTCACTCTATATATACCTGTATATATACATAAATATGGGTATGTTCATTATACCCTCTCTAAAAAGAAATTCTTGATTTTTTTCAGTAATCCTTCATTTATTCCTATCTCTCTTTCATTTAAATCTGGTACTTTTAACTAAGAAAGAAGCATATTTTTTGAAAGGTTATTGTGCAAGATAATGACAATTATTACTTTGTAAGAAGTAACTTAAGGCGTTTTCAGCACTTACAAATGAGGAGATCCCCTTTGTACAACTACATGTAGCCTGCCACTGAGCTTGAAAAATTACAGACAACAAATGATATTTATCTGGTCAAACTATGAGTGGACAAGACCTTGTGCTGAGAGGGTTGTAGGTTATACAGGATGGAGTGAAATGTGTTCATACAGCTGGTTTAATCACTGACATCTAGGTATGCCTTTCAGTCTACCCTTTCGTTTTAGACAGATCACCTATCCTACACTATTTCTTTTCATCCAATGACACATGTTTAGGATTCAACAATGAATAAGATAGACATATCTGATGCCTGTTTATAGTTTACATAAAATATATGCTTTTACATTTATATTTTGTATAAAATATATGCTTATGATCACCTAGTAAATCAACAGAACTCCAAGTCAAGATTCCTTTATCTCTAGTCTAGTATTTGGTATGCAGATTCTCTAACCTCTTAGAACAATGATATATAACACATAAAATACACTTAATAAAGTACACATAGCAAACATCTTATTTATATGTTAATTATATTTTGGCTTCACTTATTTCATGTTTATACACTGAGTAAAGAGTCCAAAGTCACAGTGAATGAATCACAACTTACTAAGGCTTTTAAAGGATTTTTTTTTTCTTTCAGGAACACAAATTGGTTTATGTGTAACAGGGTACTAATTACTGTATAATCCCAACTAAGCTCTCAAATCTATTGATTAATCCTGATGGAGCTATACCCCAGTTCAGAATATTTAATCAGCATCTTTTATATGCCGGGGACCCTCCTGGACACTTGAGATTCACTACTAGAAGAAAGGCATGGTCTCCCATCCTTGTGGAGTTACTTTTCAAGAGAGAAGACTAAGAACAATCATCATAATGAGTAAGTAGATCAAACATTATGTAAGAAGGTGACAGGTTCTATGGAGGAAAATCTTTAGAATGAGCTAAGGGAAATCAGGCACACAGGGAAGAGGGACATGGTGCAAATTTCTAAAAAGTTGGGAGGAGGAAGGCATCATTGCCAAGATGGATGACATCTGAGCAAACACTCAAAGTAGAGGAGAGAGTCAACTTACAAATACTTCTGAGTATGGTGTTAAGGGAGAAATCCAGTTTCATGCTTTTTCCATATTGCTTACCAGCTGCCCTTACATCATCTATTCTTTCTTGAATTGAAAATGCCAATTCAGTTATACACCAATTTTTCCATATAAAATGGGTCAGACTCTAAAATGAGGTGCTGGGGCCTTTGCCTCTTAATGCTGTTGTGAGGCCTGAATGACTCCAATCATGTAAAGTGATGAGAAGAGTCTGGTACAAATAAGTAAAAAGAAAAGTTTAGCCTGGTTATGATAGTTGTTGTTTGTGCCCGTTTCAGAAAAATCCAAGTTTTTCTTGATCTCATGAGCAGCTACCTACCTAGATACTTATTTTTTCTATAATCTGTCTGGAGTGTCAGTTATGGTTTTTACATAAACAATCTTATTATTTGTAAATATTGACATTTAGTTTTCTTCCTTTTCAATAGCTATATATTTCAATCATATATACTGATATATATATTCAATAGTTATATATCAATATCTATATCATATATATTGTCTTAAAAACTTAAAACCTTTTCAATAAAGCTTAATAGTAACTACAAAAGTGTGTATCACTAAGTTTCATTTCCTTAAATTGTAGTTACACTTATGAAAAGTATTTTGGGCTTCCTAGGTGGTACTAGTGGTAAAGAACCCACCTGCCAATGAAGGAGACACAAGAGACATGGGTTCGATCCCTGGGTCGGGAAGATCCCCTAGAGGAGGGCATGGTAACCAATTCTAATATTCTTGCCTGGAGAATCCCATGGACACAGTAGCCTAGTGGCTACAGTCCATGGGGTCACAAAGAATTGGACATGAATGAAGCCACTTTGCACACATGCATGAAAAGTATATAACCAAACTTTAAAAAAAAAAATCTATTCCACATATCTTTATCTTTATTAAAACATTTCACAGTCTATTTATAGTTATTAGGTTTAATCACAGTTTTCCTGTTGAATTTGAAAGTATAAACTCAGTATTTGTTTCATTGTTGGATACTTCTAAAACTTTATAGCATATATTTAGTTTTAGAAAACTTCAGAGAAACACTGGGATAACAGTGCACTTTAATTATAAATATCCCTCGTCTGACCTTTATGACATTGTTATCCAATAACTTGGCATGATTATTTTTCCATAAATACAATGTTTGTTAAATCTGTATAACAACACTTGACTCATCATTAACCAAATTTGTTTAAAGGGTAAGTCACTCTTGATAGTTTTTATTCTGAACATGAGGTGCAAACTTCTCATTCTGAAAAAGATGACTCAGCACCCAGTTCTAGATTCATAGCCATTATACCTCAATGCCTTAAAGATATTGTCCAACTAAACTCAGGTTCCATCAATCCTGAGAAGTGCACTGCAAGACTAATTATTGTGGCTTTAGGAATTGAGGAAGCATCACACTAAATTAGCAAATACCACAAGACTGATACTGATTCAAACCTAAGCTCTCATTGGGTACCATTTGACTACTGAGATTAGCTCCCACCTGAGTCCACTTTGATAACTGAAGCCTTGTCTTGAGAGCCTAGCATTTGCATCAGGACTGCCCACTGCCCATGACAACCTCCACTCCACACCACAAACTCTGTCCCTGAAGTCAGGTCTGTGATTATAACCCCATCTGCTGACATAACCTAAGGTCTTCCTCAATTTGTTCTTCCTCCTGAAATTCTGTGGAATTTGGGCTCAGATACATATGGGATAGAATTCTGATTTAGTAACTGAATTACTTCAGATCCATTTATTAAATTATATACACTGCAGTTTCCGTATAAGACAGTATCTATAAAAGAGTATTACTACTGTTATTATTAATTATAACAATGCACAGCTTATAGTATATGCTAGAACCCATTTTCAACATTTCTATGTCTTAATAATTACATATTCACAACAATATTTTGAGATAGTTACTCTTATGAACTTTGCAATCGTAAAATACCTGCATTCAATGCATGTTATCCCCTCTCATTAAAATATTTGAAATACATATAAGAAGTTTATCAGTCTGTGTATCATTACTTACATCACTGGACTTTGAATAGTCAAAAATAAGTAAACCATCTGTGAAAAAAATAAACTATGTATCCTCTCTCCTTTCCTTTCAATTTCTTTCTACCAACATTTTTCACACATTAAAGTTTCCTCATCAACATACAAACAAAAACACAAAAGCAAAACACAAACTTTAAGGCTTTTTTTTTTTACTTGATTCCTTTCTTCCTTGACAATAAGACTTCTGAAAATATCTGTGTGTCTTCCTAGCTTCTAGTCTCTTTCACCAATTAACTGAAGCAAAAAATACTGTTACTTTCCAGAGAGTCTACCAGAAATTTTTTTCCTCAAAAGTCACAATTGACACTTTTAAATCAGGGGCTTTTCATTTTATGTTCCTTAACCGTGATCCTGCCATCCTCAACTGCATGGTAGATCCTGTCTTTATGTCTTTATACCTTTCTCTTGAATCTTCTTCCATGTTTTTAAATAATGTTTCCTAACTCCTGTGCTCAATTTTCAAGGATCTCTGCTTTCTGATCCCCACTGTGTTATTCACTATTCTCCACAACCTTCTGTCTTTGTTTGCCTATAATTCCCTTCTACCATCTCTGGTAATTCAAGTATGTGCACCTCTGCAACTGGTAATCAATGTTCATTCTGTATACATTTTAATTAACTTACTCTGTGATTCACTGTATCATGGAAGCTAAAACTTCATTTTTCTAGAATGTTTTATTACAAATGATGTTCATATGACACAGTTCTGAATACCGAGATAAAAGTGGATGTTTACTGGACATTTGGAGGAAATTTTGATCTACTAATCCAAGGCTGACCTTTCTTTTCCTTTTTCTTCCTTGCTTTTTAAATAATGTTGTAATGGCTGGAGTTTCAACACCCATCTGGTAAAATGAAGACATGAGAAGCGAACTTTCACCTTATCATCTGGAACCTCCAAACCAGGTTATGAACATTATTTTATATGAGAAAAACAAACCCTCTACATTTATTTGAATATTTTGTCTCTGAAGATAAATGCAGTCCTACCTAACATACCACCCTTTGTATCCAGCTTAAATTCTAATCATTTCCCTCTACCCCAAATAACCCCACTCTCTGATTTTTCTCCTTTTACTGCAATAAAAGATCTGCTGGGCTGCCAACAGGGACCCAACTTTGAGGTGAGGTTCTGTCATGTGGGTCCTAGCAAAAGGATGTCATTTCTTGAATATTCTCCTCTGTATGCTTTTGGAGTGCGGGTAAAACACCTAGAAGGCCAAATGTTAAGTGATGAAGGAGGAAATGGACAACCGGGTAGCAAGGTCAGTAAACCTTCCTCAGCAATCCAGAGTGACAGGTATAGATGCATCCTGGGGTAACCCTGCCAACCTCAGATTGCTACGTTTATGTTTGGGCAGCATTTTCAATGTGAAGTGAAAGCAATAATTGAATTTTCTAGAAGCATTTTTATATTAAATTACCACTATTAACTGAGGGTTTATTATGTGACTAACACCATTTGAAGTGCAGTTATCATTTAATTCTCACAATTCCATGCATTAGGAACTATAATTAAACCTATATCATTGTTAAGAGAAAAAATATGTAACTTGTCCTAGGCCAAGAAATCACACAACCCTTATCATAAATTCCGCTAAGTTGCCACTAAAGTCATACGGTAAAAACTGTCAGTAAAAGTCAAGTACTGTGGAGACACCATGTTCATCATATATTTACTGCTTCCTGATTTAACATTGTCATCACTGTCTTATCAAATGCTACATATCATATTTTCTTTATTTGACAATTATCACCTTGAAAGCCCCATAGGGTCTTGTGCATAAAAACTCAACAGATCTTTACTGAATAAATAAAATGAAATTAAAAAATCCAGAAATTTTTGATAGCCTAAAAAGTGTAAGTTTTGAAATACAGACTTCGAGTTTTTCTTATTTTTTCCATTTGAAATATAATGATTTAAACTTTTGTCTTTGTTGAAGCTATTGAACTGTTTCGCTTTTCCAATGTTTCCACCTGCTATCAAATATATGCTGGTGGTGCTATGTGTTTGCATCTACATAAAGCTTGAGTACAGCATATATGATGTATATAACAGTATCATACATCCTGACTGTTTCATTTTTGCCTTTTGAAGTAGAATAGCTACATTCTAACCATAAATATTTATGAATAGAAGTAACTAAAGTTATAGCATAATGTAAGTTAAAATGACTTGGGGAAGATAAAAACTAATTTTTAAAAGGTTTTCTAATTAATTTTTAATATTATTATATGTTTCATTAAAACTATCAAGCTAAATATATGTAGTGCAATCTGGAGCTCAAATAAGTACTTAATTTTTTCCCTAAGGAGCAAGAAGTGAACTTGGTTCAATGTTTAAATGCCTTTGTAAAGGGTAACATGATATCAAACTAAAAACAATGAACAAACAAGCAAACTGACAAAAGCCACACTTGCCCTGAGAGGGCTTCTCTGGTGGCTAAGGTAGTAAAGAAACTGCCTCTGATGCAGGAGACCAGGGTTCGATCCCCAAGTCAGGAAGATCCCCTGGATAAGGGAATGGCAATCCACTCCCGTGTTCTTGCCTGGAGAATTCCATGGGCAGAGGAGCCTGGTGGGCTATAGTCTATTGGGTGGCAAAGAGTCAGACACAACTGAGTGACTAACACTTTAAACATACCATCGAAGTATATAAGTGAGAGGATATCAAAAAGAGGCATCCTATTATCTCAGTTTTAGCTGAGAACCAACACTGGGAACAGTAAGTGATGAATATCCTTAAATAACTAAGAGAAATGCTTCATCATCTTTGCAGGACTTCTAAGGGTTTGGCTCGAGGCTGGGTCTTCCACCTTTGTCTCATCATGTACCTAATTGTATATATGAATAGAGAAAGATGGGTAGTGAGTATTTATTAGAAAGGATTGTCAGAAGGTTTCATATTTCTCTGTCATGCCACCAATTTTCTAAAATCAATCACCCAGAGAACTTGATCTAGAGACCCTAGATTTTGGGCAAAAGGATACCTGGGAAGTATATATATATATTCTTATATATGACATACATAAGAATATATGACTCTGAGTTAGACATTTTTATAAAGTAAAGCTGAGGAAAAGTAGGAAAAGAACTGACAGAAAGCAAGAAACACTATTAAAAGGGTAAAGCACAGGTACCTCAGGTCAAGAGGACAATGAAAAAACAAATAATTATCATCTTGAAGGTAACACTGACAAGTTGAGTGAGCTGACTTCATCAGGAGTCTCTTGAGGGTGTAGTGCTAGAAACAGGAGGTAAAGGGGTGTAAAATGCTCAGCTGGTGGTATTTTGACCTCAGGAAGTGTTGCAGTGGGAGTTACCCATGGGGTAGTTAAGAACAACCCACAAAACAGCCCCTTGTGACATAAAGGATTCATTTGGGTGTCTTTCAAGGCTAGAGCACCAATGCCAGATTACAAATACACTAGTCATTTATGACATTGCCATGATCTTAAAGAAAATTTCCCCTCTGAATCTGACTATAGGAAAAATATGAAAGCACAATTATCACTGAAGAAAACAGTTAGGCAAAGAAGACAGAAGCAAATGACCATGCAATCCTTCTAACTGCAAGTTTTGGGACCTCAGTGAGGTTCAAGATGCCATAGAGGGGAAACAGTGAATTTAATGAAAGATCTACATTTCGTTTTAAATAATACTGAACTTTTTGTTGGCAGAGAGCATGGCATGGCAGGGCTGGCGGCATGACTGTGTCCTGGAGGAGCTGGCTGGCCAATGAACAACACAAAAGAAGACTCTACACATGGACGTCACCAGATGGTCAACACGGAAATCCGATTGATTATATCCATTGCAGCCGAAGATAGAGAAGCTCTATACAGTCAGCAAAAACAAGACCAGGAGCTGACTGTGGCTCAGATCATGAATTCTTTATTGCAAAATTTAGACTTAAACTGAAGAAAGTAGGGAAAACCATTAGACCATTCAGGTATGACCTAAATCAAATCCCTGAAGATTATACAATGGAAGTGACAAATAGATTCAAGGGGTTAGATCTGACAGACAGAATGCTTGAAGAACTATGGATGGAGGTTCGTGACATTCCATAGGAGGCAGTGGTCAAGACCATCCTGAAGAAAAAGAAAAGCATAAATGCAAAATGGTTGTCTGAGGAGGCCCTACAAATAGCTGAGATAAGAAGAGAAGCAAAAGGCAAAGGAGAAAAGGAAAGATACACCCTTCTGAATGCAGAGTTCCAAAGAATAGCAAGGAGATATAAGAAAGCCTTCCTCAGTGATCAGTGCAAAGAAATAGAGGAAAACAATAGAATGGAAAAGACTAGAAATCTCTTCAAGAAAATTAAAGATACCAAAGAATATTTCATGCAAAGATGGACACAATAAAGGACAGAAACAGTATGGATCTAACAGAAGCAAAACATATTAAGAGGTGGCAAGAATACACAGAGAACTATATATAAAAAAAATCTTAATGACCCAGATAACCACTATGGTGTGATCTCTCACGTAGAGCCAGATATCCTGGAAAACGAAGTCAAGTAGGCCTTTGGAAGCATCACTACGAACAAAGCTAGTGGAGGTGATGGAATTCCAGTTGAGCTATTTCAAATCCTAAAAGATGATGCTGTGAAAGTGCTGCACTCAATATGCCAGCAAATTTGGAAAGCTCAGTAGTGGCCACCAGACTGGAAAATGCCAGTTTTCATTCCAATCCCAAAGAAAGGCAATGCCAAAGAATATTCAAACTACCGCACAATTGTACACATCCCACACGCTAGTAAAGTAATGCTCAAAATTCTCCAAGCCAAGCTTCAACAGTATGGAACTAAGAACTTCCAGACATTCAAACTGGGTTTAGAGAAGGCAGAGGAACCAGAGATCAAATTGCGAACATCTGTTGGACCATTGAGAAAGCAAGAGAGTTTCAGAAAAACATTTACTTCTGCTTTATTGACTATGTCAAAACCTTTGACTGTGTGGATCACAACAAACTATGGAAAATTCTTCAAGAGATGGAAGTACCAGACCACCTTACCTGTCTCCTGAGAAATCTGTATCAGGTCAAAAAGAACCAGTTAGAACCAGACATGGAACAATGGACTGGTTCCAAATTGGGACAGGAGTACATCAAGGCTGTATATTGTTACCCTGCTTATTTAACTTATATGCAGAGTACATCATGAAAAATGCTGGGATGGATGAAGCACAAGCTGGAATCAAGATTGCCGGGAGAAATATCAATAACCTCAGATATGCAGATGACACTACCCTTATGGCAGAAAGTAAAGAACAACTAAGATCCTCTTGATGAAAGTGAAAGAGGAGAATGAAAGGTTGGCTTAAAACTCAACATTCAGAAAACTAAGATCATGGCATCCGGTCCCATCACTTCATGGCAAATAGATGGGGAAACAATGGAAACAGCGACAGACTTTATTTTCTTGGGCTCCAAAATCACTGCAGATGGTGACTGAAGCCCTGAAATTAAAAGACGCTTGCTTCTTGGAAGAAAAGCTATGACCAACCTACAAAGCATATTAAAAAGCAGAGACATTTATTTGCCAACAAAATTCCGTCTAGATAAAGCTATGGTTTTTCCAGTAGTCATGTATGCATGTGAGATTTGGACCAGCTGAGTGGCCAAGAATTGATGCTTTTGAACTGTGGTGTTGGAGAAGGCTGTTGAGAGTCACTTGGACTACAAGGAGATCCAACCAGTCCATCCTAAAGGAAATCAGTCCTTGAATATTTATTGGAAGGACTGATGTTGAAGCTGATGCTCCAATACTTTGCCCACCTGATACAAAGAACTGACTCACTGGAAAAGACCCTGATCCTGGAAAAGATTGAAGGCAGGAGGAGAAGGGGACGACAGAAGAGGAGATGGTTGGATGGCATCACTGACTCAATGGGCATGAGTTTAAGCAGGTTCTGGGATCTGGTGATGGGCAGGGAGGCCTGGTGTGCTGCAGTCCATGGCGTCCCAAAGAGTCAGACATGACTGAGCAACTGAACTGAACTGAAATTTTATTACTTGAAAATGAGGCTTTTAATATCTAAAACAACCACAAATGTTACAGGATTTGCCATTAACATTGTCCAGAGACAGAAAATGGAGATCTACAACTGTATCTTTCAAAGACAATGGAGTGAGGGAAAAAAATAAAAGCATTTCATTATTTCACTTCCTATAACTCAAGCCCCTTCAATACCTAAAATTATGGCATGAAATAAAATGAAAAAAATACTAAATAATATTTGTTTCTTTGTCTTATCAATTAAGTGTCTGCGTGGGCCATCTGGATGGTCCAGATTTGCTAGTAATCTTGAGTTAGTTTATTTACACTCTGAGGGATAAGGCTATGTTCCGTCAGATGGTGTGAAATTTCTACATCTGGTGCAACTCTCTCTGCACAGTCCTCACTATAAAGATGTTCATATGAGAGCATCTTCAGGGAATGGCTTTCAGTCACCTTCTGGAATTGTTACCCAGAGAAACCGGTGGTTAGGACACAGGGGATTCCCTATTTATTCCCTTGTTGCTGCTTCATAGACCTCTCTCCTGTTTTCTTCTGTTTTCTCTCCAGAGTAATCTTTAATAAAGTTTCTCCAAGGAAACCATTCTAAGACAAATAAAGACAGTTATAAGTTACACACTTTTGAATGTAATAAAGTCTTATAACTTAGTATTTGTGATGCAAGGCTGGCATGTGAAACTTATTAATAAATTACAGTCAATGTCTACAATAACCCTAGGAATACTTGTATCCAAGAACCACATTGTATAACAGCCACTCAGAATAGTATCACATTCATGAAGCGGGATAAAGATCAAAAGCCAGATTTAAATTGGGCTGAGGAAACACTTGTAAATATCATTCAGTTTGCTTCCTTTTGACTTACAGAAATCAATTTTTATATTTCAATGAATTTTTCATTTAATGTTTATAACATAATTTGGAGGTATTTTCCCAAGAGTTAGAATATTTACTATTCTTAAGACATTGAATTATAACGTATCCAATATCTTCTTTTTGGAGAAGGAAATGGCAACCCGTTTCCATAGGATAATCCCATGGACAGAGGAGGCTTGCAGGCTAGAGTCCATGGGGTCACAGAGAGTCGGACACAACTGAATGACTGAACACAATATCTACATCTATGTTGGCAAAAACTTTATATAATTTAGAAAAAATAATGTTAACAAACTTTAGTGCTGTCAGGAAAATTCAATAGTAACAATAAAAGTGGCCTCCAGAGAATTAACCCAAGACATTTCTTTTGCATAATGTCCATGGACTCAAAGTCTATGCCTGTGCAGAAAATTTGATTCAATTTCTCTTTCTAGAGCCCAGCCCTGCTTATGCTTGATATACAAAAGCAAGTAGGAAGTGCGGCATTGTTTTAGACTCACAAATATAAAGAACAGACTCGTGGTTGACAAGGGATGAGGGGGATGGGCAAGGCATGGACGGGCAGTTTGGAATGAGCAGATGCAAACTGTTATACAGAAGATGGATAATCCATAAGGTCCTACAATACAGCATAGGAAACTATGTTCAGTGTATATGTGTGCTCAGTCACTCAGTCATTCCTGAATCTGCGACCCTTTGGACTGTAGCCCACTTGGCTCCTCTGTCCATGGGATTTTTTCAGGCAAGAATATAGAGTGGGTTGCCATTTCCTTCTCCAGGGGATCTTCTCAACCCAGGGATCTAACTCACGTCTCTTACATTTCAGGCAGATTTCTTTACTGCTGAGCTATTGAGGAAGTCCTCTATATTCAATATCCTGAGATAAATTGTAATGGGAAAGAATATAAAAAATAATTTATTTAAGTATAACTGAGTCACTTTGCTGTATAGCTGAAAGTAACACAATATTGTAAATCAACTATACATCAATTTAGAAAAAGAAAAAAGAAGGGTGGCACTGTTTTAAGAGCTACCCAGAAACAAGGATCAAGTCTTGATTACACATGAAGGGGTATCACAATTTGGAAAGTCTTTTTCTCCCACACACATATGGTGATAACCTTGTGTGAGACCATAGTGATGACATAATCATTGTTTTGTGAGAAATGAAAAGTATAGTGTCTCTCTTGTGAGCAATTTCACCTCATTTCTAGGCTATGACTTAGCTTCAAGCCAAAGTTTATAAACATCGGCAAGTTATTATTTCCTGTTACAGGCAAAGCTTTGAATGAAAAGCTTGTAAGGAAACAGAATCATAGGTATGTCTGTTTTTCAAAATGTGTCTCAACAGGTTTTAGTGTTAATATTATAAAAAGAGTTGAAATTTATTAAATGCTCCCTATAGCCACAGACAGCTATAAACACTTTAAAGCAGGTTTAACTGAATATTTAATTGCCTAATTTTTGGTTTTTGTTTGCCTGACTTTCAGAAGCATTCAGCTGACATATGGTACAATCTGTAAGGTTTCTGTCCTCACAGTTCCTAATTCTATTAGGAGACATATATGCATAGTAATATCTATATTTTAAAGCATAGTCTAATAAATATCTTTATTAGGGCAGAAAATGAGTGGAAAGTCACTTCTAGATGGGTTAAGAAAACTTCACGCATGCACTGTTTCAGCTGGACCTTAAGAGATGAATAGTATCTGCATTAACAAACATGCGTGCAAAAACTTTCAATACAAAAGGAACATTTCAGTACAACTGATCAAGCAGACAGAAAGTGAAAGTGCAAGTTGCTCAGTCGTGTCTGACTCTTTGCGACCCCATGGACTATCCAGTCCATGGAATTCTCCAGGCCAGAATAATAGAGTGGGTAGCCCTTCCCTACTCCAGGGGATCTCCCCAACTCAGGGGTCGAATCTGGGTCTCCTGTACTGCAGGCAGATTCTTTACCAACTGAGCTATCAGGGAAGCCCATAAGCAGACAGAAAGAGTTCTGCAAATACAAAGAAAAGTGAATATTCTGTAACTAGAGGGGAAAAAAAACTATTCTTTTTTGAGGAACATTTAGAGTTAGGGTGAGAAAGGGACTATGGGGTCAGGGAGTCAAAGACTGCAATATCAGGGTGTACAGAATGGAATTTATCAGACTTTAGTCAGAGTTATTGGAAATATCTGTGACGTTCTTATGAAAGATAAGTATACTGGTGGCATACAGAATCTATTGTGTTGGAGACTATCTTACAATTAGATTTTGTTATTCTAGACATGAGACAAAAGTGACCTGGCTCCAGAAATATTAATGGAGGTAAATGCTCTGTTAATTAATGCTTACTCAAATGCTTACTCATTGGCTACTGTTTTTAATATACCTTACATGATTAGGAAGAATATTACTATTGCATCTGCTATAAAATCTTGCTTTACTTCACCATTTTTAACAAATAAAATAAGTGTTAAACTATGTTTTTGTTTGAAAAATATATCATCTTTGAGCTCATTTGACACGTCTAGTTCTGTGCCATATATATTTAGCAATTTCATCAAGCATTTCTTCATGTCCTGGTTGATCAGAAGAACTGTGCTGTATATTTGAATATATTTGAATATTTAATCGTACCATATTTTAAGGCATGTGAATAACTGTCTTGTATGATTTTAACAAGAATTTGTGTAATTATGGTGTTCTATTACATAGCTAGTCTGTTAGTCTTTATTTAATGATAACACCATACATATGATAAAAATGTAGTATAATTCTCTATGATTTTTTAAAGTTCATATAATCTGAATGAATTGTGAAAAACGGTATGTTGACAGAGCTTCAAACATGTGAAAAAAAACAATTTTAATTAAACCTGGCAGTTTGCATGTATATGGGAGTCTGGAATATACAGGTAGTATTGCCCATGATTAAAACATATACTGTGAGAAGAGTCTCTTATTTTTTTCTCAAGTAATATTCCTTTTACCTCACTTGTGCATAAAGTACAAGTGTGATGATTTCATAATGGACAATATATTCCTTTTTCAAAGAAAATGTTGCTAGGGAAACATGATTATATCAAATTCGGCTACTATTTTTTCAACAAAATTAGAAAACTTTATAAATTGCTAATATAAATATATTTATTAAATTAATTTTATAGCAATGTACTTCCCTGGTGGCTCAGTCAGTAAAGAATCTGCCTGCAGTGGAGGCAACCACCTCCACTGCAGGAAACTTGGATTCAGTCCCTGAGTCGGGAAGGCCCTCTGGAGAAGGAAATGGCAACCTGCTCCAGTATTCTTGCCTAGAGAATCCCATGGACAGAGGAGCCCAGCGGGCTACAGTTCATGAGGTCATGAGTCAGACATGACTTAGAGACTAAACCACCACCACAACAGCAATGTATCTACAGAATAAAATCAACAGCCCACACAGAAGTTCCTTATAGATTATTAAGGTATAATTGAAACTTCCCAGTGATCCTGAAAACAACCAAGATGGAATTCACTTATTTTCTTTTTCATTTTCAATCTATTCTATAGGAAAGTTAGGAAAAAATAATGATTATTTGGTACAGTAAAGTTAAATGACAATATAATATTTAAATATCAAAGACACTGAAAATTAAAAATAAGCTGAAGATTTTTCTAATGTTCTAAATATCTGTTATCTTGTACACAAATGCCTATGAGAATTTCATAGTTATATATGGTGAGGTTTTCAGCAAACAGTGTTGCATAGTATCAAAAAGATGACTTTGTGCAGAAGTAACATCCTCTGTCACAGATTGTGGAAGGATCAGAAGTATTTTGGTCCTTTTCATGGTTTTCTAATGGTAGTTTTTCTTGTTTTTACATCATTTTAAAACATTATTTCTTCATGAATTATGATCATTGTATGTTTATACCATGTGCTTTCTATGAATACATATATTGGTATGTACAAGGCATTTTTTCTTCCTCTAAATAAATTCAATCCTTGTATACATTTTGGGTACACAAAAACATGTTCACTTTGGACTTTGTTTTCTAATTTTCTAGAAGTGGTCCTTTCTATGTGGTTATTAAAATAAAGCTCCAATTCTGATATCCAAGAAGTCATTCACATTAAAGTTTTGAAGTGCAATACAAAATCAGGAGTAAGACTAGACCTTTTATCTTCCCGGTAGAATACACTGGTATTAAAATATGATTCCAAAATCATTTCTGACAGTTGTATAGATTTTTTTTCTTTACCAATCACTTTGCTCTACATAAAATCAACCTATTCTTCAAATGTATCCCAACCTCCCTCAGATGGTTTTATCGTATTTTATATTTCTTCCAGACTATGTCAATATATTTATCTATTTGGCAAAGAAAAAATACTTCAAAGGATCCTTTGCTAAAATATGGAATGCTGCCAGAATATATAAGGAAAAAAGTAACAAAAAAAGGTACACTACCATTCTCACAATGTAGTTTTAAAAGCACTGGTTTCATATACTAAACAAAATCAGCATCTGTGTATTCAAATGTAATGTATATTTTTGGTTTCCAATATCAGGGTTATGAACTTCATATTTATTATCTCTATACGGATATTTATAAATGCTCTTAATGTGATCTTTAAATGCTTATGTTTAAAATAAGTTCCACTATATAGATTATTTTCTTTGTAAACACCTTACCATATAACTTAATAAACATATACTGAAATAGTATATCTGAGGAGGCCTTACAGATAGCTGGGAAGAGAAGAGAAGCGAAAAGCAAAGGAGAAAAGGAAAGATATTCCCATCTGAATGCAGAGTTCCAAAGAATAGCAAGGAGAGATAAGAAAGCCTTCCTCAGTGGTCAGTGCAAACAAATAGAGGAAAACAACAGATTGGGAAAGACTAGAGATCTTCAAGAAAATTAGAGATACCAAAGGAACATTTCATGCAAAGATGGGCTCGATAAAGGACAGAAATGGTATGGACCTAACAGAAGCAGAAGATATTAAGAAGAGGTGGCAAGAATACACAGAAGAACTGTACAAAAAAGATCTTCACGACCCAGATAATCATGATGGTGTGATCACTCACCTAGAGCCAGACATCCTGGAATGTGAAGTCAAGTGGGCCTTAGAAAGCATCACTACGAACAAAGCAAGTGGAAGTGATGGAATTCCAGCTGAGCTATTTCAGATCCTCAAAGGTGATGCTGTGAAAGTGCTGCACTCGATATGCCAGCAAATTTGGAAAACTCAGCAGTGGCCACAGGACTGGAAAAGGTCAGTTTTCGTTCCAATCCCAAAGAAAGGCAATGCCAAAGAATGCTCAAACTACCGCACAATTGCACTCATCTCACATGCTAGTAAAGTAATGCTCAAAATTCTCCAAGCCAGGCTTCAGCAATACGTGAACCGTGAACTTCCAGATGTTCAAGCTGGTTTTAGAAAAGGCAGAGGAACCAGAGATCAAATTGCGAATATCTGCTGGATCATCGAAAAAGCAAGAGAGTTCCAGAAAAACATCTATTTCTGCTTTATTGACTATGCCAAAGCCTTTGACTGTGTGGATCACAATAAACTGTGGAAAATAATGAAAGAGATGGGAATACCAGACCATCTGACCTGTCTCTTGAGAAACCTGTATGCAGGTCAGGAAGCAACAGTTAGAACTGGACATGGAACAACAGACTGGTTCCAAATAGGAAAAGGAGTACGTCAAGGCTGTATATTGTCACCCTGCTTATTTAACTTATATGCAGAGTACATCATGAGAAACGCTGGGCTGGAAGAAACACAAGCTGGAATCAAGATTGCCAGAAGAAATATCAATAACCTCAGATATGCGGATGACACCACCCTTATGGCAGAAAGTGAAGAAGAACTAAAG
Source organism: Giraffa tippelskirchi (assembly GCF_054371585.1). Lineage (NCBI taxonomy): Eukaryota > Metazoa > Chordata > Mammalia > Artiodactyla > Giraffidae > Giraffa > Giraffa tippelskirchi. The sequence continues at coordinate 32,688,076 of NC_137282.1, forward strand.
AGCCTCTTGATGAAGGTGAAGGAGGAGAGTGAAAAAGTTGGCTTAAAGCTCAACGTTCAGAAAACTAAGATCATGGCATCTGGTCCCATCACTCCATGGGAAATAGATGGGGAAACAGTGGAAACAGTGTCAGACTTTATTTTTTTGGGCTCCAGAATCACTGCTGATGGTGACTGCAGCCATGAAATTAAAAGACGCTTACTCCTTGGAAGGAAGGTTATGGCCAACCTAAATAGCATATTTAAAAGCAGAGACATTACTGTGCCAACAAAAGTCCGTCTAGTCAAGGCTATGGTTTTTCCAGTGGTCATGTATGGATGTGAGAGTTGGACGGTGAAGAAAGCTGAGCGCCGCAGAATTGATGCTTTTGAACTGTGGTGTTGGAGAAGACTCTTGAGAGTCCCTTGGACTGCAAGGAGATCCAATCAATCCATCCTAAAAGAGATCAATCCTGGGTGTTCATTGGAAGTTCTGATGTTGAAGCTGAAACTCCAATACTTTGGGCACCTCATGCGAAGGGTTTGACTCATTGGAAAAGACCCTAATGCTGGGTAGGATTGGGGGCGGGAGGAGAAGTGGACGACAGAGGATGAGATGGTTGGATGGCATCACCGACTCGATGGACATGGGTTTGGGTAGACTCCGGGAGTTGGTGATGGACAGAGAGGGCTGGCGTGCTGCAGTTCATGGGGTCGCAAAGAGTCGGACATGACTGAGCGACTGAACTGAACTGAACTGAAATAGTAATACTATAAAAACTAGTAATACTATATATCAGCTTATTACATCACTTTATTTTTATCACCACCAAATTAGGATAAAGTTATACTGCCTCAGGCATATTTAATTTAGGAATCTAAAGCAAAAGGTACGCTCAGGCTTCAAATTTTCATTTGTCCATTTCTCTACTCTATATTTTATTCCATATTATTAGGTTTCTATTAATAGTAACACGTATTTCTTAAAAATTCTATTTTTTTCATTTGAAGGCCAGTTAACATGTTCTTAATTATAGGTCTAAAATTATATATTCATTTAACTATTCCCGATACTATCAAAAAATAAATACATATTAGAAATAACATAGGCATGTGGTTTCTACTGCTGGCACAACTGTGGGAGAATGATCCAAACTAATAATTATGCATTTATATTTGAATTAGAGTGAAAGAACTTGAATAGAGCCTTATTATACATTACATATATCTTTCACTTGGACAAAATGATTTTAATAAATAATGAGACTATTTATGTTTCATATTATGTCATTATGGTCATTTCTCATCCAACATATGAAGATTTATAATTTTATTTTGCAGACATTTTAATGACTAGTGTAAGCCCCAATTAATTATGCTGGGAACTTGCTATATTTGCTGCTATTGATACTGGTTTGGCAGCACTAAATAGAGTACCATGTGGTTCTTTGGTTAACTCTTCCCTTAATTTTTTTCTTATATTTTGAGAGAGATGGCTTGAAAAATACCTCAGAGAATGAAGATTAACAACAGCATGATGTACTTTTTTGTTATAAAGGATATGGAAAAAGCAAAATTAACAATATTACAGGTTCTTATTGACTTGAGCTAAAATTTTTAGCAAAGTACACATACTGGATTATCCAGTCAACTTTGTACCAAGCTTATTCAAACAATCTTTATTTACCTTTTATTCCAATTACCAAAGTGTTAGGGCATGTTGATTTGCAGAGAATTAGAAATTTTTTGAAAAGTATAAAGAAATTCACCTCACTCCAACTGGTAAGACAGCCCTGAAATAAAGTACTTTTAACAACTTGCTGTTTTTATTCTTCTTTTTTGATTTTTTTTTTTTTGTAAAAACAACACATTTTAAAAGAATTAGTAGTTGGCTTCACTGATCCTTTCTACTATCGTTTTGTTTTATATTTCATTTAATTCCGCTTTTAGAGTTATGATTTCCTCATTTCTAATTTCCTTAAGTATAATATTATATATTATTCTGCTTTCTTGATTTGAATAGTTAACATGATTATTTGTTTCTTGATTAATGCACTAATTAATGTTCTATATTTACTTCTAACTACCATGTTCAACCACAGCAAGATTTGATATTTCATAATTTTATTTGTGACTTTTCTCTAAATCCTTGTTTAAACACCTGGGTTATTAGGGTCCCAGATGTAAAAATCCAGAGGGCACACATACGTTAAGACAGTTTGAGAAGGGGCTGGTAATGGATTATGTAAAATTGGTGCTGTAATAATATGACATGGTGGGCCAGAAGTTCCCAGGAAACTAGGTGGTGGAGTTGCTGCTGCTGCTGCTGCTGCTAAGTCGCTTCAGTCACTGAAATTCCTGGAGCTCAGACATGAATAAAAAAGGATGAAAAAGGGAAAATAGCGAATGTGAAGCCAATTGAAGATATATGGTATATTCTACTGATATGGAGTTATTTTTGGTACATTTACTTTTAAATTGGTATTTAATGGCAATAACAGACACAGAATAAGATCTCTGTTATGTCAGTTTTTTGAAATTTGATGAAACTATATGTGTGGCCTAATAACATGCTTAATTTTCCAGAAACCTCCCCTTATTTGCTAAACATGAAGAATATTCTCTAATGGTGGATAAGCCATTTTCTACCTTTATCTCTTAGATTATGCTTGTTAAATTTAATTTTCAAAAACATATGAATCTTTTTCTTTAATTGATTTCTAAAACAGTGTAAAATCCTCTAACTACAGATTTAATTTTTATCATTCCTACACATAAATTAAAGCAATGTTTAATATAGATAATTCATGGCTTTTATATTTTCTTAAAATGTTTTTACTATTATGTTTTTATTTATATCTATTAGTGATATTTTGTCCTAAGTTTTATTTTGTCTGATACAAATATTGCTATAATATCTTCTTATTTTCATTTACTGTTTAATGTATTTTCTTCACTACTTATTTACCAATGTCTGTACGATTTATTTTAATTGAATCAAAAGGACATAGGAGAAGGCAATGGCAACCCAATCCAGTACTCTTGCCTGGACAATCCCATGGACGGAGGAGCCTGGTAGGCTGCAGTCCGTGGGGTCACAAAAAGTCAGACACGACTGAGCGACTTCACTTTCACTTTTCACTTTCATGCACTGGAGAAGGAAATGGCAACCCACTCCAGTATTCTTGCCTGGAGAATCCCAGGGACGGAAGAGCCTGGTGGGCTGCTGTCTATGGGTTCGCATAGAGTCGGACATGACTGATGCGACTTAGCAGCAGCAACAGCAGCAAAAGGACATATAACATGTATTATAAAAGTTTAATAAGTAAACTAAGAATGTCCTTAATATTTTCATTCCCTGCATTTTCTTTTCTACTGAACAAATACTGTAACTTCCTTTCTCTTCACCTGTGTATCTAATCTCTTTTCAGTTTACTTACTATGATTTAAAAATATGTTGGAATCTATGTATGGTTATCTATTTCTCCTTTATTTTGCTATCTTTGGTTTTAAAATTACAGACTATAAATTTCTTTTAAAATGTACACTGGAACTTATTTACCCCTGAGTACACAGACCTGCCTCCTCTATGAATCCCAAACCAGTTCCAGAAAGGAGTGCAGGAGGGGATCTTGACTGATTTCCCATAAAAGTGAACCCTTCAAAAAGAACCCCAAAAATTACATGTCAGGAACGGTGAATTTGCTCTTAACACCTTCAGTTCCTTCTGTAAGCTGGTACTGCTGCTGCTGCTGCTGCTGCTGCTGCTGCTAAGTCACTTCAGTCAGTGCTGCGTAATGATAAAAGTCATGTCTCAAACACCTCTGAGTCTGTGCTCTTTTCAGGAGTTATTTGAAAAAAAATCAATCTGTTATCCTGCTTTCTCGTAGGTGAGCTTACCTTATTATATTTATTGTGATTTTCAAGTAGTTTTATAATCTGATTTTGCTCTTTTTAATACTTTCCCAACCTTTATTACTCCTTCTTGCTTTTTATTGATAAATACATCATTTTATCACTTTATATCCTTCCATTTCCTCAATAACTTTGTAAATAATAGACAATATCTCTCTACATCACTATCCAGGATTTGTGTTTACCTCTTGAACATGGACATGGCAAGCTTTACACCCCCCACTGAATTCCAGATCATTTTATCTTCAGTTATACTTTCAACTTTTTAATCACAAAACAGTATTTTATCAAATGGTTTTATACTTCACTATGGTTTCTTTTTTCTTTTTTTATTTTAATTGGAGGCTAATTAGTTTACAATATTGTGGTGGGTTTTGCTGTACATTCACATGAATCAGCCATGGGTGTACATGTGTCCCCATCCTGACCCTCCCTCTCACCCCCCTGCCCATCCCATCCCTCAGGGTCATCCCAGTGCACTGGCCCTGAGCACCCTGTCTCATGCATCGAACCTGGACTGGCAATCTATTTCACATATGATAATATACATGTTTCACTCCTATTCTATATTCTTCTAGCCAAGCCATATTCTTGAATAGTTCTTTCAGAAAAGGACATTGTTGGTTTACTCTCTTAGAGATGGTCTAAAATTATTTTTATTTTGGTATAATTCTTTTTTTTAATTTTTATTTATTTTAATTGGAGACTAATTACTTTACAATATTGTGGTGGGTTTTGCCATACATTCAATACGTATAATTCTTGATAGAGAAGCTATATTATGTGGGTAGTTATTTTCCTTCAGCTCTTTGAAGTTATTATTTATTATATTCTGATAACTAATGTACTGCCAGGAAATCTGTTGCAGTCTCATTTTCATTTGTTCATAAGTAGATCTTTCTTTTCTTGATGCCTTGAAGGTCTGTTAAGTTTTCATTATCTACATTTACAAAAGTGTGCCTAAGAAGATACTAAATTTTATTTATCTGATGTAACATTGTAGTTTCAATGTGAAGATTTAGTTAGTTCCTCAAATCTAAGTAGAAAATAAAATAAAATAAAAAAACCCGCAGCTAGCATTCTTTTAAATTTTATTTTTAGATTCAAAGAATCCCATTATTTCACTTAAGGTTGAACACCACAATATGTACTTTTTCTAATCAGTTATTTTTCCTTGCTACTATTTTTGTTTTATATCATTTTGATATGTTCCACAAATTTCTTTTATTTTATACATGTTTGACTATTTATCACTTTGAGGCCATAAACATATAGTCTTTTACAGATTGTCAAATTATTTTGATATATTCTTTTGATTAATGATATATCTGGCTTTCTTACCAGACCACCTAACCTGCCTCTTGAAAAACCTGTATGCAGGTCAGGAAGCAACAGTTAGAACTCGACATGGAACAACAGACTGACTCCAAATAAGAAAAGGAGCACATCAAGGCTGTATATTGTCACCCTGCTTATTTAACGTATATGCAGAGTACATCATGAGAAATGCTGGGCTGGATGAAGCACAAGCTAGAATCAAGATTGCTGGGAGAAATATCAATTACCTCAGACATGCAGATGACACCACCCTTACGGCAAAAAGTGAAGAAGAACTAAAGAGTCTCTTGATGAAAGTGAAAGAGGAGAGTGAAAAAGTTGGCTTAAAACTCAACATACAGAAAACTAAGATCACAGCATCCGGTCCCATCACTTCATGGCAAATAGATGGGGAAACAGTGGAAACAGTGGCTGACTTTATTTTCTTGGACTCCAAAATCACTGTAGATGGTGATTGCAGCCATGAAATTAAAAGACTCTTACTTCTTGGAAGAAAAGTTATGACCAACCTAGACAGCATATTAAAAAGCAGAGACATTACTTTGCAGACATAGGTCCATCTAGTCAAAGCTATAGTTTTTCCAGTAGTCATGTGTGGATGTGAGAGTTGGACTATAAAGAAAGATGAGCACCAAAGAATTGATGCTTTTGAACTGTGGTGTTGGAGAAGACTCTTGAGAGTCCCTGGGACTACAAGAAGATCCAACCAGTCCATCCTAAAGGAAAGCAGCCCTGGGTGTTCATTGGAAGGACTGATACTGAAGCTGAAACTCCAATATTTTGGCCACCTAATGCAAAGAACTGACTCATTTGAAAAGACTTTAATGCTGGGAAAGTTTGAAGGCGGGAGGGGAAGGGGATGACAGAGGATGAGATGGTTGGATGGCATCACCAACTCAATGGACATGAGTTTGGGTGGACTCCGGGAGTTGGCGATGGACAGGGAGGCCTGGCATGCTGCAGTCCATGGGGTCGCGAAGAGTTAGACACGATTGAGCGACTGAACTGAACTAAGTTCTAGTTGTCTTCATTATTTAAAATCATACCTTAGAGGAAAAAATTAAGCTGTGTTTTTCCCCTTAATTTATCGTTTTTCTATTTGTAGTGCCATCCCTCTCCACAGTCCCCTTGCATAGTGTTATACAAAAGGCTCTATCTAGCCACACAAATTTCAGAATGCAAACCTAGGTTTCATATTAGCAGTTTGGTCTCCCTGCACTATGGCAATATATAGAAATTGATGATCCAAATGATCTGCCCAATGACTTGGCTCAGTATCTAATTGCAAGCTTGAGCCTGTATCTGCCCACCTCCTATAAGCTGTAGCCCCAGTTAACAGCCTTCTTATGCCTCCTGTCACATGTGGGGAATCACTATACCAAAGCTTGAGTTTGAACCTTACTGCACTTTACCACCTTACAAACAGCAATTCTGAATATTATGTGAACCAAACCCCAAGTCACAGTAATTTTGACTGTTATCAGGACCCAGAACTCAGCAGGCTGAGGGCCTCAGCCAGACCCAGCTTACTCTTTCTGATGTCTGTGTCTGATGTCTGATGTCTGTAATGTTCCTTGCCTGTTCCTTCTTATAATTTATCTATCATTGCTGTGGGTTTGGCGTTTGGGTAGAGGCAGGTGATCAAAGTATGATCCAAAGTAACAACATCTTTAAACACAGACCCAGAAATACCTCCTTTCCATACATGATTATCGATTCATATTGTGTATATAACATTTCCATTTCAAATTACATTGTAAGCACTCACCATTTAATAGTACATTGTTTGATTTATGTGCTATATTTATTTATACTGGGAGTTTCTTCTCCTTCTACTTTTATGCTTACTTTTCATTACTGGTCACCCCTATTTATCCTTGAAATTGCTTGTTGCAAGATCGCTTCTGCTAGTTCCAACAAATAATTATTTTTGTTTTCTGTTTTTGGCTATTTATTTTCTCTCGGTGTGTGTCCCACTTTAGGGTAACTAATATCTTTAAAAAACAATTGAAATTTCTGAAATGTTGGCATGCTTTTAGTTGTTCAGATTAACTTCCTGTTTTTTACAAAGAAAACATAATACAGATAGATAATCATACAGATTAGATATGAATTTTTTCCTTAGGTTAACAACCAAGAATCTTATTTTTGGTTGGTGTTATGAATAAATTATTTAGCCTTATGTTTTCTAAGTATTATTGTTAAGAGAAGTATTAATGCATTGTGTTTAATTTGTATTATCACTAATACTATATACTATTAAATTGCTTAATGACTATTTGTTAATATTACTGACTTGAAGTATCTAATGGTGCATGTTCAGTCATATATGACTCTTTGTGACCCCATGTACTGTGGCTTTCCAGTCTTATCTGTCCATGGGATTTCCCAGGCAGGGACATATGTATACCTATGGCTGATTCATGTTGATGTTTGACAAAAAACAATAAAATGCTGTAAGTCAATTATCCTTCAATTAAAAAATAATTTTTTAAAAAAAAGAAGGGGAAAAAAAAAGAATACTGGAATGGGTTGCCATTCCCTTCTCCAGGGAAACTTCCCAACCCAGGAACTGAACCCACATGTCCTGCATGGACAGGCAGATTCTTTACCACTGCACCACCTGAGAAGCCCAAGTCTCTAATGATATGATCTGCCAAAATAATGATTTAATCATCTTTCTCTTCACTTCACCTCTTAATATAGCTTCCCTTTCTTGTTTCATCTAATACTTTTAGAAAGAAAGAAAATAAAATTTGTGACAGAAGGTATTTTTCCCTTTCACCTTATTGTAAAAGAATTATATTTACTCTCAATTTCCTGTGAAATATGACAAAGCACAATTTCGATTGTGTTAGTGGTTTTTGCCCCCTCATTAATTATATTTATTTTCAATATTTGCAGTTTCAAATTAGAAGTGAATAACAAAAGAAAACTTTAAATAAGTACTTGAACTCATAATTATCAAATTCATGATATTAATAATGAAGATGATGTGTAAAAGAATAACTAACAACTCTTGTGTGTTTATCATGTGCCAGGTAGTGTTCAGAATTGTTAAAATGTACTAATTCATTAAATCCTCATAAAATAAGCACAAGTATTACCCACGTACAATAGAAGTGAAGCGCAGAGAGGTTTAGTACCTTTCCTAAGACAAGAGAACTTCTAAGCAATGGACTGGGATAGGTCTTTGTAAGTAGTTTAGAGATATTATCTTCCAAACAATACCATAGCTACATGAAATTTTGTGGCTTACAAGATGAAGTGGTTACAAAAGTGTATTTTAAATGCTATGACTTTAATTGGAAGTAATCTTTTTCACAAGTTATGATTTGGGGATTGGTGATTCATTCGATTACAGAAGTACTATATTTAAGTTTGAATACTGAAAATGTTAAAAATTCATCATGTTACGTTAAGGAAGCAGAAAGAATTTCAAAACACTAAGCATGGCTGATTTCATCTCTCTTTAAGGTACAATCAGTGTTTAAAGTGCTAAAGGGCTCACTAGCCTGATCTACCTTTGGATTTTTGGTTATTGAAGCTTCTGAACAATTTCACAATGATCTTGTCTACTGTTCATAATAACTGCATCTGAGCACTGGACAAGTAAATTCCTTCAGGGAAATAAAGAAAAAGCAAAAGTTATAACGTAAGAAAACAGTCTGATTATTCTCAAAATACTCCACGAATTCATGTCCAAACTGCCTTAGCAGCACACTTGTCTCTCAAACCATATAAAGCCATTCCATTCAGCTTGCTGACATTTCCAATACTTTAATTGGGACACCAACCCCTTATTATATTTTGCTTCAGGGAACCAATAGCACCTCTGGAACATTTTAAATTGAATAGTCCTCAGGCCGGTTTTTCCACTGTGCCCAAATGGTAACTGATGAATATGCTTGTCTTAATTCTTTATTTTAAATTGGTCCTTTTCCTCTTTTTCTCCTCATTTAAAATTTTAAATTATTTTCTGCATTATTCCATTAGATAGTTGGTATATCAGATTATTAGGTTTTAGGCATTATGCTATTTAACTTTAGCTAAGTTCTATACTGTTATAAGAAGGTGCTTAATTCAACGAGGATTCAAAAGGAATACCTTTGAGATATAACTATCTTAATAGTCATCAATGGATTTTGTTAACTAAATTAGATGATATAATCTGGATTGTCAAATGAGTGATAAAAGAACAATGATAACCTGGTAGAGGTTCTGGAAATATTTTTAAAGTGATAATGAAGTTTATATTATTCAGATAGAAAGGTTCTCTTTTTCCACTTTTTTTAAAGATAAAAGAAAAAAAATGAACTTGTAGCTCAAGGAATTGAGGTAATATGTAATTACTTACATATTATAACATTTTATTGAAGAGTATTAATCATTAAAATTAGTAACAAAAGCCCCAGGGGACAATGGTGCAATCCCTATGTTGGGAAGATCCCTTGGAGAAGAGCATGGTAACAACTCAAGTATTCTTGTCTAGAGAATTCCATGGACAGAGGAGCCTGGAGGCCTACAGTCCATGGGGTCACAAAGAGTTGGACATGACTGAAGGGACTGAGCACAGGCACAGAGATGTCCTAGAACATAATATACAAGGTATGCAAGATTTATTATTTGCAGTTTGAAATTGCACATGGAAGAGACAGCCTGAAGAAACCAGGCCTGAGAAATCAGCAAAGAGAAATCAAAACACAGTTGGAAAACTCCTAAATCAGAGGAAAAAACACAAATTCAAACTTGGACAACTACCCACAAAGGTACTGTTACATCTGCCAAGTCCTCTTTTAGGCACTACATCAACAGAATAATGACTCAAGACATAAATTCTACCTTCAGCAATTAAAATATACACTCCCACTGTGATAAGAAAGTAAACAGGTATGTGAGTATGAAGATATAGAGAAAGAAAAGGTCTATAAGAGAAGCACAGAAAAAGAGCCATTTGTAGCTGAGCTCAGGGAAAGATAGTGATGAGCTTCAATAGGCAAAAATTAGGAATAAGCATGTATGCTTGGTCTTGAAAGAGAGGCTCAGTTGACTACCTGTCAGTGGTGTCATCCTGCAGAACAGGGACAAATACAGCAGGGGGCATGCTGATGGGGAACTGCATTGTGGATACAAGCAAGAAGAATGTATAAGCAGTTTTCTATAAGAGCAAGTAGTGAAATTTTCCCTCAGTGGTATTTTGACTTGAATTGGGGCTTCAAAGAACTCTTGAGATTTTTGAGTGACACAGACAGGGTTTAAACTTTAATAGCAATACATTACAGATTGGGGAAGAGATAGATGCTCCAAAATGAAAAGAAAAGAAACAAAAATAAACTATGCAATAAATGTCTAACACAAATTCAATACAAAATACATTTTCATCAATTCAACATGAAAAAAGAATTGACTTAATGACCCGTTTCCAGCCCTAAGGGTCCAATTTGAGTTGTTTAGTATCCAAGAGGATTAGCAAATCACATATTCCTTTAGTATCAATAACAACAATTAGCTAAGCATAAAAGTAAGCACTAAGAAAAAATGTTACCAAAAGAAACTTCTTTAAAAGTGCTACAAATTTCTATGGATAAAATAAATGATATTATAAACTTTCCAAAATGTTTCTTGAAAGTGCATTTATTTGCTGTATGGCTCAGGGAACTCAAACAGGGGCTCTGTGACAGGCTGAAGGGAGGGAGGGGAGGGAGGGGACATGGATGTACCTACAGCTGATTCTTGTTGATGTATGACAGAAAACCACAAAATTCTGTAAAGCAATTAAAAGAAAATTGCTTCAATTAAAAAAATTGTTTTAAAGTGCATTCAATTTTAACACAAATTCATGTTACTACCAGTTATTCTTTAGAAATTGTCTTAAGAAATCTTCCCACAATATTGAATACAATCTTAAACCTTCAAAAAATGAGCATTATTTTAAGAATATAATATAGATTTTAAAAATAAGAACAAAGTGTTTAACAGTATATCTAATTTCCTTCTCACTATCTTTTCTTCCTTGCTTTTTTTGTGATTAAATATCATTATGATTGGAGAAGGAAATGGCAACCCACTCCAGTAGTCTTGCCTGGGAAATTCCATGTACAGAGGAGCCTGGTGGGTTGCAGACTCGGACATGACTTAGTAACTAAACAAAAACCCTTATGATGGGGACAAATATATCCTCAGCAATCAGCCTTTGTGGAAAAAAGAAATAACACAAATAAGTTTATGGATAGATAAATTTCTTTTCCACATATCATATTCATTGCTGAACTATTTGCTGAATTAAGTATTAATATTCCATGTCTATTACTTTGCACATTCTGTTCTCTTAGTCTTCATTCCCTCTTTTGACTTACCTCTTCCAAGTTAAAAATCCTTTTCCAACTTTAAAAACCAGATCAAAGAATTACAAATCCTTGCTCTTCTTTTAGGGATTAATGGTATCTTTTTTATTATACCAGTACTTTACGCATAATATTGCCTTGAACTTTGTGTATATGCATTTTCACTAAAGCACAATACTTTTGTATTTGTTTCCTCTCTATTAGCTACCATAGGAAAATGTTTCAGTGTATAAGTATGTGTATATAAGTCTGTGCATTTATTTTTATGTATATATATACATGAATATATACATACATATCCAAGTTTAACTGTTCAGCTGATGTTCATATATGTGTATATGCATATTACTATATATACATACACATTCATACACATATGTTCTTTCTATTATATACACTAATAAAAACCAAAGTAAAATGTATATGAGTTCAATATTGATTTACAGATTGAAGTGGATGAAATGTAGGACCCTTTCAGTTATAAACTTTTATGATTATGAAGAACAATACATTTATCAATGGTTTTCAACACTGATTGAACTTTACAATCAGTAATATAATGTTTTCAAAATAAATATCTTGAGGTTAATGTTCTTGAGATGAAGATGTAGTAAGTCTAGAGTAGTTATCAGGCTTTCAATTTGGGAACTTGAAGGTTCTATTGTAAATTGCAGCCAGGATTCATAACTATTGCAATATAGGTAATACAGAGGCATATATGTCTGTGATACTTTTTCAACTTCTCATTAAATTTACATTTAATACTCCACAATTCTTGCACATTGTAAGAATAACAGCGTATCTTTCCTCTGCAAAACTGTGTATTAATCACATTTTAGACTGAATAAGAGTAGTTTAAATGGCACAAAATGCTTTCTGCTCAAAGAATAAGAAAGTGTACTCAATTACAGTTTACACTTCTTCAATATCTCTATCAAAATTTTAAAGCCTGAGTGTCCTGAGCTGGGTTTGGAGAATTTATTGGCATAATTTTCTTCTATTTATTTTTTATCAAGATATCTCTGCAAAAGAGGATGGCAATTTTGGAAGTATAAATATGTATACAAGTATTATAAAAACAGCATATCTGTGTCTATTTAGTTTTAAGCAATATCTGGTTTTTATTATAAATGCATATAGTTAATTATATAACAACATTATAGCCCTTAGGATTCCACCTTCAAACTACTATCATGTTTTATCATGAACATTTTTGCATAGTATTACAAAATGTCAGATATTTGAAATATTTTCTAGGTTCCCTTACATCAAGGACATCTGCTTCTTAACCAGAAAGGGACAATATAACCGATACAGACAGATTTTTATAAAGTATGAAGGGTCCTTTTTAAAGTTCATACCCTATTCTTAGTAAAGAAGACTATTTTCTATCACCGCGCTTACCAGGTGGTGGCTCCCTGTCAGATTTGCTAAACTAGAGAGCTAAATACATGCATTTTGGCACAATATTCCCAGGGCACTCTCTTTTTTCATCTTTTCATTTTCTAGTATCTATCCGTTTCTGATGGAAATTACTTCAGTAAAAAAGATAATTGGTTGGGCTTTTCAGCAATGAGATGTTTGCCTTAGGTTAAGACCGTCTTAAATTAAGAGAGACAAAAACAATATGGTAACTTTCCTCTCCCACTATCTCATCATTTGTAAATGTACTTCTGTGATATTTCTTATCATTTTCAATAAAAGTCCCACTTTTATCTCTCTTCATATTGTTTTTATTTAATGCTTTTCTTTTACTCCATTCCTTCCCTCACGCTCATCTGATTTATTTCTAAAGGAATGTTCTGCAGCCTGGTATATAAAACTCAGAATTACTGTTAAGAATTTCCTCATAAAGGGCAGAAAAACACTTTATAAAAACAAAACTCTTTGGACATCATGTCTTCATCTGTAACAATATCTGCAAAAAGGAGAGGATGCAGCTCTCTAAGTATGTTCCCAGCCTATTCTATGAGAATGCTTGTATTTTATTATCTGTACAATTTTAAAATTCCTCTTTATAATTGTGTATGATCACTATGTCCTAAAATTAGTACTTTTTTCTCTTTAAGGCTCTTCTTATATTCTGGGATCTGGATCTTAGGAACTGCACCACATTCTCACTCCTGAGTGGTCTGCAGAGTATCTGCAGAACAAGACACTTCTTCTTCACTGTGCTTTGCCCACAAATGCAGTGCAGAGCAGTGTTATTAATCAACACAATGGGGAAAGGAGGAGGAAAAGGAAATGGAGAAAAGTTTGATTTTGGACATTTTGACTTTGCAATCTCTGATCTATGTAGTTTGTTAGTAACCCAGCAGAAATGAAATTAAGGATCATTTTTACTGATAACAGTAACATATACTCTCCAGAAAGGAGAATCATCTTTCTTCATTCCTCAGAATGCCAATGCCTATTACTATCAAATTTCCACTAGAAACTCAGGCCAAGAAGAGAAATTCCAGACTGAGAACATGAACTAAAGATAAACCATCTAAAATCATTGATTGCCACCAGAGAGACAGAGTTTCTGTAATAAAACAGGAGTCAAGTTTTGTGCATAACATGGCATATGAAGAACGTTGAGGTTCAGAAATATAAAATGTGATGATTGTTGTTTTGCCCACAAGCAGACATAAAAGTCAACAAGATCTCTATTCAATAACTAAACTCTTTCAAGGTATGTGGAAAATCTATCAGTCTCCAGATTCTTTGGGGGAAAGTAAGCAAATCATATGCTTTTAGTAATAATCAATATTTACTTGTCAAACAATATACTAAAACAAATCAAAATACAGTACATGGTTCTGAGCACAGATAAACATCTTAGAATTCTCAAAAATACAATAAATGTTCTATAGGATTTTTATTTAACTTATCAAATATTAATCCATTAACAAGCAGAATACAATTGGAATGATTCTACCATGTTAAAATTAATTAGATACCTTGATGATAAATCTAATTTCTTAATTCGTATTTTTTAGCCTTTAAAAGTTTTAGGTATGTAAATAAGGCATATGTGATAACTCTACTGGAAAGAAAATGACCAAACACAGTAAAATGCATACTATATGTAATCATTTAATTTCTTTCATTTATATTTAAAACACAAAGTCATAATTTATGAGTATGTTGAGTTATAAAATTTACCTTAAAAGTTATATGGAATTTTTAATTCATGTTCTCATAAAGTATTTTTATTGTGGTCATATAAGAAATACCACTTAATCCAATTATTCAACAAACCTTTACAAAATACTATATATGCCATGTGCTATGTTACTGTAGAGGACACAGCTATATACAAGATTAACATTGTTTTTGATACACCATCTGCTAAGATATTATATTAATAAAATACTACCCAGTTATTTGTAGTATATAATAATAGATTAAAATGCCTCCATTAAAAAATGGGCTCAGGTTTGCACTTTGTAACCTCACAAAGATATTTTCTCCAAGGCAAAATGGGCCCAACGTCTAGATGCTCAGGTGCTCAGCACAGCACAGCTGGGTAATGGAGGCTGATACTTTCATGGTTCTATAAGATTCTAACTCTTTCCAAGTTAATACCAGGGATGAAAAATAACTTTTGACATTCTAGTGAAAATGGGGATAGAGTAATTATTCTTGGTCTCTCCACCAAACTCAGTGACTTCCCTTCTGTGAAAGACAGGGTTCCCACTTACATCAGTGGCTCCCATGCTCATGATCCCCATGACTCCATGGTTACATCCTTTTGCATAAGTGATGGTGATTAGCAAGGAAAAAGTGAATTAACCAAGCAGAAAACTGTAAGCAGCTCTACACTCTGGAATAGTCAGGCAGTCTGCCAGGAAAACAGAAGACTTTATATGACTTCGATTAAAAACTGTGGAATTCTGGATTCATCAGGCTCTCACTTAATCTCCAGATTTTTCAGCCTTTTGCCACATACCTGTGGCCTCTGGCAATGACAACTCAGTCTTATGTCCCCTGGAAAAATGTTCATTACATTTTTCTTCCTTAGCATTGAACCTTTATCTGAGGTTCTATATTCAGCTTGATCCCCTGTGCCATAATGTAACCTATTTCTCAGGGGTTCTGTTATTAGCTTAATGAGTTGAGCAAATGCCTTATACTGGTCCAGTTTATTAAAACACTAGATGTGAAGGGTGAATCAAAAATATAATTATAGCATGTACTGTCATGAGAGCTTTTCCATTCTTTAAGTAATGAAATATTTCCTATATTTATTCCCCATTTGAAATGCAGTCCTACACCGTGCATTAGCACAAAGATTATGGTTTTAACATCACTGCAACTTCCACGATTTCCCTCTGAATTACACATTCCAAGACTCTTCGTGGCTGGTTCTTGGGAGCTCTCTGCTCCCTCTCATGGCAATCATCCAATAGCAGGCACTGTGAAAGTATGCTCAGGGATCATTTCTAAACTGGTGAGTTAAACCTAAAGCGTATGTTATGACCCAAATCCAAGGACACCTGAAGCAGGTTTTGATCTCACTCAGCATGTTGTCCAGTCAATAGGAATGCCTTTGCATCATCCATATAAAACATCAAAATATGATTAGGTGGTTTTTGTTTTTCTGCAAAGAGATGCCAAGGAAAGATTCCTTGAATGTCACACAGTAGCATGTCCAAAAAATCCAAAACAACTAATAGAGTTCTTACAGGAACTGGTTAGAAATCTCATTCCTCTCTTGTCTGTTTTCCCTTCTGGCAGATGTCAGCCCATACTATTACTTTTGGTCCATTTTTCAACTTTTGTTCTCATCCTATGTCTTCATTCCCATTTCTAATAATAGTATCGTATTATTCATCAGAGCTGAAGATACAGTTCTTCATTATTTCAGGAAAAACAATCTTGTTTTGTTGCTGAATACTTTTACTATTCCATTTCTAGCTTTCTTTTTAATTTATTTATTTTATTTTTGGCTGCCATGTGTCTTCGTTGCTGCATACAGGCTTTCTCTAATTGCAGCAAGGAGGGGCTACTCTTCATTGAGGCCCACGGGCTTCTCATTGGGGTGGCTCCTCTTGTTAAGCAGCACAGGTTCCGGGGATGCCAGCTTCAATAGTTGTGGCACAAGGGCTTAGGTGCCCCGAGGCATATGGAATCTCCCCAGACCAGGGACAGAGCCCATGTTCCCTGCACTGGCAGGAGGATTCTTAACCATTGGACCACCAAGAAATCCTGGTGCTTTTCTTTCATTCTTCTTTCATATTGATGGCCTTCTTTCCTGATGCATGAATTGCTAGATTCCTTTGCTCAGCCTTCTCTGTAATTTTCTCATGATCTTCATTTATGTTGTTGATAGCTTTCTGGCTAACATAGGCAGCTTCACTGAGATTTTCTATTTGCTCTCATAGAGCAAAGCTTGGTTGCCAGTTTTGCCTTTCCTGATTGCCTTCACCAGAGTTCCAACTAAAAGGCCACCTGATCTTTGTAGTATCTACAGTCAAAAAGCATGAAAGGGGCTGGAGTGAGGTGTGACTAGGACGCTTGGCTTCTCTCCTGCTCTCCATCTGGAATGGGGATCACAGCACTCAGCCAGTGCTCTCTGCTCCCAGCCTGGCACTGTTTCTGAAAAAGGGCAACTTAGCTGGGGCTTCCTGCTTTTTCCCTGGGACACTCGTGGTGTAGAAATATATGGAGACTGATACCCTTCAGTGTCTTGGATGCTACTATAGTCTGCCAATACCATAACCTTTGACCTTCTCTGAGTTATAGTGTTTCACTGTACTTCTCAGAATTTTAACAACTCATCTTCTTTCCTCAGTAAGTGAGACATAACTATTACATTCAAATGTACATATTAAGCCCTTTGAGCCTTGTGTCATTCTGTTAAAACAATTCATACAAAGCAACAGATGATGCTTGAAAGGCTTGTTAAGCAACACTTATTGTAACCTTTTTAAATTTCTATTTTATCATTTTGATTAACTAAAATTGCAACATGATGCAGTTTGACTTCATTTAAATGAAACAGGGAGTTGATTGTAATGACAGTAACAGCAATAATATGTAACTGACTATACAAAAATAACCACCTAGAATGAAAGTATATTGTCACTCATAAATATCTTGAGATTAAGTCATTACAAGAGACAATCACACAGTGGTATGTGTCTAAACTGGGAGTAAGAATAATTCACTTTTGTAACACAAGATTTTGTACTATTCAGTTAGAATCTCCATACCACTCAATTTCCTTACCTATAACACATATAAAATATACTGCATGACCTGCAAAGATACTTTCAAATCAACTCTGTAGTTTGAACTGTTTACTGCTTTTCTAGATTTAATAGCCATTATTTTCAAAATAGACATATGTAATACTGACATAAGAAATTTACATAGGAATGGATATATTTCAAAAGATAATTATATCCTTATTTTATTGATGCTTCAATTTGATAGCATTAATCATTATCTTGAATGCTATTTTAGATTTTGAAATTTTGTAAACCTATAAATATTTACATCCCAAAACTTGCTTTCACAAATTGATTTGTTTAATAAAGTTTCCTCTTTTTCATAAATACCTTAAGAGTTTAACATTTGTTTACTACTAAATACTACTATATACATAGTATATGTTTCCTATTTTTCAAAATTATTTTTCTACAGTGCTCCTACAGGGTGTAGAAGACAATATAGAAGTCTTTTTTTATTTGGTACCTTATGTGCAGAAATTGAATATAAGCTGAAAAAACAAGTAAAACAAGTGGTTGTTTTCTGTCTGACTTTAGGGCTTCCCTGATGGCTCAGATGGTAAAGCGTCTGCTCACAAAGTGGGAGACCCGGGTTCGATCCCTGGGTTGGGAAGATCCCCTGGAGAAGGAAATGGCAACCCACTCCACTATTCTTGCCTGGAGAATCCCATGGACAGAGGACACTGGTAGGCTACAGTCCATGGGGTTGCAGAGAGTCGGACACAACTGAGCGACTTTTATATCTTTCTTTCTTTCTTTGAAGCAAATGTTAGTGGAGAAGATAGGCCCCAGTGAGGGGAAAAATGAGACGTGTTAGAATGGTTGCTTTGGGTTTCATTTACTATTGAAACTGATTTATTTTATTAATATTATTCAGCTTCCTTTTTCTTTCTTTATCATTCAGTGAAGATATTAATCATCCTACAGGTAATGAGATCCACAGGTCAATTCTGAGCTGAATACCAACATTTTAGCAGGTAATATGGATGTTATAATAGATATTTGGTGATTTCATTTTCACACAAAAGAAAAGTGATACTCATACTAGGCATGGCATAAGGATGGCTTGTGTTAAAATTATTTTGATAAATGAAAAGTTGTTTTCTTCAACTAATTTGCAGAAATGAAAAGAAGCTATAGAATGGTGTTTCTCTTAAGAATATTGACAGTGTCCCAATATAACTGATACTTTTGGTATTGTAATTTGTTTCTAATAATCATACAAGACTACAGTGAGGAAGTTAGAGTGACCGCATATATGACCTGACAAACATGCGTACATTTTGGCCAGCTAGCTAGAGAAAGATGAAACAAAGTACATATTGGACATTCAATGAATTGCATACCTACTCAAGAATATTCATAATACTTATCTGTTTGTTTCTTTGGCTGCACTGGGTCTTAGTTGCAGCATGCAGAATCTTTGATCTTTGTTGCTGCATGTGGGATCTTTCAGTTGCGCTCCCTGCATTGGGAGCATGGAGTCCTAGCAGGGAAGTCCTTTTTTTTTTTTTTTTTAAGATTTTGTTTTTAATGTGGGCCATTTTTAAATCTTTAAAGAATTTGTTACAATATTGCTTCTGTTTTATGTTTTGGTTTTTTGGTCCCAAGGCATTGGGATCTCAGCTCCCCGACCGAGGATTGAACCCGCACTTCTTGCATTGGAGAGCGAAACCTTAACCACTGGACCACCATACACACTTTCTGTGACCGTAAAATTAACACACATCACCCAAGGTTCTGTTAGAGCTCTCTTTCAAAGTGAAAAGTCCTGCTTCATACCGTATGACACTCTTATCTACCATTTCCATACATGTTTCTGTTTAAACACTTTGATTCACTTATCTTGCCTTTTCTAGACTCCCATCCTAAATGATAATCCTTTTTCTATACTTATCCATCTACTTTTGTACATCTTTTACATGAAATGTTTTCAGATGCTTTCTCATCCTTCTTGCTTCGTGGTGCCTCTCTCAAATTACAAAATTTACACCTACTAAAAACACATCTGGAAATTTTCTTCAGAACACATTTCAAGCCAATTGATTTGATTTGTTTGATGAGGTGGTCTTCTACAGCTCAAACCTTTTAAAGTATAACTACTTTTATTCTGATTATAGCTCTTCCTTCTATTCATCTCAGTTCTATCATATCAAACTATCATCCTTCACATATTAACACATTTTTTCTGTTTTCAAGTGGGCATTCTAATATTTGCCCTCAAATAGCTCCCAGTGCGATCACAGAGTCTGAACCAAAGTCATTTTCCCATATAACACTTGTTGTAAATTTTGTTGTTGCCTCTTTTGTTTCTAAATTGTTTTCCCATACATCTCGGGGCTATATCTACCCCATAATTCTTATTTTTGTCTTACCCCCATTTTCTATAGTGACCTTCCCTCTCCCCATATAATGTAACTTTCTCTGAAGCATTAAAAACAACACATAGCCATTATCACATAAATAGTCTCCTTTTAAATTGTGCTCTTTTAATAACTGTTTACCTTTTTATTTCTTTGAAAACACTGCTGCATAAAAGAATAGAAATTGCAGATACTTTGAATCAGCTGCTGAACGATAATCAACCCCAAGTACTCTTTTTGGCCACACTGAAATCCATCTTGCTCCAGAACTGTTTATTATCAGTCCAATAAACATAATGTCTGCAATTTTGGCATTTCTTAATACTAATCCTACATTTATAAAGATTCCTCATGAACAATCTAGCCTATCTTCTGGCTTACAAATATTCTCCTTGAAACTTAACAATCTTTTAAAGTTTCCACTGTGATTAAAAAGTTAAAGAAAAAGGCATTTTCAGTTGATTTTCCATGTGATTTAGATGGTAAAGAATCTGCCTCCAAAGCAGGAGACCCAGATTCGATCCCTGGGTCAGGAGGATCCCCTGGAGAATGGAATGGCAACCCTCTCTATCATTCCTGCCTGGAAAATCCCAGGGACAGAAGAACCTGGTGGGTTATAGTCCATGGGGTCGCAAAGAGTGGGACACGACTGAATGACTAACAGACATTTTCACTTTCTTTAGTCTAACAAAACATTGAAATGTTGATATTTTCATATGATTTTTTTCAATATGCCTTAATATTTGGCACGGGGTTTTGATTTCTACAAAGTTATTATAAGTCATTCCCAGATTTCACATATATATTTTTGTTAGAAATTAGCAAAAAAAAGTTTCCCTGTGTTTCTTTTTATGAAACTTTAGAATTGACTAAGAAAACCAAAAATCTGAGTAACATTGGTTACTATGTAGTGATTCTTTTTTGTGACAAAAGAAGTAATGGTCTGAGGTCACTGCAGCTGATTAAAAACAGAACTGCATATATCAGTTGAGGAAAGTCATCAACGCAGAACTATTCAAAGCCTAGAGAAATAAATGTATCTCCTGGACTTAAGCACATGTAAACTCTAGTAATCAAGTAAATAGCCACAAATACAGATTAGAAATTAGTTCTATTAGATTTCAAAACTAATCACACATTCACAACTATTTTACTTAAAATAATAAATGGCACTCCTTACTTTTCTTAGTCTCAATATAGCCCTTTTCTCTAGACAGAAAGAAATTTTCCATTCAGAATAGCTCATAAAACTTCTTGTCTTTGTAATCAAGTTAAAACTAGAGGAAATGACTTGCTTCCATCAGCAGGATACCATTTTATTAAATTCAATCAAATGTTCTATTTACACACTTCAATCCTCAATAAAATCCAATTTTATTATTTGAAACCTATAATCTTCAGTGAAATTGAATAAGTGTATTTCACCAAAGCTGAAGTGCTCTGTTATATTAATCAGCTAGACAAGATTTTATAAAAGGTTTGGGGTTACAGAGCAAAGCCAGCATTGGTGATGGTCTATATTTTGTCAAACTATTTTAGCCTCTATTAGAAGTTAATCAATTTTTAGATCTAAAGTCAAAATTTTTAATAGATAAAATTACCCACTGGAATGAAAATGTTTGCTTTTTATCTAGCTTTTCTGTTTCACGTGAGGGGTTTTTCCTGGAACATAGAGAATATTTAATATATTTAATTTACAGAAATCCAATTAGTAGCTTTTACAAGACTAGGCATGCCTGATTATGAATTCAAAGAAAAAAACAAAACAAGAATATGGTAAATATAATTAATAAAGAAAGTACATAAAGTGCTTCAGAATGACCCTAAGTAAATTCTGCCTTGATAACTGTAAATATATCTCAGTAAGTTTAACGCACAAGGACATCGATTCAGAGCAGCCAGCATATCCTGCGTGGCTCTTCAGGCTCTCAATTAAGTCTTGTGAATGTCTCTGTGAATTCACTCTAAGAAAGTCAACTGGATATGTTTCTACTTTATCAACAGAGCAGAGCAAATAGTACTGGATTATGAGTCAGATGCCCTGTTTATAGCCATGGATTCAGAGCTAACGATCGGTACATCTTTGGGCACATGAGGCAAAATCTGAGCCTCAGCAACTATGCTACCAGTCTCCATGGCTCACCTGCAGTAGGTAAGGCTAATTGATTATGATATGCTTCATATATTCTTGCACAGTGGTCCAAGCAGCAAGTTCCTTTCAGTCTAAAGCAGCACTAATTTTTCAACTATTGCCATCCTAAGACCAGATAATTTCTAAGGTCATTACAATTTGCAAAATTTGGGACTCTAAATGCCCCAAGCAATTAATTGATGCCTAGTATTAATACCCATGGGGCTTCCCTGGTGGCTCAGATGGTAACGAATCTGCCAGCAGTGCAAGAGACCTGGGTTCAATCCCTGGGTCAGGAAGATCCCCTGGAAAAGGGAACAGCTATCCATTCCTGTATTCTTGTCTGGAGAATTTCATGGACAGAGGAGCCCGGTGGGCTACAGTCATTGGGGTCAACAAGGAGTAAAATTAACACTCATAATGACTCAAGGCTCTCAGCTTCCTAGATAATCCTAGTACTATTTACAAATGTTTTCTGGAGCTTCCTAGCTCAAGACCTCTTAATCTGACTTAGAAGGCTAGCTTCTGATTAACAAACCTGAAGTTGACTGGGAATCTATATACATATACAGATTATCTGTCATATAACATATATACACATACACACATAGTTTCAACTGAAATATTTATAACAATGCTGAAGTCGTTTATTTCAATTGGCAGTGAAGGATAATTTTGCAATGTTTATGAATGATATGTAATGAAGAAAGAGAATTACGTAATAAGATAGAATGTCTTTTGGCTTTGAGAAATGTTTTTTGGAATCATTACTCTGTGCAGTAGAATGGTGGAAATGTTATTCTGAACTCAAGCGATCTCCTTGACTATTCATCTATCTTTTAACCCCCTTTAAAACAGAAAGTGATTAAACGTGATATGTGACAAAACATCCAATTAAATAAGTCTTGTTCCATATAATATAATTTAAGCTTGGCAAAGTGCACTAAGGAGGGCAGTGTGCATTTCGCTGGATTTAAACTTAAGAGATTTATCAAGAAGCCCTATGATAGATTAGAAAGGGCAATATACTTGAAATTAAAATACAATGATTCAAATTATGTTGCTGACCAATGAGGTAACAGATTTAATATTGATTTTTAATATAAAGTTGTATGAGAGCTTTTATCTTTACAAAAAATATAGATGTAATTATAATAATGAGACCACAATGTAATATATATTTTATATAAAATATATTACATTATATATATATATATAAAACTGGTCAGTGAATACTCAGTTTGCTCTTTGTCACAGTTTTACTTTACACAGTAAAAAGTAACTGTAAGGAAACAGAATTTATCAGTAGATTTCATTCCTTACACATGGCAGTAGGTTTACAAGGCCTTTGACTATAAAGTTAACAAGACTGATCTATGTGACACTTTCCAACAATTTAGTGATAGCCCTTTAACAGTAGACGTAGAGTAAAAGTAAATTGTTCAAAAATGATTTCCATGATGAGAACCCTGTCTTCCTTTCTTCTAAAAAAATTGTTGATGAAATATTTTTATGATTCTTCTCTCCAGGCCTCTTTCCAACATTTATAGTGGTGCCCTTTACAGAACATTCAATTGCTTCTTTCTTCCCTCTAAGGCAAAATAGACAGTCAACTATGGAACAGGATATCACAAAATTTTCCAAAATATATTTATTTAGGTATGGGAAAGTTTGGGTATAATAAAATTATTATTTTTATAACATATGCTCTCAGTTTATGCATGCATGTTTGCCTATGTACGAATTAAGTTGAGGTATTATACCATAAAAACATGAAGGCATTTGGTTCGGTGAGTAAACTTGCAAAATGATCAGAATACATGGTAGGTAGTATGAAAAAGAAAAATAATATGGTGTATTTTCTTAAAACATTTTAATTTCAGTTTAACTATATAATAGCTATCCATGGTTTTTTGAGTTGTGACTAGACAGTTTCAAATCCTTTTTTTAACAAAAAAATTATATTCAAAGAATTACAACACATTATTGTATACACTAGCATATTCAAAGTGCTATTAACAATTTATAAGTTATTGCTGTTAATAATGAGACTGTTGAATCTTCAACTATTGTGTTCTTGTGGGTTTTTCATACCACAACAAGCTAGAAAAAGCTATTAATAAAAAATTCACTTGTCCATAATTTGCTGTATTCCCAAGGCAAAAATAAGTAAAATAAGGGATAATTTTTAAGAATATATCTTTAACTAAATACTATGTTTAGTTGTATTATGTATACACCAGGATAAAAAAAAAAAAACTACATTGACTGGTATTTTAAGGGAAAATTGTACCATTAATCTTGTTAGAAACTCATGTATAGCTTATAAAGTGTTAAAATACTATGGCACAGGTATACGAAACCTTTATCATAAATAATAAACCCCACCTTATACCAGTCAGATGACTATCATTAAAAAGTCTGCAAGTATCAAATGCTGAAGAGGATGTGGAGGAAAGGCAATCTCCCTACACTGTTGATGGGACTGTAAGCTGGTGTAGCCACTATGGAAAACATTATGGAGCTTCCTAAAAAAAAAAAAAAAAGAATAAAATCGCCAATGATCCAACAAACCCACTCTTGGGCATATAATCAAAACAACTGACTCAAAAAGATACATACACTGCTGTAGTCACAGAAGCACTATTTATAATAGCCAAGACATGAAAACAGCTGAAATGTCTATTGACAGATGAATGGATAAAGAAGATGTGTATGTATATATATATATGTGTATATGTATATATACACACACATATATATATATACACACACACACAATGGAATATTAATCAGCCATAAGAAATGAAATAATGCCACTTACAGCAATATGGATGGACCTAGAGATTATCATATTAAGTGAAGTATCAGAAAGAGAAAAATGCCATATAACGTCACTTCTATGTGGACTCTAAAATACAACACAAATGAACATACCTATGAAACAGAAAAAGGCTCACAGAAATAGAGAAGAGACTTGTGGTTGCTAAGGAGGAGGTGGGATGGGAAGGGAAGGATTGGGAATTTGGAGTTAGCAGACGTAAACTATTATATGTGTGTGTTAGTTACTCAGTCACGTCAGACTCTTTGTGGACCCATGGACTGGAGCCCACAATGCACCTCTGTCCATGGAATTCTCCAGGCAAGACTACTGGAGTGGGTTGCCATGACCTCCTCCAAAACTATTATACACAGAATGGATAAGCAGCAGGGTACTACTGTATAGTACAAAGACTATATTAAATATCCTCTGATAAACCGCAATGGAAAACTAACATGAAAAAGAATATATAAATGTATAACTAAATCACTTTGCTATATAGCATAAATTAATGCAACATTGCAAATCAACTATACTTAAATAAAATGGAAAAAGTAAACCCCTGTTCCCAAAGCACACAGAATATGAATATTTTTATTAAGATAACTTTGCCTGTGCACATTCAGTTACACAATCCAATGTGCTCTCTCTCTTCCCAACATGCTGAGGTTGACACTGTTTTTTAAAATCATACTGATGTTGCATATGTACGTATAACTTGTAGTATCATCAACCTAATTGTGATTCCACATACTGTCTCTTGTTTTCCTCTCCAAACTCTGTGGCCTAGGTAAAACTCCTATGTAAAATAAGAGGTAGAACATAAATAGTCTCAAAAGAAAAAAAAAGGTAAATATGTGAGGTGATAGATACGTTAACTCAACCCTTTCACAATGCATAGTGTGTATGCATGTCAAACCATCACATTGTACACTTTAGATGTCTTACAATTTTGTCAAGTATGCATCACAAAAGCTGAATTAAATAAAATAAGAGGGAATATGTGCAGAAGAGTTTAAATGACTTGGTCAATGACAGAGACTCATCAGTGACTCATGTTAGACAAAAAGTCTTCCTTCTCTCCTCACATTATTCCTTTCCGCTCTTCTCTCCCTCCCTTCCTTCTTCACTGAGGAATCATTCATGTACTTGGCACCGGTATCAGGTGCTGTTAAATGCACAGATAAATGAGAACCTCCAGAAAATTATTTGATCTATTGCCAGCTCCTCTTTGGTAAGTGACATAAAGCACCTGAAATGCAGGACTGAAGGCCCTGGCTCATCCACAGATGAACTGGTCAGACTCAAACAGAAGAGACATGCCTTTAACAAATATGAAGATTCAGACAGAACTCATAAGTCATGCTAAGTATGATGGCTGACAAAATGGTATGCATATTACAAGCATCAGTATGTAAAGTCTGTATGAGTAGGAATTGATCTGCTAAATGTACAATGAGGCAGATATGTTTCATTGATAGGATAAATAAATATAAATTAAGTCAGACCTATTATTTAATTTCTGGAAAGATTTCTACACAACTAGGACATGGGCCAGCATATATATATATATACACACACAAAAACACACACTTATGTGTTCACATCCTAATTTTCAAAATAACGATTTTCTTTTCTAGCATGTTTCCTTTAACTTAGGATAAGGCCTTTGTCAATAAAGAAAGGACTCACACACCTACCTGAACAAATTTATTTAAAATGATATTATCTGCTATTTGTCTTATTTCATATTGCCAGTTTCCACTGAGTGCTAATAAGTGCTTGCCATTGAAGGGGTCTGCACTTAACATCTGTCAGTGGCATCCAGCAACAGTACCTGCAGGGAACTGTCAGGGAGATTGTTATTCTCCTTTGTAACACCCTGAATCTGTTTCACATCATTTACATACAGATAGTTACAGGCATTCATCATTTCATTATGCTGACAACTTCACTATTCTGATGTATAATGTCTCTTTAAGGATCCTCAAAAACTACAATATTCCTGATTTATGACTGCTTAACTGAAAAATTATACAAATTGGCAAAAAAAATCCGCATAATGTATTTTCATTTTTCCTCCACATTACACTTATATGTAACAGTGACTCATGAGTTAAGATCATGTATCTTTGACAAAAGAAATGATAAGAATTTGACTATGTTTTAGTACCACTGAGGTTTATATGCACAACTAAACTTTCTTGTAAAACTGAGCTGACACAAAAAAAGTAGCAAATTAAAATCCATCCTTTTTTTCCCCAAGACTGGACAACCACTTTTAATATTATCAGAAGTGTGATAAGGTTGCTTAAATTGAAGTTTATTACCCTAATATTTTTCCCGTTTGTAAATAAATATGAAGAACTTGATACCAAAAAGAATTATATCAAGAAACAAAGAAGGTAGTAAAGAAAGAGAAAAAAAAAAAAAAACAGAAATAAACTGAAATGGGGACAGAAGCTTAGAAAGAGGGGGAAGTTGCTGATTCTTTCACTGTTTATTAACGTATAGGGTCCTCTTGGGATGGCGGTTCTAAGAAGGTGTCACTAGCCTTGTTTCCTAGTCTCTTAAAAGTTATACAATGAGGTATCATTTCACACCAGTCAGAATGGCTGCTATCCAAAAGTCTACGAGCAATAAATGCTGGAGAGGGTGTGGAGAAAAGGGAACCCTCTTACACTGTTGGTGGGAATGCAAACTAGTACAGCCACTATGGAGAACAGTGTGGAGATTCCTTAAAAAACTGGGAATAGAACTGCCATATGATCCAGCAATCCCACTGCTGGGCATACACACCGAAGAAACCAGAATTGAAAGAGACGCGTGTACCCCAATGTTCATCGCAGCACTGTTTACAATAGCCAGGACATGGAAGCAACCTAGATGTCCATCAGCAGACGAATGGATAAGGAAGCTGTGGTACATATACACAATGGAATATTACTCAGCCATTAAAAAAATACATTTGAATCGGTTCTACTGAGATGGATGAAACTGGAGCCCATTATACAGAGTGAAGTAAGCCAGAAAGAAAAACAACAATACAGTATACTAATGCATATATATGGAATTTGAAAGATGGTAACGATAACCCTATATGCGAGACAGAATAAGAGACACAGATGCATAGAACAATTTGATGGACTCTGAGGGAGAAGGTGAGGGTGGGACGTTCTGGGAGAATAGCATTGAAACATGTATATTATCATATGTGAAACAGAACACCATTCCATGTTCGATGCATGAGACAAAGGCTCAGGGCCAGGGCAATGGGATGACCCAGAGGGATGGGATGGGGAGGGAGGTGGGTGGGGGGTCCACGAAGGGGAACATATGTAAACCCATGGCTGATTCATGTCAATGTATGGCAAAAACTATTACAATATTGTAAAGTAATTAGCCCCCAACTAAAATAAATAAATTCATAAAAAAAAAAGTTATACCATTGAAGGTGATGAAAAGTGATCTATTTATTAATTAAAAATCATTTCCCCAAAGAAACTGGTTGTACCCCAAACAGGTGAGTGCTAAAAAGTATAAATTATTCACATGCTGCCAGCTTCTGCAAAAACAGGAAACCTTTGAGTACAGAGTAAATCATATTAGACTGAACACTACATACAGTGAAGACAGATCTTTACTCTCAGAAAAGCTTATAAATCAGTGTGAGTAGGACATACAGAAATAGAACAAAATTTCAGAACTGGCATCCTTAGATTTGATATTAGTGTCTCAAGTTTACTTTCCATTCAGCACATCTGAGATTATTTATAGATTTCAATTTCTGAAAGAACAGAAAAGCAGGATGAATTAACCCAAATCATCAGAAAAAGAGTGGTTCAAGTTAAACAAAAGAAAGCACAGAACGGTTCTCATGTACAAGTGAGAGGATTACACATAGACATCCTAATAAAAGGCACATAGTATATACACACATACCCCATACAGAAAAAGTTCATTTATAATATATACATAAGAAAATTAGTTCTATTACTCTAAATTTATTTTTTTATTCCCTAGCTTGATTAGTCCCTTTCAAATTCATGATGAATTACCTTTGGTTATATCTAAATATGTGACTTACCCACAGAGAAAATAACCAAAGTCAAAAGAAAAAATGCAACTCTTCAAGTATTCTTAAATAGAAATAATTCAAAAAATATCTAAGTCCATTTAGCATCATTCACAAAAAGGGTTTATAAATTCTTTAGTAACTACACAGAAGGAGATAGTGATGGTTTTCCTACTCTTTGCGTGTTAGAACTGTTTTAGACAGGTTTTTTATCATCACTTCAAGGACCATATAGGGCTTCCCTGGTGACTCGGACAGTAAAAAATCTGCCTGCAATGCAGGAGACCTGGGTTTGATCACTGGGTCAGGAAGATCCCTTGCAGAAGGGAATGGCAACCCACTCCAGTATTCTTGCCTGGAGAATTCCATGGACAGAGGGCTACAGTCAAGGGGGTCAAAAAGAGTTGGACACGCCTGGGCGACTAAACAACGACAATGAAAGGACCATATTAAACAGTCAATTCCTTTGCTAAAGAAAGAACACTTGTTGTATTTTATATTTCAGTAGTATAAGATTGCCAGCTCACCTACAGAAAAACAAGCTATACCTCACTATATATGTGTGTATATATATATATGTGTGTATATGTGTGTGTGTGTGTGTGTGTGTGTGTGTGTGCGTGTGTGTGTGTATGTATATGCATTGCCAAACAAATGTATAGAGTTTTAGGACATAAAAGGTTTTATTTCCAAACATCTTGGAATTGAGCAGATGTTTATAATTTTAGGACAAATGGAGTCCTGACTTCTAGTTTTCTTTCATTCTTTTTAAAAAGGGATAAGTGCTTAAGTCAACTAAGCAATATGGTATTATCTCCCTGATTCTCATATTTTAGATTTGCCTCAAGAAATATCAACCACTTCCCTTTTATTCTAGTCTCACGTGATGTGCTCATCTACAGAGCTCTGCATTTCTGAGGCCAACCATAACACCAAATCTTACCATGAGGTCTCCCTGTAAATCATTTTCCCATACATTGTAACACCTAATTTTCACAATAACCCTCTTAGATCAACATTATTTTTATCCACATGTTAACAAGGAGGAAACTGAAGCTATGAGAGATTAAAGCGCATCACCAAAGAACTGTGGAGGAAGGGGGACGGTCCCTGACGCCAAGGCCTGCATCTCAATCTGAGACCACTGCAGGAACCGTGCCTTCAGTCTTACTCCCCTTGCATGCATCTTCACTTCTCTCTCTCTCTCTCTTTCCTGGTTATTCTAAGCTTCATCTCACTCTAATTAAAAAGAGAAATTAAAAAACATCCAACTACTAACCCAAGAGTCAAAGAGCAGTACGAAAGCCTACCTTGATCCCATGAGCTCCCTCCCTGCTGCCTCTCCATCGCTGAGTGTCCAGGCCCTTCCATCCCGATGTGGGCCTCCCGCTCTACCCTGCTGACCAGCACAACTGTGTCCTATTAAGCAGGGAGCAGTTCCCAGGGAGGTTTCCCTCTGACCTGAATCGCTCTCTCTTTCGCAGTGGGCTCATCTCCACTTCTTTCTCTTTAGAGCTGTCCTGACGGACTTTTCTAGCCCTGCTCCGACCTTCCCTTTGATGCCTTTGTGGTTTCCTTTTCTCCACGCTCTCACTGGAGACCCACACTCCCCAGACCCCATTTCTCTTCCAATCGGTGATTTACATACTTAAACTGTCTGCAAACTACCTTCACCTGGTAGTTCAATGGGTTCCTGCATCCTCAAGATTCCCAAAGCAAAGATTACCTTTCTCAAAACCTCCCCTTATACCATTACCTCAGTGTAAGGCATCATTCATCAAATAAAAACGAAAAACCGCCTGGGACATTTTCTTGTTTCTCCTCCCTGGAGCTCTAGTTCACTAACACTCAATGTAAAACAATGTACTGAGACATTCTCGACTTGCCTCCTCCAAGTGTTCATCTTTGGTCTCCAGCCAACCCTTGTCTGCATTCTCAGCCTCTCCTGTTTTGCTCTCTGCTTGATTTATTCTCGCTTGACCACTTCCCACAGGAAACAAGTGCCTCTTTTCACTTCTCCCCTAACATTTTACACATATCTCAAGCCTTGGGATATTTTCAAGTAGAAGCAGAATGCAATGACTTAAGTACGTAGCCTCTGAACTCAGCTTCACCACTTACCAGCAGACAGGTTACTTAACCTCTCTTAACCTTACTTAATCGTTGTTCTCACATCCACAGATTGGAAGACGACCATAGTACACAAGTAAGTGAGCAGCAGGGAGGATAACGCAGTGCATTTTTAAGCTGGTGTAGACTAAGCATGCTGCAGTGTTGTTACAATACTGTTTGTAGAAATAATGTTTTCTCTCTGGACTCCCCAGCAGAAAAGCACTCCTTGAAGAGGACATTTATTTTAGTATCACCAACATTTCACACCAAGCAGAGTCAGAGCCTCTTTATGTTGAAATTCATTGGATAAGGCTATTGAGACAGTATTCTAAATAAAAGACCAATTTTATTGGATGTGACTCCCTAATTTAAACTCAAGCTGAGTTCAGAGGCCATGCTTAAATATACTTAGCAAGTAAGATGATAACCAGTGAGGGGTTCCACTTCAGACCCAAACCCTCTGCATACTGTGTGCTTTTTCAGGCTTGACCACAGGCTTTGTCTGGGAGGCCTCAAAGGGGAAAGCCCCCTGCCCACCCCTCACCGGGCATGGCCAGAGGTCTCTGGAAGGAGTTTCAGGCCCCCTGGACAACCTTGTTCTTACACACATCACATTCCAAAACATAGTTTGGAGCCCTCCTTAGCTGGGGTGTTTGGCAGAGATGGGGATTTCTCCAAATGATTTTCTTGCTTACATATTTACAGCAAGTGATTAAAGGCTTGACTGTTACTTTCACTCTGGGTTACTGTCTTCACTGACAATTCAGACACCTAGCAGCTCTGCTCTATCCAGCTCATCCCTTAAGAACTTAGGAAGAACTGGATGATGCGAAGAGGTTGCAAAGGGAGAATATTCAGGAGAACAATATTTTGATATTTCCATTTTATAGGAGGATATAACCCTGTGGTGTCCATGGTTTATACCTAGGATACTCTCAGATTAGCCGTTGAGATTTTGTAATGCAGTTACAGCTTATTCTATAGGGGACCTGAAGTCTTTGAGGGCAGAGTTAGGGATAAAGGTTGAGTCAGAAATACACAAGTTCCAGAATATCCTGTTTCTTTGTTCCATTTTTGGAGCTTGTGTCTGTGATGTCACTAATTCAGACGTGATGGAGCCACCCCAAACACGAATGACTGAAGGAAAAAAATTGGATAACCTGAGAGCAGATGTGTAAATACATGTGTTTTGGTCACACAAGCATAAAACAACAACTTCTTCAAGTTTCTAGAGGAACTTATTTCAGAGTGAAAGCTAAAGATTTAAGAATGTATCACATCCTTCCATCACCATAGGCTTAAAACTGTCTAGATTTAGAGAATGGAAGTGTAGATGTGTTGATCAGTCGGATTTAGCATTTTGGTTTAAACCAGTTTTAATCGGACACTTCTAAGAACAAGGGTCTCACAAGTAGAGTTAAAAGGAGACCAACCATGTGTGCACCAACTGCATTCATTCCTCACTGAGGAGCGGTGACCATGCACACATTTCCAGAAGAACGGTCTCCAGCCTCGGAAGCACTGGCAAGACGGGACTGTGATCGTTCTCATTGTATAGTAAAGGGCACTGTATGAAGCTGAGAAGTGATGAAGGTCTTCAGAAACCTCCTATAGCACTTTCTACCAGAGTACGTTTAGTGGCTACACTGTTAGCCTCATTTGAATCTAAAATAAAGTTACAGTAAAAGATAGGAAATCAAGGAATTCACCTTTGAACATAGGTCATCTCTGAGACTCATTTTTGCATCTTAGGTTTTTCCATGTTATGTCTCCAGTTCTACTGATGGTGTTCCTCAGTTTTCTCTAGCAATGTGTCAAATGTTAATACTTCAAATTTTCTTTAAGAAAGAAATGCAAGTACTGCTGCCATGAGGTTAAAATGTGTTCCTTAATAACTGAAACACACTCTGTAGCTGTGCCAACTAAAGCTCCTTTCTAAGTATAGAACTTCTATAATAAGAGCCAAAATCTAAAAAGGAAAAAAAAAAACAAACATTGGAAACATCACTAAGTATGAAAAGACCATATCCTTTGGACCTTAAATAGTATGAAAAATCTCAGTAAGAACTAGAGTTAATTATAGTTTATCCTTCACTGTGTTGTTTATTTAAATGGAAATCTTTCTTAAATTCATAAATAATGTAGTTTTCCTTAAAATATTATCATCATGTGTATGGAACATTACAAATATCTTTTAACATTAGACTCAAAGACAAAAGTAACTGATTCAAAACATATGGTTTATCACTTAGATGGCTTTCATTTCTTCAACATTAAGTCTAGTCATTTAATCCTAAAGTAAAGATTTTTGTTTTCAGAAAAATTACCTAGAGTATGGCACAAATTATCTGCCAAATAGAGCAAACAGGAACGTGGAAACTGCTGAAGTCTAGGGTAAGTTAAATACATGTACTTAAGGAAGAAATAAACACCAAAAAACCTGCTTTCACTAAGCAAATATCACAATGAACTATCTTATATATTAATACCACTAGAGGGCTTAATACGTTTTGCTTAATAAAAAGAAGTTCTTTTTCAAAGTTGTCTTCTTGTTATAAATGAACTTCTATATACTTATCCTTACAATCATGTTATAAAAAAAAACATTGATACAAATTATATACAAACATGCAAAACAATAATAAAGTGATTAGATCAAAGAAAATTTTATAGACTAAATACCGTTTTAGGCAATTTAAGTCTGTTAAATAAACTGTATGGCTTCAAATATCACTTATTCTTAAATGACACATATTATTTCTGAAAATTTGTATTTAACAACATGGTTCTGATAAATGGCCTGTGCTATTTGTAAGGAAGATTAATAGTTTTAAAGCAGCCTACAAATTTCTTTCAGTCACTAGTCACCAACAATATAAATTTATCTTCATTCAAGGTAGTATCTATATTTCAAAGGAATATTTATGTTCATGAAAACTTGTCTATGATTCTAACTTAGACAAATTATATTATGGAAGACATTAAAAATAACTCTTTAAATTCTTTCTTTAGTTGAACAAGTCACACATTTAATAAATTTGATTTTTGTCTTGAGTGGTAATTTATCTTTAAATCAATCCCATTATTCAGTTATATAGTGAATATAAACTTTTATGAGATGAGAGAATAAAAATTATGACTCAACTAAATAAAACAAGTCTTACACTGATTTTAAAACCTCTACTTACCCATTTAAAATATGAATTAGTCCCGCTGCCCCAATTCTTGGTGGTGGGTAAAATAATACTACAAATAAAAGGTTCACATTTTGAAGTGGAAAACCTAAGTTATCACCACATATATGAAATAATACCTCTGTAATTCTGAAAAAAACTAATGAAATACAAGTTGTTTCATTCACAAGGAATTTCCCAAACTCTAGGCTCAGATTTGTGAGGAAAATATTAGATGTTACAGGATATTAAAAAAAAATCTTCCATTATCTGAATACACTTTCTGATTAATAACACAATGCAAAACTTGCATCTTGTCACAGTCAAGACATGTATGCGGGTGAAGGTGCTTCAGTCATGTCCGACTCTGGGAAACTCTATGGACTGTAGTCTGCCAGACTCCTCTGTCCATGGGATTCTCCAGGCAAGAACACTGGAGTAGGTTGCTGTACCCTCTTTGTAACCTGAATGATGGGTGTCAAAATTCGTTATTGTCTGTTTTGCATGGACCTGACCAGTCAGAAGCTCATACTCATGAGCTCTGAGTACCATCTGAGATTGCTGCATATAATTCCAAAAGCTAAAGAAACCCTAGTTGCCTGCGGGTTTTACTATTAAATGCAATCACCCTGAATTTCCTGTGGAGGTTATGTTTTGCTGTGTAATTCACAGGGCCATCAAAGACATTGCCACCTAAGAGCTATAACCTGCCACCTTTATTCCACCAGCAAATGGCTATCACTTCCACCTCTTTACCAATCATACTAGCACTTACCCGTGAATTGCAGCAGACTGCTGTGAAATACTATGTGGAAAATGCATTTCTTCAGTTATATGACCAAATCAAGCCCTCAGGTCAGTTTATAAGGCTTTTACAAAGGTTTTTTCTTGTCGTTGCTGTTTGTTTTATTCTTTATGAATACAAGAGTTTTACATAATTAAATTGTACATGCTGTGAATAAAGCGGTTTTGATAACTTAATTAGCTATAGATTAAGCATTCTAATAGCTGAACTTGGTGTAATTATTACTGATAGTTTGCTAAATTTACAAATATCATCCCAAATTTAAGCAGCCTGCCTCATAAAAGTTTCTCACTCTGTATTTTTCTAACCTGTATCTAATAATGTATTGATTAGTCATAGTAACATGATCATTCTTCTCAATATATTTTTATGAATATCTGACTTTCTAGTCAGAAAATTTTTATACTACTCAATGTATTCTGGCAAAAATCACCATGACAAGGTAAAAAAAAAATCATATTACCCCTCACTTTACTTTTGTTTTCATCAAATATGTGTTTTATAATTAAGTCCTTCCATATTCAGGATTATTGTTTTCTTTCCAAGTTACTACGCTCTCGTCACAAGTGTTTCCGCAGTCTGCAGTATCCCCCCATTACTGCTCCCACACTGTATATGTTACTCCTAAATCTGTTAACACGCCCCCCACTCGACACTGTCAAGGCCAAAAATTAACATTCTACTTTCATTTGAAAATACTTACAGTAATACACTTCCTGTAACGATCTTAATGCTTCATCCAGAAAAAGTCTCACACAAGACGAATATCCAGAGGTTATTTTTATCTTCTTTCTCTAATTTACATTATCACTTCATTCAACTCTGAAAAATAAAAAAATTCAAACTGTCTTACTATTAAATACACTGACACAATTTCAATGTAAAACAACAAGAAAATGGTAGAATATTTTCCTGAACATAATAAATTTCTTAAGACTGGCAAACATATCATTAAAAAGTTTTTAAATGTAATTTATATATGATACAAAAAATCATTAGGCCCACCAAACATATATTAAGATGTGCATTAATTCATGCCCAGTAGTACTTCTTTTACTTGCCCACTAAGAGATGAATCTTCACATACAGAGTGATCTTAATCACATATATTTCTATTAAAAAATAAAGTGTATTTAGGATACTAAGAAAGATGGAAATATATTCTTTTTGTTTGCTTGTTTCAACAGTTACATGATTACATAAAATTGACCTAGAATATTTTGATGAATTAATAAACTAGCTTTTGGTATTGAAGCAGTCATAGGGAAGTCAATTTTATCCTTCTACATATAATTAAGGGATGCATAATCATATTATGTTTAACTAAAAGAATATGTATTCAAATATTGTGAGAGATCTGTTAAAAGAATTTACACAAATAAAGTTTCACATTTCTACAGCAAGCTGACTCTAGAGGAAAAATATCTGGGGATATCATCAGATTCAGTGCTCTCCAGTCTGCAAAGGGAGAGGAACAGACTTGTTCCTCTTGAACAAGGAACAATTAAAATCAAACCAAATGGAAAGGACTTCCAATGCAAAGTCTCTTTAAGGCTACTGATATGTTTTAAGCTGTCTTCATGGAAATAAACTTAATATCTAGTAATGAAAACTGTTAGGTTTCAAGATACCATTGCTTAATTAAAAAAAAAAACAAAAAACATTATAAGTACAAATGCATTAACACCCTTGCCTGCACCTCCCAAATTAGAATTTTGTGGATTCATGTTTGTCACAGGGAGTAATAGCAGCAGAAGTCCCCTAATGTGACCCTTACAATCGCACTCACTGTGAGGGGAGGCAGCTTAAAGAATAAATAATTTGATAAAAGACCTGCATCTCCCCACCTCCTCCAATAAAAATCTCTAGCACCAAATGCAATTACTGATGTCAGTCAATAGTAGCTTTAACTGTTGGTAAACCACCTCCTTTCTGATTGGTTAGTATATCCAGCCTGATTTTTAATACCTCCTTTGTCTCTGGTACATTATTTATTTTTTCCCTTCCTGGTTGTTTAATTGTGAATCCTTTCTATTAAGGAATTTCAAAGGATAATTTTATATACTGGTAATAATTCTACATAAAATTCAAGACAAAGAATTGATTGTAGATTCAAGAATTTTATTCAGGAGTATTTTCAGTTGTAAGTGCAAGTTTCCTTTTTATCTGTTCACTTTTCTGTCTATGAATCCCATAATGTATGCATTAGCTCTCTGTTACTTCCCTTTAATTTCTCATATCCTTTCTAGTAACATCTATATTTATACTTATCCTATCTTATTTTTTGATAAATATTTCGAAAAGTATTTCATCATGTCCCAGCCAATTTTTGCAACTGAAAAATTTATTTATTTTGGTTTCATTTTAGAACTTTTTTTTGTACGTTCTTTATGCTTTCAGTATTTTCCCCTAGAGTCTGACTGCTTGATCTTCATTTCCTTCTGTTGCATTAGAATCTCTTTGTTACTTTGATTTCTTCCTTATGCTCTCACATTTTAGAAATAATATTTTGCTTTAACACTTACGGGACTCTGAATTGTCAGAACTTTCTCACATTGTCTTGCATCACTTAAGATAGATGTTTTTCACCTGTTCACTTAAGCAACTTAACTACTCTTGCTTATGTTGTGAGCATGAGGTTACTATATACAGATATGATGATCTTTTTTCAATTGCTGAAAAGGACCATTCAGTGACTGAAATAGTACATGTGTATGTGTGTGTGTGTGTGTGTGTGTGTGTGTGTACAAATGTCTGTAATTGCCACTGAATGTCTTTAATACCAACATTCTCTCAAAAATGTTATTATATTTGTGTTGTTGATTAAGCCCAGTTTCTCATTTTGCTTATTCCTCTATACAATCAGTATAGTATATACTGCATCATGCAGTCAATCCTTTAAGTCATAAAGTCACTCAAGAAATATAAGCTGAACCACTGACCAGATGAACATTTTCTGCATTTGATCTGACAGTGATGATCACTGGTCCCTCCCTTACAACATTTGATGAATACTGTGCAATATATAATAGCTAACCAGGAAGTCTGTGTGGAAATCCTTCTTGACTGATGACTGAGAATGTATGTGCTAGCTTTCAGGGTATTATGATTCAGTTTCCATTAAGTTTGGTATACTGCTGCTGCTAAGTCGCTTCAGTCGTGCCCGACTCTGTGCGACCTCATAGCCGGCAGCCCACCAGGCTCCGCTGTCCCTAGGATTCTCCAGGCAAGAATACTGGAGTGGGTTGCCATTTCCTTCTCCAATGCATGAAAGGGAAAAGTGAAAGTGAAGTCGCTCAGTCGTGTCCGACTCTTAGCGACCCCATGGGCTGCAGCCTACCAGGCTCCTCCATCCATGGGATTTTCCAGGCAAGAGTACGGGAGTGGGGTGCCATTGCCTTCTCCGAAGTTTGGTATACTATGCTCATGCAAATGTACAAATTCTAAGTGGGTGAATATTTAAGTTGAAGCTGCTCAAGGATTCATTGTCATGATTACTGGAAACCAACAACAGTGC
Organism: Giraffa tippelskirchi; assembly: GCF_054371585.1. NCBI lineage: Eukaryota > Metazoa > Chordata > Mammalia > Artiodactyla > Giraffidae > Giraffa > Giraffa tippelskirchi. The sequence goes on from NC_137282.1 coordinate 32,726,869, forward strand.
TATGAGAAACATTCATGAGGGTTATTAGAAAAAGGAAACCATTATTACCCAAACTGTGGCAAAATTACAGTCAATCCCTGACCAGTTTTGAAAAACTTTTTAATCCTGATATTTCAGTCCTACTTGGAAGTGATTTTTGATTGTTTCGGAAGCTTGGAGTAGGATACTGGTAGCAATATTTATTGCCGTGACCCAATAGAGGAATTTCATATAACATCACTGCACTAATTTTTTTCAATATCAGATATCACTTTTCTAGTTAAGACAATAACCTTATAATGAGCTGGTGACCTGCTGGAGAATACAGAACTGTAAGCTTGAAGCCAAACACTAAAAGGACGGGGAGAGGGAGATGGCAATCCTTCCGTTCGACATTCCGGTCGCGTTCACGCCTCCGCTCACTCTCCCCCGTGCTCTGGCTTGTGAACCTTGCGCACTGGCTTTCTTTTAGCATGTGGAAAGCAGTCAGTGAAAGTCAGGTCCCTTTTGCTCTTAGCAAGGACTCTCATTCTCAGCCTTCTCTTCTATTCTTGGTGGACAACATCTTTCTGCCCCACAGGAATGGTCGACAATAGAACTCAATTGCCTCCTGAATGCCTATGCCACCCTGAACCAAAAAGGCTCTTAAAATTTCATGGGTTGAGAAAGAATAGTATATAAACTTCAAACATATGCCATATTTAGAAGATCTGTTTTTATGACCAAAAAACAAAACAAAACAAAGACAAAACAGAGTAGGCTCTGAAAGACATTATTTATAAACCAAATATCTGAGCTCAAAACTCATGTATCTTTCTGCAGCTGTTCCTCAACCAAGGTTTTTTGCACAAATAATCATCAAGATGATTAATTGAAGAAATTAGCTATTGTTTGTCACCAGGCTGATATTGCCCATCCTTCCCCATTTGATTTATTCAAACAAATTACTTAGAAGGCACTTGACTATATTGGCCAACATTTTATATTACTTTATTAGTTGTTTATTTCAATGTTTCTTTTCTTTACAGATCCATATAGATAAGTAGGTCTTTATGTGCCCCAGTGATATTTTTCTGTGTTAAATTTTCTAAAGTTAGTATTCAGACATTAACAAATCTGTAATTTGTGGAACAAAAGAGGTTTCTGGGTTTGTTGTTGGTTTTTTTTTTTTGGCCAGAGAATTTTAAAATTAGAAGGCTCTATATTATAGTATAGGAAATTCACATGTAAGAAAGAGGTCAGATTTCCAGGACATATTTGGGTATAGTATATAATCTGCTGTAACAATATTCTCAATGGTATTTAAATTTCCAGAATATTTAACTAAGGTATCTACATTTTGGCTTTATTGTATTTTGGTAAACATGTCTGGGAACCAAGCCACCACTGAAAACACAAATAATGGTCAGAGATGAACAGTGCATTCTGATTTCCACTTTGGGATTCAATATGCAGAGAACAATACTGTCCATTTACCCCTAACACCCCACACTCATTGTTACCTTGCAGAGTGTCTGCCTCACTCTCACACACTGAATCCACAATTGGAGCCACTAGATATTTGGCTAAAAATGAACACATAAATGTGCATGACAATAATAGAAAAGAATAGTAACCGACACTTACTAATTGCTCAATATATGTCAACACTATATATCAATTCTTCACTCATATATGAGACAAGGAATATCACTATCATCTTCATATTACATATTAGGGAAACAAAGCTAAGAAATATTAAGTTATTTTCTTAAAGCACATATGTGCTAGTAAAAAGTCAAACCACTTTCATGATGTTAATCTTACATTCTTTCCACCAATTTATGCTATTTTATGACTATTTATGACAGAAAATGAGAAGTTGTTTTAAACAACTGAGTAAGGACTGTCATGATACAGAATACACTACAGGCAAGACTTCAATTTTATAGATATTAAAAAAGTATAGATATATGATACAACTTTAAATATTAAGAAAATATGCTGAATAAGTTGATAAGAATTGAATCCACTGAAGTATCATATTCTCATGAAAATTAAACAATAAGGATATGAATATCAACATGCTAAAATATTAAATGCCTGAGTTAAATCATTGTAGAATACACATGGGAAATAAAACAGAAATATTTATTTGACTCTCAGAATGTGGTTCAAATATATGCAACATTTTTGAAGTTTCCATAGACATGAGGGAATATACACACATGCATGCATATACATATATATATATGTGTGTGTATGTGTGTGTATAATAAAATAAAGACACCTTGGTTTTTCAAGAGTGAATGTTAAGGAACATTTAAACAAAATTTACACAAATAAAACTCCTTGTACATTGAGCAGTTTCAGTCAATAGTTACATAAGATAATTCTATCTAATCCTATGTTGTTGTTTTTGTGCAGTCTCTCAGTTATGTCCGACTCTTTGTGACCCCGTGGACTGCAGCTTGCCAGTCTCCTCTGTCCTCCACTATCTCCTGGAGTTTGCTCAAATTCATGTCCATTGAGTCAGTAATGCTACCTAACCATCTCATCCTTTGCTCTCCCCTTCTCCTTTTGCTGCCAATCTTTCCCAGAAACAGGGTCTTTTCCAATGACCATGTCTTTAGTGTTAAAACTGAGTCGCTAATCAACACTACACTAATCCACATCATATAAATGCATGTTCTGGACAAGAACTATTTGTAAAATATCAGATTTTTTATCATTGGAAGTAAACTAAGTTAATGGTATATACTGTGTCTCTATATGGAAAAAACATGGATAGGCTGGTATGGATTGAATTCTGAAAATGTTAAATAACTCATCCTATATACATTGTCTTCACATCATTATTTCACATTAAAAAATCTTACAGAATATACTTTACAAGACCATTAATTACAGTTAATTTTACATGAAGGAAGTTTGTTAGCTCTTTGGTGCTATAGTTTCTGATTATATATATGTTTACTTTAAATTTCACAACATTTCTCTCGCTTACTCTTAGCTTTCACAAAACTCAGTATGTCAATCAATGATGCAGAGATTTGCTGACAAATTTCAGATGCTATAGCAAGAGAAATGTAAAAATATTTGCCTATTTCTTCAGGCCAAAATCAAGCAATTGGCTGAAAAATTGGAGGAGTGCACAAATTATATCCTCAAGAAATAATCCACTTCCTCAAGAAATATGTCATTAAGAAGTTTCAAAGTTAATCGTGACTTAGGTAAGTTTTTCTCTTTTTAAATCTATGGTGAATGGTGGTTTTAATATTGAGGATTTCATCTAATATTTTTAGGTCAGTAACTGATTTAAAAAAAAAGGCTTTGTATACAGTAGGGAAAACTTTGGGCAGTTTAATAATCCAAATAACAAAGAACAATTTGTTTTCAAGAATCAGCATGAAAAGATACAGCACTGACAAGATTGAGAATAGAGGATAAAGGCTTAATGTACATTGGTCCAAAGTGATAAAGCTGTCAAAATGTTGAATTGATTGAAGATGGATTATTTTCTGTTAGTAGTTTCACAAATTATAGCCAGAGGTGTTTACTCGAAAACTGTAAAATCACCTGAGGAAACAGTAATTTTTTGTGTAGTAGGTTTATGATTTTGAATGCATTCTTTCACTTGTTTGTATAGTCAATGGGATTGAGTAAGAAAAGAGTAAACTGTGATTTTGGAGAGTTTGGGGATATTTTTCAATTTTCATGTAGTTTTACATCATCTGTATTTCATTTCCTGTAGAATATGCCAGCAGTCTTGGCTGGATAATGTTTTTAATATTTTTCATAAAAACTTAGTGTCTTCAACCAGTTGCCCCCAAATAAAAAGTCGCTTGAAGGTAAAAGTTTATAAGCATTAATTCATGCAGTGTTTAATTTTTTTTTATATTCTATAGTGAACTTTGTAAATTGTACTTGCTCATTAAAGTCTTTCCTAATTTTTTCAAGAGTTTCATAAAGAAGCAAAAATATTTGTTCCATTTTCATTCAGTGGTATACTTATTTGTCAGACATATTTTCATTCAGGTAATGTATTTTTTTGTATTTAATTGAAGAGTCTTCATAATAAAATGTAAAAAAAAACAGTTAAAAACATATCAAATTTTGCAATTTGAACATAATATTTATTTAAACATTTAATTTAGTTATACAATGCAAGACTCATATTCACTGTTTTACCTTTTTCTTGAAGAATACAAAATTAGTGCTATTTTCTTTAGTTGAATAATCATAGACATTATTATATCTTTTAGCCTAAAAACACTTCCACACAATTAGCGAAAGCTATTTCCTTAGTTAGAATAATCATTGGTTTTAAAAGTAGTTAGACATTACTCAGTTCAGTTCAGTTCAGTCGCTCAGTCCTGTCCAACTCTTTGCAACCACATGGACTGCACACGCCAGGCTTCCCTATCCATCACCAACTCCCGGAACTTACTCAAACTCATGTCCATCGAGTCGGTGATGCCATCCAACCATATCATCCTCTGTTGCCCCCTTCTCCTCCCTCCTTCAGTCTTTCCTAGCACCAGGGACTTTTACAATGAGTCAATTCTTCGCATCAGGTGGCCAAAGTATTGAAGTTTCAGCTTCGGCATGAGTCCTTCCAATGAATATTCAGGATTGATTTCATTTAGGGTAGACTGGTTGGATCTCCTTACAGTCCAAGGGACTCTCAAGAGTCTTCTCCAACACCACAGTTCAAAAGCATTCATTCTTAGGCGCTCAGCTTTCTTTATAGTCCAGATATCACATCCATACATGACTACTGGAAAAACCATAGTTTGACTAGACAGACTTTGTTGGTAAAGTAACGTCTCTGCTTTTTAATATGCTGTCTAGATTGGTCATAGCTTTTCTTCCAAGGAGCAAGTGTCTTTTAATTTCATGGCTGCAGTTACTCTCTGCAGTGATTTTGGAGCCCCCCAAAATAAAATCTGTCACTGTTTCCATTGTTTCCCCATCTATTTGCCATGAAGTGATGGGACAAGATGCCATGATCTAAATTTTCTGAATGTTGAGTTTTAAGCCAACTTTTTTACTCTCCTCTTTCACTTTCATCAAGAGGCTATTTAGTTCTTCGCTTTCTGCCATAAGGGTGGGTTCATCTGCATATCTGAGGTTATTGATATTTTTCCCAGCAATCTTGATTCCAGCTTGTGTTTCTCCAACCTGGCATTTTCCATCATGTACTCTGCATATAAGTTCAATAAACAGGGTGACAATATACAGCCTTGATGTACTCCTTTCCCAATTTGGAACCAGTCTGTTGTTCCATGTCCAGTTCTAAGTGTTGCTTCCTGACCGGCATACAGATTTCTCAGGAGGCAGATCAGGTGATCTGGTATTCCCATCACTTGAAGAATTTTCCACAGTTTGTTGTGATCCACACAGTCAAAGGCTTTGGTGTAGTCAATAAGGCAGAAGTGGATGTTTTTCTTGAATTCTTTTGCTTTTTCGATGATCCAACGGATGTTGGCAATTTGATCTCTGGTTCCTGTGCCTTTTCTAAATCCAGCATGAACATCTGGAAGTTCACGGTTCACGTACTGGTGAAGCCTGGCTTGAAGAATTTTGAACATTACTTTGCTAGCATGTGAGATGAGTGCAATTTTGCGGTAGTTTGAACATTCTTTGGCATTGCCTTTCTTTGGGATTGGAATAAAAAGTGACCTTTTCCAGCCCTGTGACCACTGCTGAGTTTTCCAAATTTGCTGGTATATTGAGTGTAGCACTTTCACAGCAACATCTGTTAGGATTTGAAATAGCTCATCTGGAATTCCATCACTTCCACTAGCTTTGTTCATAGTGACTGCTTCCTAAGGCCCACTTGACTTCACATTCCAGGATGTATGGCTCTAGGTGAGTGATCACACCATCATGATTATCTGGGTCATGAAGATATTTTTTGTATAGTTCTTCTGTGTATTCTTGCCACCACTTCTTAATATCTTCTACTTCTGTTAGGACCATACCATTTCTGTCCTTTTCTGAGCCCATCTTTGCATAAAATTTTCCCTTGGTATCTGTAATTTTCTTGAAGAGATCTCTAGTCTTTCCCATTCTATTGTTTTCCTCTATTTCTTTTTATTGATCACAAAGGAAGGCTTTCTTATCTCTCCTTGCTATACTTTGGAACTCTGCATTCAGATATCTTTCCTTTTCTCTTTTGCCTTTTGATTCCCTTCTTTTCTCAGCTATTTGTAAGGCCTCCTCAGACAACTATTTTGCCTTGGTGCATTTCTTTTTCTTGGGAGTGATCTTGATCCCTGCCTCCTGTACAGTGTCATGAACCTCCATCCATAGTTCTTCGGCATTCTGTCTATCAGATCTAATCCCTTGAATCTATTTGTCACTTCTGCTGTATAATCATAGGGGATTAGATTTAGATCATACCTGAATGGTCTAATGGTTTTCCCTACTTTCTTCAATTTAAGTCTGAATTTGGCAATAGGGGGATTCCCTTATGGATCAGCTTGTAAAGAATCCACCTGCAATGCTAGAGACCTGGGTCCAATCCCTGGGTTGGGAAGATCTCCTGGAGATGGTATAGGCTACCCACTCCAGTATTCTGGCCTGGAGAATTCCATGGACTGTATAGTCCATGGGGTCGCAAAGAGTCAGACACAACTGAGCGACCTGCACTTTGCACTTGGCAATGTGGAGTTCCTTAGACATTACTGGCTGATCATTATTTTTAATTGTGGAGGTAACATTAGTATTATATTTGAGCATCTGACTAACCCCCTTTTAAAATAATGGATCCCTGCTGAAAGTCTTCCTCACCAACCACAAGAATCTTAGTTTTCTTCCATTTTACAATTTAAATAGTTTGTTAGTTTTGAACCACGTGTTTCAATCATCTTTTAAATATTGTATTTATTTTTGATGATCTTTTAAACTAATGTATTTATTAAGTAATGATGCGACAGTTATAAGGATAAATGATAACTAAAATTAAAATATTTATATTTCTGTCTCCCTGGTGACTCAGCTGGTAAAATATCCACCTGCAATGTGGGAGACCTGGGTTTGATCCCTGGGTTAGGAAGATCCCCTGGAGAAGGGAATGGCTACGCACTCCAGTATTCTGCCCTGGAAAAACCTTTGGTATCTTTTGTATGAATAATTACCTAATCCAGTGGGGAATTTTTTTACTATTTTAAAGGGTTAGAAATATAATTTTTTAAAAATATATTTTATATATTTATAAATATATAAATATTTTATAAATTCATTGTATATATATAAATATATAAATTTTATAAAATACTTATATTTCCAAACCTTTAAAATAGTAAACACAAAACCCTGGTGCATCAGGCAATTATTCATACAAAAGATAGCAAAGGCAAAAAAAAAAAAAAATGTTCAAAGGCTTTGCCATGTAATTAAGGAACAGAAGGCAGCAACACACACAAAGGAAAGACTGGCTTCTCTCTTCCCCCAAATGACCAGCTCAAGAGACCTGCCAAGATGAAGAAGTCTCAGAAAGTCTCATCCTCACTGTTACATCCAGCAGTCAAGTCTTACTCATGGTCTGACCCAGTTGCCCACCAGCACTTGACCCAGTGGACCAGCCCCTTCTGAATTCATCCTGAAATGATTTCTCCACTTGACCGATAAGGAGCCAGGCCCCCTTTCAGATTCTGCCACCTCACTGCTTTCTGTCCCCTGTGCTGTTTCATCCAACTCCATGTCTAAGGGCTTAACTTCAGGTGACCAATAATAGTTCAGTCTTCGACTTCTGTCCCCTTTACGTCCTCATTGCCTGGAGCTGCACTGTCCAATACGGTTAACAGTAGCCATGTATGGCCATTTGAATACAAATTTAAATTCATTTAAATTAAATAAATTTAGGAATACACCCCCAGTCTGAAACTTTGGAACTCTGTCTTTCACCCTGGACATTCAACTACCCAGCCATCCATCTGGAACTACATTCACAGTATTTTCAGAATCCTGTCAATTTTCATCACTTCCAAAATTATCAGTGTGGTACACGCCACCATTATCTTCACAACAGACCCCTAAGCCAAACAAGCATGTCTCCACCACATGGCCTTTGCACTTCCTTCTTGCTTTTCATGGACTTTCTTACCACAGTCCTCTCTACTCCCTTTTTCAATTCTTATTCCCTCACTTCCTTTAATATCTGCTCAAATATTCCTCTCTGGGATTTGATCACACTACATAATCAGATCTTTCTCCCTCACACATCTCACCCTGATTTATATTTTGAGTTAAGGAATTCCCTCCCCCCAATTACCCAGAGTTTTACTTTGATAACTTTCCAGATATATTCCCTCACCTATCTTAGATAATCATATTAATAATCTTACTTTAAAAACCATAGGTATTCTATTTTATGATGTGGCTTTTCACACTATAAAATATAGCATAACCAACATTCATATCAATAAAGTTTGATCTACATAATACATTTCAATATCCTCATGATTGTTTTCAGTATGTATATTCTATCACATAATGATACTAAAATTAGAAGTATTCAACATAGCACTGAAATGAAGATCTTGGTGTCTTTGAACACTGGTTCAATATTTACTCATTTCAAATTCAAGTACTAGAATTGATATGACAAAATATATGCACATTTCCAATTTAGATAAAGTATTTCAAAAGCCAATCTTCCTATTCTACTTAAAGCCAGTAAATGCTACCTTATCTATTACATAATTACTAACCCCTGTATATTTTTACTTAATATTCTTGAGGTTCATTCTTTTAAATGATGTGACTCTTTCTTTTTAAATGTGTTACCCCATCCCCTATTTCTCTGACCATTTTTCTAATGAGTTGTTGGATGTATTCTCATTGCTTTGCATGAGCTATATGTACAATTAGGTCTATTAACACTTTTTCTGTTATACACACACACATACACACAGATATACATATAACATGTATTTAATACATATACATGTATTTAATATAGAAAAAGATATACATACACATATAATTTCATTTATATATATGTACTACTTTCTTTACCATTCAGAAGTTTTAAATCTTAGTCAAATGCATTGTTCTACTTTAAAGTTTATAATCTCTGAATTTTGAATATTTACATAAATTGCATATATATATATATATATATATATATATAAACACATATACATGTATATATATACACACACACTCTGGTTTATAATTGGTACAAACATAGCATGCATTTAACTCTTCCAGCTCAGCCCCAACTTGCAACCCTGGAACTAGGTCACAAGTTGGGGATTCAAAACTGGTATTTGCTTCCTTACACCCTTTACCCCAATGACTACTAGTTGATTTATAAAGTCTCCTTGTTGTTATTGCTCATTATTGTTCCATCATTTAGTCATGTCTGACCCTTTGTAACCCTGTGGACTGCAGCATGCCAGGCTATGTGGCCTACGGGAGAAGGGAAGAGCAAACAACTCCAGTATTCTTGCCTTGAGAACCCCATGAACAATATGAAAAGTTTCCTTGAATATAAACTAAATCTTTTTTAATGGGAGAGCCAGTTTCTTGGCTTTATGTTTTTTCCCTACCAATCTGTCTCTCTATTCCCATTTCAGATTCTTCCTTTTATTCTTAAAAGTTTACTTTTCCAGAGCACAGATTCTTAGTACACATGTGGATACTGAAGCTAATCTAATCCCATACTTAGTTGAGGGAAGACTAAAAATTACACAAGTTCTTCAGAGTTTATACATTTGTAGTTACAAATCTTTGAAATAATCTTGAAATTATGATCTCTGGAGGTCAATTACCTCTTTTCAAGGTACATAACAAAACATCACAATTATAATCCAGATTTTAAAAGCTACCAGCCAAGAGGTGTTCAAAGCTTTTCTAATATTTTGAAAATGCAATCACCATCCATGAAAATATCCCACATTTATTACAAATAGATAGAAAGGTTATCTAGTGGTTGGTTAATGAATTTGTTACCTAATTTCTAATCTTAACTTTATTGAGTCTATCTTTAGATTCTTCTGAGTTTTCCCATTGTCTTGCTTCTGTCAAATTCATTTATTCTTACTGTGCCTAATCATGATTCTTAGTAAGTAAAGTATTTAATGTATTTGTGTGCGTGCCTGCTAAGTCGCTTCTCTGTAACCCTATGGACCTGTAGAGTCCCTGTAGCTGCCAGACTCCTCTGTCCTTGGGATTCTCCAGGCAAGATTACTGGAGTGGGTTGCCATTCCCTTCTCCAGGGGATGTTCTCGACGCAGGGACTGAACCAGCGTCCCCTGCTTCTCCTGCACTGCAGGCAGTTTCTTTGCCACTGAGCCACCAGGGAAGCCCCATTTCGTGTATTTACTTCGTAGGTAAAAACTTGCTACCTGGGTGGTAGGGTTCCTGGAACACTCGTGGAGGTAAAAATAATTTAGTAATTGTGCATTTTGTGTTTGAAATTCACAAAAACTGTTTCATTATATAAAAGAGAAGATGAAGCTCAACAAAATCTTAATTGTTGGTAGATATAAGCAATGATCTGATACTGTGCTTTTTTAAGTAGATCTTTTCACCACAGGGCAATGGAATCAATAATTACTTATGTTTATCAAAGGGAGGCAAACATTTTACCGTTGAGTAGTATTTAAAACAAAATCATTTTCTTATTTTACTTTAGACTATCACTACAACCATATACAGGTGTATACATATATTTATATATGTGAAAATATATATAAATAATTCTAAAAATTATAAGAATAAATGATAAATCATTGAACAGTTTCAAGGAGATGTACTATATTACACTGATTCGTTACATGTTGTTGACTATGACATGTTTTATTTAATATAATTAACCAACATCAATAATAAATAGCTGTGTTTTGCAAATACAAAGTCAAATAACACAAAGGTACACTTTTGATAATAAGAATATATTCAAACAGGCAGCAGGAATCAAAAGTGAGAATAAATTGTAAATTCATACAATATACAGTTTAATATGCTTTTCATATTGTTTCTCAATAGAACATGTAGTTACAAAGTTTAAATATATAAGAGAAATATATATATATTTTTTCTTCTAGTGAAAATGGTACAAATAAACCAGTCCAAAACATTCTCAACATACATTCTTAATTTACCTCTCTTCAATCTGCTTTTTCTTATAGTGGCATCTCCCTATGTCTGAATATTATAGCATATGTTATTGCTTTATTTTTTTGACTCTGAGCATCATATTATTGTTTGTTTGTTTTTGATGACTGCTCTTTATTTATGTTTTATTTATGACTACAAAATATTCTGGTTACACACAGCATCAATAAATAGTTAATATATGAGGCAGGTAATTTTATAATGGTCCAGTTGTTTAAAAACATTTAAAATCATCTCAAAAGAATATTATATAACTATTGCAGAACACAATCATTAAGAGTCCTATATTTTAAAATACTTGGTTAAAAAGAAGAATACAAAATTTTACTCTTGTAATAAGAAAACATTGAAAAATATATGTAAATAGGACAAAAAGTAAAGAAACATGGAAATAAGAAAAATTGCTAAAATAATCAAAAATGAGTGGATTTTTCTCTCATTTATATTATTTTACTTAATATTAAATTGCTATTTGTAAAATAGCTAATTGTTGAAAAGTTATTTTTATAAATTAATGCCCCAAAGCCTCATACTTTGGGCTTCTGCTCCTGTGACCTTGATGATTACACTTCCAGATCTAGTAATTGGAGACACACACAAATGCACACATACACACACACACTAAGCATAACCATGACTCACTAGAGGAAAGAAAGTAACAGTTATTGTCCTACCCAGACTCACCAATATGTACAGACACCACAGAGAAACTTGAACAACATCAAAATGTTGGTTCAGGTCCTCATTCTGCCTCTTTTATGGTCCATATGTATCGTAAGCTGGTACATGCCTAATGAAAAGCTATAAGACAGCCTTAATTGAGGCAATTTGAATTCATTCCATTCTGCTTGCTTTGCATAGTTCTATACAACAAAAACAATAGTTTAGTGGCAATTTTGTACTAACACATAAGATAAATATGTGTTTATCTATATATCCCAATGTTAAGTACTGGTTTGATAGTATACTTCAATTTAAGAGCTCACCTAAAGTAAGCAAGGTTCTGTGTTTTGGGAAATCATTATATTGATATCATGTGTGAACCTTGAATTAAGAAATTTTAAAATATTTTATATAAATATCATGTAAATAAGACACCAATGCAAAAGTAATATGGATAACCTATGCCTTTTTCTTAAAACATATCTATTTCTCTTATTACTAGAAGGCTTCATATCTTAATAAACATATTTGATTTATTTTATTAATAAGATTATTTTTTTGGTCTTAATGGTTCACTCTATGCTATGCTAATTCAAGTATCAACATGTAACTTTAAATAGAATCTATCTCACAAAATCAGATTCCATTTTCCACCTGAAACTGTGCTCATGAATAATCTTTACCAGGAAGAAAGACTCTGGTAGTAATAATTCATTTTGAATGATTTATTTGTTCTCATGATTTTTATTTCATCAATGTAATATATAAATTTCCTATATCCCAAAGGACAATTCTTCAGACCTAGTAACATGACATTGCCATTTGGTGGAATATTTCAAAACATATTTCATACATTGACAAATTTGACTACAGAGGAAAAGTGATAATACAATAACTTGATATCTCAACTATACTTCAGTAAAACATTAAAAATTAAAAGTAAAAGAAAAAATAACTTGATATCAAACTGTACCGATTCATCATTATGTACATATTTACGACAACCTTGGCAAAGCTATAATAGCTTTAGGTAAGGAAATTCATTCTGGATGAAATACTGTTGGCAGCAAAATGGTGGGCTTCATTTGGAATATCGTAGATTGTAAATAGACAGGTACATTACTACATTTTCTCAATTCCAATACCAATATTTCTTCACATTTTAACATTTCTTAAATTTGGGTTGCATCCTACAATGGATTTTTAAAAGCAACTTGCCAGCCATTTCTGTTTTTCCCCCAGGAAAGCCGATGTTAAATCAATGGTACCTTGTACAGATATTGACATCTTAGAATTGAAGATATAGACTGTAAGCTGAGGATCACATAATGGCTGATGCCAGCAAGAGTGTAAAACAATATATTATCTCTACTATCACTAAGTATTTTATTTTCTTGAATGTGTCAATTTTAAACATAATTCAAACATTTCCAATATAGGTTTGGAATAATCCCCTGTTTCATTAGAAAATGTTTTTTAAAGCCCTGCCTCTTTTCTGAACTCTAACTAATGAAGGTTATCTAAATAATTACCTTCCAAGCCAGGTGTTATCTTAATGCAAAGTATATGAATAAAATTCAACCAGTTTTGCATTAGTGAAGTTACTCAGTCGTGTCTGACTCTTTGAGACTCCATGGATTGTAGCCTTCCAGGCTTCTCTGTCCATGGGATTCTCCAGGCAAGAATCTTGGAATGAGTCGCCATTTCCTTCTCCATAGTTTTGCATTAAAAACTGCTTTAAGAATGGGCAGCTTATGAAACTAGAACACTTCCTAACACCGTACACAAAAATAAACTCAAAATGGATTAAAGATCTAAACGTAAGACCAGAAACAATAAAACTCCTAGAGGAAAACATAGGCAAAACACTCTCCGACATAAATCACAGCAGGATCCTCCATGACCCACCTCCCAGAATATTGGAAATAAAAGCAAAAATAAACAAATGGGACCTAATTAAAATTAAAAGCTTTTGCACAACAAAGGAAACTATAAACAAGGTGAAAAGACAGCCTTCAGAATGGGAGAAAATAATAGCAAATGAAGCAACAGACAAACAATTAATCTCAAAAATATACAAGCAACTTCTGCAGCTGAATTCCCGAAAAATAAACGACCCAATCAAAAAATGGGCCAAAGAACTAAACAGACATTTCTCCAAAGAAGACATACAGATGGCTAACAAACACATGAAAAGATGCTCAACATCACTCATTATTAGAGAAATGCAAATCAAAACCACAATGAGGTATCATTTCACACCAGTCAGAATGGCTGCTATCCAAAAGTCTACAAGCAATAAATGCTGGAGAGGGTGTGGAGAAAAGGGAACCCTCTTACACTGTTGGTGGGAATGCAAACTAGTACAGCCACTATGGAGAACAGTGTGGAGATTCCTTAAAAAACTGGGAATGGAACTGCCATATGACCCAGCAATCCCACTGCTGGGCATATACACCGAGGAAACCAGAATTGAAAGAGACGCGTGTACCCCAATGTTCATCGCAGCACTGTTTACAATAGCCAGGACATGGAAGCAACCTAGATGTCCATCAGCAGACGAATGGATAAGGAAGCTGTGGTACATATACACAATGGAATATTACTCAGCCATTAAAAAAAATACATTTGAATCGGTTCTACTGAGATGGATGAAACTGGAGCCCATTATACAGAGTGAAGTAAGCCAGAAAGAAAAACAACAATACAGTATACTAATGCATATATATGGAATTTGAAAGATGGTAACGATAACCCTACATGCGAGACAGAATAAGAGACACAGATGCATGGAACAATTTTATGGACTCTGAGGGAGAAGGTGAGGGTGGGACGTTCTGGGAGAATGGCATTGAGACATGTGTATTGTCATATGTGAAACAGAGCACCATTCCATGTTCGATGCATGTGACAAGGGCTCAGGGCCGGGGCAATGGGATGATCCAGAAGGATGGGATGGGGAGGGAGGTGGGTGGGGGGTCCGGGAAGGGGAACACATGTAAACCCATGGCTGATTCATGTCAATGTATGGCAAAAACTATTACAATATTGTAAAGTAATTAGCCCCCAACTAAAATAAATAAATTTATAAAAAAAAAAAAAAAGAATGGGCAGCTTAAAAGGAACCCAGAACCTATATATGACTTATTTTTCATTGCTTAAATTCAGTGCTAGTAATATTTCTTATTTTTACTTTCAAAATTGGATTAGGTGTTAAAACATAAATATGAGCTTATTAGCATCTTAAATATGAATTATAATGTCAAATATATCACACCCATCATCAAACCTGTTGCACAAGGGAAATGGTGCATATTAATAGTGATGTGTTAGATGTTAGAATTAATTTAAAAGAATAACCAAAGGAGAGAGAATCTTAACTGTACCTAAAAATATATGGAAAATAAACAGAGTTGTTTAGAATCTGTCTGCAATGCAGGTTCAGTCCCTGGGTTGGGAAGAGCCTCTGGAAGAGGAAACAGCAACCCACTTCAGTATTCTTGCCTGGAGAATCCCATGGACGGAGGAGCCTGACAGGCTACAGTCCATGGGGCCACAAAGAATCAGACACAACTGAGGGCCTAACACTTTCATACTTTCATACATAGTTGAGTAAAGACATAAAACCACTTATTACTTTTTTAAAAGTTAATCAACAAAACTTCACTGAAATAGCCATAATCTTATTCACAAAATATTTATTACTAAAACAGTTGTTCATTTAGAAGATTTTTGCTATTTATCAGAACTTGTTTAAAACATATCAACATGGCTTACAAATAATTTGAATGAACCAGTTGTGTTGGATCATAATTAGTTAACAAATGTATTCAAAGTAGACATTTATTCTTATCACATGATGCTTCTTTATCTCTCTGAGAGCATTAGAAGCAGATGGACAAGAAGTCTGCTTAGTGAGCCAGTTTTTCTATAGGATAACGTGAATTTACATATTTGAAAAATCAACACTTAAAATCTCATAAAATTGATACAAATGCCACATATTCATCACACTTAACTCTTCCTTTTTAATTCTGATTACAGCAAGTACAGCTGCACCCCAGTGAACAACTTGTGAGTGTGCAGTTGGCCAGCCTCCTGCTCTGCTTTCAGCTGCACTTCCCGGGGGAAAGCGTGGGGCAGAGCCCTGCCCTTCCTCAGCACCTCTGGTCCCCCGACCAAGGCTGCATCCCAAACAATGGCTCAATGAGGCCGCAATCATGACCTGAAAATTCGGCGAAAATGTCTGCTTCCCTCTCCTCCACAGTCAGAAACTGAATGGTGCCTTTGTTTTGAATGTATTTTAGCACAGTTCTTTTCTTTAGGGATAGAAGCACACAGTATGTCAGAAGAGGATATAAAAACTCAAGATGTTGAGCTCTCAAACTCAGTAGGCTGAATGGCATTTTTCTCTTTCCATAAGTCCCAGTATTTTCTGGAATATTTGAGAAGATAAGGTTTTCTAATTAAGGAATCATTAAACACTACATTTGAAAAATTTTAAGAAGTATACCTGGGCACTTCTTAATTGTCAAATCATAATTCTCAAAAGAGCTCATGCAGTCTATCCAAGCATTGTGAACTGGAAATAAATGATATAATATGAATATTTCTATCTTGAATATGGGTAAAATAGAAATGATAATAAAGTTAGAAAGGGAATATCTCTTTCAGAATATTGGGAGTAATCTTAGAACAAGTTTTATGAAGCAAAAATAGAAAAATAAAACAAAAGACAATAATGCAGTACTGGTAGGGAGAAACTAGATACTGTAGATAAAGGGAATCACCTGCTGTATCACAAAGGATGTTGTGGTCATCAAGCCGTCAGTCACGGTAGCCACCCCAGACTATGCACCTTGAGGGGATTCAGGATGGAAAAAAAGAAACAGGATCCTGGCCGTAGACAGTTAATATCAAAGAATTATTTCAATGAGTCCAGACTCTTGCATCTTCTTAGATGTACAAAAGTGCTAAACTCATTACCTTGAGATGTCTGTTTTTTCTTTAATTAATAGTAATATTTTAATTTTCCAACTACCTGGTCTTTCTTGCAAAATCTCCTATATATCCTGGCTCCTCCCTTACCTCTTGAGAACAGTTTTTCGGGGCTATTTGAGAGGCTGTCTCCTGGACTGAAGTCCTCAGTATGTCTGCCAAATAAAATATAATTCTCAACTTTTAGGTTGTGCAATTTTCCAGCTGACAATATTACAAGGGCAAAAATAATCATATGCACAAAAAGTCTAAAATCAAAAATAGGATAAACCTTATGGGATTATTGATTTTTTTAAGTTAAAACATTTAATGGATCTAAAAGATATATTTTAATCATCCAACACATTGTTACTATTATTGGAATAATATTAATAGTTTATCTTATAATAAATGAATGTTTACTGAAAGCTACTATATTCAAACAATATCCTACTTGACTAGCTGCCTACAGTGGTATAGAAGACATAGTTCAGTTCCCTAGGTGTTTACTGTCTTGGGAATGGTAATGAAAAGCAAACTATGTATATATTTATCTCCAGTAAGAAGAATTTTTGGAGGGTAAGTTTAAAAATTGTCTTCGCTGACTTTAGGAGGAAACAAAACCTCAGCTACAAAATTCTTCATAATTACTACTGGCCTACATCATTCTTCTCTCACAAATAATATATTTTCTTCAACTGTGTCAATCCCTGAGTTTATTTATTTTTTTTTTTTACAACTACTCCTCAAATCTTTAATCCTCCCCTGCCCTGTTTAAAACCTTGGTAAAATAATACTTTTAAGTAACTGGGCCTCTAACTTTAGTATACTGTCTATGAACAGCAAAGCCAAAATATGTAAGTGCCTTTGGATTCAACAATATAAAATCCAGAATGCATGCCCTCTGTAGCATCTTTATGCATCTTCTTTCAAAACTAACCTGATACATGAGGTGAATTTCTTTACAAGTATCTTGTGTTAAAAATATCATCGTATTTGCATTTATTTTTTTTCCAGTCTTATCTTCCATAAGTTTCAAAAGATAGACAATTCCAACAGAAACAAAACAATCAATACTCGCTTTTATTTTATTTCAGTCCTATCTTTCGGTAAGTTACAAATGATAGACAATTCCAACAGAAACCAAATAATGATGCCCATGTTTTTACCCATTAATCCTATCACAGACCCAATACAGTTTGGACTTTGGGCAACCGGAAATATAATGAAATGAAGATGTTATATGATCATTCCAGAGATATCAGGGAATGAAACACAGCACAAGACACATGCTAATGATCAAGAGAGGAGATCCACTTGCCTGTTTAGGAGCATGTGAAATTTGTCAGCAACCATGTACCACAGAGGGACTTCCCTGATGGCTCAGGTGGTAAAGAATCTGCCTCCAATGCAGGAGACCTGGGTTCATTCCCTGGGTCGGGAAGATCGCCTTGAGAAAGAAATGGCAACCCACTCCAGTATACTTGCCTGGAGAACTCTATGGACAGAGGCACCAGATGGGCTACAGTCCATGGGGTTGCAAAGAGCTGGACACGACTGAGCAACTGACACTTTCACATTCACATGCACCATAGCGGCATTCGATAAATTCTCAGATGATGAGTACCATCAATTGGTGGGACAGCCAATCGGCCAGACGACCTTTAAAATGCCATTGTCAGTACCTGCAGTTCTGCACCAGCACAGGAAGTGAGAGGTGGTTCTGGTGGTAGTCCTTTCCAGAGGTCCCAACCTGCCTGCCCGTGTAGGAGACAGAAGACACACGGGTCTGATCCCTGAGTCAACAAGATCCCCTGGAGGAGGGCACGGCAACCCACCGCAGTATTCTTGCCTGGACAATCCCATCGACAGAGGAGCCTGGTGGGCTACAGTCCACGGGGTCACGAAGAGTCGGACACGACTGAAGCGACTGAACACAGTCAAAGGAAAGGAAAGACTGCTCGGACCAGCCTCTGATGCTTTTGTTTCTGGGCAGCCCTGGACAATAGCTTGAGGGAGGTGGGGACAGTCTGAAAGCATTTCAAGTGATCACGCTCTTGATCAGTCTCTTTTTCAGACTCTATCAGGAGTAACTTTACAGATAGAGATAAATCAGAGTACACCAGGGAGCCCTTGTTCACCAGGCCTGCTGCGAGCTCCCAGGTGTCACGCTGTGGACCACTCGCTCCAGCTCAGACCGCCTCCATCTGATAGAGACGTCTGTCTGTCCTGACAGCTGAGAGCCCTACGCTGTCTCTCAGTCCTTGGAGGGGGCTGCACCAGGAGCTCCAGGACCAAGTTCTCTGAACTCTCTGAAGCTCCGAGCCTTGCTTTTGCTTAAAAATGACTGTTTCTGTACTTTAAAAGATCTAAGTGGCTTAGTCTCTCATCTTTTAGCAATTCAAACCACTCCTCTTTACCTTTATGCACAAAACTTCCCTAGTAGCCCTGTTCCTTCTGTCTTTTTACCCTGCTGTGTTCTTTTGTGCCAGAATCTGCCCACTAAAATAAAGCTCAAGTCAAACCCAGGCAGTCACAGGCAGGACTGTAAATCCAAGGTGATCTTCCAGTACAGTACAAACGACCCTCTCGAAATCTGGACTAGACTACTTTGGTCAGTGAATGCTTACGTAGTAGCTTAGGTGGCGATATGAGAAAGTACCCACAAAACTATCTTTGTCTAATTCCTTAATTATCAAATATTAACAAATATACCAAAAGACTGATGGTAAAATATAAAACACCCAATGAAGTAGCTATAATTTTTTTTTCATCTCAGTGAACCTAACTGTATTGCGTGATACAGCTAAACTTTCTTAATTTTATTGAAGAGTAGTTGATTTACAATGCTGCAGAGCAAAATGGTTCACTTATATATGTAAATCTTTTTTGTTGCTGCTTTAGTGAATTAGAAACAGTTGTGATCATATCACTTTATTGAGGATGCTTTTATGTAAATCACTTGCATATGTTATTGCTATTTTTAAATTTTTACTTCTCTAGAAACTACAACTGATAATAAAACCAAAAACTAATGTCATCTTTTGTAGTCATATCTAACTATAATATTTTTATTGTTGTAATGATTACATTAAAATAGATTTTGACCACATTAAAACTGTATTTCTAAAGATGTTCATGTTCCTCTTTAGAAAGAAAATTTAGCATATGGGTGTTTAGTGCTTTAAGGAGGGCCATAAAATTTTAGGTTTAAAATATTATTTTGAAACACTCCTAACTGTTGCACCTTTCTTAGTTTACAGAGTGGGAATGAGGGGACCCAGAGGAAGTTAGTGACTTGTGCACAGCCACACTGGATTCCAGTATACACAGATTTCAATCCTAGTCTATTGGCCTGTGCTTTTTCTCTGTTTTAAATCTTTCGTCCACAAAAGAGGTTTATAGTTTCTAAGTTTAAAGCTGCGCTATCACACCTTTCAAAAATCTGATTAGTGTTCAGTAAATGTCGTTTACTTTGCAGAAAGGCAAAGTCAGAGAGACTTCTTACTCCAGATACAGGTTTATAAATGATCTAATCATTGGGACCGGGATTCCTGTGTTTTTCTATACTGATTTGCCAGCAGTTTAGCTTTCTTTCATATGTGTTTTAATCAGAATTGTCTTTTATTAGAATTCCTGACCACAGATTTTTTTTTTTTTATAAATTTATTTATTTTAGTTGGGGGCTAATTACTTTACAATATTGTAATAGTTTTTGCCATACATTGACATGAATCAGCCATGGGTTTACATGTGTTCCCCTTCCTGGACCCCCCACCCACCTCCCTCCCCATCCCATCCCTCTGGGTCATCCCATTGCCCCGGCCCTGAGCCCTTGTCTCATGCATTGAACATGGAATGGTGTTCTGTTTCACATATGATAATATACATGTTTCAATGCTATTCTCCCAGAACATCCCACCCTCACCTTCTCCCTCAGAGTCCATCAAATTGTTCTATGCATCTGTGTCTCTTATTCTGTCTCGCATATAGGGTTATCGTTACCATCTTTCAAATTCCATATATATGCATTAGTATACTGTATTGGTGTTTTTCTTTCTGGCTTACTTCACTCTGTATAATGGGCTCCAGTTTCATCCATCTCAGTAGAACCGATTCAAATGTATTTTTTTAATGGCTGAGTAATATTCCATTGTGTATATGTACCACAGCTTCCTTATCCATTCGTCTGCTGATGGACATCTAGGTTGCTTCCATGTCCTGGCTATTGTAAACAGTGCTGCGATGAACATTGGGATACACGCGTCTCTTTCAATTCTGGTTTCCTCGGTGTATATGCCCAGCAGTGGGATTGCTGGGTCATATGGCAGTTCTATTCCCAGTTTTTTAAGGAATCTCCACACTGTTCTCCATAGTGGCTGTACTAGTTTGCATTCCCACCAACAGTGTAAGAGGGTTCCCTTTTCTCTGACCACAGATTTTATAGTCACTGATTATACGTTTTATTGTTAGCTTTTCAATATCCACATAAAATAGAACCATTAACAGACAAAACACGCACATACATAAACCAAATTATTGGTGAAAGCAATGAACAAGGTCTGTCTCTGCCCGACCCCCATATTTTTTGCAGTATCATGCCAGCCAATTCATAGATAATACCTTGGAGATAGTTCTTCAGTCAATAAAAGTTTTGCTCTAATCCACCACCAAGACTTATTTTGCCTCATGAGATAGTAAGTCACTCATGACAAAAATCATAACTAGTGTCTATTTTGTCTCATGGGGACGTCCCTGGTGGTCTAGTGGTTAAGAATCCACCTTCCACTGCTGTGGACACAGGTTCAATCCCTGATCAGGGAACAAAGATACCACATGCCGTGGGGCAACGCAGCCCGCATGCTGCAACAAGGGTCTCACCTATGGTACAGTGTTCATTTTCTGAAAAAAAAAAATTAAAGAAAAGAAAGATGACATTAAATAGAAAATAAAAAGGGATCTACCCTGACTTCCTGATGACTAGAAATAGTAGAGTATGAAGATGGAAGTAGATGGACATACAAATAAGATCAAAACATCATTTCAATGACCTGTGTATCAGTGTTTCTTAATGAGTGGAGCCTTGATTCTATTTGGGAACAATATATAACAGCGTGCATGTGTCCCATCCCTAAAATAATCTTGAATTTAGACTTTTTTTTTTTTTGCTTATTTTACTGCAATTTAAAAGCTATTTCTTCACATGTAGAGAATTCATAATATAATCTTTATAAGTAATTTGGCTTTCTTTTTTTAATTTTTCATACAATTAATTCTTTGCTTCTTGAAAATAAATTGTTATAAATTTCGCAAGTAAAATTGCAAAAAAAAGACCACAAATTTAATTTCTGCACAAAAAACTGATTTCTGTGAGATTTCAGTTTGTTTTTTTCTAAAAGGGGAGCTAAAGTGTTCAAACATTAGACTTAGTTTTCATAAAATATATGCCATATATTCTGTATTTGGTATTCATAAGAAACTGCAGCCATGAAATTAAAAGACAATTGCTCCTTGGAAGAAAAGCTATGACAAACCTAGACAGTGTATTAAAAAGCAGAGGCATCACTTTGCTGACAAAGGTCCATATAGTAAAAGCTATGGTTTTTCCAGTAGTCATATATGGATGTGAGAGTTGGACCATAAAGAAGGCTCAGTGCCAAAGAACTGATGCTTTCAAACTGTAGTGCTAGAGAAGACTCTTGAGAGTTCCTTGGACTGCAAGGAGATCAAACTAGTCAATCCTAAAGGAAATCAGTCCTGAATATTCATTGGAAGGACTGATGCTGAAGTTGAAGCTCTAACACTCTGGCCACCTGACACAAAAAACTGACTCACTTGAAAAGATATTGATGCTGGGAAAGATTCAAGGCAAAAGGAAAAGGAGGAGACAGAGAATGAGATGGTTAGATAGCATCCTCAGCTCAATTGACGTGAATTTGATCAAATTTCAAATAGTAGAGGACAGATGAGCCTGGCATGCTGCAGTCCATGGGGTTGCAAAGAGCTGGACACAACTTAGCAGCTGAACAACAACACTGATATATGAATTAGAAAACCCAACTATAAAATACATGTCATTAAAAAAAATGAAATTGCCATTGTTGATGTGGCTGATGGATCCACTTTTGAAGCTATAACTCATTATTGTCTTTGTCTTCAATTTGAGGAAATTATCTTCAACAAGTTCTTCATCACTGTTCCCAGCTGTGTCAGTAAGAAAGAATTCTGAATCTATTTTTCGTATTTAAGGTTATCTAAGAATTTATGTTCATAATGGTTTGCAGTGTTTTAAGATGTTTCTAGAGTTTTCCAATCAATAAACAGACAACATTTTACTCATTTTCATTTTATTCCACTGGAGGCTTAACTTTCAAACACTGGGAAATTTGAAACTCTATTTTCTTCCTGCACAATGGCTCCCACCTTTGTTTTCAGCAGTATTGTAATGATGCTGCTGCTGCTGCTGCTAAGTCACTTCAGTCGTGTCTGACTCTATGTGACCCCATAGACGGCAGCCTACCAGATTCCGCCGTCCCTGGGATTCTCCAGGCAAGAACACTGGAGTGGGTTGCCATTTCCTTCTTCAATGCATGAAAGTGAAAAGTGAAAGTGAAATCACTCAGTCATGTCCGACTCTTCACGACCCAATGGACTGCAGCCTACCAGGCTCCTCCATCCATGGGAGTTTCCAGGCAAGAGTACTGGAGTGGGTTGCCATTGTAATGATGACCTCAGAGCTTTAACTAAAGATGATTTTTCATTATTTACACAAATGACCCAAGCATTATTCAGGTCAAATTTATTCTTCTAACATTAGCCTGATAATTTTGCTGTATTTAAAAAAAACAAAACAAAATAAAAACCAAACCAACAGCACCAAAAAATTTAAAAAATCCACAAGTTTCACCTGAATTTGAACCAAGTGCTCCAAGATGCTTTTAAGAAAACCTTATATATATTATCATATTATCATATTTTATTTCTTAGCAAAATACTTAAGAAGGTCCTGACATTAAGTGCCTTGACAAAGTTTAGGATAGCAAGAAAATACTTTTAAGAATATCTGTCAGAATCTCTGATGACAGAGAAGCTCATGAAAAATCATGATTCAGAGCTATAGCTTTCTTTTTACCAAATAACCAAAATCATATATGATTTCAAGTCTGTAATTGTTTCCACTGCACAAAACAGTCTGAGGTTTTTCTTTCAAATGATGTTTTCATCAGTAAAGTAACATTTCTATATTTTAAAGTCAGTGGTCCCTGAAATTTTCCAAATGGGTTCCCCCCAAATTATACTTCATTGATCGTGCCAGGATGCACACAACTGATAGATGCTATTAGTTCTTTCATTTACTTATTAAAGAGAAACTGTGGGGCTTTCATTTCTCTTTGATATTCAAAATATTCAATGAATGTTACAGTTTGAAGAAGGCTTTTCAGAAAATTTTTCTTTATCTAGTCTCACTCTTGAAGTGCCAAGGAGCTGTATTTTTTCCATGGCACCAAAAAACCAAGGTACCTCACATTGTCTGTGGGTAAAAAAAAAAAAATAGGGACATAAGCAACTCTGCATGAAGCATAATGAATTGTTTTTTGTTTTAGAAAATCCACATATCAAAATAATAAGTTTCTAGTCATTTTAGATCAGGTCTTTCTTTTTTTCTCATGAGAAAGTACAGACTGCTCAATGCACCTTTTCAAGAAACTTTTTAACCTAAAGATTCACATAATTTTATAATATTAATAGAGAGAAATCATATGCATGTTTACCAAGTTTCCCCCAGCGTTAACAGCTTGCAAAACTGTAGTGCATATAACAATCTGGACATTGACATCAACACAGTCAAGATACAGAACATTTTCCTCACCACATAGGTTTCTTTGCACTATGCCTCCTTCCTAAGCCCTGTCAACCAGTAAACTGTTCTCCATTTCTAGAATTTTGTTATTTCAAAAATGTTATATGATGGAATCAGCCAGTACATAACTTTTTCGAACTAGCTTTTTTCATCCAGTGCAATTTTTTTCATTCTGGAGCCTGAACCAAGTTGTTGTGTTTTTTATTAGCTCATCACTCACCTACGAAAGAACATCTTGGTCCTTTCTAGTTTGGGGTTGTTAACAAATATCTGTGTACAGATTTTTGTGTGAATGGTTTTCATTTCTCTGGGAGTTTTATAATGGATCCATGTCAGGGATCTCCTTCAGCTTTGCTGAATTAATATTTCCTTTAATATCACTTTTTTCCATGAATAGAAAGCATAGCTTTTGTGTCCTAGCTCATCAGTCATGAAAATAATACCACAGGTTTATGACTGGTGATTCTTAGTTTCAAATAAGAACAGTGAATTCCCTGATTAATGTAAAAAGGAAATATGTTGAAAGGTTTCAGAACAGTTCCCAGAATCAGCCAGCAGAAGAAGAATGAGGTTCCCAAAAAGGACAGAAACAAGAAATGCCAGGACATATGGAGGACCATAGCAAAAATTGAACAGAAGAAATCAAACAGGGGCACAGCCACCACTCCATTGGTAACAGTCCTGTGCATCTAACACCGCTGCCCAACACTCTGGAAACCACGGGACAGAGTTTCCATCGATGACACTTTAAATTCTTACAAACTGGATTACTCTATTAACACTGACACAACTGCCAAATGGATCTCCCATTATCATTAGACACAACTATATGTATATTTTAGATATCCAGCAGTGTCCCCCCAAATCTGTAATCCCAGAGAAAACAGCGTACTGAATAGGCATATTTTCTCATTAACAATTGAACTGATGGCTTTAAATGTAGGGCCACTTTACTGAAAAAATATCAGCAGATTAAAGAAAAACACAATGAGCATATTGTATAAAACTATAACTTCCCTGTTATATAAAAACTAGTTCATTCTATAATTTTATAAAAGAAAAAAAGTAAATAATAAGGGAGAAAGAGAATGTGTAGAAATTGGAGCTTTCATTTAGGGCTGGAGGGAATGGAAAAATGGAGTTGCCCAAATGTTACACAGAATTTCCAAGTGACCCAGAAATTCTACAGCTAGTTACAAACCCAAGAAAATTAAAACATACATTCACACAGAAACTTGTGCATGAATGTTCATAGCAGCATTGTTCAAAAAATCCAAAAAACAGAAACAACCCAGATATTCACCAACTGATGTAAATCTGGGATTCCATACAATGGAGGATTATTCAGCAAATAATAGAATAAAGAATTGATTCCTGTTAGAACATGGATATATAAAAAATCATTATGCTAAGTGAAAGAAGTACATTAGAAATGACCAAAATAGCCCATGATCCTATTTATAAGATATGTCCGGAACAGACAAATCTATAGAAAACAAGGTAATTAGTGTTTGCCTACAACTGGGTAGGGATAGCAAGAGAGGGAATGAAATTAGATTATGGTGATGGCTGCACAGCTCTTTAAATCCATGAATAATCACTGAATTGTGCACATTAAATGGGTGGATTTTGTAGTATGTAAATTACATATCTATAAAGGTGTTAAAACAAATGAAAGAAATTCATTCTGTTTTCTGGCTTTTTGAGCACACTCTGCCATTTCCTCTTTATATACTGCTCCTGATATTTGTATATTTCATCTCATTTTTGTTGACAACCTTATTAATCATAGAGATTGTAATAAGACATCAACAAGGCCATCATAACATTTTGAAAGTTTGAAAAACTAATTCATCCCCCTGCCCTTTCGATTCCCTTTCCTGTTATTCTCCATGACCTTTTGCACTAATTATGAGTACTGCCTTTATACTTTAAAGACAATGATTAGCCTAGTCTCATGGTCTCCCCTTCCAGACCTCTCAGTAATTTCTGGCCCTTTTCTGATCCTACCACACCACTGAAACCCTTCTACTATCTTTAAATTGACAAATTGCTCTCATTTTTCTTTATACCTCTGCATTATTTAAAATGTTAATCACTCTCTTCTTCATCAACTCCTGTGGCTTCTTAACACCCACTCACTTGTCTTTTTTCCCCCCTCTCTCAGACTAATCGTCCTCAAGCACGTTTTCACTTTTCTCTCTTATTTCTTAAGTTCAGGTGTTCCTAAAGGTTTGAGTCTTAGTTTTCCTTCCTCCTGCTGTCCAGTCTTTCCAGACGATCTCACACTAGGTCTTCAACTCACACTTACTGATGTATTAACACACTCATAAGCCTGTATTGGCAGATCTCAGAGATAGTGCAGGTTCTAAGTCCTCTGCCATATAGAAAATATCACAATAAACCAAGGTGCTGAATTTCTTGCTTTCCAGTGCACTGAAGAGTTAAGTTTATACTATACTGTAGTCTATTAAGTGTGAAATGGTGTGTTTTAAAAAAAGAACATTGTTGCTGTTTAGTCACTAAGTTGTATCTGACTCTTTTGCACCTGCGTGGAATGTAGCCCACCAAGCTCCTCTATCTATGGGATTTCCCAGGCAATAATATTGGAATGGGTTGCTATTTCCTTCTCAAGGGGATCTTCCTGATTGAGGGATCAAATCCTTGTCTCCTGCATTGGAAGGCGGGCGCTTAACCACTGAGCCACCTGGGAAGCCCGAAAAAGAACATACACACTTTATTAAAAAAAAAAAAAAAATTTTCTGCTAAAAATTCTAACCATCACCTGAGCTTCCAGCAAGTCATAATCTTTTGTAATAGTAATACCAAAGATCACTGATCACAGATCCCCAAAACAAGTAAAATAATTCTAAAAGTTTGAAATATTGTGAGACTTACCAAGGTGTAACACAGAGACATGAAGTAAGCAAATGCTGTTGGCAAAATAATCCAAACAGACTGGCTCAAAATATGGTACCTACAGATCTTCAATTTGTGAAAAAAAAAAAAATCATTATCTGTGAAGACAGCAAGAAAACAAGATATGCTTCTATATGTCTAATTTCTTTTGTATTAATAGTACAGATATAGGCATAGCGTGTTTTATGGCTCTTTAAAGATACTGTGTTTCTTCTGTGTTAGTAGCACAGACCAAAATTACAAGGAACAATAAAAACTATAGCCACAATCACAAAACATCTCTTAGGTTATGCTGTATAAGGACTCCATAGATTAAAATATCCAATTTTCATGGGGACACTACATGAAATATAAACTTTGTCCATTTGATAGACTAAGACACTAAAGTTTAGAGAAATTAAGTACTTTATTCACAGATTTTAAGTGAGCGGGTTGGAATTTATACACAGTCATTGTCTCTAGGGGCTTCCCCGGTGATGCTAGTGGTAAAGAACTGGACTGTCAATGTGGTAGACATAAAAGATGCCAGTTCAATCCCTGGGTTGGGAAGATCCCCTGGAGGAGGGTATGACAGCCTGCTTCAGTATTCTTGCCTGGAGAATCCTATGCACAGAGGAGCCTGGCAGGATACTGTCCACAGGGTTGCAGAATCAGACACTACTGAGCGACTTAGCACACGGCACATCGTCTCTAGAGCCACAGCTAAAAAGTATATTGGCCTCCAAACCTGTATTTCAAATAGTTCAGTAAGCATATCAACATTCCTCAGGCACTTTAAAACTAACAGACGAAATGTGTTTTTCTAAATTCCTTAATGGCACACAGTCATTTTAACGTGAACTTTGGGTTTTATTCTAAATTCCTACCACAGCCTCAAGCCCCAAATCCAAATAATTCCAATAGATTCTACTTGCTACATTCAGTCCCTTCACTGCTCTCCACATGTAACACCTGTTTCTTCTTTCAGAATTGTCACCATCTCTCCCTGGAAAATTGCAAATCTTCCTAAAGATTTCTTCCTTATCCCAATCTTTCTTAAGACTGTGGTCCATGTATAATTTTGCTGAAATCTTTGCCTAATGATGTGGTAACCCACAGGGTTAAGTCAAGTCTCCTTGCATTGCATGCATTTCTGTCTTATCACTCCACTTCTGCCCATTCTCTTTCACTCGATATTCTAATTATACTGAAGTACTTGCACTTTCCAGAAAGAATCATTTTCCTCAGCCTCATCTGTGTGTTTGCACTCACTGATCCTTCCACACTGTTTGAGGCCATCTTCTGAGGAAAGCTTTTTCTGACCACAGAGTGCTCTGATTAACCCCTCACCTCCCACTGTGCTCCTTTTCATCTGAGACTTCTTTCATCCTGGAGAGGCACCATGAGCTTTGAAGCCAGATACACTTGCCCTAGGTACCCATTTTCTATATTCGAGATCTTAAAGAATTAACTTCAACTATCTGACTTTCATCTTTCACATCTATACAATGATTGTACTAATACCTACATTAACATTTTATTGTGAAGATCCAGTTTACATAAATAGTCCCTGACATAGTATAAGCACTCCAAAAGTGCTAGACATTATATTGCAGTCTTCTAACAAACTAGAGCTCATTTTACATCTCTCCTACTACTAGCACCGTAGCTTCTCACTACTCTTTTGAATTCTCCAGTCCATTGCATAATAGGTGCTTCATTATTTTTTTCATGTACAAATGAAGTTTTGATATCAATGGCTTCATGTTACAGATATTGATACATATTCATATGCAAATATGAGTGTTGATATACAAAATTTTAACCTGTTCTTTCTATTATAATTGCATATCTTTATTCTTAAAATATGCTTTTGAACTGTGGTGTGGGGGAAGACTCCTGAGAGTCCCTTGGACAGCAAGGAGATTAAACCAGTCAATCTTGAAAGAAATCAGTTCTGAATATTCATTGGAAGGACGGATGCTGAAGCTGAAGCTCCAATACCTTGGCCATCTGATGTGAAGTACTGACTCATTAGAAAAGACCCTGATTCTGGGAAAGATTGAAGGTGGGAGGAGAAGGGGACAACAGAGGATGAGATGGTTGGATGGCATCATCAACTCAATGGATATGAGTTTGAGCAAGCTCTGGGAGTTGGTGATGAACCGGGACCCTGGATTGCTTCAGTCCATGG
The DNA here is from genome assembly GCF_054371585.1 of Giraffa tippelskirchi. Lineage (NCBI taxonomy): Eukaryota > Metazoa > Chordata > Mammalia > Artiodactyla > Giraffidae > Giraffa > Giraffa tippelskirchi. Next base: position 32,756,553 of record NC_137282.1, read on the forward strand.
GGTCCCAAGAGTCAGACATGACTGAGCGACTGAATTGAACTGAACTCATTCTTAAAATGCTAAAATATAAAATTTTTAGATGTGATTGATACACACAAGCCAACCATACCAAAGTTTGCTCTAAACTGAAAGAAAAACAAGCACAAATGCCAGAGGGTAGAATAACCAGGGAGATAGAAAGAAGGTGAAGAAGACCAGCAAGGTAGGAGAATTTTGAATCACAGGGAGTGTGTGGACAGGCTGGCAGACATCTGGACCTAATGGGCTGGAGAAGGACACCAGGTTTAAGTCAAGATCAAAGGGAGCTCTATTGCAGAGTTGAAGAGTTAGGTCTTGCAGAGTTCCGGGGGCTATTCTTGGAGGGTCTGGGGCTGATGTCAGCTGTCTTACTCCTCCATGGACAGTGTGCTCTAAAAGGAGGCTGGAAGCAGGAAGACAAGCCAAGATGCCATTTCCGTGGTTTCAGGAAGAAATACTGTAGGCATGAAATGTCCTTAATAACTGTGCACAGCTTTTATATCATCATATTAGACTCAGTCAGCTGTTTGTTTGTTTGTTTGTTTTCCAGAAAGCATTACAATTTCTATTCATCGCTTCATTTGTCAACTGATGTTTAAGAAATGCCTACTCTGTGTTGGGCACTATTTCAGGAACAACAGACAGAGAAGCAAAAAAAAAAAAAAAAAAAAACAGGCAAAAACAAGTCACCCTATGGAACTTCCATTCTAGTGGGACTGGGGCTGGCATGGGAAGACAAAGAATCAAAAAATCATTGAAATAAATAGTATATTTGGAAGAGACATATTCTAGTTAGAAGGGTAGACAGAGTCACGATGGGTGAAGGACTGGAACTGAAACAGGCTGAACAGAGAGGTCCTCACCCAGAAGGTCGTCCTGCATCAGGATTTGAGTGGAGGGAAAAACCAAGTCAAGAAAATATCTTGGGGAAGAACATGCCAGATTAGACAAACGCAAAGAAAAACTTCAAAACGTTCTAGTCTGCGTCTCCACAGATGATTTCTCAGGGTAATCATTTGAGTTCTTCCGATGGTCCTTCAAATCACCATGCCCTGGGGCTGAAACGCTCAGAGCAATGAGACAGGAAGGCCCGGGGACACAGCTCGAAATACATCCCACAGACGCTTAGTCTCATCACTCAACTCTCAGGTTCTTTCCTCAACTCCAACCTGCCTTTCTCTCTTTCACACTGACTTTAAGAAGAAGCTTTTAGTGGGACATCCCTGGTAGTTCTGTGGCTAAATCTTTGCATTCCCAATGCAGGGGCCCTGGTTCGATCTGTGGTTGGGGAGCTAGATCCCACATGTTGCAACTCAGAGCTCACATGCTGCACCTAAAGATCCTCCATGCTGCAAGGAAGACTGAAGAGCCATTGTGCTACAGCTAAGATCCAGTGTAGCCAATAAATGCATTATTTTTTTTTAAAGAAACTACTAATACAATGTAATACAATGTTAGTAGTACAATCGTGAGTTACTTTTGACTCCTCCTGAGAAGCTATATACAAATTTCCATCTTCAAAAACACTGGTTTAAAAAAAAAAAAAATACCCTCTTGTGTGCTCCAAGTCTGCTTCCTTAGAGATTATAGGAAAGGAACAGTTTGAGAGGTTAGTGGAATCACATCTTTGAAGTCTGGGAAAACCAACAGAAAATAACTCCCAGAAGGGGACATACCCCATAAAATAACTCTTTGGCCACGTGTCCACTGTCAGTTTTTTCTGCTTGTTGTGGCAATCACTCTCTGAGGTGAGGGTTGTCTTTCACCAAGAACTACGGTTTCTGCTGATAACCAGAGCTGTCTAACCAGAATTTCCAGCCTCTCTCTTGCATGATCCCCAGACAAGGCAGATCTCTACTGATGCTGCTGTTTCTACAAGTGCTGTGGCCACGTTCCTGCAAGGTACGTCCCTGGGCACTGCTTTCTGCATTACAAACTTACATGGCATGGTCGCTCTCTGCCAGTGATCGTCACTAAACATCTGACTGTGCTGAGCCCGTGATCTCTTCTGCTTTTGGTCATAGCACTGATCATGTGAATCATCAGTGCCTTTAGATTACCTATTTGCATAGCAGCTTTTAGATAACTTACTGAGGAAGATCTTGTGATCATTAATTTTACGTGTCACCTTGACTGGGCTAAAAGGTGCCCAGTGAGTGGATTATTTGAGTATATACATTATTTCTGAGTATACCTGTGAGGATGTTTCTGGAAGAGATTAAGTACCATTTCATTCAGGAGACTGAGTAAAGAAATTCACCCTCACTGATGTGGGTAAACATCGTGCAATTCCCTGAGAGTCCCGACAGAACAAAAAAATTAGAAGGAGGCTGAATTCTCTCCCTTTGGTGGAACTGGGATGCTCACCTTTCTCTGCCCTAGGACCTTGGAGCTTATGTTTCATGGGCCTTCAGACTCCGAACTTACAGCTGTGGCCCCAAGATTCTCAGGCCTCTGGATCAGAGCTAAATTTTTCCACTGACTTTCCAGGTTCTCAATCATGAAGAAGGAGATCTTGGAACTTCTCAGACTCCATAACCATATGAGCCAATTCCTACAATTCTTTTCATATATATGTGTGTGTGTATATATTATATATATGTGTGTGCATCCTCAGTTCTTTCAGTCATGTCTGACTCTTTGCAACCCCATGGACTGCAGACTGCCAAGCTCCTCTGTCCATGGAATTTTCCAGGCAAGAATACTGAAATGGGTTTCTATTTCCTCCTCCAAGGGATCTTCTCAATTCAGGGATTGAACTCACATCTTCTGCATCTCCTTCATTGCAGGCAGATTCTCAACCAGTGAGCCACCGGGAAAGTCATATATATATATATATATATATATATATATATATATATACACATATGTTCAGTCCTGTTCAGTCCTCTTTCTAGTATATTGTTAAAGACATTTCAAAGTGACATTAGTGGCACCCTAATATTTCACAAAGTTCATGGAAGTATAATTTTAATTGTTACTTACAGTTCTCTGTGAACCTCAGGCCAAAACTGGTGGCTCAACCATGAAATAAATACATTGTCAGTCTCCAGGCTGCATTTAGAATTCTACCTCCCTCTGAAAACTAAGACTTCCTCTTTGAGCCAACCTCTTTATGCCTGGGACTTGATTCCTAAACAATGATTTATCCTATGATAAATAAATCAGTCTTCATGCACACAATTTTCTTGTTGCCCATACTACCTCTGTATTAGATATTCCCTAATGTAGCACAATTTAATATAGACTCAAACTGAAATCCCTGTAGCAGATAAACGGAGGAGAAACAATAAATAAATAGGTATTTGTTTTGTGTGCCAAATAAAATTATATATGTGAAAGATCTATAATCCATAAAAAAAGATTACTATAGGGAGCAGATGAACTGAGTGCCCGCTGGTATCTCCAGTTTGTTTTCAGTTTCTTGCTCCAGGATAAATGCTAAGCACTCAGGAGTAAATAAATCCTGTTCCTAGTCTGACTTGATTTTAGTGTAGGCATATCATTCCAAAGCTCTTCCGTCTCTCCACCTCATACTCACCATCCAATGCATTCCCATGCACAATCCTGAGCTTTTCTTTTCATCTTCATTCCAAGTTTCTATTTTTGTAATCACTTCACACTTCCACCCTTCAATTTTCTTAGCTGGAAAGTATTATGCACTCAATAAATGGTCACTGAATGAATAATATATGACTTAAAACAAATAAAAGACTAGATAATCCAATTATAAAGAGCACCCTCATTAATGAATTTGTGATCTCTTCTTTACTACAGCCGTCAGCCTTCGAGCCTTAGCCACAGTGTTGGGATTTTATTTGAATAGCTGCTGCAGTTTATTATGTCCTCCAGATATTGTAAAATGCCAGTGCGGTTTTTATTGTATGATATTATGAGAAAAAAAGATGAAATAAAATGTCACTAATTTCTACTTCATTAAATTTGGGATTTGTGATCATTTAACAGGCTCTGGCCTTAAGGCTACCTTTAATAATATGATAAACAAATGAGTAGCTTAAAGTATATAACAGGAGGAATGGTAAAACCCTTTGGGAAAAGCACACTGTTCTATGCCAGCTGATGATACTAAGTATGAATAAAATTGCCAGGCTTTCTTGATGGCTCAGCCATAAATAATCTGCCTTCAATGCAGGAGACACAGGAACATGGGTTTGATCTCTGGGTCTGTAAGATCCCCTGGAGGAGGAAATGGGAACCCACTCCAGTACTCTTGCCTGAAAAAATCCCATGGACAGAGGAGCCTGGCGGGCTACAGTCCGAAGGGTCTCAAAGAGGGGACACGACTGTGCAACTGAGCACAACATGAGATAAATAAAATTAGGTTGAATACATCTACTTTGAAGCATGTTCTGCTTAACAACTAAAACCCTCTAACCCCAAAAAACATGAAAAAAAAAAATTAAACTCCACATACTTTTCTTTTTGAATTAGCCTTTTCATTTAATTATAGCAAATATGTAATTTATTCCTAATAGTTTTCTATACAATTATAAACATTATGAGCTGGATGGGGCATTTACAAGTATTATAATGCAAACTCTTCATTTGTAGACATGGAAGTTGAGGCCACATGTCCTATTGATGTGTCAGTCTGGTCTTCATATCTCAGTTACTACTGTCCCATGATACTTACGCTATTCTTTCTTGTATTTAAAACAAATTAATGATTTTTTACTACAGTCTTAGCACTTTTTGCAAAAAAAAAAAAGTAACTTGTTGACCTGTTTCATAAACTATAAAATAAAGACAGACTATCTGGTCAGCTCTAAAATTGTATCAGATGCTGAAACTAAAATTTTCCTTTTCTGAACTTTTTGTAACTTCCTTAAGTAATATTCATTTACTATCATATACTGCAGACATATATCTCACATAAGATTGTAATTACTCTGAAGGCAAGTGACTCCCTTAGACAATCATTAAATATTTGTAGAAAATGCTGCAGAGATTATAAAATCTTTTAGTTGACAAACTGAATTAAGAAATAAATGCTATTATTTCAAATCTCAAATATTTCACTGAGTCTAAAGAAAACACATATTCCCTCACTCATGATGCATTTTTCTTATTATCTTAAACTGAGGTTTGTATTTAAAGAGCTGAAAAATCCAGTGTGTACTAACAGGAATTCTGTTTTGCTTCAGCTTTTAAAAAAACATTTTAATGCACTATTATATCTTCATGCATCTGTATATGCCCTTGATATCTCTAAAGGAAATATCAGTGAAGTTTCAGTCATAGAGTTAAACAATTTGATTGATTTCAGCTTATTCTCTAATCATATTAAAACCAAAACGTTTATATGTACATCACAGTGAGTTACTTGAAATACTTTTGTCCTTATTTGTGGCTAGTTTTCAACAAATGATGTAATTTAAAATTAAGATCAGAAAAAAGGTGGCTTAGAGTTTTAAAACTTATGTTCAGTAAAAAATAGCGTCAGCTATTTTGACTTTGAAATCTGTCATTCAACACAAATAGGTTTGGCAAGTCAGCTATAGTTAAAATGAAATATTTACACATAGGCATAAGTTATTATATTTTGAGAAGATTGTAAAGAAAAATTAAATTTTGATTTGTGTTTATAGTTTTATCAAGTGACTCCAACAATTACTAATTTTCAAAACAATATTTTTATGTGACAGAAAATCTTTCACAACACTAAATTCCTTTTTTATTTTTTTTCCTTTGTATGGAATCATTCCCTGAATGCAAGCTACAGGTTGGGACAAAAGATATTTATTGTCTTGAAAAAGTAAAGTCAGACGGTTCAAGTACCCATGAAATTATGATATATTGACTGAGCATTTATAGCTAAATTTAAACCACCTTTGTTAAATTTTTATTTTGAAGCTCTTAAAGTCATGGCACCGAGGAGAGCCTGCCAGAGTTACAATTTCTCACTCTCTGGCTGTAGAAATGATTGAAATGGCGTGAGGGTCAAGCCTGTGGTTGACAGAAGAGAGCGGGGGCTACCTCGTCTCGGTGCATTGGCGTGTTTCTGGAAAAGGCAAAGCTGCTTTACTGAGCTGTCTCCAGACGTGAGTAAAGCACCGCACATGCTGCCAGCTGTTTTCTGGAAACCCCTCCTGTCAGGACTTGTGGGAGAAGAACAGCCCTGCCTCCCTGCTTTCCTTCCTCCACGTTTAGGTTAATGCAGCGTATGTGCAGCACCTTTCCTGGCCTTTAAAATGTTTTTGACATTGCATTTGTTTATTTTTCTGTCCTATCATTTCTTTCCTGTTTTTCTACACTCTTCTGCCTTCTATCTCCTTCACTTTTCTAAGCCACAAGAGAAGGTATCAGAATTTGTGTAAGCAATTTTCCCATTTCTTCCACCAAAATGATATATATAAATTATATATATAATATATATTATATATATTAATATATATATTAATTAATTAATATATTATTAATGGAATTGGAAAGAGATCTGAAAAAAACATTCAATCCAACACCCATGTATTTTAAATAGGAAGAATAAAAATGAGGAAAATTATAAGAACTTCTCACAAGCATGGGAGAAGCTTAAGCTTTAAATAAGATTAAAATTTCAGTTTCAAACCAAGATTAAAACTAAATTACCACCCTACTATCTAAGATGTTCCTCAAAAGCTGGATGATAATTTGGGTTCAAAGACACCTGACATATGATTTATATGCTGAACACAGCATTACGTACTGAACACAGTACACAACACAGTATTAAGATATTATTAATTAATATATATATTAATATATAATAGTATATATTATATATAAATTATATGTAATATAAATTATATAATAGTATGTGTTATATATGATAATTATTATTATATAATAGTATATATAATTTATATATATATATGAATTGCTGTAGTGTACACCTAAAACCAACACAATATTGTAAATCAACTATACTTTAATAAAAAGCCAAACTAACCAAACAAGAACAATATATACATCTGTATGTCATTTCTCATATCATACTTTCCATTAAATAATAATTTATCTAGTTTTTTCTCTTGATCTTGTGCTGTTTAGAAGTAGTTGTACTGTGTTCAGTACGTAATGCTGTGTTCAGCATATAAATCATATGTCAGGTGTCTTTGAACCCAAATTATCATCCAGCTTTTGAGGAACATCTTAGATAGTAGGGTGGTAATTTAGTTTTAATCTTGGTTTGAAACTGAAATTTTAATCTTATTTAAAGCTTAAGCTTCTCCCATGCTTGTGAGAAGTTCTTATAATTTTCCTCATTTTTATTCTTCCTATTTAAAATACATGGGTGTTGGATTGAATGTTTTTTTCAGATCTCTTTCCAATTCCAGAGCACATGATGATTACAAATTTTAAGTCTATATATGAACTCAAACATCAGATGCACATCTACTATGTAAAATTCCCTCTATTGTTATCAGTACATCATAAAGTTAATCTTTAGAACTTGTGGTTTTATCAAACAAAAATGCGTTTATTTAGCTCATTTTGAAATACATATGTATATATATATATATGAAATATGTATGAGTCTTTAGATTCTCTTCCCTTTTAGATTACAAGATATTAACTATAGTTGCCTGTGCTATACAGTAGGTCCTTGCTGCTTACCTGCTTTATATATAATAGTGTGTACATATTAATCCCAACCTCCTAATTTATCCCTCCTTCCAACCCGCCTTTTTCCTTTGGTAACCTTAAATTTGTTTTTATGCCCAGGAGTCTCTTTCTGTTTTGGCAATAAGTTCACTTTTAGCTTTTATTGTTGATAAGTTGTCTTTCTCAAAACTGCTAAGAAATTAATGTTGAAAACTTGAATATTTGTTTCCCTAAACTTTGTTACATTTTCATAATGCCTTTAACTGCAAATAAATGATTCCACTAGTAAAGTAAGGACACATATTCTTTAAGCACCATGAATTGTAAAAATAAAAAGTTTTTCAGAATTAGTGTTTAGTTAATTAACCATATCCTGTGTGAAAGGAGACAGCACCTCTGCTTGGCATATTTTTAGGAAAGTTACTAAATATAATATAGCTAAAAGATATGCTTTAGATTCATGAAAAGCTTCAAAACTACCTAAAGGGAAAACTTAAGCCAAATAAATGAAAACAGCAGCAGCACTTTAATTTTTCCATGCTCTCAACACACATACACTAAATGCTGGGAACAAAACATGGCGTGGGACTGACCGAGTCCGACCTCCACACATCGAAAGGGAAGAGACCACGAAAGAGTGAGTCCCGGAAGGACACTCACAGGGCGTCAGAGAGGGCACAGACGAACAGACGACGCGCCCGCTCCCGCGGGCCTGAGGGCACTCATAGGGCATCAGAGACGGCACAGACGACGCGCCTGCTCCCGCGGGCCTGAGGACATTCACAGGACATTAGAGGGCGCAGACGACACGCCCGGTCCCGCGGGCCTGAGGACACTCACAGGGCGTCAGAGAGGGCACAGGCGACGCGCCCGCTCCCGCGGGCCTGAGGACACTCACAGGGCATTAGAGGGCACAGACGACGCGCCCGCTCCCGCGGGCCTGAGGGCACTCACAGGGCGTCAGAGAGGGCACAGGCGACGCGCCCGCTCCCGCGGGCCTGAGGACACTCACAGGGCGTCAGAGAGGGCACAGGCGATGCGCCTGCTCCCGCGGGCCTGGGGACACTCACAGGGCATTAGTGAGGGCGGAGGCGACACGCCCGCTCCCGCGGGCCTGAGGACACTCACAGGGCATCAGAGAAGGCACAGGCGACGCGCCTGCTCCCGCGGGCCTGAGGACACTCACAGGGCGTCAGAGAGGGCACAGACGACGCGCCTGCTCCCGCAGGCCTGATAAACAAAGACTGGAGAAGGACGTGACCGCTCAGGCTCTCCAAAGTCTGCCACAGGTGGAAGGGATGTCTGATGAAAAGAGATTGTTCCAGGTAGAAGAATCTGTGTGTGCAAAGGCCTAGGAGCTTGAGGAAGACTAGAGTATTTGCGAAAATGTGGAGGCTCCGCCCTGACTAGACTATGTCATCATGGGATGTGGCAGAGAGATGCTAATATTGAGGGAAAGATCAGTCAGAGAGGAAAGGTCCTTGTGAGCCGTGGTGGGATTTTCTAGTTTGTTGTCAGATCAATGGAAAACCATTAACGCATTTACCAACACAAACTAGTGAGAAAGAAAGATTAGATAATAATTAAGGACTGACTCTGACCCTTACGTGCAAGAATGACACAAAAGCTGAAGGTAAATGATCACTAGAGATGTAAAGTCTTCCAGGAATAACTGAACTTCAGGGGGACTCAGAAGGTAAGTGATACAGAGCCAGGTAGTAAAGAGGAATAAGAAGACTGTAACAGCAACAGATAACTCAAAGCAGGCATTGTTTGTGATACGGAAATAGTTGACTTAACAAAAACAGTTTTACAAAAGACACAAGAAATGAGATATACAGAATCAGCTAAATTACAGACCCAGAAAATAAGGAAGTATAATTTATCTTCATTTTAAAATTCTGATGACTTCTGAGCCAAGCAGTATGGGATGCAAGGGATTCCTTCTGAGTTCAGAAGTTATTTCAGAAACGAAGGCTGGGGATGGCCAAGAACATCCCTAGGTTTGGAAGCGAGGTCTGGAAGAATGCACGGGGTGAATGCCAGGGCCACTGAGCAGGGCAGGGCTGTGGACGGGAGACTAAGAGACGGGCCAGGGCTAAGAGAGCAGAGCCTCACAGTCCAGTCACTGCTGCTTCTGCAGCCCAGGACCCTCCCCACCACGCACATGCGATGGAGCTCAAGAGCAAAGTTGGCAAGTGGAGTCAGTCTGTCTGCAGAACAATGAAGCATTTGTTTTTGGACCTTTTTGTTTTTGGCAGTATGTGGCCAAATACATGAATCTCAACGTCCGAGGAAGGACAAAGAAATGGCAAAAGGTGAGATCTTATAAACCACAAGGGCCTCAAGGAAGAGAATATGAAGTCAGTCTTGAGGCTTCCCGCTCACGTTTTAATCATTTGGACAAAAGTAGTAGGATTAGGAGATATGCTGACAGCAAATGCAATTTCTCTCAAAGTAATCAAGTTGTTACCAAAATTGGCACTTCCTCAGTGATAGATATCAACACAATTTCAAAAAAATTTTGCATCGGCAGCAACAGAATTTAATTACTCTGGAATTGATTTTACAATAATAACTCAAATCATTTTTCCTCTTATCTTTTTGTCTATTTGATCGTTTCTTTCTGCATATTAATCTCTCCAAAATTGAAGAAGATAGCAAAGATATAAAAATAAAGACTAAAATACATCACCTCTTTGAGATTTCACAAAATTTTTGGTGAGAAATAAAATAAAAATTAATCAATTCTCTAGACTGGTAGAGACTATTCTGAGGTAAAAAATAAGACAATATTTTAAAACAATGTAAGTATTATTTGGGGCTTCCTTGGTGGCCCAGACAGTAAAGAACCTGCATGCAATGCAAGAGACCTGGGTTTGATTCCTGGGTTGGGAAGATCCCCTAGAGAAGGGAATGGCTATCCACTCCAATATTCTTGCCTGGAGAATCACATCGACATAGGAGTCTGGCGCCACAGTTCATAGGGTCACTAAGAGTCGGACATGAATGAAGTGACCTAGCACACACACACATTATTTAAAATAATAATAACTATGATATGTTGTAAAGGGTGCAGCAATAAAGGGTGTAGGAGCCTGGCAGGCTACAGTCCATGGGGTCACAAAGAGGCAGACACGACTGAGTGATTTTCACTTAAAGGGTATAGATTTCTGAATAAGTACATTTTTGCCTACAAAATGTTTACACTAAAATTTGTTTTATATTTTATGTCCCATAATGTTTGCAGAACTCATTTCTTGATGTGTACTACAAAGCCAACTTCAGTTTAGTAGTACCGAATTATGAAAAATAATAAAATACAAATTAAGCTTTATTATAAATGCTTAAATGAACTTTACCATATTTTAAGTTTGTTTTCCTGTTTCTCACTAGTATCCATAATTCGAAATTTGCTTTTATGGTGGAATAAAATTGCACAAAAGACTTTTTCTTTACTATAGTGATGGCAAAGAATATGCTGCCAAAAAGATTTTGCCAAAGATGGCAAAGATTTATATATATATATATATATACAATTGTTTTTTTTTTTGCTCCTAAGCCTTACTTCAGCACCAAAGAATTTAGCAAAACTCTGATGGTCCCCTACTTGTATTTAAACTGAAATATTAACAACTACAGAGAAGCAGACACTATTTCTCTATGAATCTTGAGCAACTTCTAACATAAACAACTTTCCTGCTGTTACAAAGGAATAGATCAATAACGAACAGGTTTATAGCATTTGATGAGACAGGCACTCTTTAATTTTTTTTAATTAGTCTCCTTTTAAAGACTCTGTGTACCTTTAAAACAGGTGTTGTAACAAGACCACAAACTCTATTAGCCTCTGTTTCACCAGAGAATGAAGATTGAGAGAGTCACATTTTCCTTGTCCAAACGAACCTGCTTCAACATAACCAGGTCTGATTTCATTTGCACAACGGCTGCCAAGTCTCCAAGGGCACTTTCTACTGATTTTATGTTTATTATTTTGCCAGGAAAATGGAATTTTTCTGGAAGTAACAACACATTCTCTTCCAACCTAGCTGTTCTCTGAAACATTTGATTTTCCAATTCATCAGCATCTTCTATCACATCAATCAAAGTAGTTTAAAGTATTTACCTTAACATATCCCTTTACTCATAAGCTACATCAGAAAAAATAAAACTCAGTGAAAAGGTTGATGAATAATACTGAAGGGACTTGCAGTGATGAAATGAATATCTTAAAATAACTCAATCAATTCAACTTTATCAAACTTGTGTTTCTGCTATTTTAACAAGTGTTTAAATTATTTTTAAAAAATCTCCCAAGAAATCAACAAATCAAGGGAGTTAAGAGAGCAAAGCTAATTTTTAAGTGTTTGATCAAATAAATAAGAAAATTATAATAAACACTAAAATGTAGGATATTTCAGAATTAAACTTGACAATAAAATTTTCATATGAAATTTTTATTTTATTTTTATATAAGCACATATATGAGCGTTTTAAATAATGATGATCTTTTTCTATTGTCAAACATTTTCGCTCAAATTCACTATCTAATGGAGATGTGTAACTGAGCAGCCTCAGAAAAGAAAGACAATTGGTTCTGAGAAGTAAGAACTTAAGCTACTAATCGACAGTCAGAGTAACTGTCTCAGATCAGAAAGGAAAATAAAGACAGCCATCTATAAGGATGGAGATTTTTGTTTTCCTTTTCTGAAATTTTCCCCCCTCCCCCTACCCCCACTTGTCTCCATTTCTTATCATCTACAGAAATCTAATATGATGATAGCCTGTGGTGTTATCAGTGCAGTTTTTTCAGTGATATTTAACTCACACAAAGACTAGGCAGATAATTTATTATTGTTTGAGATCAGCATTTGCCTGGAGGTTGTGTGATGTTGCTAATCTTATTGCTGCTTTTTAAAGAGAAATTTTCCTACCCATCAATTATAAGTTTTTTTAATTGGGGTTTTTAAATTTTAAAGGTCTTTAATAATAAATTATCCCCAGCATGTCTGTCTATTGCCAACCACAGATGCCATCTCACTGAGTGCAGTTTTTAATGTACTTTATAATTAATCACACAATTAACCAATTTTAGGAAACAGTTTTGTTTCCATACCCAGTTCATTATTCACCTTCTAAATATATGCATAGTTCATGAAAAATACAGTGGGGAATACATGGTACAAAGAAACTCATGGACTATTATAAATATAAAGGCTAGATACAATCAAATTAATCTCAAAGATAGTCAGGCATATGCTCAAATATATTTCCTTTCCTTTAGTGCATCAATTTCTAAACCTATTATTCAGGATCGAACTCAAAGTTCATTTGCTCTGTATAATAATACTATTACTTGTGGGAAAAAAATAACACACTAAGGAAATAGAGCATTCTAGGGTTAGGCAATAGAATATAAAGAATATAGACCCTGACTTCAAGAATCCTAGATAGAAATGAAAGTCAAAGTGGCTCAGTCATGTCTGACTCTTTGAGACTCCATGGACTACATACAGTCCACAGACTATACAGTCCATCGATTCTCCAGGCCAGAATGCTGGAGTAGGTTAGCTGTTCCCTTCTCCTAGGGATCTTCCCAACCCAAGGATCAAACCAGGGTCTCTCTGCATTGTAGCTGGATTCTTTACCAGCTGAGCTACCAGGGAAGCCCCCTAAATAGGTGATTATAAAACTAAGTGACAAATTCATTAAAAGACATCACAAAAATTAACATGGAAAAAGGAAAATGGTTGTTATTTTGTTCTGAAATTCAAGGAAGACTTTCTGGAAGCAGAAACGTGCCAGTTAGAAGGAGCAGGTATGGACAGGTGATTGATTGGCTGGGGAGAGTGGGAGTGACCCGAGTTAAGGGGAAAGAGCAGGCAAAGGGCTCTCAGGAGGAGGCAGCAATGAGAGCAAAGGGGAGTGATGACAGCACAGGCTGCAGCCAGAGCCACAGCAGTCTGCATCTCTAATGAAAAGGGGAACCAGGAGTGAGGGAGCTGGGGATGTGTGTGCACAGAGGCTTGGTCAACAGAACCTTGCAAATTACATTTAGGAGTTTGGAATTTATCTCAGAAGCAGTGGAAACCATGCAAACGCTTTGAACAGGGAAGAATAACCTCAGAAAGGCAGTGTGTCTGTTTTTCATCTTGATTTGCTTTTCATATATATATATATATGTATATATATAAATCCCTGCAGATTAATCCCTATAGATTGCTAGATTAATGTATTTAAGAAGTATATGGTTCTTAGGAAAGTAAGGGTATCAATGCATTATTTAAACATAGTAATATAAGCACAAACATAAGGGTATTTTGATCAGATGGAGAGATTTTGGGGAGGACAACATGTTCAAGAAACCAGGGCTCGTCCCAGGGCTCAAACCTGCATCTCCTGTAGTTCCTGAATTGGCGGGTGGATTATTTACCACTGTGCTACCTGGGAAGCTCAAGAAGTATTGGAGAAGTAAAATGAAAAGACAAGGTGACTGTTTAGAATAGAAGGTTAAAGCAAAGTCAAAAATCATTCCCAGGAAGGACCATATGGTTCAACATGCATTCCCAATGAGCATCCCAATGCTATTCTTCCTGAATGACTTTTGGCAGATTATTGAACACATTTCAATTCATATACCAAAATTATTAAATGGAAATAAACTGCCATCAGCTTCACTAACTGTTAATATTAGTTGAAATGATCCATATAAGGTACCTGGCAGTGTCAGGCACATACTATGAACCCAATAAATGCTAGTTAGGTATTAGCCATTCATACTATCAGGAATTGCATACAGATATTAGTACCAATGACTAAAAAAGAAGAAAATAGAAGCAGTGATAAGCTCAGGAGAAAAAAAAAAAACAATGATGAATTTAATTTTGGAAACTTCAGATGCTATGGAAGAAGACATCCACATGGAAATGCCCACATGGCATTACAGTGCCATCTAATAAGATATTACAGTCTAATAAGATATTACCAATCTAATCCCAGGAAGAGTATGATGGTCAAGAAAATCAATATGACAGTTATGGAATCGCAAAAATGAGGAGCAATAACATTTAAGAGAAAAGAAAAATGATAAGCCCTAGAGAGTCAGAACAGAACTGGGAGGGGTGTTGGTCTAACTTGGGTGGCACAGAGTCACAGATGGCATGGGAATAGGGGGTCTTGGGAAGGAGAGAGTGACTAGCAGAGACAAAAGTCAAAATAAAGTCCAGCACAATAACTGGAATTGCTTGGTGAATTTGGCAAACAGGTTGTTAGAATCCAACTAAAACAGTCACTGTAGACCAAGGATGTGAAGCCAGAAGGCAGCAGGTTGGGCAGGGGCCAGAGTTGGAAGGTCAGAGGCAATGATTGGAAATTGCTCTTTGGAGAAATTTCATGAAAGTGATGAAGAGAGGCAGCCAAGAATGGAGAAGGGTCCAAGGGAAGGTCAGTGTGCATGCAGGCACACGTGTGTGCCAGAGTATGGTGACTGTGTCCGTTTTTAACTACTGCAGAGTTAAACTCATCTAGAGAAATAGTTCTTAGAGAGGAGGTGAGTGGTGACACAAGACAGAGAAGGGATGAATTGGATAAAGCCTTGAGTGAAGCAGTAGAGGTTTGGGTTAATAGAATAGGTGAATGATTTGACTTTGAAGCAACTTTCACCTCCTGAACCTAAACGGAAATAGATTAGAAAGGTAAAGATGGACATGGGTTGGAAATATTTTAGAAGACAGAATAGGTGAAGTGAAAGACAAAAAACCATTCCAGATGCTTAAAATGTTCTCAGTAAATGGCAGGAATTATCATATTGTCATTTGTCATATGTCAATTGTCATGTCAGGGGCCAGGAGATCAGATTTTGAGAAGACTGGTGAAGGTTTCAGATCACTGGCAGCAGAAAGAGAATGTGGGCTGACAAAGGACAATGAACGCCTGAGAAGGCTCTACAGATGTCTTCTGAAACTCAGAAATGAATGCTGCATCCCAAATGCACAACTGTGTGACTTTTTCCAAGTGGAATACTGTGTGGGTGTAAGAATTAACAGTGAACCCTGGTACTGATGCCAAGTTACCGGATAGGAATATGTAGAACATTTTGGAACATCAGATATTAGAATGGAATAGTTCTGATTACCAAATATAGGGTCCAGGCTCAGCAGGGAATGAAGAGATTTATGGGTACTGATAGAACAGAAAAAATAAACCACTGAAGGGACTGGACAGTTTAGCAGAGTTTACTAGAAATATCCCTTCTCCACTCAGCTCTTGGGTCCCTGATTCTGGTGAAAGCTCACGTACATAACACTTAACTCCTGTGGCCACTGGGGTTAACATCTCAGCCAGGCTGGGTCAACCACACACCTGTACCTAGTCACTCTGTTCAGGGTGAAGTCTTCCTATTCCCTAAGCAGGTCAATAAGAGTCCTTCCTGGGATTTTTCTAACTGAAGTTGGTGAGAAAATCTTCCTTTTCTTTTGGTGGGATTCTGAGTATGGAAGTTCAGCCTCAAGAGGGAATCAATGCAAGGTTACAAGAGAAGCAGGTGTGAGAGAGAAAAAGAGAATGGTGATGATGATATAATTGTGGTTTGGGCTTCATATGATCACTGTGAAAAAAAATACACACAACGAGGGGCTAATTCAGTGATGCAAAGCCCCCACCCACAGCTTTCTGAGCAGGTGGATCTTCATATCCAAGCACTTTTTGGTAGAGCTAAGTCTTTAAAAGGGATAAGAGAACTCTTTCTTTTGGCTGTAGCAGAAGTAACCAATATTTTTTAAGGTTAATCTTATTCTAGAAAAGCTCACTTTAGAATTTATAAGAATAACTGGAGTTAATAATTTGGGGACCAAATAAGTCAATTCATCAAACACTCATCAGGTCACAACTATTCAAATATTCATTAAATTGCTTACTATGTCTTAATTAATCTATTTATATCAATATGCCAATAGACTACAACTCTTTCTCACACACAAGCATAAAATAAACAGAGAATTTGACTTTGCCAAATTTACGGGCCTTGAAACCATAAGATTTACTCAAAAACTTTAAATCTGAAAAAGAGGAGCAGTTCATTTAGCGGGTTCTACCGTCTGGTTAAGGTTACCCTTTATTTATATCATGGCTCATTTCTCTACCAAGGCTAAAGTATGAGATTAATTCCCCCAGATCATTCACTAGCAAAATGTCTCAGCTACTGACCAACTTAGTCTGAACCTCTATTTCCTGGCAAAAAGTCTCCCTTTGGAATCAAGCCTTTTTTCCTCCATGAGAGCAGCTGCTTGCAATTTCAGCAGGACCCACTACCATCATCTCTCTTGAATTGCTCAGATACTTCATTCATTCCAGTATCCCAGGATAAATTAAAGTGGCCCAGGCCTTCTCCCACCTCTAGAAGTCAGGAGAAGACATGGATCAAGTCAGGAGTGAGTGCTGAGTCATGAAGAAAACAGCTGGTCAAAGGCTACAGGGGCACCATGAGACTGAGAAGTGACCTTGGACTAAGCAGTTTGGTGGTTGCTGATGATTCTAAGAGGAGCAGTTTAAACAGAGATGTGGCAACATCTGTTTGGAGTGGGAGAAATATAAAATGAGAGCAGATTAATTGATAATCTTGTCTAACGAGGACTCACTCAAGGGTTTTGCTATAAAGAGGAATAAAGAAATGGGGGCAGTAACTGGTGGAGAAAGTGATACTAATAAAATACTTGTTTTAAATGGAAGAAGTAAGAGCTGGTAGGAATGGCAGAGGACAGAAGAAAATGTGATGATGAAGTGGAGAAGTGCATACTTGTGGAATGAATGGGAGAATGAATGCGTGAATAAAGGAATGAGTCATGGAAAGGCTTTTAACATTCACATTAACTATATTAGAGTAAAATATTTATAAATAAGCCAAATTAAATAACACTCCATTCATAAAGTCTTGAAAATAACAAAGGAAAAATAGACTATGTTATATAACTGTTAAATCAGTAACAGTAAGTCAGCACCCATTCTAGAATGAGTAATGTCTCATATTACGAAAATAAAAGTCTAAGACACGTTTGTTATCCTTAAAGCATGTAACACATGGTATAGAAAAAACATCTTATGTGTAATCACCAAAGTTGTCTATGTTATTTAACATTTAAATGTTATGTGTCATATTTATTGTAGATAGTAAATATAATTAAACTGTTGCTATTATTATTTCTTGACTCAAAATATAAAGATGCAACCAGTGAGGATTGTTATACTGTTCTAGGAGAACCCCGTCCTTCCTTAGGAGCTTCATGTACATCCAGGTTTTGTATACTGGTCCTGTCGTTCTGGTAATTTTTTTCTTTTGCTGGGAACTAGGACACATCCCCATCCAGACCATATCATTAGGGGATGTTCTTTGCTTCTTTCAAGGCATTCTACTGCCAAGGACACCAATTTTTCTTTGTTTTTTATTTCCTTTTCCATTTTCCTAGCACAGACGTGCTCAGTACAATTTTACCACGTTGGTGTCACTAGTGGTTTAGAGCTCAGACTCAGCCAGGCTGGCCGGGGTCTCAGGGGCCACCTGTAGAGACACTGTTCCCTGCAGTGTATCAACCTCCCTGTGCTTGACCTCGTTCAGCAGTAAAATGAAGCTAAGGATGGCCCCTGACTCTTGGAGCTTTTGCGAAGGTTAAATGAGGAAATACCTGTGGAGTTAGAGGCATGTGCGGCAATGGTAAGTACTCACTGAATTTAATCAATGGTATCTGACACCCTGTTATCCAGGCCTCCGAGCTGGCACAGGGTGTTCCCCTGAAACATGAGAACGGCTTTAGGTCTGCCTCAGTCCTAGATGGAGAAAGTGACTACTATATCCAAATCATCAGTTCAGTTCAGTTCAGTCGCTCAGTCGTGTCCGATCTTTGCGACCCCATGAATTGCAGCACGCTAGGCCTCTCTGTCCATCACCAACTCCCGGAGTCTACCCAAACCCATGTCCATCGAGTCGGTGATGCCATCCAACCATCTCATCCTCTGTCGTCCCCTTCTCCTCCTGCCCCCAATCCTACCCAGCATTAGGGTCTTTTCCAATGAGTCAACCCTTCGCATGAGGTGCCCAAAGTATTGGAGTTTCAGCTTCAACATCAGACCTTCCAATGAACACCCAGGATTGATCTCTTTTAGGATGGATTGATTGGATCTCCTTGCAGTCCAAGGGACTCTCAAGAGTCTTCTCCAACACCACAGTTCAAAAGCATCAATTCTTCGGCGCTCAGCTTTCTTCACCGTCCAACTCTCACATCCATACATGATCACTGGAAAAACCATAGCCTTGACTAGACGTACTTTTGTTGGCAAAGTAATGTCTCTGCTTTTAAATATGCTATCTAGGTTGGCCATAACCTTCCTTCCAAGGAGTAAGCGTCTTTTAATTTCATGGCTGCAGTCACCATCAGCAGTGATTCTGGAGCCCAAAAAAATAAAGTCTGACACTGTTTCCACTGTTTCCCCATCTATTTCCCATGAAGTGATGGGACCAGATGCCATGATCTTAGTTTTCTGAATGTTGAGCTTTAAGCCAACTTTTTCACTCTCCTCTTTCACTTTCATCAAGAGGCTCTTTAGTTCTTCTTCACTTTCTGCCATAAGGGTGGTGTCATCCGCATATCTGAGGTTATTGATATTTCTCCCGGCAATCTTGATTCCAGCTTGTGTTTCTTCCAGCCCAGCATTTCTCATGATGTACTCTGCATATAAGTTAAATAAGCAGGGTGACAATATACAGCCTTGACATACTCCTTTTCCTATTTGGAACCAGTCTGTTGTTCCATGTCCAGTTCTAACTGTTGCTTCCTGACCTGCATACAGGTTTCTCAAGAGACAGGTCAGATGGTCTGGTATTCCCATCTCTTTCATAATTTTCCACAGTTTATTGTGATCCACACAGTCAAAGGCTTTGGCATAGTCAATAAAGCAGAAATAGATGTTTTTCTGGAACTCTCTTGCTTTTTCGATGATCCAGCGGATATTGGCAATTTGATCTCTGGTTCCTCTGCCTTTTCTAAAACCAGCTTAAACATCCAAATCATCAGCCAGTGTAAAATCTGGGATTCCAATCCGAGGCTGCTTACAACTGCCTATGAAAGTATTCCAGGATATATCCTATTTTTTACATCAAGTTTTGAGACTCACACATTCTCAGGGTCTACACTGTGGTAGGTACGTAGGGACTCCTAAACCATACATGTGCCTCCTGCAACGCTATCCTCTGTGCCCCAGGTTCACTTTCAAATGTCTTCTCAAGGTCTCCACTTGGATGCCCTAGAGTATTGAGTAACTTACATGTGGAACCAACCTCATATTCTCACTACCCACATTCCCTGCTTCCCAACTTCCCAATCATGAATTCGACTTGCAATATCTTTTTTCCCCTCACCTGTGCTACCATATTTCACTACATGTCATCTCATTTCACTTGAAATATCTTTGCAAGCTATTATTAGTTTCATTTTGCAGGTGAGGAAAATGAAGTTCAGGAAGCCTAAAGCATAATGCAGAATACAACACAGCCAGTAAAATACCGTTTCAAAACAAGGTTAATTATGTGGGTAAAATTCTCAAAAATTGTTAAGTGAGATGTAATAAAGTAATAATTTTTGAGAATACTGTATATATACTATGTGTGCATGTGTGTGTGCTCAGTCACTCTTTGTGCCCAGTCTTTGTGACCCCATGGACTGTAGCCCGCCAGGCTCCTCTGCCCATGGGGATTCTCCACGCAAGAATACTAGAGTGGGTTGCCATGCCCTCCTCCAGGGGATCTTCCTCATCAAGGGATTGAACCCGTCTCCCGCATCTCCTGCATTGCTGGTGTGGTTCTTTATCACTAGCGCCACCTGGGAAGCCCCATGTATATACTATACACACATTGTATTTTTGTGTCTTAGAAACTGGAAGACAGCACATCAAACTGCTAACATTATACTCTTCTCTGGTAGGAGGGAGATTTCTGAAATTTGATCTAGGGCATCAATACTTGTCTACTCTAACTGTCTACTCTATCTGATAAGAAAAGTGAAGACAGAGCTGTAGGTGGTACAGAGGTCTGTGCAGAAGGTAATAGGGAGCACTGTAGGCAGGTGGGTGGAGAGAGAGAAGAGTCAGCAGCTAATTACAGGAACACAGGCAGGGCACTAGAGAATCGAGGTAAGGATCAGAAGGACACAGAAGAGGAGAGAAAATGGATGCTTTACCATTTGAAGAACAACTAACACAAAAAATGAGTTCATCCATCTCTTCATGGTAAGCCTGACTGATGAGAATGTTCTCTGACACCTATTTCTGATGCCTAATTGAGAGAATACCCCCATACTATTTTCCAAAACACTGTGGGTTTTTTTGCTCACAACAATTGCCTATATTGAAACACCCTCTTGACCATGTAAAGCTCACTTTGAACTTGTGACTCAAGCTCCCCACTTTCTCCAGCTGGTCCAGTGAATCAGGATGTTTTTCATTTTTGAATGACTCTATCTTTTATCCAGTCAACTTTGCTGATGTTAATTACAGAGTGATTCTACTGACCTACAGATAGTGCAATGCATAGCTTAACCCTACAACTAGAGCGCAAGTTTCTTAACTGTTAGTACTTTACGTTATGCTTTTCCATCATTGCATAAAGTTTTAAATGTGGTGTCTTACATGTATATACATTCAGTAAACATTTCCTAACTAATGCACCGAATTTTAGATGTACAAGAATTCTTCACAAGTAAAAATATTAGCAGAAATAAAGATCTGATTATGATATTATGATTGCTACAAATTTTTTCAATATAATTAATCTGTATGAATTTAAAATTAAACTTTAAATAAAGTGTTTCTGTTGAGATTTCCATATAATGAATCAAGAAAATTCAAACTAATGTTTCCCTTAGTAACCATAATTCCATTTCCTTATGCATATATAATATCCCATTGCTATTAATTTACAGTTAAGTTTTATAAGTATGTATGTAATACATAATCCTGACAATAAAAACATATACTACTACAATAATGCCTAAAATTATAGTACTCAAGAGAGCTTTCTATCTCTCCTTTAAAAGTAAGAATATTTTTGAGAATTTCCCAAAAGTGGCTCTCTAGAGCTACACCTTCATGTGTTGCCATATCACCATCTGTGTTCATTACGTCTTTCTACTTGTCAAAATCTTCCCCTGGCAATAATTTACACACATATTCTTCAATTATTACCTTAGCCTTTTAGTATCTTTTAGCATTTAATTCCTAAAACTTTTAGGAATCATTTATTTATTGAATTATTTATAACATAAGATTTCATATCAATTATTACAAACATATCTCACAATAAGCTAGCAATTTGCAAAAGGAAAATGTTTTCCTACTAATTTTAATGGTGGCAATGTAGTAAGTGCAAATGTTAAAAGACACACATCAAAGGACTGCTAAGAGAGTAACCATATTCACATTTCCTGATTCTTAATGTTCTCTGCATTTACCAACAAGGTCTTGAGAGTCTTAGAATAGATCATTTCATATTTTTATAGTGTCATTAACATTTTCATCTAGGTGCTTTAATTTCCTAACCAAATTAAACATCTTGAGAGGTCAGAGATTTTATTTGAAGCTTTTGGTTTCCACAAGTTAGCAGAGTAGCAAACAGGTATCAGTCACTCGGGAAAGATGTGTTGACGTGCTGTTAATTATTTCTAAATATTTATGATGGCTCATCAAAAAGCAAAACGATAACAACCACAAAACCTCCCTCAGTGTTACAGAGGTCAATTTCTAAAATAAACGTCATATTGATACATAGACAGATATTTGATTTTAAAAATCACAAAGAGCTTACACATATGGGAAAATTAAATTATTCACATATTAGTGCACCTTGAAGTGATCTCTATGTTATATTCTTTAAAATATAGGTTGGTGGGTCAGGGAGATGTCATATAAATTCACATTTTTAAGAATTTCTGTCATTCTCATGCCAACTAAATTTCAAGGACTCACTTTTACATGTTTATGGGTAGAAAATTTCATACCATCTTTCAGTACGCTTCCTAAAATGACTAAATTACATTAAAGCGTGTAGATATTTTATTGTTTACTTTATCTTTTCAGAATTTAAAACTTTTTCTCATTTTAAGTTAAAAATCTTAAATTACAATGTGTAATTCTAAAACAGTATGTTCAGTTATACAGGAGATGTGGAAGTATTGTATTCTCAACAGTGATGGTTTTCCCTAGGAATACAAAAAAATATACCTTCAGATACTGAACTTTTACATTTAGTCTATTATGTGCTTGATCATTGTCATTACAAAATGGGTAAATCATTTTTTAACTTAAAAATTATGAATCCATCATCAGTTTATAAATACATCTACACTGAAGTAACAAGATACACTAAAATTTGAACTGATTTTATGATGAAAATAGATCATAGCCTCCCACAAAAATAACTGAAAGAATATTTTCTTTAACTTTTAAAGATGATTTACATTTGAGCAAAGAATGTGTATATTAAAACTATAGCCCTGAACTCAGTTTAGCAAAATTATAGGCACTTATATATGAAGGGTCTGTTAGTAATTCATCTTGCAGCACTAAATTGGCTACAGTTATAACATTGCTCTTATTTAGATGTTATATGCAGAAAATTATATATTTTCAGAGAAACAGCTATATCGAATTAAAATAATTCAAAGAGGTATTTTGGAGAAATAATGCAAACACTGGGAAAATATTCTTTTTGGGGGGAGGAGGGTAGATGTTAGCATCTAAAGACACATTTAAAAATGAATTACCTTTATTCACTCTGTTACAAACATTTAGTCAAATTATTTCTATAAATTCCTCCTGTGACTGGTATAACAAAATATTAATGCCTGCAGCTGGCATATCTTCCTCATGCTGAGGCAGTTAAAAAGTATAAATGTTTAAAAGACTAATCGATACAATCTTCACAATCAATAGGATCTAGGATACTAGACCCCTGCACTTTTTAGTCCACATGTACAGAGAGGAAGACAGAAAGAAGAAAAAGCATGCAAATGACTTGACCCTAATTGTGCACAATTCAAAGCACATGTCATATAAAATGGCCATAGATCATCCAGATTCAAGACTTTGTCTCTTCATACTCTAAGTTCTTTTAAAGTCAGATATTATGAAATATATATAAAGTTTCAAGAACACATGGTGCCTGCAAAGGTCAATCAAGATAACCTTTAAAATACTTTCTGGAATAAATGATTAATGTCAGTTAATATATGAATAAAGTGTCAGTAAATGTGTGATTCTAGCACTTGTGAGAAAACATTTATTTCATTTTATTGTGTACGTAAAAGAGCACACTTGTACAGAAAATTTAACTGGGATATCAAATTGTTTTATACTTCAAAACTGATAACCTATTCCATAAGCTCTGTTAAGGCTTACCTAAATAGCTAAGAAAACTAGTACATATCCTAGTTATAACGTTGGTTAAAAAATCAAGGATAACAAAGCATTTTAATGAAAACATTTGATATTATATTTATGAATAACCAAATTCAACTAAAACATGACATAAAGACTTCTAACTGCATTCCACATGTGACAGAAAGATCAGGGAGGTAACTCAACCCCCCAAATCTACCATTATGAGTGTCCACTTCCTAAAACTATTTTGCTAATTTTTCCTTCATATTCTTAAAATAAAAATACAAACAGAAGTATCTTAAAATCAAACATCTCTATCTCAATGTGAGTTTTTTTCTGAATGTATTTTCCAGCCTGACAGCTCTGAGAACATCCTCCTGAGGAAAAAAAAGAGAGACAGAGTATAAAACAATAAGGCAGGGAAGGCAGGGGTGTTTCTCTTAGGCAAGGCATAGTGTAGTGAACCTTGAGAATTATAATACAGAGCTGCATTTTGGAAATATTAGTTTCCCTCATAAATTTGTTATTTTGAGGTCTCATTTTCTATTCTCTAAAGGTCCTGCATATCTTAAAGGGCTTAACGTCTCTTGAGGGGACAGAAAAAATATTAAGTTGTTGAAATATTTTGATATTCTTGTTCCTCTTTTCCACATGGGAAGAGAACTTTGTGAGTAAGCAAGTTCCATAGGTGATATAGGTGATTACCACCCTCCTCGAGGGCTTCCCATGTGGTTCAGTGGTAAAGAATATGCCTGCCAGTGCAAAGATGTGGATTCTATCCCTGCGTTGGGAAGGTCCCCTGTACAAGGAAATGGCAACCTACTCCAGTATCCTTGCGAGTGAAACCCCATGGACAGAGGAGCCTGGAAGGTTACACTCCATGGGGCCACAGAGTTGGACACGACTGAGCTACTAAGCAGGCACACAGGCTTTCTAAAAGCATGTGCCAAATAAATTAATTCACTCACTTCATTGAGCACACACCAGGTACTATTTTGAGCAACAGTGAACTCCCCAAGTCGGTAGAATGCTACTGGAGATCAGTGGAGAAATAACTCCAGAAAGAATGAAGGGATAGAGCCAAAGCAAAAACAACACCCAGTAGTGAATGGGACTGGTGATGGAAGCAAGGTTCGATGCTGTAAAGAGCAATATTGCATAGGAACCTGCAATGTTAGGTCCATGAATCAGGGCAAATTGGAAGTGGTCAAACAGGAGATGACAAGAGCGAACATCGACATTCTAGGAATCAGTGAACTAAGATGGACTGGAATGGGTGAATTTAACTCAGAGACCATTATATCTACTACTGTGGGCAGGAATCCCTTAGAAGAAATGGAGTAGCCATCATAGTCAACAAAAGAGTCAAAATGCAGTCCTTGGATGCAATCTCAAAAACGACAGAATGATCTCTGTTTGTTTCCAAGGCAAACCATTCAATATAACGGTAATCCAAGTCTATGCCCCGGCCAGTAACACTGAAGAAGCTGAAGTTGAATAGTTCTATGAAGACCTACAAGACCTTCTAGAATTAACACCCAAAAAAGATGTCCTTTTCATTATAGGGAACTGGAATGCAAAAGTAGGAAGTCAAGAAACACCTGGAGTAACAGGCAAATTTGGCCATAGAGTACAGAATAAAGCAGGGCAAAAGCTCATAGAGTTCTGCCAAGAGAACGCACTGGTCATAGCAAACACCCTCTTCCAACAACACAAGAGAAGACTCTACACATGGACATCACCAAATGGTCAACACCGAAATCAGATTGATTATATTCTTTGCAGCCAAAGATGGAGAAGCTCTATACAGTCAGCAAAAACAAGACCGGGAGCTGACTGTGGCTCAGATCATGAACTCCTTATTGCCAAATTCATACTGAAATTGAAGAAAGTGGAGAAAACCACTAAACCATTGAGGTATGATCTAAATCAAATCACTTATATTAAATATCACTTAAATATCACTTACAGTGGAAGTGAGAAATATATTTAAGGGACTAGATCTCATAGACAGAGTGCCTGATGAACTATGGTCAGACGTTCATGACATTGTACAGGAGACAGGGATCAAGACCATCCCCATGGAAAAGAAATGCAAAAAAGCAAATGGCTGTTTGAGGAAGCCTTACAAATAGCTGTGAAAAGAAGGGAAGTGAAAAGCAAACGAGAAAAGGAAAGATATACCCATTTGAATGCAGAATTCCAAAGAATAGCAAGGAGAGATAAGAAAGCCTTCCTCAGTGATTAATGCAAAGAAATAGAGGAAAACAGTAGAATGAGAAACACTAGAGATCTCTTCAAGAAAATTAGAGATACAAAGGGAACATTTCATGCAAAGATGGGCTCAATAAAGGAAGAAATAGTAGGGACCTAACAGAAGCAGATGATATTAAGAAGAGATGGCAAGACCACACAGAAGAACTGTACAAAAAAGATCCTCACGATCCAGATTATCACGATGGTGTGACCACTCACCTAGAGCCAGACATCCTGGAAGGTGAAGTCAAGTGGGCCTTAGAAAGCATCACTATAAACAAAGCTAGAAGAGGTGATGGAATTCCAGTTGAGCTATTTCAAATCCTGAAAGATGATGCTGTGAATGTGCTGCACTCAATATGTCAGCACATTTGGAAAACTCAGCTGCGGCCACAGGACTGGAAAAGGTCCAGTTTTCATTCCAATGTCAAAGAAAGGCAATGCCAAAGAATGATCGAACTACCGCACAATTGCACTCATCTCACACGCTGGTAAAGTAATGCTCAAAATTCTCCAAGCCAGGCTTCAGCAATACGTGAACCATGAACTTCCAGATGTTCAAGCTGGTTTTAGAAAAGGCAGAGGAACCAGAGATCAAATTGCCAACATCCGATGGATCATCAAAAAAGCAAGAGAGTTCCAGAAAAACATCTATTTCTGCTTTATTGACTATGCCAAAGCCTTTGACTGTGTGGATCACCATAAACTGTGGAAAATTCTGAAAGAGATGGGAATACCAGATCACCTGACCTGCCTCTTGAGAAACCTGTATGCGGGTCAGGAAGCAAAAGTTAAAACTGGACATGGAAAAACTGGACATGTCCAAATAGGAAAAGGAGTATTTCAAGGCTATATATTGTCACCCTGCTTATTTAACTTATATGCAGAGTACATCATGAGAAACGCTGGGCTGGAGGAAGCACAAGCTGGAATCAAGATTGCTGGGAGAAATATCAATAACCTCAGATATGCAGATGACACCACCCTTATGGCAGAAAGTGAAGAAGAACTAAAGAGCCTCTTGATGAAAGTGAAAGAGGAGAGTGAAAAAGATGGCTTAAAGCTCAACATTCAGAAAACTAAGATCATGGCATCCGGTCCCATCACTTCATGGCAAATAGATGGGGAAACAGTGCAAACAGTGACAGACTTTATTTTTCTGGGCTCCAAAATCACTGCAGATGGTAACTGCAGCCATGAAATTAAAAGACGCTTACTCCTTGGAAGGAAAGTTATGATCAACCTAGACAGTATATTAAAAAGCAGAGACATTACTATGCCAACAAAGGCCCATCTAGTCAAGGCTATGGTTTTTCCAGTAGTCATGTATGGATGTGAGAGCTGGACTTAAAGAAAGCTGAGTGCCAAAGAATTGATGCTTTTGAACCGTGGTGTTGGAGAAAACTTTTGAGAGTCCCTTGGACTGCAAGGAGATCCAACTAGTCCATCCTAAAGGAGATCAGTCCTGGGTGTTCATTGGAAGGACTGATGTTGAAGCTGAAACTCCAATACTTTGGCCACCTGATGCGAAGAGCTGACTCATTTGAAAAGACCCTGATGCTGGCAAAGATTGAGGGAAGGAGGAGAAGGGGATGACAGAGGATTTGATGGTTCGATGGCATCACCCACTTGGGTTTGGGTAAACGCCGGGAGCTGGTGATGGACAGGGAGGCCTGGCGTGCTGTGGTTCACGGGGTCCCAAAGTGTTGGACACGACTGAGTGACTGAACTGAAGTGAACTGATACCCTGATTAAACCAAAAGAGACCTTGTCCTTGTGGAGTTGACAGTTTCAAAGATCACAATTATATCATGAGACCATCTTCTTGAAAGGATAAGATGAGATAGGATAACATTTCTGGGTGTCCACTGGCTCATTTCTAAAGTAGAGGATTTGGAATATGCATGAACATTTTTTCTAATTCTAAAATCCTGTAACTATTCTAACAGTGATGACTAACTGGACTGTAGGAAATTCAAGGAGACACTTGCTCTTCCTTCTCAATAAGCTTTCAAGCAGATAAACTTAGAAAAACACCCTTTAAATTTTACTGAGAACAGCTATGGTTTTGTTGATAAGTAACTGGAACTAAAGATACAGAGTCTGTCTAAAGAGCACTTTTCTTAAAAGCAACCATGCTTAAATAGTACTTCTGATAAAGCTCACTAAAAAATCTTAAATTACACAAATTTAATTGGAAGTTATTATACATGAATTTCCAATTATGTTTATGATCTAACTACATTTGCTTGCTTGCTTAGTGCCTCAGTCATGTCTGATTCTCTGCAGCCCCATGAACTGTAGCCTACCAGGCTCCTCTCTCCATGGGATTTTCCAGGCAAGAATACTGGAGTGGGTTGCCATTTCTTACTTCAGGGGATCTTCTTGACCCAGGGATGAAACCCGTTGTCTCTTGCATCTCTTGCACTGGCAGGCAGATTCTTGACTACTATCACCACCCGGGAAGCCCATGATCTATTTTGATGCTTAATTATTGCTTTGTCTTAGTGTGTCCTTTACTTACCTCTCTCAAAAAGACTTGTGGAGTGAGTGTAATCCTTATAATGTATACTTTTTGTTGTTGTTGCTCAGTGGCTAAGTCATGTCTCACTCTTTAGGACCCCATGGAATGCAGCACGTCAGGCTTTCCTGTCCTTCAACATCTTCTGGAGTTTGCTCAAATTCATGTCCACAGAGTCAGTGATGCCATCTAACCATCTCATCTTCTGCCTCCCCCTTCTGCTTTTGCCTTCAACCTTTCCCTGCATACTTTAGTAAGTATAAGTATACTTACTAAAATGAATGTAATACTTATTGAAATTTACAGTCCCTCTGTCATACATTTATGCAAATAAAGTAAATAATCAAAAATTTTACATTGATAAAAATTAAATGCTATCTTCCATGATAACATTATATTTGGAAGTTCTTAATTTTACCAGGTATTTTCAATAAAATCTATTATTTACACAAGCAGAACAAATATACAGTGTTTCAGGAAAATTTCTCCAAAAACTGGGGCAATATAACTTAGCACTAAAACCAAAAAATTATATACGTTAAAAATTTTAGCCAAAGTGCATGTCAAATATTTTAGTAAGTGGAGAAGTATAAAAATTCTTTTCACAATCATTTAAAAAATAATCAATGCATTTCTACTATTCTAAAAATTTCTTTAATTAACCCCTTTAACCAAATAAAATTACCACTAGTGTGCTCCATCCACATGGTTCTAAATAATGGTTAATGAAATCAGTGGGATAATAAAGTTTCAGCCCCAAGGGCAAAATAAATTATTTCAGTAAGAGGAAGCACATAGTATCGTAGAAGGTCAAGAATTTTTTTTTTTTTTATAAACTGTTCTTGATCCTTTTTTAGATGTAGGAAAATAACATCTGTTTTTTAATTTAACACTGAGTTTCTTGGGCTTCTCTTGTGCCTTGGCTGGTAAAGAATCTTCCTGTAATGTGGGAAACCTCGGTTTGATCCCTGGGTTGGGAAGATCACCTGGAGAAGGGAAAGGCTACCCACTCCAGTATTCTGGCCTGGAGAATTCCAAGGACTGTATAGTCCATGGAGTCTCATGAGCGACTTTCACTTTACTTCACTTCTCCATTAGATTTACTGTTAAATTGTCAGTGTGACAGGAAGGAATGTGTTTAAATGGCTTAGAAAAATTCAAAGTACCATCAAATATCAATGAAGACAGAGTCATGTTTCTACCTTACTATCCAAAACAAGTAGTTTATATTGGCATCCTTGGGATAAGACTCCCCAAAATCACAGGACATTGACGATTTCACACCTACTGAAAACGAAGTCAGTGGTCCCCTAACTCAGGGCTCTCGTTCCCAGTAAGGAAAAAGATGGTGAAGGAAATGCTCAGAAAGACTTAAGAGCAATGCAACTACCATCCCTGGGATCAAAGACACTTTCCCTTCTTTCTCTAGCCAGACCAGCACAGAAAAAAAAAAAGTCAGTGAACAGTGGGAGTAGAGATCATCCTTGCAACTTTGTCCCACATACAGAAAGTCTTCAGAAGTTGAAATTCGGGATAAGAAACAGGCGTATACATTCCTACAGATTTTTCTCATGATCCTCCCTTCTCTTCTACTGGCCCTTCAAGAAAGCTCATTTACAAGATGCAAATCTTTATGTCTAAGTAACACAATGTTCTTATATCTGCTCATTCCATTTGGTAGGAGGCTTTAAAAAACAATAACATGGTGTCTTTTCATGCTTGGTTCTCAATAAATATGTCTTAGTTGACTAAATAAGTAGTCAATGCCAGGTAAGGAAATGAGGTCTAATATTTGGTTCATCTTGAAAATAAAAATATATTTTTAATATGCATTCTTAGAGCAGTCTTAGGCACTATACAGAAGTTTTAGGGATTGTTTTTTTGTTAGGTTTGTTGGGGTTTTTTGGCTGCACCAGACAGCATGCAAAATCTTAGTTCTCCACCAGGATCAAACCTATGCCCCCAGGAGTGGAAGCATGGAATCTTAATCACTAGACCAATGGGTAAGTCCCTACACAAGTGTCGATCTTTGTAATATCTGCCAAAAGAAGACTGGTTGAAATGATGCTTATAAAGAAGATCCAAAATTTTTTAATTGTATATTTCAAAATACAATTTGAACAATCTTGTTATAAATGCTAAAACTCCTGCCTTCATTTTTGCCATCTGTGTTTCATGAAGGAGGTATTCAAAAGCTACAAGAAATTGTATTCCAAGATTTATGTACACAGTGCTCTACATATGGCAGCTTTCCTGAACCAGAATGTAGCAGAGAATAAAAAGGTCTGTTTTATGAGCCAGAACCTGACTCCAGCCACTGCAGGTATATCAGCTTCACTCCAGTTACTTGATAAGTTGAGGCCACCATGGTTCCAGTGGTTATTTCGTACTGAGTAAGTCTCATGGGGAGGGAAGAGCCCTTTATTCAACAAATGTCATCTTCCTATTTACCACTTACATTCATCTACTGCTTATGTGAAAAGTAAATCAATTTTCTTTTCTAGTATTAAAACATAGGAAAATGTATAGAGTGCTCTATTTATTGTAATTGTTTTGAAGTCTAAGACGTACTTAATAAAATGTCAATTATTTTTTCTGATTGACCAAACATATTAGAAGCATTTCATTTGTTAATGATTGGTCTTTGATTAAGTAAAATCAAGTCATACAGATTTGAAAAGCATTTTCCTGTTTTTTTGTTGTTTTTTTTAAATCAGTGCTTTGGTGCACAGACAACACAAGTTTTCATGAAACAAAGACCCAATCATTTCCCATTTGGGAAGATTTCCCATTTGGGAGTTGGTGAATGGACAACACTCAATATGTTGATTGAATTAAAAGGAGAACAAATATTCAAAACATAAAACAACTGTATTTTGAAAAACATAAACTGAGAATGGCTTAAAAAGAGACACTCTGTGTACCATAGTCTTCCACTAAGGTTGATAAATTATCCCTTGATTTATTTTACCTCCTTAATTTAACTGTCCATATTAAATAAGTCAAAAAATTTCCTGTAACATTAACTGGTATAAGCATAACTAAGAAAGATATTTTTGAGGTGTAACCCAAATAAAATCAAATAAAACAAAGACTGATATTACTGGTTCTTCAAAAATATTATGTAATATTCATTTATGCCAATAAGCAGAGAATTTTATGGTGATATGCTACCAGACATGCTAAACAAAATCAAGCAAAAATATATGCATATTTGAACAAAGCAAAATAAGAAAAATATCATAATATAGTTAGCATTATTATATATATTATTAATGTATAAAATTTTTCTTTAATTGTTTTTAAATAATAAATATTAACAACTAGTCAAGTTCTGAAAATTTTTTCTGTGGTTTTATGCTTTAATAAGTTATAAAGAAAAATTGATGGGACAAAAGAATATCAAAGTAAGCAAGTTAAAAAAGGAAAGTATATTACACTAAAACAAACAACTTTCATCAACTCTGTTGCTTTAAATTCATTTGATTTCACTGGCCTAACTTTTCTTAGTTAACATTTTTTAACTAATAATAAGTTAAAAACCATTGTGAACAGAGTTTATGGTCATTGAATATACAGATAATAGAAACCTTTTTACAATATTGACATTTTAAAATTTTTGATTGTGTCAAAACTTCATTTATGATATTTTAGTTATTTTGAATGATCAATTGCTGCACTAGTAAAATTTAACATTTTTATCCTAATTTATTAATATAAAGTCACCATTAAAAATGCTTATAACTAATTTATAAGATACCTGAAACAAACAGATTTTGGTTCAAAAGTTCAAATGTAAGAAAGAGTATCAGGGACAGAGGAAATCTCTAAGGAGAGTCTTCTTTCCTCTCTTCTTTATGGTCATTTGCTAAAAGTTTATCAAGACAATGAGATTCTCATAGGATTAATTTAGCTAGTTCTCACTTTCCTCAGCAATAAACTCCTGCAACCAGCTTTACATAGCTAATTGTATGTAAAAAATGTCAACCTGAAGATTTGGCCCTCTGAATTACTTACTAAATAAAATCACAGATTGTCTAAGGACATATTTTAGGAGCAAAGATACCATTATAAACAAGTATAATTATTCAAACTAGTAACTCAAAATTGTGTTCATATCATTACTGAAAAAGGGCTACTAACAGCAACTGAGGAATCATAATCAACTGTAGATAAAGTTTCACAATTATATTCTAGCAAAACTGCCAAAAATAGGCCACAAAATCAGAGACCTACTCTTGGATTCATCATTAGTCGAGCGTGTTGATCCTGGACAAATTTGTTATGAACTTCATTTTCCATATTTTAAGACAGAAATACTAATAGCTGTATTATATAAGGCTTACAGAGAAGATTTCATTTAATATCTTTGACAACAGTGAATTGTTCAGTAAGTGTTAAATTTCATTGCAATTATATACAAGCAATATAAATGATATTATTGTTTTCATTACCCAACAGTAAATCAGAGAGCAAGAATCCACAGAATGTGAGCTTGCAGAGGGTATCCGATTAGAGCAGATCTCTTCAAGGATTTAAGTGAAGAAATCTTACACGTACGTATCTAAATTTATATCTTGGCACTGACTCGGAGCTATCCTCAATATCCTGATTCTTCATTTAATATTAACACTTTAGCTTATTTTAGGCAGAAGCTACCAAATAAGCATATGAAAGTAGAAGGGAAACCTTGTATAAGTGCTATCACATGAGAACACAAAAAAACTGAAGGTTACTGGCTTCCTTGGGGGTCCCGTGTTTTGCTCTCCATTGCAGTCTACTCAGTGGTCAAGCTCCTGCTTGAGAAAAGTCTTCACTGTGCATCTGACAGAGTAATCCAAGTCCCCGGCTGTCACCGTGCCAAAACTGTTCTGATCTCGGAACCTGTGAATGTTACATCCCAGGGTAAAAAGGACCTTGAGATAGGGAAATGCCTCTGGATTTTTCAGGTGGGTAGATTCTAATCATAGGGGTATTTAGAAGTGAAAAGTCTCTCTCAGAGGTAGTCAGAGGGAGAGATGAGAATAGGAGAATTGTCAGAGAGATACAATGTCACCGACTTTGAGAATGGAGGAAAGGGCCAAGGAACACAAGGGTCTTCCAGAAGCTGAAAAAAGCAAGAAAAATAGAGTCTCCCCTGGAGCCTCTAGAAGGGAATGTAGCCAACATTTTTGGATTGGTGAGATCACTCTTGTACTTCTACATAGCATTTAAGAGGACAAATTTATGTTGCTTTAAATCCACTAAATTTTCACTGCTTTGTCATGGCGGCGATAGGGAACTCATACAGCGGAGGGCTGTCATGCACAGTGTTAAGATTATTAGCATCCTTACCCCTTTGAAATGTATTGTCAAGAGTGCTCCCGAGTTACTGGCACAACTAAAAAGCCCCTTCTGCTTTTCCAAATTCCCAGATTTGTGCAGTTCTAGAACCCATGCATTAATGAACAGTTACCCATAATATAAACTGGCAATGATATAGCTAGATTCTAATGGAGAAATTCAAGTCTTGTGATAAACCATAAAGATCACCTTCAATGCAGTATAGGCCATATTTCCTATAAATAAATTTCTTATAAATAAATGGCTAGGTCAGACCCATTTCACACTATATTGTTTACATCTTTCAGTGAAATCTATGTGGTAAGCAATTGTATTTCTAACTTTCTAGACCAACTCGTTTATTAGGATATCCATTAAGAAGCCATTGCTAGCATGGAATCTAATGGAAATCCAAAGGAGGGAGAAATACATTTCTGACCTAAAAGAAATATGAATGCTATTTTAAACCATTTTAAAATAAACAGCATGACAAACTTGATGATTTGAAACTGTTGATTCATATGTCATATATAAAAAAATAAGCGAAATATTTGTTATTCTCCTAAGTAGTTAACAAGGAACAATATTTTGCTTTTAAAAATGTCTATCTATAATATCCACATATTTCAAATTTAAACAGAATTCCTGTTAATATTTTAGTATATTTTTTCAAATTTATGTAAGCTCTAATACGCAAAACAGTTCCAAATGACACAATAAGAGTTAACCATCCAGTTAGAAAATTTGAAGGAAGGATACTGCAGTGAAAATAAAAATTATTTTTCACTTTTTTTTTAACACACATATCATAATAAACAAGTATGTCTGTGATAGTGTAAAAATTACTCATCACATCTTACCGAAGTTAAGTACCACAGAAAGAAATTAAAGTTTATATCTGGAGACTCAAATTTCAAAAATTTTTAAATTTAAATTTAAATTAGATTAGTATAGTTTGGGCACAATTGCCTAGTTTACTAGTTCCCAGAATTCGTGATATCTGCCACCAAAATGTAAAACTAATAAAGCTAAGCAGGAAAAACTAAAATGATGCTACATGTATTGTTTCAAACCTGAATATAAGCAAAACACTTTATGTGATAATCTACTAAAATATTTATTATTTTAACTATAAATAATAAATCTTCCATCTCATAAAAATACATATGCTCTTCACAAGAATAGGCAATGCATTCTATTTTCTAAATAATTTATTCTCTATTAATCAGATAGAAATAAAGATAACCTCATATCCACTTTGTACTAAAAATAAATAGTACTTGATCTACACTTTGAAATATTCTTAATCGTCTTCAAGCAATAAATAGCTCAGGAAAGAAATGCTATAATTTTATTTATTGCAGTGCTTATTATGCAGTCAGATGGTTTTCATCACAAAGGTCTAATATACTTTCATCTTCACAGAAAAATATAAAATGTCCTTTGAAATCAAACAGACCTTCCAAAGACATCAGTCAGTCCATTGTGAAAATATTACAGCTTTGTCACTTTGGCCCAAGAGATTTCTGTCAGTCGCCAATCTGGTGTCACTATAGAATTACAGCTAGAGTACACTATCAATGCCTGCTGCGTCCTTTGGGAAACTAAGCTTTGCTGGTTGAACTTTACGATTTAGTCCCACAGGCAGAAGAACAAAGCTTTGAAAAGCAGACAGGACACATTCTTCCTCTAAAATTCTAAAGAGACAAGATAGAATCTATTTGCAATTGTTTGGTGTATTATAGATTAAATTGAATATTAAACACATTTCTCTGTCTCATAATTAGTATTAGCTGTCTCTTTGTGTTTGCTTCAACTAATTACATTGTTTTAGAATTTTCAAAAGTACCTGTGCACTTTTAATATAGTGTTCCTTTT
Organism: Giraffa tippelskirchi; assembly: GCF_054371585.1. Taxonomy (NCBI): domain Eukaryota; kingdom Metazoa; phylum Chordata; class Mammalia; order Artiodactyla; family Giraffidae; genus Giraffa; species Giraffa tippelskirchi. Next base: position 32,792,572 of record NC_137282.1, read on the forward strand.
TGTCTTATTGAGCAATTACCAGTTAACTGTGATTCCCTCTGTCAAAGTGCAGGTAAAAGGAATAAAGCTTTCCCCTTCCTATTCTTTAAAAAGTATATCCTAAAAATCACTTCCTAAAGCTAAGTGTAACATTTCAAATTTACTGATAAAGTATTCTAGGAAAAAGTCTATGAAATTAATGTTTTAAATGTCTTTTACTATTTACTATTTACTGTTATTTTATAAGTAACTGAAACTATAAGTTTCAAAAATAACTAAAATCTAGGCTTTAGAAACAGAGTTACATTGGTGAGACTAATGTACTTATCTTTTTCAAACAGTAGGCTTCCCAGGTGCCTCGGTGGTAAAGAATCCACCTGCCAATGCAGGAGATACGGGTTCAGTTCCTGAGTTGGAAAGATCCCTTGGAGAAGGAAATGGCAACCCACTCCAGTATTCTTATCCAGAAAATTCCATGAACAAAGGAGATGGGCAGGCTGCAGTCCATGGGGTCACAGAGGCAAGACAAGACTGAGTGGCTAAGCACGCAGGCATGCAGATATGTATATGTATATTCTACTATTTCCTGGATCATAACACTTTTATTTTCTTCATGTAGTTGGACACTATATATCCCAAATCCTGAATGATAAGTTTTTTTTTTCTACTGTATTTACCCCTAGACTTATGATAAGTTTTTTTTTTCTACTGTATTTACCCCTAGACTTATGATAAGTTTTTTTTTTCTACGTATTTACCCCTAGACTTAGCTTGGTCACTTAGAAAAGTCTATCAGGAGGTATCCAAAAACACCTTCTTAGCTTCAATGACTATAAATTACACATGTCCTTCTGTAACTGCTGTTTCCACATCTACAGATTCAACCCACCATGGACTGAGTCCAATGACCACATATCATTTGCTAGGCTCAAGTAGGTTATAGGAAATAGAATTGCTTCCCAGTGGGTAGTTAAAACCGAAGAACTAGACCAATCAGCCCACAAATATTTTGTTTCTACTTAACTGAAAAGTAACAATTCTTTTCTATTAGGATTAAATATTAAAATATGTTCCAAAATGGATTTTTAAAATAAAATGTAGAATTAATAGAAATCATTGAAGAGAAAATTATGTTATTTGGAAATAGAAACAAAGTTAATATACATGTAAACATTTCCCTTTTAATTTATAATAGATTGAATAACTCTATATAAAACTACATATCCTATGTATATTTATATTACTGCAATAACTTTCATACTACGTAAAGAAATGCAAGAATTAAAGAGCCTGATGGCAGCACTAGTGGTAAAGAATCTTCCTGCCAATGCAGGAAACATAAGAGACTCGGGTTTGATCCCTGGGTCAGGGAGATCCCTGGAAAAGGAAATGGCAACCCACTCCAGCATTCTTGCCTGGGAAATCCCACGGACACAGGAGACACATGGTGGGTTAGTCCATAGGGTCGCAAAGAGTCGGACACGACTGAAGTGACTTAGTACATATGTACATACGTACAATGTACAAACTGCTTCATATTGAACATATTTTCTTGCCCCTTTCAAACAGTCAAGTCAAAGGATGAAGGGACTTTATTGGTCATTTTCTTATTTTATATCTAACAGTAACTAGTCCCTATAAGGTTTGGGACTCAGAAGTTAAAAGTGTCCTTAGAGATTAAAGTTCTGCCAATTTAGCAAAAAACTATCTTCAGACAGTACAATGAGAGTCTTCAAAGGTGCAATAAGATGCTACATTTCCAGAGAACACCCAGTTTTGCCAAAGTCTTTGAAATATCAGGAGGCCATCAATTCTTCAGCCCTTTGAGAATTACTCACTAAGTTGTTTGAAGTCACTGAGGTTTGCCTGAGTTGGTTTTCCCTATCTTTAGATCTGAGTAATATGCTGATTACTAGCTAACCAAGATATGTGTGTGAGTGTGTGTGTGTGTGTGTGTGAGAGAGAGAGAGAGAGAGAGAGAAAGAGAGAGAGAGAGATGCTTGTAACATATGGTGATCTTCTATGTCATATGATTTTGTGCAATGGTTCAAAGCCCTGTGTCAATAAGATACCTCAGACCAAAAAAAAAAAACAGATAAAATTCCTACTACTGAAGAAACGGTAATAAGTTGCTTTACAGTAAATCAATTTCAGAATAATTTTAAAATAATACATATTTTAATGTCTTTCAGTAGCACATTAGCAGAGATCAAGATCAAAACAGGAGGTGATCGTTTGCTTCGCACTCTCCTGTAGGTAGCCACTGGCCTGTTTGGGCTAATGAACACTTGAAATACAATAAGTACAGAAAAACATAAAATATGCACCAGTTTTTTTGCATTAATTTTTAAAGTCTGAAAAATATTTCATTTATATGTATTAAAAATACTGTGTTTTTGATATATTGCTTAATTAAATTATTGTGCATGCAAGCTCAGTTGCTAAGTTGTGGCTGACTCTTTTGCAACTCCATGGACTGTAGCCCACCACGCTCCTCTGTCCATGGGATTTCTCAGGCATGAATACTGGAGTGGGTTGCCATTTCCTCCTCCAGGGGAGCTTCTCAGTACAGGAATGGAACCTGGGTCTCCTGCACTGGCAGGCAGATTCTTTACCACTGAGCCACCAGGGAAGCTTATTAATTTAATCTTAATACTTTTTTAAAGTGGTTACTAGAAATTTTTAAATTACACATGCAATTCACATTATATTTCTATTGGAAAGCACTCATCTCTATATAAATTTGGAAAGTTAATAAGAATTTACAATGAAAAGGACATTGGGTTAGGAGAAGTACTCAGAATGATATTAAAGAATAAACACTGGTAGATGGTCATTTTGAAGTCATTTAAAGAGCTCTGCTTTGCTTTCTTTTTTGGATAATATACTAATTGAACTAGCATGAGACAAAGGCATAGTGCACACACTTCTGGAAAACTTTTAGAATACCCACCCCTGGGGGCAGCACTCAGATTTGATTGATTAAAATGGTCTGCTTTGGGACACAGAGCTTTTAAAAATAACTCTCTGGGTGCTTCTACAATAAAGAAGGATTGTGTACCACTATTCACTAAAAGGTCAGAGGATTAATAAACTCATATCCAAAGGATTCACAGAAAGACTATAGAAGGTGGGCTTACTAGAAAAGAGGCTTGAGCCACAATTTTACCCAGGGCATAGGAACAGAATGAGGAATTTATCTGCTTCATCTCATGAGCCAGTGTTGATTCTCTAAATGCTGTGCTGTTGAGAAGGATGAAGAAGATACATCAGAACTTGCAAGAATACAGTTCTCTGATCAATGAGCAATGTCTTCCATGGGAAAATAGAGCGGGAAGTGGTGCTGATTGTTCCAAGAATTTATCCTCCAGGTCCACATATTCATCTATCTGATTTCCAACTATTTTTATGCTCATTAATGTCTTGTCTGCACTGAAAGAAATTTATAGTTGATTCAGTCCCCTGATACCACCACAGGACCCTTGAACAGCTTTCTTAGTTCCTTTCCTCTCAATCTGCATAAGCAGGAATTTTTATTTGTTTGTTGCCTCTAACAATCATCTCTCTAGCAACCACTTTTCTTTATTTTAAAAAAAAAAGTTTATTTGGCTGCGCTGGATCTTACTTGTGGCTCTTGGGATCTTCTGTCTTTGCTGTGGGATCTTCTGAGTTGCGGCATGCAGGATCTTCAGCTGCGGCAGAACTCTTCGTTGGGGCACATGGGGTCTAGTTCCCTGGTCAGAAAACAAACCCGGGCTCCCTGGCTTGGGAGCATGGAGTCTCAGCCACGACACCATCAGGAAAGTCCCAGCAAGCACAGCTCTAATGAGCCAGTGTAAAGTAGCCACCCAGCTATTTGGTTACTTCGTCCTAATTCAAGGGTGCCGTGCTTGTTACAGAGCATGTTTTCCTTCTTCACTCACTTTTTATACAGAAGGTCCCCACAACCAGAGGTAACACTGAGGAGATAGGATAAATCTCTTTCTGGTTCACTGCTACATGTCTACAAAAGCTTTGGCCCAGGGGAAACACTGAATAAAGATTTACTGTATCACTCAATTAAGAATAAATGAATAATACTTTTTTAAATAATATTGACTTTGGAGATGAATGCTTTATTTGAAATGAAGGCAATTTCAAAAAAAAAAACCCTTAAATAATATACTTTGTGATTTATTTGGATTGCTCTAAAATGAATTAGACTTTCTGGTAAAGGAAAATCTTTAGAAGGTTTTCTTGATGTCAATCTCTAATTTATTGAGATCTTATGTGAGTATATTTATAGGCAAACTGTAATCATTTGAGGTGCTGATTTTTATTCTTGGAGTTATAGACCTTCTAATATTTCTTATTTCTAAATGCTTGACTTTTAACTACTTCACTTATAGTAAAAACTTTACCAGGGAGTGGGTTAAGGCTAGAAAAAGACAAAATCCAAATCTGTTATTTTACATTTTCTTAGAAATACAAATAAACTTCTAATTCAAGAGGTAATAATGAAATTGGATAAAATCATAAATCTTATATCACCTCATTACTGCCATTATTCAGTACAATTTCATTTATTTCAATTACAAATTATTAAGCCTGGAATTCTTTCTAAATCCAGGCAGTCTTTTGAATATTGTAAGAAACTGTAAGTCACATACACAATGTTACATTTGATAAGTAGCCAGATAATGCATTGTATTATAATTAAGAGCTAAAATAGCCCATTTCCAAATGTTTTATCTTTAAAAATATTATTTAAATACATAAAAATCTTCAGGGACAGAACTTTTATCTTTTATCTAAATATGTAAGTAAAGAAGGAAAATATCCCTCGTAACAAAATATATGATGCTAATAGAATTATGAATGAATCCTTTTAAGATCTCATTTCTCTATCTTCATGGAACCACGACATTGAAAATCGATGAGGTAAATACAGGTAAAGACACTGACAGAAGTTGAATACGAGACTAGTGAAAGTTTGGGGAAATTTTTAGACAGAGTCAGCAGCTCCAGGAAACAACTGCTGTGATAAAATGCTTCTGAATGATCAAAAAATATTCAGAGGTTATAGAGAAAATACTTGCAGGGCATAAATTGAGATAATATTATAGATATATTCAAAGAACATTTACATATTTTGTCAAGCAAGGTAGGCAAACACATCCTCAGGGCAAGTGCAACCAGTGCAAAAGCTCTTTGGTTACACTATGAACTTCTACATGGATTTTAACACTGAAGTGAGCTTGTCTATTTGCTAGACTTTTTGTCTAATCTCATAACTGTACACTTTATTCCTTTAGTTACTATTTAGTATAGGCCAAAAAAAATGGGCTTCTCTGATGGCTCAGATGGTGAAGAGTCTGCCTGCAATGCAGGAGACCTGGGTTTGATCCCTCAGTAGGGAAGAACCCCTGGAGAAGGGCATGGCAACCCACTCCAGTATTCTTGCCTAGAGAATCCCGTGGACAGACAAGCCTGGTGGGCTACAGTCCATAGCGCTGCAAAGAGTTGGACATGACTGAGCAACTTTCACTCACTCACTCATAGGGCAAAATTCTTAAAATAATACTTTAAATTCCTTACTGCATGGTCTCTCATCTCCACTTAATGCCATCATGCTGTTTTACTTTCCCAAAGGAAGGTATTTTAAAGTCATAAAACATGTGTTAATAATCCTTCTCTAAAAATGAACATTGGAGAAGGAAATGGCAACCCACTCCAGTATTCTTGTCTGGAGAATTCCATGGATAGAGGAGCCTGGCAGGCTCCAGTCCATGGAGTTGCAAAGAGTCAGAAATGACTGGGCAACTAACACACACACAGAAATGAACATGGGGCTTCCCAGATGGTACAGTGTTAAAGAATCTGTCTGTCAATGCAGGAGACGCAAGAGATGAGAGTTCGATCCCTGGGCTGGGAAGATCTCCTGGAGTAGGAAATGTCCACCCACTCTAGTATTCTTGCTTAGAAAATTCCATGGACAGAGAAGCCTAGTGGGCATATCCCATATTTTCTACTCTCAGAATCCCTCATAGATAATGTAAAAACAAATGTCCCTCTAGTTATGGAAAGAGCTGGGGTCTTCCCATTAAACAGTTAACAGATGAAGCAGAGTTAATTCTGAGGTACCAATCACATGTTTTATCTTTCTGAGTAACATTTCTATAAAGGAGAATTATAAAATTATGGTTAATAAAATGACACTGTACAAAAAAAAAAATCTAATAACAGACACAAACATTTACCACAATACCAATTCTGTAAGTGAACTAACACTACTATCTGCCTTTAAGGTCACCTGTCTTTTCTATCTTGGGTCTGTATGTTTTCACATGAGTAATAAGTAAGTGATTCATGGCTTTGCTGGATTTAAACCAGACAGAGGAAAGTATCAAAGAGAATGTCCCACAATAAAGCACCTTAATGTGATCATCAAACTACTAGATAAGAGAGATGAAGTGATTATTGACTATGAGAAGCTTTCAATTCAGTAGAGAATGACTTTGGATAAGAGGTCTCCAGAGTTACAGAGAGAGGTGATGTTTTGGTTCTTCAAATAATAGTGAGGAAAGAGGACACTGCAAGCATATTAGAGAATAGAGAGCAGAAGTTGAGCAAACAAGACCATTCCATTTTTTCCAAAACAAATTTGGAATGCTTTTATTTTAAAATTAACTTAAATTTTATTTTATTAATCAATCTTTTTAAAGAGGTGATATTATAAACATACGTATGCACACACAGCTCTGTCAAATAGAATATTTAGGAGTAAATAACCAAATTTCTTATATAAACTACTTCAAATCTATCAAAACTTTCAGTTTCCTCACAAAATGCCAAAATGCATTCTGAATTAAATATATTAGCAATGAAAAAGATCTATTTTTTCACACTTTAACAGGTTTAAAGATAACATTCTTTAATATACTTTTAAACTGTAGCATGGATATCATATCTAATGCAGTATTTCTGTAAGACAAGAAAACAGGTAAGTTCATGGTTTCTTCTTCACAGAAAAACCAAGCTTAAATAAAATTATGCTGTAATTTTAAGGACAGACAAAACTGGCAGACACTGCCACATTTCCTTTACTAAGTGACTCTCAGACCATTCTGCAAAGTGTTTTCTTCATAACAGGATTTACAACCTGGCTCTTAGTTGCTCCAGTGGAAGCCTCCCTGATGCCAAGGGATTTGGAGTTTCAGCTCCTCCATCCTGAATCTCCTGTCTTTCTGAGAAGGAAAACCACAGATGACACCTCTAAACCTCTGAGAGAGAACCTCAGTTCTCATTTAGAAAATAAGGAGGAATGGAATAAACAGTCTCTAACTCCCAGTTCCAAAATTTCTACTAAGAGAGTCAAGAGAATTTGAATAAGCACTTAACCTTTCCATGCATCTCTTCTTATCAGCTGTAGGTATTACTAAAACCAATGTCCATCATCTTCTACTTTTCACCTTTTCATCCAGTCTCAGAGTCTGTTTCTTCAAATTGAATAACACATTTCCTCCTAAGATGCAAATATCATGGTATAGGAATATGCTGGGTTTCAGAATTAAAAGGATTTTCCTTTAAATCATGTCTTGACTGCTTACCAATGGGGATTCTTTGATGATAACTTTATACTCTCTGCATCTTAATTTTTACCATTGAAAGTGATGATAATAATGCAGGTTATAGTTTAAAAAAAAGGAAGGAAACAGTGTGGTATAGTTCAAAGATGGAAAAAAAAAAAGCACCATATAGGTAGTCTCTGTGGTTGACAAATTATTAATTAGTTGCTCAGTCATGTCCGACACTTTGTGACTGAATGGACTGTAGTCCACCAGGCTCCTCTGTCCATGGAATTTTCCAGGCAAGAATACTGGAGTGGGTTGCCATTGCCTTCTCCGGGTGATCTTCCTGACCCAGGGATTGAACCTGGGTCTCTTACAGCTCCTGCATTGCAGGCAGATTCTTTACCAACTGAGCCACCAGGGAAGCCTTGAGTCAGAATACAAATTCAGCACCTAGCTGAATGAGCCTTGCCCCTCTCAAGGTTCTTTTCTTCTAACTGTGGACATTGCTTTCAGAATGCTCATTCTCACTTTCTATTGGTAAAAATCTAAGTAATAATTGTTGACATATGTAAAAGCTATTTTTTTCACCAGCTAACTTTCTTCAAATGTTTCACATCATTTAGTTTTCCTGCTCATAAGACTAAACGTGGTTGTCCCACGCTCTCTGGGACTATTAGAATCCTGTTTTCTGTAGTTTCCACATCTAAAGAATCCGTCCAGTAATTAGGCATCTTTTTGATGATATATACTTCTTGAAAAGGATAGTCAAGGGGGGACATTAAAATTAACTGAGAATGATGGCCATAACAGCAGAATAACATTTAGTGAAAATGAGTTACATTCATTGGCTACCTAAGGCCATAATCAAGAGGTATTATTTCCCCAGGCAGAGTCTTGAAAGAGTATTGGAGAAGAAGAAAAAAGTATAGCTAATTGAAGGAAGTAAATGCCTTAAGTAGAATATATATGTATCTATAAAACTAGGTATCAACACTTAATTTCATATGGACAATGGTATATCTTTCTGTACAATCACTCCGATCAATAGATGTTCATAGCAAACACTCTCAAGGGAAGAAAAGCTTTGCAATTACAGTCTTGATATTTATCTTCCTCGTAAAAGAAATACAATGCAAGTGATCAGGCTTAAATGAAGTGCAATAAGTTGCTTCAAAGAACGTTCATTACATTATGCTTACTGTACTTTTTAAAAAAATCATAGATCCATATCCAGGAAGAAAAACAGAATTTGAATACTATCCTAAATTCTCCCTAGCCTTAAAGATATTACCATATGGGGGCTCACTAAAATCATATTTGTTAATAATTTTATACAAGTTGTAGATGGTAACCTTCATTTTGTGTGCAACATTTCAATTGGTCCATTCCACATTTACAAATTACATCCACCTTTGATTTCTCTCATACACCATGTATTACAGAAAAAAGATCATATATAGTAGGCAATATAAGTATAGTAGAAAATGTTTCCCTTATAACATGCAATTCCAATTTAATTTGAATGCAAAGGACAAAGAACTGGCTCACAATCTAGGATCTTGAACACCTAAATGCTTCTGACTGTGATTGTAGTACTACATAGAGCATTGAGCATTGGGGATATGAAGAAGAATAAATACAGAGATCTCTCTAAGTCATGTTTCTCCAAATCTGATGTATAAACCACCTGCACTGGAATCACAAAGAATACCTATTTAAAAGGCTGATGTATGACTTCCCCGTAGCTCAAACGGTAAAGAATCTGCTTGCTACGCAGGAGACCAGGGTTTGATCCCTGGGTTGGGAAGTTCCTCTGGAGAAGGGAATGGCAATCCACTCCAGTATTCTTGCCTGGAGAATTCCATGGACAGAGAAGCCTGGTGGGCTGCAGTCTGTGGGGTCGCAGAGAGTCGGACACGACTGAGCGACTAACCCACACAACACATACACGTGGCCCCCACTTAAAAACCCCTGGGTCAGAATTTCTGGTCATGGATCTCAGATGTCTACATTTTAAACAAGCTGTTTGGGTAAATCTACACACTCAGTCACATCTCCTTACAGAAAAAAGACCTCACGTTTCATTAACCCAGAAGTGGACTGTAACTTCATGGCACCCTAAAACTCACTGTAGGACCAAGGCCCTTCAAGACACAGAGTCTCTTTCCTCTACAGCTTCCCAGCCTCCATGCAACGCAAACCAAGGGCACCAAACCATGCACATTCTTGTGTCCAGCTGCACTTGCTCAGACTGCCCTGGCTTTATTGCTTCACCAACCTAAATCCTGATTAATTCAGATGGCACCCTCTAACACCTCCTTTGCTGCCTTCAACCAGACCATGTCCCCGCAGTCACCCCAGTTGGGTAAAATGTTCATTCATGTAACTTTAAAGGAAATCTACCATGAATACTCATTGGAAGGACTGATCCTGAAGCTGAAGCTCCAATACTTTGGCCACCTGATGCAAAGAGTTGACTCACTGGAAAAGACCCTGATTCTGGGAAAGACTGAAGGCAAAAGGAGAAAGGGGCAGCAGAGAATGAGATGGTTAGACAGCATCACCGACTCAATGGATGTGAGTTTGAGCAAACTTCAGGAAATAGTGAGGGACAGAGAAGCCTGGAAAACTGCAGTCCACGGGGTCACAAAGAGTCAGATATGATTTAGTGACTGAACAACAGGATTACTTACATATAATTCACATACTATAAAATTTACCCATTTAAAGGAACATACAACTTAAGTTTAGAAGATTTTCACCACCCTAGAAAGAAGCACCATGTATATTAGCAGTCACCCAACAAGTACACGGCCCCCTCCACCATTAATCTCCTCTCTCCTTGCCTATGCTGGACATTCCAGATGTATATGCTTCCATCTTAAGACTACCAACTGCATTCTGATCACTTATACATCTGCCTTTCTGACCAGGTTTACAGAGGCTCAGCTTCCAGGACGTGGCGCTGGCTGTGGCACAGGAGGAAAAATCAATACATGCTGGATTAATTAATAAAATATCCCCCTGTGCTTCTTGTCACAGGCACGGAGGGGCAGAACTCAGATGCACTGTCATCATTTAAACGGAAAAGATGGGGCCATCGCGAAACTTGGGCTTGGGGAGTTAAGTTCAGACAGAATGGAAGGCCAGCGTTAAATACCTTCTAAAGTAACACTGATCTATTAAATTAGGCATCTGTCATCTTTGAGATGAGAGCAGAAGTCCATGAGACTTTCCATGATACACAACCACCACCGCTACTGGATCTTGGAGGGACAGCACACCTTTTTATTCTCTTTTACCTCCAGTTTTGAGTCCCTCTGTCAGCTTCTGTGTAGTTTCCCTTGGTCCAGGGGTCCAGTATCAATAGGCTGTCCAAAGCGTTCCTCTGGCCGAGCTAACCTAAATTTGAAAAGCAACGTTGCTTTCCTTTGGTCTTAATCAAAATTGCTTCTGCCTGAGAGCAACTCCCATCACACTGGTGTAATTCTGAACACAGTAACTGATAGACAGAACTGGTTAAAAGATTAGGTGAAACATGAGTCATTAAGAAAAAATTATAATACATGCTCTGGAAGAATCTTCACAAATAAGCATATAAAACAGAAATAATTAAATTACCCAAAATGCCACGTGGGGAGGCAGTGGGTGGTGGATTTCATGGTTAACGTTTTTCTGAACATCCTTTAAGGCAGCGCTCTCTGAGGACAAACACACATACACAAATATACATATGCATAAAAATATTTACACTTTGCAATATGCTGTGCAGAGTTTTCTATTTCAGTAAATGTAAATCTACAGCATCCACTGATGATTGCGTAGCATTTCACTATTGAATGCTAGATGATTCATGTAAACAATCCTTTACTCCTAGACATCTAGGTTATTTTCCCTGTTTTCCCCTCTGGGTACTATAAAGAATGCTGAGAAGAATACACACACACACACGCACACACACACACACACACACACATATATATATACACATATTGCATACACATATACATATGTATATATATATATATATATATATATATATGTATCCTTCTCAACTAATTGTATGTGTATATATATATATATATCAGGAGAAGGCAATGGCACCCCACTCCAGTACTCTTGCCTGGAAAATCCCATGGACAGAGGAGCCTGGTAGGCTACAGTCCATGCGGTCGCTAAGAGTTGGACACGACTGAGCGACTTCACTTTCACTTTTCCCTTTCATGCACTGGAGAAGGAAATGGCAACCCACTCCAGTATTCTTGCCTGGAGAATCCTAGGGACGGCGGAGCCTGGTGAGCTGCCGTCTATTGGGTCACACAGAGTCGGACACGACTGAAGTGACTTAGCAGCAGCAGCAGCATATATATATCAACTAATTGTATGTGTATATATATATATATATATCAACTTGTGTGTGTATATATAGATACAGTGAAAAATGAGAGTGAAAGTCACTCAGTCGTGTCCAACTCTTCACGACCCATGGACTAGTCCACGGAATTCTCCAGGCCAGAATACTGGAGTGGGTAGCCTTTCCCTTCTCTAGATACAATTTCTCAACTAATTGTGTGTATACACACATGATTATAGTGGCTTCCCTGGTGGCTCAGTCAGTAAAGATTCTGCCTACAGTGCGGGAGACCTGGGTTTGATCCCTGGGTTGGGAAGATCCCCTGAAGAAGGAAACGGCAACCAACTCCAGTTTTCTTGCCTGGAGAATTCCATAGACGAGCCTGGTGGGCTACAGTCCATAGAGTCACAAAGAGTCAGACACAACTAAGTGACTAACTTTCACTTTATATGCAATTATATCTCATTGAAATGCATTTCTATAACGACAATCTCTGTAGCAAAGTATGTTGCTGTTGTTCAGTTGCTAAGTAGTGTCTGACTCTTTGAGACTCCATGGACTGCAGCATGTGAGGCTTCCCTGTCCTTCACTATTTCCTGGAGTTGCTCAAACTCACGTCCACTGAGTCGGTGATACTAAGTAAATCAGCTCTTCTGTTTGAGCAATGCTGGAAAAGTGCCCTGCCAAAAGACTATGTAGCTTTATACTCCATCAACAGTGTGTTCATGTCTGTATCCCTACATTCTGGACAAGACTGCATTTTCATATTGTTTCTACTGTTTAACAACAGGCAAGACACAAAACCTGGCCTTTTTGACACTGCTGTGTCAAACTGTAAAATCAGTGTTTTATTAGCCTTCATTACAAATGATGACTGCAGAAAAGCCTCTGCCACTTTCAGCATCCTTGACCCTGTTTTGTCCTCTGAACTATATCCTCCTTCTGTCCCGCCTCCAATCTACACCCTACCCCAAATCCGTGTGACACTTTTATTCCTAAAACTAGGGTCAAGGAGGCTATGGAAAATACACATTCCCTAATATTTGAAAGTACAGAAATTATATTGCTCTCTTTTTTAAGTACCCATCAAAATAGAAATACAAGATTCATATTTCATTTCCCATTTCTTCAGTAACTAGTGAAGTATAATTTTTTTTTTTTATCTTTTGTATGTCTTTTCTGGAGCCCAGTATCTATTTGCCTGGCAGGATATTTACCTTGGGTTATTAATATAGGTTGTTTTTTTTTTCCCACTCATGTAAAATGCCTTTGGATCACATATTAAAATTCCATACATTCATAGAGACAGTGTTTTTTGGACACTGTTATTTTCATTAGGATGCTATTTCAAATTGTATAACTTTATGATGAATTTTAATATCTACTGGGGCACAACCTCTCCTCTAGTGCTGCCTGGTGGTCCTTCACTTGTTTTACATCTTTTTAAAGAGGTACTTTAAAACCACTTGACACATTTTTAAAATACTAGTAGGATTCAGGTTGATTTTACATTGAATGCACAGGTTAGTTTTAAGAGAATTCCGATATTTAATGTTTTATACTTCTCAGTAGTAGCAGCGATGTGTTAGTAGGAATAATAGGAAGAATAGCAAAGGGTGACTAAATGATCACTGTAAAACAATTTTCCAAATAGATGACATCATTATCTCTTTTATCCAATACAATTCTGTAAATGGGATATTTTTCTTGTCATTTCACAGATGGGAAAACTGAGGTACAGAAATTGCACATAACCCACCGATGGTCAAGTCACCAGTGAACACTAGAGCAGATACTGCACCCAAGCATTCTGAAGAGCGAGTCCTCACACATAACTATGTAGTTTGGGTAAATCTCTTCATCTCAGTATTATTGGGTTTTTATAGTTTTAAATTTTCTTCACCTGAACTTTGTACATATCTTGTTGAACTTATATCCACATATTTTATGTTTTTAGCTGCAGGTTTTAATTATTATATTTCCAAAGAAAACATTTGGCATCACACATATTATCACTTATTTTTAAATGACCAATTTATTGAATGTTTACTATTTCCAATTATAGTTTAGTTGCCTTAGGTTTTAACAATGATTATCATCTGTAAATGATAATAATGTGGCTTCATTGTTTCTGGAGTCTTTCTACTTTCTGATTCCATTGCAAAATAATCATATAACTACTATATTATATAACAATATATAACAATTGCTTTATCAGAAATGGACATTAAAATTTACTAAATGCCTTTGAATAACGGTCATATGATTGTTCCTGTTTTACTGACATCAATCACATTAATTTCTAAAATAAAAGAGGAAAAATTTCTCCTTTATCTATATTTTCCAGTAATTAAAACAGCACAGGCTTTTTGACTCCTAAAGGAATTCAACAATAAGGTTTTCAATCCATAGTGGTCTTTGGGGGGACAGCTCAATAGCAGTGTTCTCAGGGTAAATTTATATCTTATAACACTTATTGAGACAACTCCTCTAATTTAAAGTACCTAAAAAATCAATTTGATGAAGATTTTATTCCATCATTTCTGATTTCTTGTGTTTTCATAGTTTTACTCATATTTTTTGACCAGCAAATATTCTATATCATGTTTATTGTTTTCACAAAATGTTTACTGTTTTATTTTCAAGTTCTGCTATTTATTAACTTACTTTTTTAGATTTATTAAATCATTCTTTGTACTTTTCGTCTTTTCATTTTATTGATTTTTTTCAGATTTCTTTTTATCTTTTTTATTGAAGTATCGTTGATTTATTATGCTGTGTTAGTTTCAACTGTACAACACAGAATTTTATTTCAGATATATATAAATATATATATATATTTTACACTATAGGTTATTATAAGATATTGAATATAGTTCCTACACTGTACAATAGGTCCTAATTGCAGTCACTAGGGAGAACAATATGAAGGGTTCCTTAAAAAATTAACAATAGATCTACTGTATGATCCAGCAACCCCACCCCTGAGCATATATACAACAAAGTTGAAAGCTCTACTTCAGATTTTTAGCTAAAGAATCCATTTTCTTGTATTTTGAATTTAGTAATGAAGTATTCAAGATATTAAGTTCCTTTTCACTAGTTTTGTCTGCACCCACAGATTTTGTATATAGCAGTATTTTTTTTAGCTGTTATTTCCTAAATTTTCTGAAATTACAGCTTTAGTTTCTTAATTTGGGGTGAGTTGTTTCTAAATTTATTATCTTATTTTTAAAAGAGAATTGCCTATAATTACCAGTTTTTCAGAAAACTTTTTTCTTTTTTTGCACACGTGTATGTGTGTGTAGGTTTTTCCAGTGGTTATGTATGGATGTGAGAGCTGGACTATAAAGAAAGTTGAGCTGAAGAATTGATGCTTTTGAACTGTGGTGTTGGAGAAGACTCTTGAGAGTCCCTTGGACTGCAAAGAGATCCAACCAGTCCATCTTAACGGAAATCAGTCCTGAATATTCACTGGAAGGACTGATGCTGAAGCTGCAACTCCAATACTTTGGCCACCTGATGCGAAGAGCTGACTCATTTGGAAAGATCCTGATGCTGGGAAAGATTCAAGGCAGGAGAAGGGGACGACAGGATGAGATGGTTGGATGGCATCACCAACTCAATGGACATAGTGAGTAAACTCCAGGAGTTGGTGATGGACAGGGAGGCCTGGAGTGCTGCAGGCCATAGGGTTGCAAAGAGTCGGACACAACTGAGCAACTGAACTGAACTGAACTGATGTGTGTGTAGCTAAGTATATGGTAGCATAAGTGAGACACAGAATTTGCTTAACAATGAACTTTTATTTGCTTTTGCAGGACAAAGTTGGCTATTCATCTATCCAGTGATCTTATTTTGTCTTTAAAACGAACCTTGCCACAATTTAATTCTTACATATTAATCTTTTATAAAGTATGCTAAATTTAATTAGTTTGTGTTTCTCGCTTTTTCCTTGTGATTTAGCAGCTATGTATTACTTATTTTAATTCTATGCCATAAATTAAATTATAAAATGTGATATTAGAGGGAGGAGGACACTTCTGTTGCGGTTTTGGTGGAGAATTTCAGAGTGCAATCAAAAACCCTTCTCCATTTCCAATTACTTTCCAAGTAAAACAATACATGAAATTGTATAGTCTGTAGCCACCTAGAATCTACATTTATGAAAATCATAAAATAAAATGACTAAAATTAGCAAGGAGAGCAATGAATAATTTCAACCGTAAATCACATAAAGGTAAGTTTCAGGATGTTTCCTGAATTCACACACACAGTTTACAATCATAGTATCCCTGAAATCTTCATCACTGAATCACAGGTCAGGGTACAGCAAACTGAGTTCTCACATTATTTAAACACGAGAAGGGAAATCTAAGAAATTACTTGCACTTAATGTTCTCTTTTTATAGTGCTGTTACTTCAAAGGTTATAGGATTCGTGTTTTCAACAAATTCCTGCAAAAGAATAAAAGCTATTGTGCTAAAAAGAGGATATTTAAAATTCACTAGGTTCAAGACATGGAGAAGTCAATGGCACCCCACTCCAGTACTCTTGCCTGGAAAATCCCATGGACGGAGGAACCTGGCAGGCTTCAGTCCATGGGGTCGCTAAGAGTCGGACACGACTGAGCGACTTCATTTTCACTTTTCACTTTTGTGCATTGGAGAAGGAAATGGCAACCCACTCCAGTGTTCTTGCCTGGAGAATCCCAGGGACGGCGGAGCCTGGTGGGCTGCCGTCTATGGGGTCGCACAGAGTCGGACACGACTGAAGTGACTTAGCAGTAGCAGTAGGTTCAAGACATACATACCAGTTTCTGGTCCCCACAAATTTAAATAACTGCATCTAGAGAGGAAGGAGGGAAGGGAGAGAGGGAGGGAAATAGGAAAAAAGGAAGGAAAGAAAGAGGGAAGGAGAAGGACCACGGGGGAGGTGAGGGGAAGAAAGGGAAAACGATGGATAGGAGGAGAACAAAGAGAAAGAGAGGAACTTTTTCATATGCCAGAAATTGTGCCAGAGTCGCTGTCCTATATGATAGCCAAAAAAGTAGTTGTTTATACTTAAATTAATTAAAATCAAGTACGTTCCCAGTCCTCACCTTGGGGCCAGTGGTTTGCACAGCATAGGTGGGTAACACTCTCATCACCACAGAATGTTTCTTTGGACCTCACTGGGGACAGACCTTTTCCTTCCCAAGAATAATGAAAACTAATTCTCATTATTTTTCTTTTATATAGGACAATTAAAATTCAAAGAAAATAAACAGCTTGTTTAAATTCAGAATATTAGTAACTGACAAACTGAAGACTTTACCTCTGTCCTGACTGCTGAATCACGAGTTTTTTCCACTTACTACATAGAATTAATTAAAGAAGTGTTAACATCAGGCTTGGCTGCAGGAAAGCCCCTGCCCATCCATGTCTTGACCTCAAAATTCTCACTGGAGATGCCACTGGCACAACTTGTCCTGGGGACATTCACCCTTGTCCTTCCTAGATTCCAACTCTCCTGCTAGGTTCCCTGAATCATGTTCAGGGTTCTTACCAGTATGTAAGTTATTAAATCAAATTCATCCCACATCTCAGGTTTCTCCATTAGACTGCTTATCTCTGGCAAAGACTAAGCAATTCTGCCAACCACTATATGTACATTTTACACCACATATAGAGAGATTTTCTGTAGGTGATGCAGTCTAAATGGTTCATCCAAAACTAACCTTTTAAGTTCTACCAAAGTATTGCCTTTTTTTCCCCTGCTGTGGATTGAATAGGGTCCCCTCAAAAGATATGCCCAACTTTTAAACCCTAGTACGTACAAATGTAACATTATTTGGAAAAAAAGGTTGTGCAGAAGCGATTAAGTGTCTGGAAATGAGATCATCTTCCATTTAGGGTGAGCACTGCATCCAACGACTAATGTCCTAATAAGCGGAAGGAGAGGGAGGGTTGACATACACAGATACAGACCAGGAGACCCTGCAAGGAGGCACATATCAAAAGATATGCCCAACGTTTAAACCCTAGTACCTACGATTGTAACCTTATTTGGAAAAAGAAAAAAAAACGTGCAGAAGCGGTTAAGTACGAGTACAAGATGGGAGAGAGGCTTCTACAAACCAAGGGACACCAGGGGTTTCTAGCCCCACCAGATGCTTGGAGAGGCAAGATACTGAGTCTCTCTCAGAGTTGCCAAAAAGAGTCACCACTGCTGACATCCTGATTTCAGAATTTGGCGTCTACAACTGTGATTTTCCCAGGTGGCCCAGTGGTAACGAATCCACCTGGCAATGCAGGAGATGCAAGGGATGCAGGTTTGATCCGTGGGTCAGAAAGATCCCCTGGAGAAGGAAATAGCAACCCACTCCAGTACTCTTGCCTGGGAAGTGCCATGGAGGAGCCTGACAGGCTATAGTCCATGGGGTCACAAAGAGTTGGACAGGACAGAGATACCGAGCACACACAACTGTCAGAGTACAAATTTCAGCTCTTTCACGCCACCAGTTTGCGGCATTTGTTACGGCAGCCCTAAGAAAGCCATCTACATCAATATTTCTTTTTGGGGCTTTGATCTTCTTCAAAGCAGTTACTGTTCTTTCTGCATCTCTCAAAGAGGTAATCAAGAATTTCTGGTGATTGACTTCCTAGTTAACTACAACAAGGAGGCAAAAGCTGGGAGAATACCTGAAGAGAAATGTCAAAGATACGTGAATGTTAGGTTACAGGAAAATGACTTTGCCTTTTAAAACGTGGTTGACTGGCTGGATCTAGAGCAAGCTGCTTCCTTTTTCAAAGTGAGGCTCTGAGGCAACATAAACCTAAGGAGACTTATGACAAGACGTGTGAACGTGTACTGTTGATCAAACTATGCTAGAAAGCAAAAGAAGCTTAACATTGCTGACAAAAGAATGGCTCATTTACTATGACATCCACTTAATGATATGCAAATGAATTATTATGCTTCCTGGGGATGAGAAAAATGACTCATCATCTAAAAATTTACATTTTCTTATTGATCTTCTTGATGATATTATCTTGTATTTCTCTAGCATCTGCAAGAACTAATTTTAACAACTTTCCATACAATGAATCTTTTGATAGCCACTGAGCTCTTTAAACTGTACAGAAAGACTCAAACTCTAACATTATTTTTCTGTTTGGTTTCCTCCTAAGGTCTGGCTATGAGAAGTAATTTTCAGTTCTTCACAAGACCATAGTCACCCAGGTACTTACTAAAAATAATGATCACACTAAAGCTTCCCTGGTGGCTCAGCAATAGGGAAAAAAAAAAAAATCTGCCTGTCCATGCAGGAGACCTAGGTTCAATCCCTGGGTTAGGAAGATCCCCTGGAGAAGGAAATCACTACCCACTCCAGTATTCTTGCCTGGAAAATCCCACGGACAGAGGAGCTGGTGGGCTACAGTCCGTGGGATCGCAGAGACTTGGACACGACTGAGGGACTAACAACAACAAGGACAGAATGCTGTGGGTGAGATGCCCAGATGGAAGTGAACTCTCAGACAAGGGGACAGAGTGAGGTGACCTTGCGGCAGTTAAGAAAGGAGAGGAGAGCACAAATGACCAAAACAACAGGAAGGAGGAAGCAACAGGTTTTCTGGCAGAGGAGAAAAAGTTTGTATTAGTCAGGTGTTGGGCTTTAGAGACAATGAGCTAATGATCCAGAGACAAAAATTCTCCTCAGTAAAAGGTTTAAAGCTTAAATGGGAAAATTTAAAATATTTTTAAATACCTTTAAAATATTTAAATTTTTGTAAATATTGCCCAAAACTCATGTGCATCTAGGTATAGATAATTGCAACACCAATGCATGATTTTATTTTAGGACAATGAGAAATAAAAATGCATTCAGTTCCAGAAAAATAACCAGGAGGTTAAAGGATAAAAAATGTACATAGTTGTAATTTTGAAGAACCATGTCTCGTCAGCTTTTTCTGGAAAAAACACACATAATGCATTTGAGGTTATTTAGAAGAAAATAGTTAGAAGGCATTGACCCTTGACCATTTAATTTAAAAGGTAACCTGTTATCATTTGTGTTTATTTTTCTTCATATGAAGTAGTCTGTAAAAGGCAGTGGACTCAAAGGGAATGGTCCTTATGATCACTTTAGCCTAACTGGAATTTATGCAATCTCACAACTCTCTAGTTAATAAAGACTATGTAATCTGGTAAAGGGAAAGAAACACTACTGATAACAATAACCAAAAAAAAAAAAAAAAAAAACAGCAGCAAAACCAACTACAGGCTAATCAGGAACATCCTATGAGCCTAGGATTCTCCATAATCCACTGTTCCCCTATTACCTGAAACTTCTCCATATACTTAGGAAACTTTCCACTGTGTGCAGCAGACAATCAGAGTTCTTACTCCATGATCAACTGGAAATTTGCCTGCCGCTGAAGGCTGGTCTCTAATTTTCTATCTCCATCAAAGGTCTTTATACAGCTAATTTAAAGTATACACTTCTTAAGGTGCTGTTTGATTGCAGTTAATTAGAATATACTAATCGCTCTTTCCCATTACATATTTTACAACCAATTTGATCTAGTATAGGGTATATCCCGGAAGCCCTGCTATAAAGAATCTAACTCGTGATGGCAGGAATCAAAGATCTCTTAAACGGGGTTAAGGTTATGAGTCCCATTAGTCTCCATCTCCTGTGCTTGAAGGCAGGATGGGAGACTTGGCATGATAACTGGTAAAACTGTATTTGTGTAAGTGTCCATTATTTGAGAAGTTATGTGCACTTTCTCTCCTATATATGCATGAATGTACAACACACACACACACATTTTGATTAGAGGATGAAAGTGCAAAATAGCAAGACTCAGGGAGCACTAATATTTTCTATGATCATAAAAACTATTTTCCACATTTAACCTCAAATATATTGGTAAATTACATTGACTAAATATTTGTACACATCTTGTAATAGCAAAAGCCCTGGAGAGAAAGGTCATTTTTTACAGTTCAGGAGGAAGACAAATGTTGAAAGAGGAAATATTATTTTTGAAAATAAGGCCCTACATAATTGGGTTCAGGCAGAGCACCAAAGTCACTGGACTTCGAGCACCATACATGGGCCAGTCTACTCCTAAGTTCATTTAATAGGCAAGTATTAAGTAATTCTAAAACTTACTTAATCTAGAGAAATATCCAAACATAATGAAAGCATTTTCTTTATGGAAACTTAAAGTGATTGGGCACAAATATTTTAAAAATTAAATGACAAAATGCTGACAAATATTTAAATATCTTCAGACTTATTTATACAAGTTAGAATTGTACTTGACTATTAGCCTATAACAGAAATATAATTAGTGCAAATTCATGCAAGAATCAATATATAATGCATGCATATACAGATGTTATTTCCACAGGATAAGTTAGAGAAAATGATGTAGGGAATTAATTGTAAATCTACATGCTACTATCTATGTGTCTATAATCCAAAATATTATGTAGTCAGCTGTGAAAATGTTTGCCCAAAAAAACCTAAAGGAACGTTAAATTGCAGGCTAATTTGAGTTCACTCCAAATAATTGGCTCTATTACTAAACATTACTGTAAGTAACTGACAAAAAAAATATTCTTGCAACTTTGCAACTGGCAATGAGTTAACACTGATTAAGTTGTCGAAATATAGCAACTTATTTTAATCCTACACACTATTTAGTTCATTTCAGTTCAGTCACTTAGTCTTGTCCGACTCTTTGCAACCCCATGGACTGCAGCATACCAGGCTTATCTGTCCATCACCAACTCCCAGAACTTGCTCAAACTCATGTCCATCGAGTCAGTGATGCCATCCAACCATCTTATCTATTTACCTTTTTTCCAAAATCAGTAGTTAGAATAATAAAATGGCAGTGTAGACAAAATTCTCTTAGGCATTGTTAAAAACTCCTGGGTTTATAAATCAGGAAATTGATACTAGGAGATATTCAATTACCCACACAAGATCATACAGATTTAAGTGAAATCATATCTCAGATTCTGGCAGGATTCATTTTATGTCTATGATAATAAAATATCAAGATTAATTTTTTCAAGCAATAATTCACTTAACAGTCAACCACAACAATACAGCAGCTCCAATTATTTAAGAACATGCTTTTATGAAAGCTACTGCATTATTTTAATTATATTAAAAATCAAAAACATTCAGGCATACCCTCTGACTTAATTTCATTTTTGATAATTTATCTTAAATAAATGCTTTTGGATGGCAACAAAAATATAAGCCACAATAAAACACTTCATTTAGCTTTTTAAATCTTATGAAAGTATAAAAGACAACTACCAAAATATCTAACTATATGAGATTGTAAACCTTTTAAACGTTTTAAACCTATACAATGAAATAATAGTCATTAAATTGTTACTGTGGTAGGAAGATATTTAATGACATAGATATTTTTAATTTAAAGAGTGCACATATGATGCTATGTTAAGTACATGACAAAAACAAAATAAAATATGATACATACATCACAATATCATTTTATAGCTTATACAGCTGCATATTTTGTATTGTATTTTGCATTTCTCTTTTGTATTTTACTACATTATTATGCTTAAGAACTTTTTCTTATGTCGGCAAAGGAATACTAAGACTGTAGTTTAATCATATAAGGAAATACTGAGCAGTGGTTATATTAAACAAACAAGTTCAAAATACATGAGTAAAGAAAAATCTTAACAATATAAAGGTGAGTAAAAAAGCAAGTTGTAAAAACCTCCATAGGGTAAACATTCAATGAATTTTAAGACTCTACTATTCTTTTAAATTAATCTTTAAAATTACAAAATTTTATTAAGGCTATATTTTAAATCTTGAATTTTAGTTTTTTGAGAGTAAATAAACATCCCAATAAATGTCACAATAGAAATATTTCTGTTGGGAAGTATCTTCATTCCTTTCACTCCATAATGTTATTTATCCTAACTTTCCTTTTTTCTTTTTTGTTCCCTGAGTAATTTTAGTTTTATTGTCATGCTATTTTAATAAGACAGTGTGCTGGGGGTGGCGGGTGGTTCTTGCTCCTGTTTGTCTTTGCAGGCTTTGAAAGAAAAGTTCTCACTGGTGAGGTGATGAGGGCTTCTCTCAGCAGTGGCTGACCGACAGCCCTTGGCGGTAACACTGCTCTGGTGAACTTGGTCCTGCAGTTTTGGTCACTGTATGCATCAGTGCGCTAGAGCTAATCATATTTGAGGATGTTTCTCACACTGGCAATGCTCACAAGAGAATGAAGGTTGAGCACAACATGCCAATTCAGTCATTTATAACAGAAATACAAGAGGTCCAGACTTGACCCCAAGAACCCCTCAAACACCTTCCTTCCCTAAATAAAATGAATAGGAATAGACAGATTATGGGAAGGTTGCTTGATGAGCACTGATTTACCATAATAAAGCTAGTCATGTTATTTTATTTATAGAAATGCTGCTAATGCTATTAGCCCAAGCCTGCCTGCTGCATCAAACGTTCAGAAGGCTAACCCCCAACAGTATTCCCGGAAGGGCAGTAAGATGAAGATCACCAAACTGTACCTTTGGGATTCTGGATTTGTTTGTTCCTATCTTGTTGATACCTGTTAGAAACATCTGGGGCTTCCTTGGTAGCTCAGCTGGGCAAGAATCTGCCTGCCATGCAGGACACCTCAGTTCGATCCCTGGGATGGGATGATCCCCTGGAGGAGGGCATGGCAGCCCACTCTAACATTCTTCCCTGGACAATCCCCATGGACAGAGGAGCCTGCCGGCTACAGTCCACGGGGTCTCAAAGAGTTGGACACGACTGAGCCACAGCACAGAAACATTTGTCTCTTAGATATCGTCAACCCTGTCAGTAAGATTAGAGAGGCTACCTTGGGAACAGATTCTATTCTTTTTGGTAGAGGCTCTTTTTGTGTAGATTTGGTCTCATATCATGAGGTGTTTTCTCATCCACTATTATGTAACTGTTTATTTGACATCTTAAGAGATTTGTGAGGGGTCTTTCTCTTACTTTTGCCTAAAGGACAATATTTTTCCTGGATAATATATTACCAACACTATTTAATAAAAGATTTTAAGAATTATTCATATTTTAAACAAGAAGAAAAGTTTTTTGACATTGCTCAGTGGAAAATATTTTTTAAATAAGACTTTCAACATATGATTGGCTAAACATGGGAACTAATAATTAAACAAATATATCATATATAATGAAAAATCAATACCAAAGCTGATTCGAGAGTAAATTCTGTTTCAATATTTTGTAAACTGAAATTTCCATTTGTTTTAATTTTTTTCATCTGTTTTCATTTGTTGGTACATGCACACTTTTATTTAAATGCACCCCAAAAAAAAGGGTTTTTTTTTATTTTTAGGTACTGTAAATTCAAATTTTAAAACTAAATTGGAAGCTATTAATATTGTATCAAACAATATTGATTGAAATGCACAAATTTCTAAAAAAACTAAAATATTAAATGATCCTATATAAATATTATTAGCATGACAATTTGGAAAAAGTCTTGCCAAATCAGTACCAGGAAATTGAAAACTCAATTAACATTGGTTTCTGCACTATTTCAAGGTTATTTTCCCTCAAAATTTACTAAATCAAATAATGAAATTTACATCTCATTATGTATATCCAATATATATATTGGAGAAGGAAATGGCAACCCACTCCAGTATTCTTGCCTGGAGAATTCCATGGACAGAGGAGCCTGGAGAGCTATATTCCATGGGGTCGCAAAGAGTGGAACACGACCGAATGACTAACACACACACACACACACGTATATAATTTGGGTTAAGTCATCAAACAACTTTTCATTTAACTGAAACATTTTAAAATATAGATGCTAAAACCATTAAATTTTTGCTTTCCTTTTTGTTCAAATTAATTACTATTAAACAACAAAACCTTAAAATGTATAATTGCCAGACAAACATCAACAGGAAATATTTTTATTTAAAATCTTACTATGAAATTTCTAAGTGATAGACTATAAACACAAAAGAAATATCACTGACTCATAATTATATTTAAAATAACAAACTGGTTGTTATTGTTGTTTTTTTGGTTCACCGTGAAGTACTTGGGATCTTAGTTCCTAGACCAGGGAGCAACCCACACCCTCTGCAGCAGAAGTGTAGATTCTTAACCATTGGATCATCAGGGAAGTCCCAAAAGTAATGAACATTTTGATCCCACAGTTACCAATAAAATTCTGAAGAAATGAGAAACAAATTTGATTTAAATAGATAACTTTAGAAATAAAATATATTTAAGGCTAATAATACTTTTCATTATTTTAATGTAGTTTGAATCAAAGTAAAATGAAGTGGCAATAACTAAAATATTATCAAGTGCTTTGAATTTAACAAGCAAAATATTAAGTTCTATGGAAAAGTATTGTGAAAAATGTGAATAAGGAACCTTTGAGTGATAAACAGATCTTGAATCTGTATTTTAGGAAAGACCTACAGTATAAGTAATGATATACTTGAAATAAAGATTTAGTATTCTAAACTCAATACCTGTATGTATCACAGATAAGAATGCAAGGTATTTTCACTGTATTTAATTTGATCATAAAACAAACATACTTTACCTTGGGAATCTTTATATACCACATCAAATTAAAATTAAATATCAACTTTCTAAAGATAATGAGAAAGAGAAATTGTGATAAATCCCACCATAAAACATTCTCCAATGGTTAACTTCTTGGATTATCCTGTAAGTAACTAGATTTAAAAGAAAAAGATCACTGTACTGTTTGTTTGTTTGTTTTTTAATTTGATGATATGAACAAATCAATGATGACATTGCTGTTTATTTGCTCAGTCCTGTCAGACTCTTTTGCAACCCCATGGACAGTAGGGTCCACCAGGCTCCACTGTCCTCTGTCTATGGGATTTCACAGGCAAGAACACTAGAGTAAGTTGCAATTTCCTTTTCCAGATGTTCCCGACCCAGGGATCCAACATCTCTTGCTTGGCAGGTGAGTTCTTTACTGCTTAGCCACGGGGGAAGCCCAAATCAATGACGGGAGGAACCTAATATTTATAGAGCATTTAATTTTATATTTATCTTTTAAATAATTTTTAATCAAGCTTATGAATACTGTATAAATTTAGGAAAATGCTCTCCCAGAAAAAAAAAGTTCGGGGAAATAAAGTAAATTGACATATTTGTTTTTCAATAATATAACAACACAACTTTTAAATCTCTATTCAGTGGGATATCATTATTCTCTCAAGATATTCCAAGATAGTTAAAACTAATCAACATAGAAAATTATACACACACACACACACACACACACACACACAAACACACAAACACATACACACACGGAAACCCTTTTATCATTTCTAGTTGTTAAATTTGTTGAAATATGAGTTTCTCTCTTTATTTATGCTGCTGTTTCTTTTGCATATAATCACAGCTTAAATCTAGAAATATTTATCTCCCAAATAATAAAACTAATTCCTGAAACCTGCATCAACAAGCTCTTTTTAGTTTATTAGTAACTACTCAAAAGCAATCCATACTAGTATCACCCTATAACTGCTGAAATATTTTTTATTTTAAAAGATAACATGAATAAATCTTTCTGCTTTAGTTAACACTTAATGAATAGCTGATGGAGCCATAAACCAAAAGTTATTAAGTATCAATGCAGTCCATGAATGAATGAGTTGGTATTTGTAACTGCTATTAGTTGCTATTAAATACATGTATTTAACAAACTTGCATAAACTGGAGGGCAAGAAATCATGACATAAACAGGTGACCCCAGTCACCCTGCTTTCATCTTCATGTAACTCAACTAGGAGAGCATGCTTCCATTCTTACTTGTCTGGGGCACTAGTTTAGTAAATTCTATAGACTTACAGCATTTTTTGGATTCTTTATTTTGTACGGTAATGTTTATCACCTGATGTTATCATCAAAGATCCCAGCAGATTCCTAAACATACACTATTCTACTGAATATGGGGAATTGAACAGGACTATAATCTGACTATATTCTTACTAAAATCAACAGTAGAGTTGGGGGGTATATGTTAAGTAGTATCAATTTGAACTTTTTGAAAACAGTTATTCAGTCTTTTAATTTGGCGACAGCATTATATCTTCCTTCAATTTAGGCACAAAGTTCTGAAAATTTGTCAAATATTACAAAAACCTTTAAAATATTCATATTAGAAAACAGGAAACAGTTTTGGGGGCATGGGGGATTGTAAAACAGTCAAAATCATAAAACATATCACTATCATAATGCAAACACTAGGTAGACAACTGTTTTCTTCTAATAATATCAGCTAATAAACTCTTCCATGATGCTGTTTCTTTTTCTTTTAATTATGCCTCTTTCTATTTCTTTCAAATCTCCTACTTCTTGGAAAAATGCCTAGAAATTGTGTTTCCTGTAGTAACTGATAGATGATTCTGCTAAATCCTTAATTTTTTCACTAATTTGATACCAAGTTTTGATTCATCCACCTTTTTCAGTAAACTTCTAAATGTATGTCCTATAAAAATAGGGAAGATAGTTTTCCACCATCACTAAGAAATACTTGTGTTTGTCTTAGCCAATGATTTTAACCTTTAAATAACATTACAAGTAATCCACATAATATGGTATACTTAGGGATTCATCACCTATTTTATGGTAGTTGGATGACGAGTTCTAATCATATTTCTACAACTGAGTATCTCTTAAACCACATAGAAAAAAATGCCTGTAGTCCCTAGACTTCAAAAAGAATTTTGGATAATCAATGAAGTAAAATCTTTTCATTAATAATGATATGGTAAGAGCAAAATTACACTCATGTTTAAAATGTAAATACATATATATATTTAATACAGATGATTAAATACATCTTAAATATATTAAGTTATATTTATTCTTGGTAGAGTTTTATAAGAGTGCTGATTGAAAAATGAAAAGAGTTCTTAGATATAAAGGTATTGCACTCAATATATAATAAACATATAAAAATTAGAGTAATACTCAAATTTGGAAATATCATTTGAAGTAAACCTTCAGATCCTCACCATTTCTGCTAAGACTTATAGTCTAAGATATATTTTTAACTGCTGTGCTCATCCAGAATAATTTTTATTTTCTTAAGTTATAACTGATCTTTCGTATATACTACTTAAAACTCTTTCTTCATTCAGAACTAAAGGTGTCACCCCCAATAAAATCCAAGGTTCAAATATATGTGCATTTTCTAAAAATTACAAGTGAAAGTCATATTCAGTTATACTTTACATTACAGGTGAAGTCAAACAGGCTGCTGACAAGATAGAAATTAAAGGATAAAAAGATTTCATCTTTTGTTTGATCTTCACTGACTGATAAATCTATTTCATCTCTTAGATGATAATTTAATGGAGAAAAAAAAACAAAACTTGCTGCTTCTTCATAATCTCTCAGACCCTCTAAATGTTTTCTTTAAAGTTTCATTCAATTGAAATATATTTAAGTCTAAAATCAATAGCTACACTTTTATACTCTTGGAAGAAAACTACCTAATACACTATAACAGAATAAAGTCCTGAAAAGATAGAAATAATGAAAAACATGGATAAAATTCACAATAATAAAAAGGACAAATACTCAGTGATCGCCAGACTCCAAAAACGAGGCTTGGGTTAAATAGACACATACTTTAATTGATACTTTAAAATAACCTACTTGTGATACTGTAGCTTTTAAAATAAGAATTTAAAAGTTAATGATTAGAGAATTTCCAAAGTTCATCAGTACACTACCACTGTCACTTCAGGAGACTTAATGATATCTATCTACCTGCCTTACATGATTTTGTCAAATAAACTTAACTGACTGAGCTTACTTATTGCATTATATAGAGAGTATTGAGCATTTTTAAAAGTTCCAAAATATAATTTATCTATTTATAAGTCCATGTTATACCAAAATTATATTAATTCTATCAATATTTCATTGAGACTAAATTTATGCAAAAACCTATAAACACACCTGGTTTTGTTTGAAAATGTATATATCACATAAGCAACGACTATACATACTCACTTGTACCTATTTTACTAGGTCAACATTGCTGTTACTAGCTGCCTTTTAAATTATCAATTAGTTATCATGCTTGAGGAATCAAACATGCCTAATAAAGATAAAAATTTATTAAATGTTCTGTTCTCATATTTTTAAACATTTAGACATGGAATAAATATTTCAACAGCTTACACTGAAATATTTTTGGTTTTGCAATGTGTGAATGGGGAAAGGTATGTGATAAATTTAAAAACCCATATCAATTTGTATGGCAACAGACAAGACAAAATCAGTTCCTTCAGAAAAGTAATTATATTACAACACAAAGAGTCCCGAGCCTTATTTAATAGTATGGGAATGTAAAGGAAATAGTTTTTAGAATTCACAATTAAGTACTTTTCTAGAGATGTTATCTGATAATTTATAAAATAATCACCTATATCATATAAACCTGTACACTCAATCTAAAGCAGGTATAGTTCAAATGATTACTGGTACTACATTTTCCAAAAGCATCCTATTTGTCCCTAGGTTTCCTGAGATGTTTGATAAATTGTTGTAAGTTTTAAAGTACTAAATAATAAAAATAAAATAACGGAGGTCTTCCAGAGTAGTTAAGCAGAGTTCTAAGACACAGTGAAACCTACAGCAAAATATAATGAAAGGTGCAGGGACTGGAGATGGTCAGCCTAGATTTGATAACAGGTTCTCTACTGAAACAGTGCAACAAAGACCTGAAGTTTCTTAAGCCTTTGCTGCTTTGCCTGTAAAATGGACAGCCTGGTTTTTTTCTGTTAACTCTAAAGTTACACTGTCAGATGCATGACTGCCTGTAAAGTTTATAAATTAATGTAGGAAGGCAGATTATCTCTCTACATGATTATTGTTACAATAATTACCAATGTACAAGCACAAAAAAAGTAGTCTTTGAAGATTTTTTCCTTTCTATCTGCATGTATGATTAATGTGTTCAGGTCACAGCAGTTAAAAAATTCATGTGAGTCTGGATAAGAATTACTAGAAAGTTTTATCAACTTTTCTTCTTCAATTTCAGGTACAGTAAGTTATTTCAAGAAATATGTATATCAGCCTAGCTTAACTTTGTATAACACAAACTCAGTTACATTCAAACTGCTGAAAAGTATTCAAACTGATAATGTTGATTCACTTTTAAATACAAGTTTATGTAGTCTTTCAAATTATCACACAGTAATTATACTTTTATTATGACACGAGGAATTGTTTTCCATGGTGCTCTGACTCACCCCCAAAATGTAACTATATGACTAATGTGTATTTCTTACATGAGTGAATCATATTATACTTTAATTGGTACAAGGAACTATTTTTTAATGTATCATGGAAGAAAAAAAGCTTAAAGAATTGAAATTTCTACAGATATGCTTCAATTGTATTTCAGTTGGCATGATTTTTTTCCCAAAATAGGACAGAAAATCCACTGCCTCTCCTAAAATGAGATCCATATACTTTTTTTTTTTGGTATCATGGTGACTGAACAGGGATAAATGAGTGTGTTAGGCAGGTTCTAGTACAGCTTTCCGCTGCTCCATCTGCTGGATCAGCTTACATCGCCTGCACCAAGTGGTAACCTCTAAAAAGTAACAGGAACTAATTCAGCAGGTGGCTTCAAAAGGCTCACGCACGTTGCTTGAGAAACTTATTGACTTTTTAATTTGTGTTTCACCTAGAGTTCCAATTTCACCGGTAATTTAAAAAAATAAATAATGAAGAACTCACAATCGCCATTAAAACAGTAAGGCACTGAGGATTCGCTTCACAGTAGGGTATCTAATACAAACAAGAAGGAACTAGGCTATACATCCATTGCATGTTTGCACACTGCTCCAACCACAGAGGTAGACATTTCTCCTAAGGGTCCTAAGAAGTCGTTCTCCTCATCGAGTAATGGAAATATATGCATAAAAGTTTTAAAGAGATAAAAAAAAAAAAGCATGCCTATCAGTAAGCACATAAAGACCACATTAGAAAATAATGCCTGTCCAAATAGGATTTACCCAAAGACCAGGAAGCCCTCGGCTTTTTTCCTCCGCAGCATCTTTGCGGGCAGCTCCGGTGTCGCGCTTTCGGACCAGGCAGCCACACTTTTCCTCCAGCTCCCAGTCACAGACGGGACAATGTGCAGCCGCCGCCACCCGCCAGGCTGCCGTCCCCGCCACCAACGCCGCCACCACGGTCGCCACCGCAGCCGCTACTGCAAAGACTGCGTTAACTCCTCTCGTGAAGTCGAGCGGCTGCAAACTTCCCCTGCTTTACATGTACCTTTTCCTGCAAACTTGAACGTCCTTCCTTGCAGAAGGGCCAAGGAAAACCATTATAAGCATCACAGGGAACAGTAATAAAGGACACTCCCGCAAGGTAAGACCTGCGCCTTAATCAGAGCCGCGATGCTCAACCAGATGGGGAAACACCACGTCCAGAGGATCCCCCCCCACCCCCCGGTCGGAGCACCTTGGCCAGCGGTGCCCACGCCACTGGGGAGGGTGGCTGCAGCCGCCACGGGCAGCGCCAGGCGGAGGTAAAGTTTGACAAATGACTATTGCTCCCGTGGAGGAGACACCCGGGGCAGCCCGCAATCCGCGCGGGCTGTGCCGGGGTCGAAGCCGTGCAGGAAAGTGCCACGTACCTTGCTGCGATCGCCAGGAGCGGATGCTGAGCAGGGAGCGTCGCTGGAGGTGGCAGGGCGAGAGTCCAGCCCTGGCCGCGGGCTCCCTCCCGAGCGAGCCTAGCCGCCGCCGCGCCCGGGCGCAGGGCCGAGGCACCGCCGCCGCCCCAAGGGCGCAGGGCACCGCCGGGCACTTGGCCCAGAGAAGTTGGGCAGCCTCCGCCGCGGTCCCGGCGAGCGGTGCGAGCAACACGTTTAGTTTGAACTTTCCAGCTCCAGTCCCGGCAAATACACACTCACGCACACACACGCGCGCGCGCGCGCCGGGAGAACCTCTCAGAGGCGAGCGAACGGGCACCGGGGGCTCTCTGGCCGCGTCTCTCTCGCTCGCTCGCTCTTATTGGCGCGGAGGTTATTGCTTTATTTATTTATTTCCTCCTCCCGGCTCCGTCCTCCTCCCGCGCCTCCCTCCCTCTCCCTCCCCTCTCCTCCGCCCCCCGGTCAGCGCGGCCGGCCCCGGCGCTCCAGCTGCGGCGTGGCGAGGCCGCGCGCGGCTGGCGGGGGCTGCGGCGGCCGGGGCTGCGCGCCGGGCGGGGGCGGGGGCGCGGGGACTGGGCCGGGGAGCCGGGCGGACGAGGAAGGCGAGGACCGCGGGCCACGCGCAGGAGGTGAGGGGACAGAGGCGGAGGCGGCGTCGGGAGGACCGTGCGGCGCGCTTCCGCCAGCCGGGCGGCTAGGGCGACGCGGGTGAAGCCTGCACCGCTACCTGCCGGCCCCGGCCGAGCCACGGCGCGCCCGGACCCTGCGGCCTCCGGCTCCCTGCCGCCCGGAACGCTCAGCCCCCGCCCGCCGATTCCAGCCCGCCGCCTTTCCAGCTCGCCCCGGGCTTGTCCTAACCCTTCCGGGACGCTCCAACGCGCTACCACCGCTCAGCCAGGGAGGCGCGAGTTGGCCTTTTTTTTTTTTTTTTTTTTTAATAGTGGTTTAAATGCTACGCAATTTAGGCTTTCCTCTCCCCACCGTCCTCGCCCCCGACTATCGGGAGAGGTGCAGTCCATCCCCGGTGCGGCGCCCGCGCCTCCCTGGGCTGGCTTCACCCCGGTAGGAAATGCGAGAGCTGGCCCCAGACTGCAGCCTCCGAACTCAGTTTGGGGCGCCCTGGTTACGCTCCAAATCCACCCACGAGCTCCGGCGCACGGATGTCTCTGCTGCTACGATTCGCCCCCTAAGGAGCTCGCCAGTGTCCACTGACCGCTGGTGCCACAGGCTTTCAGTGACAGTCTACCTGGTTCCCAAAACTGCAGGAGGGATGACCTTAGAGCTGGCCGCCCTCCCCCACCCTTCTCAGCCTCAACGCCGGGCTGGGAAGAGCCCAGTTCCCATTCAATGAAATTGATCTTCCACTTGCATCTTCCCGAACCTACTTTGGAGCGGCTTCTTCAACGCAAACCCCTTGCAGGCTTTACATTAGGTAAATCTGGTTTGGGTTTTTGTTTTAAGGGTTCATGATTTCAGTCTTGGAAAGGGGAAAAATAAATAAAAGGAAGTAATTCTCGAATAGAGCCAGATAAATAAACAGTCAGTAAACGAATCACCGTCCCAGAGACTGGAGAGCAGATCTCACCTCTTATATTTGGAAGCAGGGCTCCTTTCCTCGGTAATTTATTCTCCAAAGTCCTAACAGTTTGAGGCTATATTGTAGTAGGGCTCCAGGTATAGCAACGCTGTGACACTAGAGTCCTTACCATTATCTGTTATAATATGCACTTACTGTTTTTTCTGTCCAAAAATAACGTCCAGTTTCTCTGCAGCGTATTCATCAGATAGCCATCCCATAGTGTTTTAGATCTTAGAGATTCCCGGGTAAGTGTACAAATACTCCTTAAAGAGCTGATTATTTCACTGATTTTACATTTTCATTGACATCTGGAGTAAGCCCCCCAGAGGTCAGACAAGGAACAGGTGAAATTCTGAAACAGGAGAAAATGAAAAAAAAATCCTTTCAGAATGTTACTATTCTCTGGCCCCAGGTTTAATATAAACTTGCCATTTTCAAAGAAGGTAAAAAGGAAGCACCAATATCTAAACATCCAGCTCTCCCCTCACTCATGAAACACCAGCTTATTATGAGAAAAGGGGCCACTCTAGTTAATTCAAGACCCTTCTACTGTACGGGAGGATCCAGAGATAATCCCCCCAAAGCAGGGAAGTGCCTCTTTGGTCAACCAAATGGTGGATATGAGGGTGTGCCCATTTCTCAGGGCATCTTTGCCGGTAAAGAAGTAAGATGGTTGCTCAGAACCTGAAAGGACCACTTGTAACTTAAGACCCAGGACTTTGGAAGCATGTATATCTCTACAGAATACCACCCCACCCCCCACCCCGCCATGTGGCCAGCATCTAACATGGGGGAACACCTATCTGATGTTGCTACTTTTATTGTTGTTGTTCAGTTGTTCAGTCGTGCCTGACTCTTTGCCTCCCCATGGACTGCAGCACGCCAGGCTTCCCTGTCTCCTGGAGCTTGCTCAAATCTGTGTCCATTGAATCTATTGATACTTTTATAGTGCTTTGCATACAACCTCCTCTGGGTATTTATCTTGTTGGTTTGTTCATATTGGCTGAAAAACAATTGAGATGGCATTCATATCTAAAATTTTTCTCAGGGAATACAACTGTGCCCTAGTACCACTTTCTTCAACCTCTCCATATATTTGTTTCCAGTATGCTTTGGTACTCCAGTGTCCAGAGTAACCAGTGCTCATGGGAGATGCAGGCCACACAATAATGGTTATTGTCACTATCACTAGGAATACACACATCTGGTGCTGAGAAAGATGTTGCCTCTAGATGCAGCAAACATCATAACCTGAGATCTGAGATGGAGAAAAGACGTTTAAACCAGGAATTGATATTAATCATCATAGTAAAGGGAAAGTAAATATTAACCATTACGTAGATATTAAAGAATATCTTAATGTTGAGAGTTTATTTTGAGAAATACCAAAAAAAAAATCCACCATTTTATATAAAATATATAACTATTGGATTGATTAAATTTGTCTTTTTGCTTTTTTTTTTTTTTTCCTGGCTGCATCACGTTGCATGTGGTCTTAGTTCCCTGGCCAGGGATCAAACCTGTGCCCCCTGCAGTGGAAGGAAGGAGTCTTAACTACTGGAGCACCAGGGGATTCCCTGGATTGGTTAAATTTGTTTTAAAATATTCTTCAACTTCTTACAGTGAGCAAGGCAAATAAAAGGAGATTAAAAAGATGTAAAAAGATTAAAAGGAAGATTAAAGAAAGGAAGATAAGGAAGCTGTTTGGACGCCATAGGTGACATGAGAGGTAGATGGTGGGAATCATGAAAAGAGTCAGAGATGTTAGTGTCCTTTCACTTCTGGTCCAGAACAGCAACAATCCTCAGAAAACTCCTTAAATCGCTGCTTAAGATACTGAATTTATGGAAATTTGCTTAGACACCATTTTTGCTTGTGTAATAAAACTATACTATGCTAGAGAATGAAATCAGATCAATAATCTTCACTTCCTCAATTAATAAATTGACTCACTTTTCCATAAAAAATAAAGTGAGTCATAGTTTTATTTGGTAAAAAATGTTAGTAATTTTTTTTTAAAATCTGTGAATGTTCATGAGCAAGTCACACATACTCCCCTTTTCCAAAATCCCTCTTTAGTAATTCATTGGTAGTATTTAATGTGTTAAATCTCTTGCTTTTCAGGTTCTCCAACATTTATAATTATTTTTACAGTAAAACAACAAAAAAAAGTCCCTACTCTCTATATACACATTTTGACACAAATATGCACATTATAAAGCAAAGATTCTGAATCCACCTCTTCAGTCTAAAGTTTTTAATGCTCATCTCACCTGTCAAAGTTGAGAAGGCAGCTTCCTCTTCCCCATACCAGATAGCATCACTAGGTATCACTAGGTTCCTCAACCTCTGATTCAAGTTTCAATGAAACCCTCGATGTGGAACGCAGGGATCCAGAGCGTCGACAATACTGAGCCATTTTATACAATGGACTTGAGCTTCTGCAGATTTTTATATCCTTGGGAGGTGCTGGGACTAATCCCCTGCAAATATCTAGGGATAACTGTACCCTTCACCACCCACCACTAAACTCAACCTGTTTTTCCCTACTCCTAGCGTCTTCAATCACCACATTTAGAGTGTTCAGGAGAAGATCAGGGAACCTTTGAACAAGTTCTTCAGTTATGTCTCAAGTGTGGATAAAGAAGGGCAGTAAATTAACTGTTAGTGAATTTAAAGTTATGTTAGTAGAAATTCCAAATGATTAAAAAGTTCATTCCCCAGAGAGGCCAGTGCCATTTCTATCAATGTGAAGACAAATGGAAACTGTGGCAATTGTGACTGTACCTAATCCTATGGATGCTGGTGCTCGAATGTGGTCATTCTGAGAGTCCCTGTGTCTAGAAACTCAGAGTTCATCTTCACTAATCTCTTGGTTTCTTCCTGTCTCACAAACTGGCCTCCTTTGATTCTTCCTGCTGAGTTTTTCCTTCCTCCTCAGGACCCTTGCAAACACTGTTGCCTCTGCTTAGAACACCTGCATTTTCTCAACCACCATCCTCAACTCATTCTTGCTCTTCTTTGTGCCGGGAAATGTCATATGCTAAGGATGACATAAGGACATTAAACACTTCCTGGATTGATTACTTCCTAAAATTTGCTATCGTGGTTCCCAGACCTTTCCTGTAGTGTATACAGGACAACTTAAAAGTTCATACAACTGAAATGTTTACCGAAAATTTTCCCCAGCTCTAGACTAGAAATTCCACGAGAGGAATTTTCATTGTATCTTAAGC
The DNA here is from genome assembly GCF_054371585.1 of Giraffa tippelskirchi. Lineage (NCBI taxonomy): Eukaryota > Metazoa > Chordata > Mammalia > Artiodactyla > Giraffidae > Giraffa > Giraffa tippelskirchi. The sequence goes on from NC_137282.1 coordinate 32,829,030, forward strand.
ACTTAGTGCAGGGCTTGTTGCAAAGTAGTTGCCAAAAGTACATTCTTTTTAAATTAATATATGAAAGAAAAATCAATATAATCCAGGACGGCCAGTGTCTGGACTGAACAGTGGAATGCTGGACACTTGGGACATGTGTGCTGTGCTGTGCTTAGTCATCCACTTGTGTCTGACCCCACAGCTCACCAGGCTCCTCTGTCCATGGGATTCTCCAGGCAAGAATACTGGAGTGGGTTGCCATGACCTCCTCCAGGGGATCTTCCCAACCCAGGGATTGAACCCAGGTCTCCTGCACTGAAGGTGGATTCTTTACCATCTGAGCCACCAGGGAAGCAATGATAGGGTAAAGAAACAACTACTTCATTTTATCCAAGTAGATTCTATTTCCATCATTATTATGGAACCCTGGTATTTTTCAAAATCCAACAATATTTTCAAAAATAGGATACTTTTTCTCATTGAAACTTTATGGTGAAGAAAGTCCTTTTTTAAAAAATTGTATGACCAAAAGGAGTGGAAAATTATCAAGAAAGAATTTGAAATTACAGCCTTTTGATATTCTAAGTAAACAAATTTTTATTCTTGGCCAATTTTGTGAAAAGTTCTGTTTATGCTTTGAATTTTTCCTTATTAATAAAAAGTTCAACTCGGTCTTGAATTAATTACAGTATGTTCAGTACCAAGTCGAGAATGTCTTCAGGAAAATTCATATTACTATCAATAGAGTATATATGTAAGGAAGAAAAGAAATAATTAATGCCAAATTATTCTCAACTATGACATTCACAGAAAATCAGATTTTAAAATGCAGATGTCAAAGACAAGTGGAAATTTAGAGCACAAAGTTTCTCTTCATACTGAGACTGCATTTTCATAGACCATTTACATACCTCTGAAGCTTGATCTTTTGCAACTTAACCTCATTCTGAATGCCCATACTTCTACTGACCTTTCTCAAAATTTGATCTTAAAAGGTATTTTTCATAGTCTTTCACTTTCATGGAAAATTCTGATATCAGAAGACCCATATTAATTTTTACCTTTTTTGGTAAATGCTGCATAATATTTATCTCACATTAAAATATTTAACATAATTTTCTAGATTTCATTTACATTAAACAGCAATGAAAACTTGAAGTTTTAAGCATTTATATTTTTGATTTTATAATTCAAGGAGCTTATGTTTTTTCCTTTTTTTTTCCACTGAAGATACCTAAAAAGTTCTCTACACTTAAATACAATCTACAAATGATAAATTCATAAGTGTTTAACATAAAAGGAAGGATGTATATAATTTGAAAAGTTTTAATTTAAATTTACTCTTTTTGATAGGGAGTTCCACACATGCATTTGAAAGATTATATTTATCAAAGTATTAATCATTGTATCATATATAGCTGTACAGATAGTCATATATATACATATATATATATACACATATATATAAAATATATGAGTCAATCTCAAAATGTTCTATTTGATAGGGGCATCTAACAGGTCAAGAGCCATGCCAAAAGCCAAGAAATTTTTTTCAAAGGTGAAATTTCGCAAAGTTATTGGTAACATTTTCAAATATTACTCTTAATGTTTATTCCTATTAAAATTAATTTTAAGTCTAAAATTTTGGAAGCTGTAAATGAGAGTGGAGGAGAGCAAACTCAGTAAAGAATTGGAATATATAGAGTGGTTCCCTGTTACTAAGTGAAAATGAAAAGTGTTAGTCACTCAGGCCTGTCTGACCATTTGCCACCCGATGGACTGTAGCCAGCCAGGCTCCTCTGTCGTGCAATTCTCCAGGCAAGAATGCTGAAGTGGGTTGCCATGCCTTTCTCCAGGGGATCATCCTGACCCAGGTATTGAACCTGGGTCTTCCACATTCCAGGCACCGTTACTAAGAGCCCAACATAATTTTTTCAATAGTAACTGAAGTACAGTTTAATGTATCACACAAAAGAACACACATGAAATTTAGGGGAAAGAGAAGCAGATGAGGACATTAATATTTTATGCTGTATGACGAAAGTGAAAGTGTTAGTTGCTCAGTCATGTCCGACTCTTTGCGACCCCATGGACTCTAGCCCACCAGGCTCTGTCCACGGAATTCTCCAGGCAAGAATACTGGAGTGAGTTGCATGCCCTTCTCCAGGGGATCTTCCTGACCCAGAGAGTGAACCTGGGTCTCCCACATTGCAGGCAGATTTTTTGCCCTCTGAGCCACCAGGGAAGTCCCTCTGTGGTACATGGTTGCTGTCAAATTTCATGTGTTCCTAAACATGCAACTGGATCTCCTCTCTTGATCATTAGCATGAAGAAAGCAATCCTGAACTAACTCTACTTACAGCCAGTGAAGCACAGTTCTCAGGTACACCCTTTAGTGGGACAGAAGCAGGGAATATCAATAACTGAGTTCAGTAATATTTAAATGCTATATTTTAAAATTGAGTAAATATATGTAACATAAAATTTATCATTGAGATGATTTTATAGTGTACCACTCAGCAGCATTAATTATATAATTATATTCCTTTTGTTGCACAATCATCACCACCATCCATCTCTAGAACTTTTTCATTTTTCAGAACTGAAACTCTGTCCCCAGTAAACAATCACTCCCTGGCACCCTCTCCCTTCAGCCCTCGGCAATTCCATTCCACTCTGTCTTGTGAATCTGACTATGCTGGGAACTCCTATCGGTGGGAATATATTGTCCTTTTGTGATTGGCTTGTTTCTCTCAATATAATGTTCTCACTGTTCATCCATGTTGTGGCATGTATTAGAATTTCCTTCCTTTTATAGGCTGAATAATATTCCATTTTACCTATATGCCTCATTTTATTTATCCACTCATCCTTTAATGGTTTGTTTCTACCTTTTGACTATTATGAATAATGCTGTTATGCATAGTGGTGGTTTAGTCACTTAAGTCGTGTGCGACTGTTTTGCGAACCATGGACTGTAGCCACCAGGCTCCTCTGTCTATGGGATTTCTCCAGGCAAGGGTAATGGAATGGATTGCCGTTTCCTTCTCCAGGGGATCTTCCTGATTCAGGGATTGAACCTACTTCTCCTGCACTGACAGGAGGATTCTTTAACACTGATCCACTAGGGAAGTTCTGCTGTTATGCATATGGATGTACAAATATCTGTTCAAATCCCTGCTGTCAGTTTTTTGAGGGCATACATCCAGAGGTGAAATTATTGGATCATATGTTGGTAACTTTATGCCTTTTTTTTTTTTTTTTTAAGGAAATGCCGTACTGTTTTTCATAGCTGCCTTAGCATTTTGCATTCCCACTAGTGGTACACAGTTATAATTTCTGCACATTATTGTCAACTCTTGATATTTCTTTTTTTCCCTTCTTTTTCCATTGTTCTTTCTTTCTTCAACCTTTTCTCTATTTCTTTTTCTTTCTCTCTTCTGTCTTTCTTTTCCTTTCTCATCTCTTTCTTCCTCCCCTGCACCCTCAGTAGGCATCTGAATGTCTGTGAAATTACATCTCACTGTGATTTTGATTTGCTGCATTTCCCTTCCCTAGTGATTACTTATGCCAAGCATTTGTTTATGTGCTTTGGGGTCATTCACGTATCTTTGGAGAAACGTCTATCCAAATCTATTGCTGATATTTTAAGATGGGTTGTTTTGTTGTCAGTGAGTTGTAGTAGTTCTTTACATGTTCTGTATGTTAGTGTTAGACACTCAGTCGCGTCCAACTCTTTGCAACCTCATGATCTGTAACCCTCAGGTTTCCTCTCTCCATGGAATTCTTCAGGCAAGAATATTGGAGTGGGTTCCCTTCTCTAGAGGATCTTCCTGACCCAAAGATAGAACCAGGTCTCCTGAATTACAGGCAGATTCTTTACCATTTGAGCCACAGGGAAGCCCCACATGTTCTGTATCTTAATCCTTTATCAGATATGTGAGTTGCAAATATTTCCTCCCATTCTGTGGCTTACCTTTTCATTCTATTGATAGTGTCCTTTGATACACAAGAGTTTTTAATTTTGATGTAGTCCAGTTATCTATTTTTTCTTTAAAATGCAATATATTTTCAAATAAGAATTAATTTAAAAACATAAGAAACTGTCCAAACTTTACATATAGATGGGTCTGTATTACAAAATTTTGGTTTTGGCTCAGGGTCCACTATGGCTCAGCATGGCATTGCTCAGTGCATTTTCTATATTATGCATTGTGAAATATAAATCCTTTGGGTTCAAACACCTCTATTAAACATGTAGACAAATTATATAGGAAGATTCTACAGAAGAGGCTTCCTTGGTGGCTCAGATGGTAAAGAATCTGCCTGCAATGCAGGAAACCTGTGTTTGATTCCTAGGTCAGGAGAAGGGAATAGCTATCCACTCCAATATTCTTGTCTGGAGAATTCCATGGACAGAGGAAGCTGGTGGCCTACAGTTCAGGTGATCGCAAAGAGCTGGCCACAGCTGAGCTAATAACACTCAACATTCTACAGAAGAGGTTCTGCATTCCAAAATAAATTGTATCAGATTGATGTGAGTTTATAATTTTCTTTATTTGGATTTTCTCTATTTTCAAGAAAGGGTAAGGAATAAAATCCAAGTCTCTATTTGCAGCAGTTTTTTTCTGTACCAGTGGGATTATTCTTGTTAGATACAAAATTGTCTTACTTCTTGATGGAAATCACAGCTGGAAAGAGTGCCCAGGGAGTTGCCCCAGGAGGAGAGATGCCCCAGTGAGGCAGGCAGCAGAGTGAGTAAAAACCTATTTTGTGTACATCGTGCCTAAAACATTTTCTAACCCAAAGAAATCATGTCTTCATGTTGTATAGGGAAATCATAAATCCAGAAGCCTGCAAATGTTCTGAAAGCTCAAGGAAAAGTTTGAGATATTAATAGATTTAATAGATTTCCTTCTAAATGTCAGCATATGGCACTCTAAGATTCCTTTTATCTTAACCACTAGTGACTGTATGTAGATTTACCTTGCTGAACAGAGCATACACAGTTACCATTGTTCTACAGCTCTGTATCTCTACTTTTGTCAGATGAAAACAATAAACTAGATTAATGTACATTTTCTTCTTTGTAGTGTTTCCCATTGTCAAACACCGAACCCTTCTTTTTTAAATGGTTGGAGCAGTGGTTGACTTTGTTTTGAAGCTTGTATTTAAGAAGGTATTTTAAAAGAATGAAGTTCATGCTCTTAACATCCTTAGAAATCAGTCCTCAAAGACCATTGCACCACTTGTCAATCTAGCAGACGCTGCCATGTGACAACAAAGACCATGAAATTTTGCTTGTAAACTGCTGTGAGTCGGAGCAGTTTATTTTCTCAACAGATGAGAACAGAGGATTTTTTTTTTTAATGAAATGAAGTTCAGTTTTATAAAGCCATCTGACTCTTAAACTGCTTTCTTTAAACACTCATAGTAAAATCTTTCATGTGAATTTCATTAATCTTCAAGGTCATTTATGAGAAAATGGTAAGCATACCTATGACAGAAGTGTTGTGCATTTAATGCAGGTGTTTCCCTTCAAGTGGATATATGTTAAGACAATAGACTTGAATCCATGTCTGCTCTTACTAGCACGTTTGGAAAGAGATCATAACATACTACATACTCTCTCCTCTCTTTCATGGCTAAGAGCATATCTACCATACAATATTTACCTTCAATTCACTCTATTTTTTATTTTCAGTAAATTAAAAGGAGAAGAGAGAGAAAAATAATCTATTATTCCCTTAATTGATTTTAGTTATATCTGAATGCCCAGGATTGTCCCAGTAATTTTGAGAGAGAAATATATAATTCGATACAAGATTGGACTTTATGCCAGAAGGATATTTTAATGAGCATATTAAAATTATAGATTTTCACAACTTGTACTTATTGTGTTTTTGTAATATATATTCATCACTTTAATTGAAACTAATGTCCACAGCAGAGAAAACTATTTCAAAAGCAAGATATTCTTTTAATGCTTTCTTTTTACTTCTGAAATGCAATCAGTTGTAAAGGACAAGAATCTTAAGTTTTTACTTAATTATTTTTATATGCTCATCTCAAAAAATTTTGGAACAGCTTAATTATGTATGTTAATGTGCAGGAATTTAGACTGAAATTCTGTTATGCAGATGTGTCAAGACAGAACTGTTAAGTACTGGTGAATTTCAGACAATTTACTGGTGCAATTTACCAGAATTTCAATGATGATGGTAGAAAGGGAAGATTCTCTTCAAGTTAGTAAATAATTAGTACTGTCAATAAACTTGTAAATAATGTGCTATGTGAGCTTATTAGTTGCTGTGACTTGCTGATAATTATAATTTTGAAAACACATCGGTAATAGAAGACAACCTACACTGAAGAAAAGAAAATCAGTTTAAATCAAAATAATGAACAACAAAAAAATGTATTTTGCATTGAGATAATCTAATCTGATAGAGTCCAATGACAAAAGGATGGCTATGATAAAATCTTGATTAGCTAGAATGCTCTAGAATAGCTGTGTATAATTAATTACATTTTTGATTGAGAGTTAATTGGCATAGTTTGTTTCAATAATTTATCAGTTTTTCTGCAAATGTTAAGATGGTTCCTACTTTAATAGAGTATTTTATACCTTCTCAGCAACATGATCTTTAGCTAACATTTTTTAAATGTAAATTGAGTTATATGTTATAGTATAGGTTCAACATTAGAAAGACAAAAATAAATAAATCCTAGCTTCCTAGAATTGGCATCTTACAGCTAGATAACCATCAGAAATGTTAAGAATGATTATGCAACATCATGGGCCAAAATGGTTATTACTAAACTTTTTAATCTTTGAAAATCTAATAGGTAAAGTAATACTCATCACATATTAATATTTATGTATTTATTGCCTGGTCTTTTACACCTTTAAGACCCATTTGTAATGTTTATAGGGTAAACTATACTTTCATGTCATTGCCCATTGTTTGGTTGGGCTGTTGATTTTCTTCCTAGTGATACTATCACACAAGGGAAACTCCTCTTGCAACACCATTAGTGATCCTCATCCCAGCCAGATAATCCAGAAAAATCTCCCCATTTCCAGATCCTTAATTTAATCACACAAGCAGAGTCCTTTTTGCCATGTAAGGAAGTATACACTTGGGTTCATGGGATGTATGAACATTGTACAACAGGCCAATGAAAGAAAATTAGGCACAAGACTTAAAATATATTATCATTGAATTACAGTTCCAAGAGGAGTGGGATAAAAAATTAAACATAGGAGCACTTGAGGAAACAAAGGAGCAGCACGTGCGCACACAAGCGTATATGTTTACAAAAGACATTTTCCAGTTAAGGAGGATATTGGAGGGAGAGACTATCACATTTGAGACCAAAATCAGGCCCTGAAAGATCAAGGGCAAAACATACAGTGGTAGAAATCCTGAAGGATAATAAAGAGACTGTAGGACAGATCTAGGAAACACATAATAAAAATGATAGGTATTCCACAGGTAGAAGAAAGACAAAAATTACATAATAGGAAATAATTCATCTGTGATTATAAAAGACCTCATCTAGAGACTGAGAGGGCTTGCTGAGATCCAGTCTGTATTGATGAGAAAGGACACATACATGGCATATCCTGTAAACCTCCAGAAAGATAAGGACAGAGAGAAAAATAACACAAGCACAGAGTGGAAAGTATAGATTCCTTACAAAGGGAAAACAAACTAGTGTTTGGAGGTCTCTCATGCAATATTGGGGCTTCCCTGGTGGCTCAGAAGGTAAAGAATCTGCCTACAATGCAGGAGACCTGGGTTGAATACCTGGATCAGGAAGATCGCCTGGAGATGGGCATGGCAACCTACTCCAGTATTCTTGCCTAGAGAATCCTATGGACAGAGGAACCTGACAAGCTACAGTCCCTGGGGTCGCAAAGAGTCAGACTCAGCTGAGCGACTAACACTTTTCATTTTCTTTCATGCAGTGTTGGAAGTGAGAGGAGCCTGAAATAATACCTACAGACACAGAAAACTATCACCAGAGGATCCCATGCCCAGTCAAGACAGCACTTACGTGTCAGAGAGAAAGACTTTGTGACCATACAGGAAAACCATGGTGTATGTAATTCATTTGCCTGTCAAGGAAAGTACTTGAGAAAAAGATCCCTAATTACATACAGAATTATTCTGAATCAGAAACTTCAAGACGAGGGGAAAAAGAAAGTGAAGGGGATTGAAAAGAGCATCCCATTCTGTGTTTCCATGGGCATATGTGAATCATGGAAAATTAACCCTGGAGACAATGAATGGTTGCCCAGGAATATGTAACATGATTGTGGAATAGCAGCTTTACTGAGAGAAGGGCCCTGCTCTTGTTGAAGTTCTAAGTGCTGTACAACCCAGTGTAACACGGGAGTTTTGGGAAGGAGGCAGATGGATGGAGGAATAAATGCTTTCCAAACCCATCATCTGACAGAAGGGTGTGGTGGAGAACGCAGAGGGGCAGTAAAAGTGCTTAGAGAGCCTTCTTCTATTGGGACAAGTGCAAGTACGGACAAGAGAGAATCTTAGAGGTAGAAATAAATAGCATCTTGTTTTCAAATACTATGAATCACATGGCTCTTAATCCATGGGCAGAGAAAAAGAAAATGACAATTAGCGGATATAGAAAAGTATAATTGTGGGACTTCCCTGGTAGTCCAGTGGGCCATGAGATGGGGATTAAAAAGGGGCATCAGAAAACTTTTATGGTATTGAATATGATATATTCATGTCTTGATTGCAGTGGTTGGTTTCAAAGTGTCTACATATTAAGTGACATCAGACTTATCAAATTGGGTTCTTTAAGTATGTGCAGTTTATTAATGTCAATTATACCACAATAAAAAATGGGGAAAAAACTATATGTGGACATACCTTCTCTGCACTTAACATTTACTACTAATAAGAAAATGAAACTAATTATTACAACAAGCACAATATTCTGTATTGATTCCAACATGTAGGAAAATATCATCAAATAATAGATTTAAGAAAGCCAGCATGTCCTCTTGGAAGGGGCATAGTGCGGCTATAACAAAGCTTTATCTACAGACCATGTCAAACAGGTATGAAGTAGTTCTGGGACATAGTCTTCTACCTATTGTTAGGCTTAACATCAAGTTCATCATGTTGACATTGCAAAAAAATTACCTCCGTATTACATATGAGCCATAGTGTAAATAAAATAGGAAGAAAATTGGGCCATCAATAAATGAATTCCTAAGAAGTTTCTTGAAAATTTTCTAGCACATGATAGGCATTCAGTGAATATTTTGAAATGGATAAAGGAAGTATGCTTGCACTGAAGCTTCATTTTATTTAGGACCAAAAGGAAAAAAAATAAGAACAACTTTCAGGAGACCAGAGAGAAACAATGCTACATGCCTAGCTAAATTCCTACCGAAGACTATGCATTATAGCTGGATAACAGAGACATGTTAAACTAGAAAAAAAGATATCAGAGACTGGGTTGTTTCATTTTAAGCGAAACATCCAAAAGTGAATGTAGTTTGAAAATTGCAGCCAAATCTACATATCTACTTGCTCTTAAGAATTCAGCTGTATTTGAATATATTTTTGCAAATTTCCTTGTAACTGCTATGGACCACATAGAGGTTCTCATTTTTTTTTTCTGTATCAACATTTGTAGAGCATAGAATCTCTTCTTGGCTTTCTAATACATAGCTCTCATTTCATTTTAAGATTTCAAATAAAAAGGAGAAAAATGATGTTAAAAGCAAATTCTAGATTTTCACTCATTTTCTCTTCAAGTATCGCCATGTTTCAAGGTGTACTTCAATATTCAATGATAATTCATTCATTTAAAATATTTATTGAGCCCCTATGAACAAACCATGGAAAATTCTTAACGAGATGGAAATATCAGACTACAATACCTGCCTCCTGAAAAAAATCTGTATGCAGGCCAAGAAGCAACAGTTAGAATGGACATGGAACAACAGACTGGTTCCAAATAGGAAAAGGAGTACATCAAGGCTATATATTGTCACCCTGTTTATTTAGCTCATAGGCAGAGTACATCATGTGAAATGCTGGGCTGAATGAAGCACAAGCTGGAATCAAGATTGCCAGGAGAAATATCAGTAACTTCAGATATGCAGATGACACCACACTTATGGCAGAAAGCCAAGGGGAACTAAAGAGCCTCTTGATGAAAGTGAAAGAGGAGAGTGAAAAAGTTGGCTTAAAGCTCAACGTTCAGAAAACTAAGATCATGGCATCCGGTCCCCTCACTTCATGGCAAATAGATGGGGAAACAATGAAAACAGTGACAGACTTTATTTTCTTGGATTCCAAAGTCACTGCAGATGGTGACTGCAGCCATGAAATTAAGACACTTGCTCATTGGAAGAAAATCTAAGACCAACCTACTCAGCATATTAAAAAGCAGAGACAGCACTTGGCTGACCAAGGTCCGTATAGTCAGAGGTATGGTTTTTCCGGTAGTCATGTATGGATGTGAGAGTTGGACCATAAATAAAGCTGAGTGCTGAAGAATTGATGCTTTTTATCTATGGTATTGGAGAAGACTCTTGAGAGTCCCTTGGACTGCAAGGTGATAAAACCACTCAATCGTAAAGGAAATCAGTCCTGAATATTCATTGGAAGGACTGATGCTGAAGCTGAAACTCCAACACTTGGGCCACATGATGCAAAGAACTGACTCACTGAAAAAAGACCTTGATGCTGGGAAAGATTGAAGGCAGGAGGAGAAGGGAACAACAGAGGATGAGATGATTGGATTGCATCACACACTCAATGGACGTGAGTTTGAGCAAGCTTCAGGAACTGGTGATGGACAGGGAAGCTGGCATGCTGCAGTCCATGGGGTCACAAAGAGTTGGACACAACCGAGTGACTGAACTGAACTGAACTGAACTAAGTAACAGTTCTGTCCTAGATAATGAAGATAGTAGTTACAAAGACATAGACTTTTCCCCATGGAGCTTACGATCTTGAAGGAAAAACTGAAAACTATAAGACAGTACAGGGAAGGTAGTCAGGAAAAGTAAAGAAAGAGGATCAAAAACACTGTTTCAGAAAGTGTTATTTCCAGTCAGGATCTGAATGTCACCAACAAATGAAGGAGACCAAATTATTCAAGACAAGCATGTGGCTGGCCAAGTGAAGCACATTTGAGGAACTGTCATAATTAAATGGTTCTTCCCAAATGGCTCAGATGGTAAAGAATCTGCCTGCAGTACAGGAGACCCAGGTTCAACCCCAGAGTCAGGAACATCTCCTGGAATGTTCTTGGAGAAGGGAATTGTTACCCACTCCAGTATTCTTGCCTGGAGAATTCCATGGACAGAGGAGCCTTGCAGGCTACAGTCCATGGGGTCCCAAAAGAATTGGACACAAATGAATGACTAACACACTCATAATTAAATATGGCTCATGGAAAAAGATGATTCCATGGCACAGAAATCCTTAATTTCAGTACATATTTTTAAGTCCCAGAAATTGTTTAGAGTCTGTGTTCTACTCAGCAATACAGATTATGATAATTTCATTAGAATGACTACAGATGTTATAGATTCTAGGAAGATCTTTTCTTTTGATTTAATATTAAATGTGTTACATGTGTTACATTTACCCAAATCCAATGCGTAAAACTGAAAACATATTGGTACCTGACCTGAAATAAATTCAGTAGAACATCATGCTTGCAAGATCTTTATTTCCTAGTTATAAAATTATTTATGTAATAAGAAAAACATATGTTGTTACTTTGTCACAATTATCAACTTTCTCTAAGAAGTATTATAGTAGATGTCTATGTTCTTAAAAATATACAAAGTTATAGAATAATCATGGAATAAATTTCTGGGGAGCTTATTTTACTCTATAGCAAGCAATTCAAAGTATTTTATCTTGCAATAAGTGTAACTGCATTATTGAGCAGAATGTGAAATTTGTATGATTTTTTAAGAACATGAGCATTCAAAGAGAGCTTATATGCGCAAGTGGACAATTTTAAATTATACTCCCATGCCTTCTTATTCTCCTCTCCTATAAAAGCTATAATTGATACATTAGCAAACTTTTTTAGAAAAGAAATTGATCATTTTCACTCATCTGTTATTCATTCGGTAGTTGACTCACAATATTCAATAAATCCTCTTCTATACATGAAAAAACCCAGATTTACATAGGTTTTCCATGAGGCAGACTTGAATCTTATTCAAAGTAATTATCAAATTCAAACTACCGATTCTTTAAAAAATTATTGTATATGGTAAATTATTTTGGCTATATTTCCAGGGAAGAATAATATATATATATATATATATGTGAATTATCTCAAGGATGATGAATTATCTCAAGGATGTTTGTGGAGGCTTGCAGGTTTCTCAGGTAGAGTGTCCTCCCAGAAGAATGAAAACATTACTAAAGATCTCATTTAGTTTATATTCCTTCATTTAAGTGTATTCTTTCATACACATATTCTTTCATTAGCAAGTGTATCAGGTCAAACTTCACAGGATAAAATAAAATATATTTTAGTATTATTTTATGTTAGTTATAAATATATATTAATAGAAAACTCATAAATATAAAAAGAAATAATCTGACATCTTCCAGAAGAGCTCATCCTTATTTTTCCATTTCTCATCTACCATAATTCACATAGAGTTTGCCCCATAATTTCGCAGTGCATCTTAAGATAAAGTTATGGTTGTTAAGTATGTGAGAGTGTTGTTTCGCTAGATTGCTTACTAACTCGTTAAGGAATTATTTTCTCAGTTTGGGGAACCAAACATCATTCCTGATGGGTCTTGCTATTGATGGTCCTGTTACAGTGGGACCACTGTAACACTAAACCTTGACTACTGGAAACTTTGGAGGGCCTTTTTTGAGTTCCAGAATGCTCTTCCCTGCCCTGATTATAGTCATATTCCTCCTATGTAAACCGGGTCCATTACACCTTCAGGTACGGTAATACTGTAATATGCCTGGTGGTTCAGTAGTACTAGCAACCCACAGTGCTCACCAGCAGATGGCAAGCTCACAGTACGAAGGTATCATTGTTTTGTCTACAGACTAAACCCTCTTCCTTTGGGAACTACCGGTAACACAAACCTACAGAAGAAGAAGCAAAAGTTTTAAAACAAATAATGAGAAATAGTCAATACTCTTATTAAAGGACACACATGTTTAGAGAAAGCTGCACGCTGTTTTGAACTTTGGTTCAAAACATATGCCACATCCAGGAGAACGGCTTATGTCAGAGGATGTTGTCTCCTGGCTGGTGCCATAATATTGCCTTCCACAGACCTTTCAAAAATTCTATAATGCTAGCAGATTTGAGTGAAGTGGCATGAGTTAAAGTCAGTGAATGCTATGAGCATAATTAATTGATTTTTATTTTTATAAAATGGTTCCTTGATTTTAATAGTATTTTATATGATACCAATCATATGAGTAAGGCATTTTATATGCATTATATATATATATATATATATATATGGCATTATATATTTATACACACACATATATATATAAAGTGTTGACATAGAAATTTCCACTAGAAAAAGAAAATGCACATATAGAATATGTGTCTATTTCAATGAGGACAAGTTGCTGCCTCCTCAATGATGGACAGCCAAAACATGATTTCATAGGACCCTTTCCCTCCACTGTATACACAGGGGTTTATATAGGAAGCTCAACATAGACATATCCCACTTGCAGATTAGGCACTCTGCAGTAGTGGTAGCCAGAATAACTTCAGCCAAGGGTAGTTCATTTATCGCACCCCTTCTGTCATGACTACATTGCACATGATCCTGGAAGTCCTGGAGAAATGGCTGACACACTTTCAAAGAATAGATCATCTTTTCCTCCTGATTATTGAGAGCCTCTTATTCAGTAGACCCTTTGATGAACGTGTAATTGTATACAAAAGTCTTAACAACATCCCCATTCTTGAGTTTATTCTATATTCTTTCCTACATATCCTAGTTCCCAGTGCTCACATCATACTCTTTTAAAATCTTTGTAATCTGGCAAACCTGTGAGTGCTACTCATAAATTAGCATAGATTTATGTCTCTGGCTGTTTCTCCATCTTGGCAAAATAGATCAGTAGAGGCATTGCTCAAAATTATTATCACTAGTAGGATTTCTCTCAGGAAATTCCAAAAAGCAGAGATAAAAGTGAAGAAAATGCACTATTACATTAGAGATTTTAATACACTTCTCTAAATAATATAATAAACCAACCAATAAAAAAAGTTCATTAACCTGTAGAGGATTTGAACCATTACAACCTCATGGAGTATAGCCGGCCAGGCTCCTCTATCTGTGGAATTCTCTAGGCAAGAATACTATAGTTGGTTGCCATTCTCTTCTCCAGGAGATCTTCCTGACCCAGGGATCAAATGCAGGTCTCTTGCGCTGCAGGCAGATTCTTTACTATCTGACCCACCAGGGAAGCCCAAATAATATAAGAAACCAATTCCTCCCCAAAAAAAGTTCATTAATCTGTAGAGGATTTGAACCATACAATTAACCAACTGGACTAATTTATATTAAGAGATCATTATTTCCTAAAGCTGCAGAATATGGATTCTTTACAAATGCACATGTAATATTCACAAAAGTAGACAATATCTTGCTATGAAAAAAATTATCCGAAGTCCAGTTGATTAAAATCATGAAAGGTATACTATCAAAAACATAGATTAAACTATAAATCAATAACAGAAAGATAATAAGAAAAATCCCAATATTTAGATTTAAACAACACATTTCATAACAAGTGTGATTAAAAACAGAAAATACAAAATGAACTATTAGAAAATATTTTGAACTCAGTGATAATGAAAATATATCAAAACTGCAATGCAGTTAGAGATATTCATAGCTTTGTATACACATAACAGAAAAAAATTATAATATAAGCTATCAGTTCAAGAAATTTAAAAAAAGAACAAAAATGAAACTCCAAATATGAAGGAAGAAATCAAGTGATATATCAGAAATTGATTATATAAAATGCAATGTAGGAATCAGGACACATGAAAGTTAATGTAATATGATATCCTGGATGGGATCTTGGAAAAGAAAACCAAACAAACATAAAACTAAGTAGACACTAAGGAAATTTGAATAAACTATCAATATAATATTATGGTTAGTGGGCTTATCTGGTGGCTCAGATGGTAAAGAATCTGCCTGCAATGCAGGAGATCCAGGTTCAGTCCCTGCATTGGGAAGATTCCCAATGGGGACAGGACACAGATTCCTGGAGACAGGAATGGCTACTCACTCCAGTATTCTTGCCTGGAGAATTCCATGGACAGAGGACCCTGGCAAGCTACAGTCCATGGGGTTGCAAAGAGTTCAACATGACTGAGCAGCTTAAACACACAAGAAGAAAGGAACATCAGTATAGATATTGCAGTTAGCAAAAGTTTAAAAATGATAATAACTTTAGGACAATACATTTGGAATTTAAATGGACAAATTTCTTGAAAAGCAAAAAGAAAAAAAATACTCAAAAAGAAATAGGAATTCTATATAGACTATACCTATTTCAGAAATTGAATCTATCATTATAAATGTTTCAAACATATAAAATGCTTAGTAGTTTCAGTGGAAATTCTTAACACTGATGAAATAACACTAATCTTGTACAAATTTATTTGGAAACTAGAAATTAAGGAATCAATGTTCAGCTCATCTTATGAAGTTAAAATAACCTTTGTAGAAAACCTTACAAGGCCAATAAATGACACGAACACAGACATTAATTGCAATTATAGACTCTGATATTTTCATTAAAACTATGCAAAAATATTCAATACAGTATCATCAATTTAAATACAGTGATATGTAAAATGAATGATGCAGCATGACTGAGACTTTATCCTGTAATTCGAATTTATCACTTAAACAAATTTCATCTGTATCAAAATAAAGAAAAAATGCATTTTAATAGATTCAGAAAAAGCACTGCTACTCATAAAAAAATATGATTAAGAAAAAGACATAAAACTAGGCAAACTGAATTAGAGAAGGACTTTCTCAATCTGATGAGGGGTACCTATTTAAAACTGTTACAATTATTACTGATACTAATGGGGGTATATTGAAAGTTTACCCTACAGCTTAAGAATGAAGTAAACATGCAGATTTTCACCACTTTAATTTAGTATTGCTCTGGAAATCCTTGCCACTGAAAATGAAAAGCAAAGAAAAAAGTTATAGGTCTTCAAGAAAGAAAAGAAAAATAAAATTGCCATTATTCACAGGGAATATGCCTAGACTGAAAATAATTTTTAAAAATTAAGTATTAATATTATGAATGAATTTAGGAGTGTCTCTGGATACAACATTACTATACAAGGCTTAGTCATACCTCAATGAACAATTATTAAACAAATAGAAAATGTAATCTGAATATCTATTTTATGAGTTATAATAGCAGTTAACATATGAGAATAAACTGCAAAGTATGAAAAAGAAACCTAAGAGGAATTTTTAAACATATAAGTAAATGAAAGGTTATAATTTGATTATGGATAGGAAGATACGATATTGTTAATACCAATTTTCTTCAAGACGGAGAACTTCTCCTACAGAATATCGAGATTTAATAGAAAGTTGGTATTAGCAAAATGATAGATAAATAGTCCAACGGAAGAGAATAGTGAATCCAAAGTGACCTAACTTATGGAGTCATCTGATTTACAACAATGACAACATTGTAATTCAATGGAGGAATTATGGTCTTTTCAATAAGTGATCTGGGTCATTTGGAAGATTTCCAATTGAAAAAAGAAAAAAAGTAGACCCATCAGTCACAACATAACACACAATTCATTCTGACCATAGACCTAAATGTGAAATCTGAAACTATAAATTTTCTGGAGTAAATTTTAGGAGAATATCTGTGTGTATTTTAATAGACTCAGATTCTTAAAAAGGAGCAAAATAAATCATGAAAATGATAATGATAACCTTTATGATTAAGAATCTCAGTTCTTTGAAAGAAACTTTTAAGTGTTAAAAGATGCATACTAGAAGATGATTTCAATACATATTTTAAAAAAATACTAATATACTATAATTACACATAAAAAGATAGACATTTCAATTTACAAAAAAAAGGGGGGGTTGTATTTCTTGAGAAAATTCAGTATAGGAAAAGATAACTAAATAACTATGAACATGAAAAAAGACAGTAACCATCAATTCTAATTAAGGAAATGTTAATTAAAATCACAATAGATATAACTTCATTTCCACCAGAACAGTTACAATTAAGAGAACTGAAAACCTCAAAGAATAAATGAGGATTGGAGAAACTTGTTATCTTTACAGACAATAATGGTGGCAGTTTACATTTGTCTAACAGTTCTGAAAAATTTTTAGCAGTATCCATTAAAAATAAATACACAGTATACCTCTGCTACCACTTAGAATATAAAAAGTTGCAAACAATGATATTCATATACAAACAATGAAAAAGAAAGAGCTCAATTGTCTACACAGTGTAACTTCTCTGATCGCATTAAAGAATTCAAATCTCAAGACAACCAAGTAACCTGAAATCCAAATAATGGCAATATGTTAAAAGATTTAGTGGAAAATGTCCACACCTTGCATAAGAAGATGAGGATTATAAGCAGAAAGATGAAGAATGTAAGCATGTGCAAATGGAAAAGTTGGAAATAAAAATTATAGTATCAGAAATTGAGTTTCTTCAATTAAAAAAATACCATCAATGCTTTATGTTTTGTGAGTAGTTATTCAAGCTAATGGACAAAGAAAAGGAAAAGAATGGGGGGGAAATGAACAGACCAGTCTAGAACTGCGGAACAATATCAAATGGTCTAATATTCATGGAAGTGTAACCCCAGAAGAAGTAGAAAGAGAATGAGGCAGAAGAAATATTACAGGAGAAAATGACTGAAAATTTCCCAGAGATAATGAAGGAAATCAAATGACAGATCCTAAAGACTCAAAGAGATGCTAAGGAAAATACTAACATACACATATGCACACCAGACAACACACAGACACACACCCTCTTAGACACACTATCAATAAACTGAAATTTATGAACATGCTCAGAAAACAGACTCATATTACACATTAGAACAAATAGAATGAAGCAGTCCCAATAATCCCATTAGCGGCAGTGCACTCAGCAGAAGTCCAGTGTTAAGAGAAATACTTCAGAAACGAAGAAGTAAAAACTGTGATTCCATTTATCTAAAGTTCAAGAATTAGCAGAATTCTCTATGGTGAAGGAAGTAAACACATGGTTCTTTAACAGCTTTGGCTTTTAGTGAAGCAAGTGAGACACAGGAACACAGGCACATGGAACATTATAAATTTTGCTTTAGTATTTGAATTTTCTTGTTTTTTCTTTGTAAATTGGGTTTAGATTTTATTTGTAGGAGTTCTTCATATATTTTGTGTGTATTGCCTGTTTAAAAATTTATGTATTGAAAATTTCTTCTTCTAGTCTGTAACTAAGCTTTTTTTTTCTTTTTTTTCTTCCTCTTCTTCTTTTGGCTTGAGGGACCTTAGTTCTTCACAGCAGAGGAGCCCCCTGCAGTGAAGTGGAAGCCTGGAATCATAACCACTGGACCCCAGGGAATTCCCTGTAACCAAACTTCTAACTCTCTTAAAAGTTTCTTTTGATCAATAGAGATCTTTAATCTTAAGGAAACTTGTTTATCATATTAAATTTCACTGAGATTTCACTTAAGATTGGGATTTTCACAACCCAAGGATTGAACCCTGGTCTCCTGCATTGCAGAAGGATTTGCACATTCTAAATGTGAAAGAAGTTTCTACATGTTTATATGCAAAAGAAAACATAATAGAATAGCTTGTGAATTTGATCAAATAGCCACTAAATACATAAATAGATATGAATCTCACAAGTAAATGCTGTAAATTAAATTGTAAATTTTAATCACAACTTAAAAGAACAAGGTAATTTTATACAGATTGTCAAAAATAAAATACTACTCAGTGTTGGCACCAACAGGGATAATGGGTAAACACAGATACATGCATAACTGGTATTAAGGTGAATTTATCTAGCCTTTTTGGAAAAAAAAATCTGACAATGTCTATTTATATTAAATATAAAATAAAAATATTAAAATAATATTTATTTGTTATTTATTTATTTATTAAAAATAAACACTTCTGTGATCCCTCAGTTAGATTCCAGGAAATAGATAGATTTACCTATTATTATTGATTTATATGGCAAACATTTGAAAAGAGAGATCACTAAAATTAATGGTCTGATGAACCTCACTGTAATGAGAGTTAGCCTGCAAATTAAAGCCCTAGTAGGAACCCTGATGGCAAAATCATGGAACAATTCTCATGGAAAACTAGGCAGTCACAAGGGTGAGTTAAATGAACATCGGATGCTTTATAGAAATGTCATGATATAACAGCAAGTGAGAAAAATCAAGTTGCAGTAACATATGTGACAAATCTCAATGTCATAAGCAGATAAGGAAAATATATGAACATTACATTTTACTTGATTGTTTGAAAGATGAGAACAAGTGGATTAGTGGAGAGAGCAAGCAAAAACCAAAATATAAATACTATGATTAAAAAATATCCCACTACAGTATAACAAAAATACTATAATAAAAACCACTATTCAGTATGACATAAATGATCATATTTATATAAAAATAATATGCATGCATATATGTATTTCTCTGTCCATCTATCTCAACAAGAGGTTATTGCTGGTCATCTCCAATAATTGAAAACTTCAAGTGCTTTTGACTTTCCTCCTACATTTTCCTACACTGTTTGAAGAATTTACAATGAACATGAATTATTTATATAAGCAGAAGGACACAAGGAAATATTTTTTTATTTAAAAAAGGAAAAGTGTAACCCATGTTACACTCATGACTCAGAATAAGTGAAGATTGTAATATCCCACCACTACGATTTGTCACAGCCCAGAGCTTCATGCATAGGTAATTCTCTATCTACCACCATCTAGCTGTCTTTCCTCTTGAAAGAATCCTTGTCACAGCAATTCCCACTGACATACCTTGGAGCCACTGCCCACTTGATTAGCTGGTTCTGTGCCATGTGTAATAAATGATGCTGCTCTGTGAGGCTTCCGCTTCTGCACTTGCTGCTCATTCCTTGTTTTCACTGCATGCAGTTGCTCTTCCTAGTGGTTTCCAGACCTGTGCTCTGCTTCATTCAGGGAACAAGTTAGTTTTTTTAAATAGTTTGGTACAATATGATGTTCTGTGATTATGAAAATGTTCTCTGTTCTGGCAATAAACAGCATCTAGCCACATGTATGTATTGAGTGCTTGAAATGTGATTACTGCAATCAAGGAACCTGCTTCCAATATCTTATTTAATTTTGATTTATTTATATTTAAACAGTCACATATGGCCAGTGGGCACCATATTGGACAGTGTAGCTTTAGAATGACTCTCTCTGTTGGGTGAGAAATAATGTGCTTTTTTCCCGTGTGTCACATTTCTCACTCTCCCTGAACACACAGGCATTGCCGACATGGCTGTGCTTGAGGCAATAGCCTCACTCCAATCACACTCTCAAGCCTTTCTTCACTCATAATTATTTATTTTCTGGATCTACATTATCTTTTCCTCCAGTCAAAACTCCATTATGGAACATTTGTCATGTAAGGCAATATGTTTACATTCAAATCAATTCTATGGATGCTATAGTTCCTTTCCCATGGACTCTGGATGACAACAGCTCAAGGGATAAGACCAGGCATCCTTTGTAATGTTAATAAACACTTGTCACAATTACATTAACAAGTTCCCAAGCATTTCCTGAAAGGGGGGCTTGTCTGCCAGAATCTCACCTGGAGGAGGCACTGCCTGCTGTTCCCTGCGAGCCCTTCAGAGCCTTATTTCTGAGCTAGGAAAAACTGTACATACATGAATGTCCTGCAGTGAGGGACACCGCCACTCATCTGCCAAGCAGGGGGATTTAAAAGGCATTTTCCACCTGCAGTCACCACAAATGAGAGCACCAGAGTTATCATTAGCCCCAGATAGGCTGAGGTCCTAGAAGCCACCACCATAGCACTAAGGTTCATTTTCTCTGATCTTATTCTGTCATCTCCCAGGGCGGAAGCCAGAACCACATGCAGGGTCAGGATTGGCTTACAATTTGCCTTCATCACACATTCAGTGTGTCATTTGACTTCTCCTGATCTCCTCTGGATTTGTGGCAGCTACTTCTTTCAGACTCTCAAAATACAAATTACACATCCTTTTCTAGCCAGTAGGGAGCCAATATACACAGCACAGTGATTCAGAGAGGGGACATAGGAACCAGGCTGCCTGGGAGTAAGCCCTGCCTTCTCCATTTGCTGTTTCCTTCTGTTTCCTTTCCTTGAGCAAGCTTTTAATCTCTCCATTTCCCTGTCTTCATACTTAAAGGAGGAATAATAATGGTATATGAATTTCAGAGGGTTGTAAAAAGAGTGAAATAAATTGATATTTAATGCACTGGTAGCAATGGTTGGCAATATTACTGGTGCTGTCAGGTACAATATTAATTCTCATCATTTCCTGCCCACCTCCTAAAGGTGGTACCCCTTTTCACATTCACAAAGAAAGCAATGTTCAGAGAATTTCCTTCTATGAGCAACCAAACTTCTTCTATCTTTCACCTTTGGTGAGAAAAACACACCCCCACATACCTACACACATTTTCAGGTTAATAATGAGTGTAACTTTCATAAATAAAATGCAGTTTTTCCATTATGCTTCTTATTTGAGATGGTGACTACTAAAGCTGAAGGTATACTTTTCTTCAGAGTAATTTTTTCTCCATGCCCAATTTTCATGAACACTATATTGATCTATGAATTATCTTAAATGTTTAGCACAGCACAAAAATCAAATATATTCAGGTACAGGAAAGAGGGTGGAAGCCATAATCCATGACCATTTTTATCTCTGCCATAAAATTATCTCAAAACTCCTTCTATCATAAAAATTCCCCTCTTGACTATTGTTGAGTGTTCTTATCAATTGGGATATATAGAATATGGCTAAAAGATACATGGAACAATGTTGCCAATGAATAATGGATGGTTATAATCATCTTTGAAAATCAGATTATCTGATGGTTGTCAGGGCTTGTCTGGTAAATGGTGCCTGTAAAACTGGAGGCACAGGAAATTCCTCAGTCTTGTTTTCAGTGATAGGATCAGAGAGATCATAGGCTAGAAGGGAGAAACAAGGTCTGATTGGACTCAAAATCTGGACAGGAGATGTTTATTCAATTGGCCTAAAAAGCTATAAGGCCAGTGCAGAAGTCAGATAATAAAATAAGTGGTGATTGACAGGTGAGAAAACCAACAAGCGACAAAATACATGCAGAAGTGGAACAGGAAAATGAATGAGGACTGACAAGTGAGAGGACATGAGAAAACCAAAAACAAACATATTCTGGGTGTTTCTGCAGCTGATTCAATGATCTATGAAGTGTTCTTTGTCTGTGCCAACACACTTATTTCCACAGCTTTAAGGGTCATTATTAAGTAAGGCTTATCTCTACTCCCTCATTCATCAATTTCCGTTTCAGCCAAATCTTTGATTATTGACTTGCAGCTGTCCAACAGTTGGGAATATGCTTGAGATGAATTTCTATTAATGAGCTAAAATTTCTAAATTTCTATTAATGAGCTTGGGGCAGCCTGTAAATATATGAGAGTGGCAGTGGCAGAGAGAGAGCCTAACACTTAGACCTTTTCTAGCCATGGACTGGAATGGGTTATCCTAAGTTATCTTTGGAGAATCTCTTGGATAGATGGAGACTACTATGATGACATTTCATTTGAATGCAGACAGGTAAACATGCTATAGAAAAATTCTTCTTTAGGTGTCTGGTGCAGCAATTCAGCATGAGTCTGGTAACTGATTTAATCTTCCAAAAAAAGTATTCACATACTTCTCTTACAATCATTTCTCTGTGGCTGATAATACAGAGGTTACTGAGCATAAAAATGCCTTAATTAGGACACTACAGGACTTAACATGAACTGGGATCATATGATGATTTTGAATGAGCCAGTTGTTCTTTCTCAGAAGACTAGTTGAAAAATAGGACTAAGGCGTTTTCAAAGCATGAAGAGAGTCCATTACAAGATGCCCAATCATCCTGCTCTGTCCCAAACTGAAGGTGTTTTCAGGATATGGGACTTACAGTCTTAAAACTGGGAAAATCTTGGGCAAACCAGGACAATATGGTCCCTGTAGTCATGCATCTATATCAAAATGGTTACCATGACTAAGATGGCTTCATGATCCTAGAATGGTATTTAAAAGATTCAAAGTAGGATCAAGTGAGATCATCCTTTAGAGACATTTAATAAGTGAAATTTGGCTTTCTGTTTTCTAGACAGCTTCCTTTAACGATACATGGTAATTCTTTCTGGATTTGCATTTGTATTGAGTTTTTTGAAATGTGCTTTCTGAGAACAATAAAAATAGCAGAAGTTCAATGTAAAACATTTTCTTCTGGGCTTTTGAGGCTGGAATTTCTGTGAGATTGCCTAACACAGGATGTGTCTGTTAGAAACAGAGTTATTGTCCA
This sequence comes from Giraffa tippelskirchi, assembly GCF_054371585.1. NCBI lineage: Eukaryota > Metazoa > Chordata > Mammalia > Artiodactyla > Giraffidae > Giraffa > Giraffa tippelskirchi. The sequence continues at coordinate 32,852,669 of NC_137282.1, forward strand.
GTATTTCAGAAAAATGTTTCCTGAAGTGATGCCTTATCAATAAAAGATCTTAGAATCTTCCAAGAGTTGGTCTTTATAAAAGATCTGAGTACCTCACAAATCTTGGAGCACTGAAAATTCTCTAGAGTAGATGGGCAGTCATAAGATAAATAGATTCCAAGAGGGTTCTACCTCTATCAAGGGATCAGGATATTTCTGACATACTACAATTCATAGGGAGAGGTTATCTATGAAGTGACAAGAAATAGATAGAGACATAGTCCCTACAACTGTGGATTTCTGCCCCTACAGCTGAGAATGCTCAGAGAAATCCTTTTTATTGCAAGCACTCCTGTTCAGCCACATGTTTTGCCCATGCCTGAAGTATGGGAGGTCTGTTGAGGAAGCATGATTCAATGTCTTCTTCCATCCTCTTAGCCACAGGTTAGATAGACTCATTCCACAAAGGTATAACAAGTAACTAGTGAATTTGAACAAAAAAAGAGCCTCTCTAATTCAACGCAAAATCCTTTATCTAATGAAATACCTAGAAGAAGAAATTAGCTGAAATTAACAGTTCTCTGATACTGCCAGAAGTAGAGAATCAGTTAATTGATGCTCTCTGCTTGAACTGGCCATTAAGAACCTTGGAGCACCCTACTAGAGATATATGAAAAAAGAGATGCTTAGGGACTTTTCTTCCATCTTTCCTTTCTCCCTCACTTCCTGAACTATTATTCCAGCAAGATACCTCCAGGTAGGAATATAAGATTTTATAAGAATATAAAAGAGGATAATTGGATGGAATAAAATTCTAGTAGACTTACAAGAGAAGGGCAAAGTGTTTTGACAAACTTTAGAGTGTTTATGCATTCCCTGTGTATAAGTAGCTGGAGATTACCTGCTGACACAGTGATAAGGGCAGCAAGAGTGTTTGATGTCAGGAGAGTGGGAAATGTTGGACATGTTTTCAGTAGATAATATAGTGCAAATTGATCAAATAAATGTTGGACAATAGTCTACAAAGAGGATCTAGTTATAGTGAGTGATCTTGGATTCATAATGGTATCAACTTGTCAAGTTAGATAATTTTCTCTAGCTGTGTTTAGTTGCCCAGAAGGGAAAAAAAGTGTCATAAGAATAAGATAGAATTATTAAATAGTAAATCTTTTAGCTAAATTAGAAAGTAAAAGACAGGGGAGAAAAATAATACTGGGAAAAAAGTGTTAAGATGGTTAAAAAGTATTAAGTGAGGTTAGTTGGCCAAAGGAGGTAGAAAAACAGAAAACATGATACTTAAATGAGTGATTTGGGAAATAGAACATTTGAGGACTGAAATTAAAAGCACAGAAAAAATTGTTCATCATGTTCTAGAAGGCAGAAGAAGAGGATCTATAAGGGTGTAAGATTAAAAAATACAGGCCAAACCAAAGAAGTTACAGAGTATCACATTTTGTGATGCTAAAGAAGAGGGTGCTGGCCCAGACTGTGAGTGTGGGCTGATGGACACGAGAGGAATTATGTTAATCATGATTTTTAGCTGCAAAGAATAGAACCCACATCAGTTATCCTAACCGAAAAGGATCTATTAAAGAACCAGATTACTACAGGAGGGTCCCACACAACCAGGAAACAGAGCTTAGGGCAACACAGTTCAAACACACATACTTCCAATAACACTGCTAGGATCCCTGTCCATGTGCAGAATCTCTGATGCTAGTGATGGAAACTAAAAAATAATAAGCCATAGTTGGTGCAAATAACTGAACGCTCCTGTGACACTGGTCACTTGTGAATTGAGCCACTCTTGTGCATCATCAGGCTGCTCACTTCCACATCTACAACTAATACAGGAATATCTGTGCTGAGGGATGTGGGCACATGCAGATCCCTCAGTTCCTGGGGCTCTTCCAGGTTTCTCAGACTGCACAGAAGTCAGATAAGGTGAAAATGGGTGCTAAAAGAGGGAATCTACTGTATCTGACCCAAAGCAGTTCATATTTGAATATTAACTGATAGGAAAAAGGAAATTATCATGATGAGTTTAAACGGAGTCAAATGGAAAGAGGTTCTTGCTTCTTTGGCTTTGTGTATTTTTAGCTAGATAACAGTGGTTTCATCACAGCATTCAGTAGAATGCATGCATTCATTTTTGCTTTTTTAACTCTGGACATTGCTATTCAGAAACACAGCAGTCTCTGCTGAACACCTAAGGTATAGCCTCTTTCTCTCACTTTAAGGTGGGGAATGAAGAAGTCACAAAGAGTTGGACATGACTTAGCGACTGAACAATGAAAATTCTAAACATCAATTTGTACAAAAATTGATCATAAATCTAAGAGATAAAAGTATAAACAAATTTAAAAAATATAGGAGTAAATCTTCATAACCTTAGGTTAGGCAGTTATTTCTTAGATAAAATACAAAACTGTAAGCTACAAAAGAAAAATCAGATAAATCAGACACTATCAAACTAAAAGATTTTGTGCTTCAAAAGACATGATCGAGAAAGTAAAAAGACAGTTTACAAAATGGAGTGAAATATTTGCATGTGACATACATGATATGGAACTACTGATCTAGAATATACAAAATACTCTTAAAATTCAACAATTAAAAAACACATAATGTAATTTTTAACTGGGCAGAAGATTTGAATAGACATTTCTCCCAAAGAGGATAAACAAATCGCCAATAAGCACATGAAAAGTTTCTCAATATCAGTATCCCTTAGGAAATGAAAATCAAAACCACAATGCAATATCAACTCCCATATAGGAGAGTAGCTAAACTTAAAAAGATAGATAATAACAAACATTAGCAAGAGTGTGGAGAAATTGAAACCTTCATACGTTGCTGGCGAGACTATACACTACGGTGCAGCTACTATGGGAACCAGTTTGGTAATTTCTCAGAATGCTAAAACATAAAACATGGTCCAATAATTCTACTCCTACATATTTACTAAAGAGAAATAAAAAAAGTCTATACAAAAAATGCATATAAATGTTCATAGCAGCATTACACATAATAGCTAAAAGATGTAAGCAATCCAAATATTCACCAATTGATGAATGGAAAAATAAAATGTGGCACATCCATGCAATGGGATATTTCCTGGCAATAAAAAGTAATAATGTACTAATACATGCTTTAACATGGATGAACTTTGAAAACATTATCTGAAGTGAAAGAAGATGCTCACCCAGCACTGTAAAGCAACTATACTCCTATAAAATAATAATAATAAATACCACATATATGTGTGATTCCATTTTCATAAAATATCCAGAATAGACAAGTCTGTAGTGACAGAGAGTAGCTGAGTAGTCAGTAGCGAGCAGGGAAAAAAGAGAATGTTTAATGACTACCAGTAGTTTTTGGGGGGTGGGGAAACGTTTTAAAATTAGATTGTGGAGATTACTGTGCCATTCTATAAAAACACTAAAATCTATTGAATTATACATTTTAAAATACATTTAAGATATAAATATAAAATATATTTCAACGGAACTGTTATATATACTCAAGTAATAAAGGTGACCTAACAAACTACTAGCATCCTTGGTAATTTTGGACTCTTTTGCTTCCATATTCTTTCTGGGTGGTTTGTCTTCTTTGCCTGATTGCTAGTTCTGAATCTGTTTAATATAACTCTAATTTTCTCTTTAGAATCAACCTCTTTGTCAGATATTGTCTGACACTGTGATAACAGAGATTATGGTTGTGATAGGAACTATTACTCCCTAATCACTGTTTCCAGTGAACGCAGTGTTGAATGAGAAAATAATCCCAGTCTGTCAGGAAAGGGACAACTATGCAAACCCATGCTGCCCCTTAGCTTACAGGAAGTTTCTCATGCCAGCACTATGCATTTCTTCTTAAAGAATTTAGAGCTGTTCCATCAAGATCCACTTGCCCTAGATGCAATTCATTTTTGATACTCAGGGTGGCAACTTGCAGGTGAACTTGTATGTGTAATGATCAACATCACACTCATAATCATATCATCACAGTGAGAATGGTAAGCAGGTAATGGAGCAGTCCCCTCTACGCTCCCATTTAAGGATACTTCAAGAAACTTTTGGCTCAACTTGACTCCAAATTTGACATCCTTGATTGGATAAAATTTGTATAATACAGCTCTCTAACTGCCAGAGTATTGTGGGAATTGTGGAGTTCATGAAACATTTCTGAGTTGGCATCTGAAAATGAACGGCTCCAAACTCCTGCACATATTTAATTTGTGGGAGGCACAGCTCATGACAAACTTATGTTCTATGGAAAGAGCCACTCTACTGAGGAAGAAATAAAAGGTAACATCAATGTCTTGCCACAAGGGATGCCAGTAGTGAGCGTGTCTCGAGGTAGAAGAGTGTGCCTGTACTTTGGTGTTCCAGGAGACATGTCAGTGCCCCTCTGAGCAACAGTGCACCCACTGATTAGAAATGAATTGTCCAGTAGTCACAGGGGAAGCATCAAGGTCAGCCTTGAACCATCAGGGAGCCTGATTCTCCAGTCAGGCTGGCAAGTGTTCTAGTGCGGGCAAATTGAATGTATATTGAGCTCATAGAGATTCTCTCCACGGTGGTTTTGCAGTGCTGCATGCTGTCGCACCTCAGTAATTTTTCAACTATTTCTGTCTTGTGAAAATATGTAATGATCACTAAGGTTTCTTTTGTTCCAAGATACAAAGCCATTAGACAATTAAACATATCCAAAATTTTCAGTAGCTTGCCAGATACTTCTAACTTTACTTTTTCATGCATATTATTTTATTAATGAAGCATAAAGCAGCATGACTTAAAACATAGTGTCCAGACATCTAATGCGGCAGCCTTTAGACAAGCTCTGGAATCAGCCTCCGTCTGCATAAATCCCAGGTCCACGTTTTCATTGTATTAATTGTATGTCTTTGGGCAAGATGTTTTGCATTAACTGCACCTCCTCCTCTAGAAATTGGGGGTGTTTATAGTGGTTCTTAATAAGATCATTATGGAGTTAAATGATTTAATAATGTATAAAACACTGCCTAGAATAAGCACTAGAATAAACCCTTATAGATATTATATTATTTTACATTAAATCATTAATATCTTGGCTTTCACATCTTGTTTCTCTCGTCTTGATTTCGGATATTCTTTTTAGACTATGGCATAAAGTTTTACCACTAACTCTTCCAACGTAGGACTCACTATAATGGTTCTCAGTTCTAGAGAACAAGTCTAGACTCTAGCCTGTGTTACCTTACAAATCCCAAGTAAGAAGGAGGAGGCCACAATTGTTATTAGGTAGGCTAGCAAGAGTAGTAGTAGTAGTAGCAAGAGAGGTTGCTAGATTCAGACACTATCAAGCAGGCTGAGTACTGTTCTGAGCAAAGGGAGCCCAAGGATCCACCAGGGGGCGCCTGTCTTGTAGAGGTGGATGAATTGTGCTCAGCTCAGCAGCAGCAGCAGCAGCAGCAGGGAAGATATTTAGAGGCTCAAAGTGAACAAGCACTAACATAAATAAACCTGTTAATCTAAACACGAGGTGGAATTTCATCTTCAGTGCTAACTGCACAGATGTATAATAGAACTAATATTGCAGTCTAAAGTCACTTAAAGAAGCTCTAGTAGAGTCATTAGAATAATGTGAAATCTCCACACAAATTAGACATTGTTAACCATCCTCTCCTTTCAATTCTACTTCCTCACCCCTGCCCTCAACTCACATATACCCATACACACACACACTCCCCTTCACACCAACACACACATTCACTCACCTGCCCATGTTTACCTCCATTTAAAAAAAGATATTTCCTAACACTTACAAGCAATAATCAATTCTAATTTATTTTGTCTGCTGAAAGCTATGATGTTTATAAGGGTTTCCCTGGTGGCTCAGATGGTAAAGAATCCACTTGTAATATAGAAAACCTGGGTTCAATCCCTGGGCCAGAAAGATCTGCTGGAGAAGGGAATAATGTTTATAATGCACTACAATTTCTGATTCTGCATCTTTGACTCAGAAACTGTGGTGCCTTTGTTTTGAACAGAACTGAATCACTCCATGTTAACTTTAATAAATATAACCTCAACACTTGACTTCTTGCTAAGTTATTTGCATTCTCTAAGTCAATTTCAGAAACTTCTCATGATTATATTAGATACACTCCACAAATTATATATATATACACACACACACACCCGTGTACTTTTGCCGAGATGGCACAAACAAAAAAGAAGCTTTAAAAAGAGCTGATCAGGAAGGACTGATCACTGTACCAGTAGGTATTTATTAAAGGCAAGTCTTTTATGAAATTTATAAAATTAAACTAGCTTCTGCTTTAGGGAGTTGATTAAACAACTCTTTGTAGGTATGTATGGATTTGAAGTGCTTTTAAAATCTTATTTCATTAATAGAATTACCATTCAAAATTAAGTTATCTAGAGTATCTCCATTTGTTGCTCATGGGATACGATATCTCTTAGTTTAAAATTACATTACACTTGGAAAGCTTCAAACTATCAGGTTAGCTTGTTTGGCAGATTGTTAGATTAATTCTCTAATTCACTGAAATATCTATTACCATTTTCAAAAGAATTGACTGTAATGAATTAGAGAGCTAATCTCAACAATTTATCACTCAAATGAGGTCATCACACTTTGCAGAATATTCAAGACTACAAGCTACTTCCTAACATTATATAAGAAAAACGTGTATTTTCTATATTATACCTTATCATATATTAATAGATTCAAAAATATAATGAAGAGTTGCTCTATTATAAAATAGAAATCACACAGTCTGCTCTAAATTATTTCCATGAAGTTACTAAAAATATTAACAGAATTAGTATGATGATATGATACACTGATAATAGAGAACAGTGGTATAACCATGCTGTAAAATTCTACCCATTTGTTAGGAAAACTGGAAAATTTATACTTATTTTCTGCTATGTTCTTCAGAACCCCCTCCCCCATTCTATTTTGTTTGTTTGTTTCTTACAAATTCTGATAGTGTGTATGTGCCTAAAACTCTTTTGTGATCAAACGTTTACCCTAAGTCCTTTGTTTCTGCTACTACCATCCATTTCTTCCCATTTCCACAGACACTCCACTTCTCCACTGTGAACAGAGTTCTGTGTCTGAGTACCAGTGAGGGGCCAGACACTACTGTCTCTGCAGAATGGCCTTGAACTGCTTGTCCAAGTACATCTGAGGCCTAATTCACTCCTATATGAGTGTAGCACTGAGAGGGCACTTCTGAAGGAGGTCACCATTATCTTCCTTACCTCCACCATAGTTTAGCCCCAGGCAAGTAGCAGGAAGGGAACACAGCTCCAGCCATCAATAGAAAATTGGATTAAAGATTTACTGAGCATGGCCTTACCCATCAGAACAAGACCCAGTTTTCCCCTCAATCAGTCTCTCCCATCAGGAAGCTTCCATAAGCCTCTTATCCTTCTCCATCAGAGGGCAGACAGACTGAAAACCACAATCACAGAAAACTAACCAATCTAATCACATGGACCACAGCCTTGTCTAACTCAATGAAACTGTGAGCCATGCCATGTAGGGCCACCTAAGACAGACAGGTCATGGTGGAGAGTTCAGACAAAATATGTTCCACTGGGGAAGAGAATGCAAACCACTTCAGTATTCTTGCCTTGAGAACCCCATGAACAGTATGAAAACAGAAAAAGACAGGACACTGAAAGATGAACTCCCCAAGTTGGTAGGTACCCAATATGCTACAGGAGATCAGTGGAGAAATAACTCTGAAAGAATAAAGAGAAGGAACCAAATCAAAAGAAACACCCAGTTGTGGATGGGACTGGTGATGGAAGCAAGGTTCGAAACTGTAAAGAGCAATATTGCATGGGAACCTGCAATGTTAGGTCCATGAATCAAGGCAAATTGGAAGTGGTCAAACAGGAGATGACAAGAGCGAACATCAACATTCTAGGAATCAGTGAACTAAGATGGACTGAAATGGGTGAATTTAAATCTGATGACCTTTATATCTACTACTGTGGGCAAGACTCCTTTAGAAGAAATGGGGTAGCCATCATAGTCAACAAAAGAGTCCGAAATGCAGTACTTGGATGCAATCTCAAAAACAACAAAATGATCTCTTTTCATTTCCAAGGCAAACCATCCAATACCATGGTAATCCAAGTCAACACCCCAACCAGTAACACTGAAGAAGCTTAAGTTGAATGGTTCTACGAAGACCTACAAGACCTTCTAGAACTAACACCCTAAAAAGATGTCCTTTTCATCATAGGGGCCTAGAATGCAAAAGTAGGAAGTCAAGAAATACCTGGAGTAACAGGCAAATTTGGCCTTGGAGTACAGAATGAAGCAGGGAAAAGGCTAATAGAGTTTTGCTAAGAGAATGCACTGATCATAGCAAACACCCTCTTCCAACAACACAAGAGAAGACTCTACACATGGACTTCATCAGATGGTCGACATCAAAATGAGATTGATTATATTCTTTGTAGCCAAAGATGGAGAAGCTCTATACAGTCAGCAAAAACAAGACCGGGAGCTGACTGTGGCTCAGATCATGAACTCCTTTTTGCCAAATTCAGACTGAAATTGAAGAAAGTAGGGAAAACCACTAGACCATTCAGGTATAACCTAAATCAAATCCCTTAGGATTATACAGTGGAAGTGACAAATAGATTTAAGGGACTCGATCTGATGAACTATGGACGGAGGTTTGTGACATTATACAGGAGACAGGAATCAAGACCATCCCCAAGAAAAAGAAATGCAAAAAAGCAAAATGGCTGTCTGAGGAGGCCTTACAAATAGCTGAGAAAAGAAGAGAAGCAAAAAGCACAGGAGAAAAGGAAAGATATACCCATTTGAATGCAGAGTTCCAAACAATAGCAAGGAGAGATAAGAAAGACTTCCTCAGTGATCAGTGCAAAGAAACAGAGGAAAACAATAGAATGGAAAAGACTAGAGATCTCTTCAAGAAAATTAGAGATACCAAGGGAATATTTCATGCAGAGATGGGCTTGATAAAGGACAGAAATGGTATGGACCTAACAGAAGCAGAAGATACTAAGAAGAAGTGGCAAGAATACACAGAAGAACTGTACAAAAAAGATCCTCACGGCCCAGATAATCATAAAGTTGTGATCACTCTCCTAGAGCCAGACATCCTGGAATGTGAAGTCAAGTGGGCCTCAGGAAGCATCACTACAAACAAAGCTAGTGGAGGTGATGGAATTCCAGTTGAGCTCTTTGAAATCTTAAAAGATGATGCTGTGAAAGTGCTGCACTCAATATGCCAGCAAATTTGGAAAACTCAGCAGTGGCCACAGGACTGGAAAAGGTCAGTTTTCATTCCAATCCCTAAGGAAGACAATGCCCAAAATGCTCCCACTATTGCACAATTGCACTCTCCTAACATGCTAGTGAAGTAATACTCAAAATTCTTCAAGCAAGGCGTCAGTAATATGTGAACAAGGGACTTTCAGGTGTTCAAGCAAGATTTAGAAAAGACAGAGGAACCAGACATCAAATTGCCAACATCCATTGGATCAATGAAAAAGCAAAAAAGTTCCTGAAAAACATATATTTCTGCTTTATTGACTATGCCAAAGCCCTTAACTATGTGGATCACAATAAACTGTGGAAAATTCTGAAAGAGATGGGAATATCATACTACCTGACCTGCCTCTTGAGAAATCTTTATGCAGGTCAGGAAGCAAAAGTTAGAACTGGACATGGAACAACAGACTGGTTCCAAATAGGAAAAGGAGTACATCAAGGCTGTATATTGTCACTCAGCTTATTTAACTGATATCCAGAGCACATGATGAGAAACCCTGGGCTGGATGAAGCACAAGCTGGAATCAAGATTGCCGGGAGAAATATCAATAACCTCAGATATGCAGATGACACCCCTCTTATGGCAGAAAGTGAAGAACTAAAGAGCCTCTTGATGAAAGTGAAAGAGGAGAGTGAAAAAGTTGGCTTAAAGCTCAACATTCAGAAAACTAAGGTCATGGCATCAGGTTTCATTACTTCATAGCAAATAGATTGGCAAACAGTAGAAACAGTGTCAGACTTTATTTTTGGGGGCTCCAAAATCACTGCAGATGGTGACTACAGCCATGTAATTAAAAGACGCTTACTCCTTGGAAGGAAAGTTATGACAACCTAGATGGCATATTAAAAAAGCAGAGACATTACTTTGTCAACAAAGGTCCATCTAGTCAAGGCTATGGTTTTTCCAGTAGTCATGTATGGATATGAGACTTGGATTATAAAGAAAGCTGAGCGCCAAAGAACTGATGCTTTTGAACTGTGGTGTAGGAGAAGACTGTTGAGAGTCCTTGGACTGCAAGGAGATCCCACCAGTCCATCCTAAAGGAAATCAGTCCTGAATATTCATTGGAAGGACTGATGCTGAAGCTGAAACTCCAATACTTTGGCCACCTGCTGCAAAGAGCTGACCCATTTGAAAAGACCCTGATTCTGGGAAAGATTGAAGGTGGGAGGAGAAGGGGATGACAGAGGATGAGATGGTTAGATGGTATCACCAACTCGATGGACATGGGTTTGAGTGGACTCAGGGAGCTGGTTATGGACAGAGAGGCCTGGCATGCTGGTTGGGAAGATGCCCTGGAGAAGGAAATGGACACAATTGAGCGATTTTCACTTCTAGGCTTCTTTCCCCTCCCTCCTTTTTTTTCTTTATAATGGATATGTTTGAATGCTACATGAATTATTCATCCAAATTCTTTCAACGAACATTTGGGTTGTTTCTAGTTTTTGACTATAAGTGATACCACTGCTATAACAAGTCTTTATTGGCTTCTAAAAGATTGAATATGGCAAAAGTAATAGGGTGTCACTTTTTTTTATTACCTCCTTTTCCACAAGACTTTACTCATTAGCCAATATTATTGATCCACACATAGTGAGGAGCAGAGGGCAGTCCTAGGAAGTGATTTGGGATCCAGACTGAAGACAGTAGGAAGCCAGGATTCTAAGTCCTTCAGTCACATGGAAATGGGTTCTGGTAACAAGCTCAGTGAACTTGACATGGACATCTCCTTTGTCCTGATGGGAGTTGAACCTGGAAGGTTCTTAGCAGAAGACTCCACTGAACTATGCCCAGAATTCTAATTCTCAGAAACCAGGAGGTAATACACATTCTTCTTATACAGCAATAGAAAACTAATACAGTGTTATCTCAACTAATATATAAATGAAACAATTTAATGGAATAGGATTATAGGTTTAGGGATTGATTCATATAAATGCAAGAAAATTTGGAAATTCAAATTGTGGCATCGAGTGAGCAATTCTACACACAGTGTTGGAAGGAAATATCCATTTGAAGAAAAATTAGGACTATGTTCATACTCAACAGTGCACAGAAAAAATGAAGTGGATTAAAGACCTAAATTTTAAAAAGATGTATATTTTACATGCTTATTTGTTTAATACATTCATATGCAATATAGTAGAAATACTAAAATTTTTGTAATGTGATGATTAAAGCCTTTTTAAGAAAACAGAAGACTTTACGAGTTTTGCAAGCACTCATTTGTATATATTTGCTTCTATGAAATTTTAACACAATTGTCAACTTGTATAACAACCACAACAGGCGAGATAAAGAATAGTTCCACCAAAAGGATCAGTAGAATCACATCAATTCGATTTTTACAGTTATATAGTAAGCCTCTTCATCGGGTGGACTGATTACTCCACTTTGCTCTTTTTTTTTTTCAAAATTGTTTTGATTATTCTGTCGTGTGCTACCATATAAATATTGGGAAAAGCTTGTCTATATCTGTAAAAGGTGGGGGTATCTCATAGATATTTTAAGAGGAACTGGATTAAACCTATAGACCAATTAGGAGACAGTTGTCATCTTTTCTAAGCTATTTTGTTTTTAAACAAAATTTATTTATGAAAAAACTACATCCTTAAAAAAAAGAGCACATTTTAAATAGGTTATATAAAGAATAAACCTTAAATTACATTCCAAAACCTGTTAATAGACTGTTAGAATCCCACATAGATATTTTGAAAAGCACATTGATGGTTAAAAGGGGATTGGAATCTAAGATATTGCTGGTACTTAGATATCATAGTGGATGAATTATGTAGATGTAATAATACATATTTTTCTTGAATATTACAGCACGAGGATGGGAATCTTTCTTTAAATTGACACAAGTATTATGTCTTACACTGGCATATGAGCATTTTTAAATGTTTCAATTAAAAGTGCAAACAAAGCTCAATTTGCAGTTTTTTCAGCCTAAACCTTTTGCCAATTTCCTTGAAACTTTTCTGTTCACAGATTCTTACAGCCACATCAGAGTGGCAAAGAATCTGTATTGGTTCTTCTGAGTTGGATAGTTAACCTAGAATTGCTGTCTCTTTATCTGATTTGTCTGTGCCATCAACTTCTGTAACTGGAGATAATTAGTGACTGTTCAACCCCCATTCATTCCTCAATTCTCAGCTTTTTTCTGATCTTAAGTCTCTAACTCATCTGGTGAGTTACAGTTTATTGAAGGAAATTGGCATTTTATTGTAAATTTTTACATGCAGTTTTTCTCACAAATGTATTTATTGTGGTGTGTTATTGGTCTTTCCATATCATAAACAAAATGTTTATGGTACAACATGCAAACTGTATATTTTACTGTATACAAAACAAATTTAATGACCACATTAATTTTTTGATGGTCAGGAAGCAAACTTTTAAGCATTTTTACATCTAAAGATGATATTTTGTAGCTTATAAGTAAGCATTTTATTGCATTTAGTAATAATTTAGGAAATTGTTTGGGGGTTTTGATTTAGGTATAATGCATTATGATTTTTTTCCCACTTAAAGTGATGAGGACAAGGTTATTATTCCTTTAAATATGCTCACATAAATGTTAGGTTTTTAGAATCACATCATTCACCTTGAGTGGAAGATTGCCGTATTCTGAAATGATGTTTTGTAATAAAGAACTTGATAAAATAATACAAACAGCTTGTAAAGTATTGAGCTGAGCTTATAAGTAAACAACGTTTTCAAACATGACAGGACCTGTCATCCCTAGTTTTAAGGTAAAATCGATGCTATTTTGCCCCTTAGAGGGTGATGTCTTTTATTTGCTTTGGCAACACCCTTGATTTGAAGTCTTAGGGTCAATGACTGCAGTGAACAAGAGAAAAGAGCTTGGTTTCATGTAGCAGAGAATGTGTATTGCCTACTTAATACTCTTTCCTCAGTAATCTAACTACTGAACACCAACTTTATTTCAGTGGCAGTATACATGGCTAAAGATTAAATTTCCAGTCATTTTCCCATAAAGAAATAACGATGGAAGCATAGATTCTATCCCGTGATATGCAAGTGCGGGTATTGGGTGAGTAAACTATGAAATCTCCTTACAGGAGACTGCTGTTGGGAGTGTGTTTCTCAGTGTGTTTCTCTCTTTCTTTCCCATCTTTCTGCCAGGAACAAGGAACAAAGGGATGCATCACTCATTTATAATTAGGCAGTCTTAGTGATAAATGTTTTATTTTCAACTGGTAGAGCATAAATAGATAAGGAAATTGGGTTTATAACAACTGTCAAATTATCATGTCTACCCTAAACTAACTACCTTCAATTTTTTTTTTTAGCCTGAGAGAAATTAATCTTTTTTTTTGGTATAAGCTATGCTAGCAAAGTAATGCTCAAAATTCTCCAACTCAGGCTTCAACAGTACATGAATCAAGAGCTTTCAGAGGTTCAAACTGGATTTAGAAAAGGCAAAGGAACTAGAGATCAAATTGCAACATCTGCTGGCTCATAAAAAAAGCAATAGAATTCCAGAAAAACATCTACTTCTGCTTCATTGACTATGCTAAAGCTTTTGACTATGTGGATCACAACAAACTGTGGAAAATTTTTAAAGAGATGGGAATATGGACCACCTTACATGCCTCCTGAGAAACCTTTTTCAGGTCAAGATTGCTAACTGAAGCATCAATAACTTCAGATATGCAGATGACAACACACTGATGGCAGAAAGCCAAGGGGAACTAAAGAGCCTCTTGATGAAAGTGAAAGAGGAGAGTGAAAAAGCTGGCTTAAAACTCAACATTCGAAAAATGAAGATCATGGCATCTGGCCCCACCACTTCATAGCAAATAGATGGGGAAACAATGGAAACAGTGACAAACTTTATTTTCTTGGGCTCCAAAATCATTGCAGATAGTGACAGCAGCCATGAAAGTAAAAGACACTTGCTCCTTGGAAGAAACAAACCTAGACAGCATATTAAAAAGCAGAGACATTACTTTGCTGACAAAAGTCTGTCTAGCCAAAGCTGTGTTTTTTCCAGTAGTCATGTATGGATGTGAGAGTTGGACCATAAAGAAGGCGGAGCACCAAATAATTGATGCTTTTGATCTGTGGTGTTGGAGAAGACTCTTGAGAGTCCCTTGGACTGCAAGGAGATCAAACAAGTCAATCCTAAAGGAAATCCGTCCTGAATATTCATTAGAAGGACTGATGCTGAAGCTGAAGCTCCAATACTTTGGTCACCTGATGTAAAGAACCAATTCACTGGAAAAGACCCTGATTCTGGGAAAGATTGAAGGTAAGAGGAGAAGGGGATGATAGAGGATGAGATGATTGGATGGTATCACTGAGTCAATGAACATAAGTTTGAGCAAGCTTTAGGAGACAATGATGGACAGGGAAACCTGGCATGCTGCAGTCCCTGGGGCCACAAAGATTCAGACAGGACTGAGTGACTGAACAACAGCAACAATTTTGGTTTTATGTTACATATCCCTAAAGTTAGTCTTAATGATATAAATATAGGACTCCTGGATAAACCCAGTCTCTCAAATCTAGATAAAGGTCTACAATAATAGAATTGCTCTTTCACAGAAGAGAATAGATGAATGAGTGAATGAATGAATGAATGAATGAAAGAGATGTATTTCTCAGATTAAGGTCTAGATGAAGACCCATGAGAACCCATGAGCACTGGAAAGCACAGGCCTTCTTTCACTTGCATACACTGTAATCTTGCTGGTTCTGGGAAACCCTAGGCTGAGAAAATACCTAACATGGTCCTTTATACAAACTAATACACAAACAGGGCAAGATTCATGAAAGAAATCATTGATAATTGGGACTTCATTAAATTAAAACCTACTGTACTATTAAAGAGTCTCTTTAAGAGATTGAGAAGACAAGTCACATATGGGGGTAAAATATTTGCAAAAGACCATCTGATACAGGACTGTCATCCAAAATATTCAAACAACACTTAAAACTCAACAATAAAAAATATACAACTCAATTATTAGGTTGGCCAAAAAGATCATCCAGGTTTTTCCATAAGATGTTACAAAGGCCTTAACAGACCCCACAGTAAAGAAGATATGTACATGGCAAATAAGCACATGAAAAGATATACTATGTCAGTTATCAAGCAGTGCAAATGAAGCAACCGTGATACACTGCCACATACCTATGAGAATGGTTAAAATCTGGAATATTAACAACACCACATGCTATGGAGGATATCATGCAAAAGGAAGTCTGATTTATTGCTAGTAGGAATATAAAAGGGTAAAACCACTTTGGAAGACAGTTTGTCAACCACTCAAACATTCTCTTACCATACTATCTAGTAATCACATTCCTTGGTATTTACTCAAAGGAATTGAAAAGTCATGTTCACACAAAACCTGCACACAGATAGTATTAGCAGATTTTTTCTTAATTGCCAATACTTGGAAGCAACCAAGATGTTCTTCAATAGGTGAAGAACAAGCTGTAGTACATCCAGACAATGGAATATGATTCTGTACTAGAAGGAAATTGATCTATCATTCACAATATGACAGAGAAACCTTAAATGCATACTACTAAGCAAAAAAAAAAAAAAAATTCTGAAAAAGCTACATACCATATGATTCCATATGACATTCTAGCAAAAGCAAAAGCTATGGAGGCAGTGGAAAGACCAATGATTGTCAGGGATTGGGAGAACAGAGGACAGATGAAACCCAGAAGGTTTTTAGGCCAGTGAAAATATTCTGCATGACATATATCAATAATTGTTATATGTTATTATACTTTCAGGTGTCCACACCCATAGTATATACATGGGCTTCCCTGGTGGCTCAGACGGTAAAAAAATATCCTCCTGCAATGTGGGAAACCTACATTTGATCCCTGGTTTGGGAAGATATTCTGGAGAAGGGAAAGGCCACCCACTCTAGTATTCTTGCCTGGAGAATTCCATGGACAGAGGAGCTGGGCAGGCTACAGTCCATGGAGTCGCAAAGAGTCAGACACGACTGAGCGACTTTCACTTCACATCATAGAATATGCAACACTAAGATTGAGTCAGAATGGAAATTATGGCTTTTGGGTGCCTTGAGGTGTCAATATAGGTTCATCACTAGTAACTATCTGGTGAAAGATGTTGATAATCAAAGTACCACTCTGGTGGAGGATGTTGATGGTGAGGGAGGCTAGGCATCTGTGGGGACAGGAGTTACGTGAGAAACCTCTGTACCTCCCTCCCAATTTTACTGTGAAACTAACACTGCTCTAAAAAGAGGCTTAATAAAAAAAAAAATAGTATATATCAAAAATCTTCACCAGAATACTTAACATTAAAACCATCAATGATGGAAATATTCGGCAAAGAAAGTTACTAACAATAGATAATGATATTTTTAGATAGAAAAACATTAGCACAGAGAAAACAAGTCAGGTCCTGATAGTGAATAGTCCATTCGTGGGGAAAATTTTAAAATCCTAAAGTTCTGTACATTTAGTACCACAGTTTCAACATAACTAGTGAAAGTCTATATTAGTTAGATTTCTCTAGATAAACAGACTCAGTAGGATATACACATATTCTTACAAAAATGTATTCCCTGTTGTTACAGAGGATGGGAAGGACCACATTCGGCCATCTGCAAGCTTGGGAGTCAGTGATTTAATTCAGTTAGTTTCCGGAGGCCTGAGAACAAAGGGAGCTGATAGTGTAAATACTATTCTGAGAGATTTTTATATAAATAGAGAAGATATTTGGATCTTCAAGAAACTGGATGATATTCACTCAAATTGGGGAGGGAAATCTCCCAAGTCTATCAATTGAAATGCTAATCTCATCTGGAAACATCCTCACAGATACACTCAGAAATACTATTTAATCTGGGCATCTCATGGCCTGTCAAGTTGATAAGAAAATTAAACCATCTCAATATTCATGCATATTTTTTCTAAGCGATCATAAAACATTTGTAAAAGGAAACATATATTGAGTCATAAATCAAAGATCTATGGATTTCAGATAATTAGAATCACAATGAAAATATGTTAATGAAAAAGATATATATAGAAAAACCAACATATGATATGAAATTGATGAACATAACTCAAAATTTCAGCTCAATGAAAAAACCATAAGGAATTAAGAAACATTTTCAACAGTGAAAATTAGATATGCTATAGTAAAACACCAAAGAAATGTCTGTGTGCATTTATGTATACATCGAAAAAAAATTCTTAAGCCATTTATGAAGTGAATTGAAGAAAAAGTCGCTCAGTCGTGTCCAACTCTTTGGAACCCCATGGACTATACTGTCTATGGAATTCTCCAGACCAGAATACTGGAGTGGGTGGCCTTTCCCTTCTCCAGGGGATCTTCCCAACCCAGGGATTGAACCAGGGTCTCCTGCATTGCAGGTGGATTCTTTACCAACTGAGCTATCAGGGAAGCCATTTATAGTGAACTTGATAAAATTCAATTGAAACACATTAAGCAGACAAAATTAAATGGAGATCTACATAATGTTTAGACAGAAAAAAGCAACAACTTAAACTAATGTACTGTGTGCTTAGTTGTGACTTGCGACCCCATAGACTGTAGCCCGCCAGGCTCCTCCGTCCATGGGATTCCCCAGGCAAGGATACTGGAGTGGGTTGTCATTTCCTTCTCCAGGGGATCTTCCTGACCCAGGAACCCAACCCCGGTCTCCTGCATTGCAGGCAGACTCTTTGCCGACTAAGCTGATAGTCATCCCCAAATTTACCTATAGATTTAGTTTCAAGTAAAGCCCAGAAATAAACCCATGCACCTATGGTTAATTAATCTGTGACAAAAGAGGCAAGACAATACAATGTTGGAAAGACAGCTTCTTCAACAAATGGTGCTGAGAAAACTGGATAGCTACAGTTAAAAAAAATGAAATTAGATCAGTCTTACACACCATACACAAAAATCAGCTCAAAATGAAATAAAGACCTAAATATGAGGCCGGACACTACAATTTTTCTAGAGGAAACCATAGGCAGGACACTCTCTAACATAAATTGCAGCAATATCATTCTCAATTCATCTCCCAGAATAATGGAAATAAAAACAAAAATAAATTGATTGGACCTATTTAAACTCAAAAGCTTTTGCACAGCAAAGAAAACAATAAACAAAATAAACAAA
This sequence comes from Giraffa tippelskirchi, assembly GCF_054371585.1. NCBI lineage: Eukaryota > Metazoa > Chordata > Mammalia > Artiodactyla > Giraffidae > Giraffa > Giraffa tippelskirchi. The sequence continues at coordinate 32,871,145 of NC_137282.1, forward strand.
AGAGAACCCACAGATTGGGAGAAAATATTTGCAAATGATGTGACTGACAAGGGATTAGTCTCTGAAATTTACAAACAGCTCATGAGGCTTAATATCATCAAAATAACCCAATCAAAAAGTGGGCAGAAAACCTAAATAGACATTTCTTCAAAGAAGAGGTACAGATGAACAAGAGGCACATGGAAAGATGCTCAGCATCACTAATTACAAGAGAAATGCAAACCAAAACTTCAAATGAGATACCATCTTACACCAGTCAAAATGCCTATCATCAAAAAATCTACAAATAATAAATGCTGGAGAGGGTGTGGAGAGAAGGGAACTCTCCTACAATGTTGGTGGGAATGTAAATTGGTGCAGCCACTATGGAAAACAGTATGGAGATTCCTTACAAAACTAAAAATAATACTACCATATGACCCTGCAATCCCACTCTTGGGCGTATATCTGGAGAAAGTATGGTCTGAAAGGATACATGTACCCCAGTGTTCATTGCAGCACTGTTTACAATAGCCAAAGCATGAAAGCAACCTAAATGTCCATCAACAGGGGAATGGATAAAGAAATTGTGGCACATATATACAATGGAATATTATTCCACCATTAAAAAAAAATGAAATAATGCCATTTGCAGCAACATGGGTGGATGTAGAGACTGTCATAATGAGTTAAGTAATTGAGACTGAAAAGGAGAAATATTGTGACATCCCATGTAGAACCCACAAAGAAATAATACAAATGAACTTATTTACAAACTAGAAACAGACTCACAGATTTAGAGAATGAACTTATGGTTGTGGGGGTGGGGGTGGGAGAAAAGGATAGACAGGGAGTTTGGGATTGAAATGTACACACTGCTATATACAAAATGGATAACCAACAAGGACCTACTGTATAGCACAGAGAACTCTGCTTAGTGGTATGTGGCAGCCTGGATGGGAGGGGGATTTGAGGAAGAATGGTTGCATGTATATGTATGGCTGAGTCCCTCTGCTGTCCACCTGAAACTATCACAACATTGTCAATCAGCTATTAAGTTCAGTTCAGTCGCTCAGGCATGTCTGACTCTTTGCAACCCCATGGACTACAGCACACCAGGCTTCCCTGTCCATCACCAACTGCCAAAGCTTGCTCAAACTCATGTCCATTGAGTTGGTGATACTATCCAACCATCTCATCCTCTGTTGTCCCCTTCTCCTTCTGCCTTCAATCTTTCCCAGCATCAGGGTCTTTTCAAATGAGTCAGCTCTTCGCATCAGGTGGCCAAAGTATTCAGCTATACTCCAATATAAAATAAAAAGTTTTTAAAAATTGCAAAATATTTTTCTGAGGAACTTGGTGACTTTGTTTCAAATTCATATGGAAAATAAATGTCTAGCCCAAGTCACTTCTGCAGAAGTGTAAGATGCGGACAATTGACTTAACCAACTTTAAGTCAATAAAAATTGGTGGAGATGATGACCCACATATATAAGGAAAATTGATATATGATGAGATTAAACTATATATTCTGGTCAAATATTGGCTATTCAAATGTGGGGGAGGAGGAATATAGTTGAATTGCTATAAAATTTTTAATGCATTTAGCATTTAAAAGTCAAAAGAAAAATATTAAAAACATAGAAACAGACTTTATATGGTTTAGGACAGAATTTATTTAAAAGACACAAATAATTGTAACATAGAAATATTAGACAACTGATATACTAAAATTAGACCATTTTATTTTCACAAGGCATTCTAAGTGAAGAGATGCTCAAATTGCTAGTAAATGATTAAGTGCAAAAAGGTAGGAAAGGATTTATATCCAAAATGTATAAATCCTATTAACGAGTCAAAAAAAAAGACAAAAATAATTTAGATAACAGAAACTATCCAATTAATCTATGATAAGATATTATACATTGTATGTTATCAGGAAAATGGAATTAAGACCATAATGAGAGACACTTTTATACTCTACTAGATTGGCAAAATTAAGAAGTCTTATAATTCCAAGGTTGGTGTCAATCAATTAAAACCCCTGGACACTGTTAATGGAAATAAAAATTGATCTGAACCCACTGGAAAACAACTTGGAACTATCTTGCATAATAGAGTTTATGCAAACCTTGTTTGACTCAGATATTCTACTTCTAGGTATTTTAAGAAAGCCCATTTAAAAATAGTGTTTAAGTGGCATAATAAGTAATTCACGGTAGTGATAACTTCCACGGATACGAAAAGGAAATGGTGAGAACACAAGGAAACATAGTCATTACCAGCTAGCTTCTAATGCTTAATTTCAGGGGTTAATCATTGTTGCCATTCCAAAATTATGTTTCATAGCTTATATTTATTTTACATACACACTCTTCTGTATAAATCAAATAATACATTTTAATAGCTCTAAGTGGTAATTAAAATAATTTATGATTAAAAACAAATTGTAATTTAGTTGAAAGAAGAAATTTTCTAAAATATTAGTATCTAGAAAAGAAAATGGTAAGTTTTCATCATGAAAAAATTCAGCAGACTATTTCATAAATGATAATTCATGGTATCCAGCGTAGAATACACCAAGAGTGCTCAAATAATAATTGCTAATGATTACCTGAATTTTTCAGGATAATTTTGAATGCAGTAGTTTATTTTATCACAAGCAGTTTTACTTAGTCATCAAATTTTTTTTCGATGAATTGGGAGAAAATGAGTGCCTGATAATCTTTGTTTAAGAGATGAAAATAGATTTTCCCTCAGTTTTCATGCAAATGAACCAAGCCTGTAGATTTTTTTAAATGTTTCTTTTTCCAGTGTAGCTTTTATGTTGAAACTGTTCAACAATAAAATCCACAAAACATAGTAAATAGCTACATTATTCTAAGCATTTAGCTCTTAACATCAAAAGATAAATGATGAGATAAAACTTAGGATAATTTTTTAAAAAGAAACCTATATGAACTCTTGTTATTATCACGTGGGTACCTATGAAGTCATGGTAATAGCAATATTCAAACTTCCCTAAAATTGCTCCACCTTCAGAATCCAGGTTTTTGGTCACCTAACATTGTTGGCCTTGATTGTTTTGGTGATTCTGAAGAAAAACATGTCCTAATGGAGTCAATTTTCATTTCTAATTTTGTCCCCAACTTGACAAAGACCCCTCACCTGTGCCTCTAGGGTGACTACATTCCAGGAGAATGCAGACTCTTGTCTATCATACAGTCCAAAGTGACAAATGGATCCATTTGTAGTTTATAGTGAGAGAAAACTATAGAATGTCCCATGAAGCACTGAGAAGAATGGTATCTCCTCCACAATGAACATGAATTACTACAGAAATCCTGGTAGGGATGATAGTGGATGACAGAAGGTGAAGAGAAGTGAAATAATAACTCCTTGTATCCTTGCATCTTACAAAATCCTTTGTAAAAAAACAAACAAACCACCAGAAACACAATTATTGACATGGTTTACAAACAGGATTCAGATCACTACATCTAAATAAACAGAACTAATTTTTGGTACTGTAATTGAGAACTTTTAGTTACATTATTATAAATATAACTAAGCTAATTTTAATACATTAACATGGGTAAATCATGGATTTGTAATGACTGCCCCAAGTAAGATTACCGTAAATATCTTCTTAAGAATGAAGAACCCAGGGTTCAAAACTTAAGAAGGCACTCACTCTCAGGGACCAGACATGTGCCTGGGGGCACCTGAGCCTGAGTGCCTCCTTGAATTGAAGCGTGAGACTCTATGCCTTGTTGTCTCACCCAACTCCTGACTCTGACTGTCATAGTGGGTATAGACTGCGAAGCTTTTTGCAAACCGGACTGAGATGGAAATTAATAAAGGCAAAGTATGGGCTTCCCTGGTAGCTCAGGTGGTAAAGAATCCACCTGCAATGCAGGAGACCCCGGTTCAATTCCTGGGTTGGGAAGATCTACTGGAGAAGGGATAGGCTATACACTCCAGTATTCTTGGGCTTCCCTTGTGGCTCAGCTGGTAAAGAATCTGCCTGCAGAATTCGAACGTTTACCCTTCGGGTTGGCGCGAGCTCTCGTGGCTGCACCTGTGGCAGAGGGGATAGAGACCAAAGCTAGACATGTCCGAGAGGCGAACCCGGTCCGGAGGGGCCGCCCAGTGCCCCGGTGAGCGGAGGGGGCGCGCGGGAGAGGTGGGGTTGAGCCATTTCAGGGACGCAGTTCGGACCAAGCGCCCCAACTCCTACTCACTCGGTCTCGGCGGAGGTCCCAGCGGAAATCAGGCTCTGATCTTCCAAACACCCTCCCGGAAATCTGGCCTAAGGCACCTCAGGAGGCTCCAGTCAGAAAGCCCATCGTCTTGAAGAAGATCGTGGCCCATACTGTAGAGATCCCATCCATTAACTCTCCTCGAAGAAGCCCCCGGATCGCTTTTTTGTTGGAGAAAGAAAACAACCCTCCTAGCAAAAAGCTTACTAAGGAGGACCTCTTCCAGACCTGCAGTGTCCCTGTCACCGCCCCCTCCACTCCTGTGCTATGCCCTGTGAATGCTGAGTCCAACTCCTGGAAAGGAGACTTGGACGCCAGAGACTTGGAAATGTCACAGAAGGTCAGGCGCTCATACAGCCGCCTAGAGACTCTGGGCTCTGCGTCCACCTCCACCCCAGGCCGCCGGTCCTGCTTTGGCTTTGAGGGGCTGCTGGCAGCTGAAGACTTGGCTGGAGTCTCGCCCGTGGTGGATTCAAAGTTAGCTGAGGTCCCCAGGGTCCCTGTGAAGCCCTGGGCCCCAGACACAACTCTCCCTGGAATCTCCCCTCTGGTTGTGAAAGAGAAACGAAAGAAGAAGAAGGTACCGGAGATCTTGAAATCGGAGCTGGATGAGTGGGCCGCGGCCATGAATGCTGAGTTTGAAGCTGCTGAGCGCTTTGACCTCCTGGTTGAATGAGATGAAGTAGAGGTGTCCCTAGCTAGACTCTGCCCTCCTCCCGCTGTACATAGTTCCCTCTCCCTGTGGAAAAGACACTTGGGGTCCCCTTCCCTCGTCTTGTTCCCCATGCATGTACTGTTTCTGCACGTGAGGGCTGTCCTCTGGGGGATGGTACAGCGGCTGCAGCCATCCAAGCTTCTGGAAATGGGACCTGCCTGGTTCAGCATCGCATTGGTGTCCCGTCTGTAGTCAGTGACCTACCATCCTCTTTCCCCGCCTCCCAGAGTATCCCAGCCACTTTCCAGTCAGGCCGCAGACTAGAGAGCAGGAATCACTGGCCCAGCCAGAGAAGGTTAAAGGGCTGGGGGTTGGGGGGAGAGAGGGCACCTTTCTGCTCCTGTCGGGAAATGCTGTTGTTCTGTACCAGCCCACCAGAGACGGGTGCGGGGGCCACGGCCAGCCTTGGGCTTTCTCTACTGAGTCACCTCTGCTGGGGCTTGGTTCCCCTCCTCGAGCCCATCTAGGTAGCGAAGGTTGGGTTTCCTCTTAGATTCTGTAGATGGTCCGGGAGCACAGAACCCGTAGAGTGGAGAAGTCCTATCTGAGGAAGAAGCTGGACCCTCGACCTATAGAGTCTTTTTTGTAGGAGAGAGGGAGGCCTTGGTTGGGTCTCAGACGGTAAATGTCTACTACAAGGAAGCTGCGTTTTATAGTTCTGTGTGTTGCTGCTGAGATGTTGGGTTAAATGCAGGCTGATGGAGCAATGGCTGCTTGAGGTGAAGAAGGTGTCTCAAGACAGCATAGATCCTGAGGCTCAGGGATTCTGGGTTGATGCCTGCAGAGGGCTGGGAAGGGGCCCATGGCCGAAGGCGCCCTCTCTTGTTACTCGTACCCGTTTTTTACAAAGTGTACAGTCTACTCAGCTCTAGAGGAAAAACTTTGGGGTTGTATGGTCCTGGTGACCTTAGTGTTTTATAAAGTACTAGGAAGCTTTTCTTATGTGCCAGAGAGGGGCCAGGTTGATAACAGTTTTAACTTTCAGCCTCCTTAGCGTCCTCTCACACTAGGACCCTGTCTGAGGTAGATATTAGGAGTTGAACTGGGGGAAGGAAGGGGTCATCTTATTGTCTCTGGTGATCCACATGCCCCAACCCTTCTTTCTCTTTTCTCAATATTGATAAAAGGTGAGCTTTCAAAGTCTGCCCAACCACAGCTTCTGCTGTAGCCCAGGCCACTGTACCTTTTGATGATTATGGATTCATGGAAGTAGAAGCTAAGAGGAATGTGGAGGGACTAGTGGATAGCAGAGGACGTCAGGGAAGATGAGTGTTTGCTTGGTTAGGGTCCCTTAAATGGCACAGGCCTGGTGGGTACCAATTAAGCTCTGCAAGGCCTAGGAGCCCTAGGCTACCTGTCCAGTGCTTCATGCTTTGTCACACAAGCCCCTTTGCCAGGGTGAACGCAGACACCCTGGACCATACCTGGAGAGTTGTCCTCACTTACTGGCAGGACAACTCCTGGGAAATGTCTTTGTCCTGAAAGCCGTAAGTCACCAGATGATGTTCAGTTGATGTCATTGCTACAGACTTGTCTCTGTCCCTGAAAAACTAAGAATAGAGTTTAAGAGAAAACTGGGATTTCTTTTTAAAAATAAAACAAAAAAAAAGTTAAAAAAAAAAAAGAATCTGCCTGCAATGTGGGAGACCTGGGTTCAATCCCTGCGCTGGGAAGATCCCCTGGAGAAGGGAAAGGCCACCCACTCCAGTATTCTGGCCTGGAGAATTCCGTGGACTGTATCATCTATGGGGTCGCAAAGAGTCGGACATGACTGTGTGACTTTCGTATTATCTAGAATGATTATTTTAGGTTACCTACATACCAACACTCCAGTAAGACAAAAAAGGGAAAAAAATGAAAATAGAGTTCATTTTTCAAATGACTTCATTCATATAGACAGTGAATCTGAAGAAAAGTGGTCCAAAATTTCCTGTCCTCACCAGATACAATTTGTTATAGACATACATCATTTGTTTATTTTTTTCTTTCTTGTTAAATTTTAAATCAGTGAATTTTAGACTAGACAAAAAAGTCTTGTCTTGATATGTGAGAGAATAGGTTTGTGTTAGAGGTTGCACAGTCATGTATCATCATGTACTGGACAGTCACATAAATAGGCCCAGTGGGCTAGAGGGGTCTGTGGGACCACAAAAGCCACATTTAGTTTATGACATTCAACCATTCATTTTTAAATACTGTGCTAGCAAAAATAGTTCTGCCCACCTGGTATTTTGTCTTTTACATCTACCCTTTTAGCCTCCATAAATGTAGTATTAAATGTTTATGAAAGTGTTAGTCACTCGGTTGTGTCTGACTCTTTGCAACTCCATGGACTGTAGCCCACCAAGTTCCTCTGTCCATGGAATTCTCCAGGCAAGAAAACTGTAGTGGGTTGTCATTCCATTCTCCAGGGGATCTTCCCGACCCAAGGATCGAATCTGGGTCTGCTTCATTACAGGCAGATTCTTTACCATCCAAGTCACCAGGGAAGCCTCATGTTTATAATTTTCCTTAATTAATCCCCTCTTCTCCTACCTACAAACAACAACAAAGCAGCAACAACAGCAAAAGAAAACAACAACTTAGCCTTGCACCAGAGAAAGTGAAGTAATCCTAATAGGTGGGCATTCTCTCCAGTAAGATGGCAGATATAAACGTGTTATTGAGAACTTAATGAGTCTCTCAGCCACACCCAGCCAATGAGGTAGCACTTTTGTTTCCTAGTTTTGAAGGAACGTGGAAAACTGTCATAGGTATTGTGGGTATAAAGACACATAAAGTCCAAAGACAGACACTGATGGTATTTAACTGGAGTGTCATTAAGCACTGGAGCAGGAAGAAGAAAAAAAAAAGAGTGGCTAACTGAAAAGAGATGCTGTAGAAACAATAAAGGAGACCAAGGACAACTTAGATGGTTTTCTAAATACTCTTTTTCAGTGCATTCTTTTTCTGAGGACTAATATACCTCATAAGTTTTACAGTCTTTTAATTTCTTTCCTTATTTCTGCAATAACTATTTTTTAATGAGAATAAGTTGTCTAGAACAAGCATGTTGCAACACCTAACACTGTTTTTGTAATAAGTTAATTCCATTATTTCAGTTCAGTTCAGTCACTCAGTAGTGTCTGACCCTTTGCGACCCTATGGACCACAGCATGCCTGGCTTCCCTGTCCGTCACCAACTCCCAAAGCTTGCTAAAACTCATGTCCATTGAGTCGGTGATGCCATCCAACCATCTTATCTTCTGTCCTCCCTTTCTCCTCCTGCCTTCAATCTTTCCCAGCATCAGGATCTTTTCAAATGAGTCAGTTCTTCACAGCAGGTGGACAAAGAATTGCAGTTTCAGCTTCAGCATCAGTCCTTCCAATGAATATTCAGGACTCATTTCTTTTAGGATTGATTGGTTTGATCAAGGGACTCTCAAGAGTCTTCTCCAACACCACAGTTCAAAAGCATCAATTCTTTGGCGCTCAGCTTTCTTTATAGTCCAACTCTCACATCCATACATGACCACTGGAAAAACCATAGCCTTGACTAGACGGACCTTTGTTGGCAAAGTAACGTCTCTGCTTTTTAATATGCTATCTAGGTTGGTCATAACTTTTCTTCCAAGGAGCAAGTGTCTTTTAATTTCACGGCTGCAGTCACCATCTGCAGTGATTTTGGAGCCCCCAAAAATAGTCTGACACTGTTTCCCCATCTATTGGCCACGAAGAGATGGGACCAGATGTCATGATCTTCATTTTATGAATGTTGAGTTTAAAGCCAAATTTTTCACCCTCCTCTTTCACTTTCATCAAGAGGATCTTTAGTTCTTCTTTGTTTTCTGCGTCATCTGTGTATCTGAGGTTATTGATATATCTCCTGGTCATCTTGATTCCAGCTTGTGTTTCATCCAGCTTGGTATTTCTCATGATGTACTCTGCATATAAGTTAAATAAACATGGTGACAATATACAGCTTTGACATACTCCTTTCCCAATTTTGAACCAGTCTGTTGTTCCATGTCTGGTTCTAACAGTTGGTTCTTGACCTGCATAAAGATTTCTCAGGAGGCAGGTAAGGTGGTCTTGTATTCCCATCTCCTTAAGAATTTCCACAGTTTGTTGTGATCCACACAGTCAATGTCTTTGGCATAGTCAATAAAGCAGAAGTAGATGTTTTCTGGAGTTCTCTTGCTTTTTTGATGATCCAATGGATGTTGGCAATTTTATGTCTGGTTCCTCTGGCTTAAAAATCCAGCTTGAACATCTGGAAGTTCACGGCTCATGTGCTGTTGAAACCTGGCTTGGAGAATATTGAGCATTACTTTGCTAGCATGTGAGATGAGTGCAATTGTGCGGTAGTTTGAATATTCCTTGCATTGCCCTTCTTTGGGACTGGAATGAAAACTGACCTTTTCCAGTCCCATGGCCACTTCTGAGTTTTAAAATTTTGCTGGCATATATAGTGCAGCACTTTCACAGTATCATCTTTTGGATTCGAAATAACCCACCTGGAATTCCATCACCTCCACTAGCTTTGTTTGTAGTGATTCTTCCTAAGGCCCACTTGACTTCCCATTCCAGGATGTCTGTCTCTAGGTGAGCAATCATATCATCGTGGTTATCTGGGTCAGGAAGATCCTTCTTGTATAGTTCTTCTGTGTATTTTTGCCACCTCTTCTTAATATCTTCTACTTTTGTTAGGTCCATATCATTTCTGTTCTTTATTTATTAGGGCACAATTTGCTTTGATATGGTTATAATATTGCCTACATGAAGGTTAAATAAAAGTCACTCACTTGTGTCCGACTGTTTGTGACCCCATGGACTATACACTTCATGGAATTCTCCAGGCCAGAATCCTGGAGTTAGTAGCTTTTTCCTTTCCAGGGTACCTTCCCAACCCAGGGATTGAACCAGGATGTCCCACATTGCAGGGGGATTCTTTACCAGCTGAGCCACAAGGGAACCCCAAGAATACTGGAGGAGTGGGTAGCCTATCTCTTCTCCAGCCTATCTTCCTGACCCAGGAATTGAACTGGGGTCTGATGCATTGCAGGCAGATTCTTTATCAACTGAGCCCTCAGGGAAGCCCCACTAAGGATACTGTGAATTGTTTAGTTTTTAAATGGACTAGTGATTAAATAAAGAAATAGTCATATCAAATCATGTGTATAAAACAAAAACAAAACCTTTTATTGCATTGTGCCAAGACCTGTCAGAAAGATAAGAAGGCAATGAAAGTAAATATTCATTCCTGTACTAGGTTCTTTTACTCAAGAAGAAAGTGTGTCTCAAGGGAGCATGCATTGAGGAGGTTATTGGACCATTTCAGAAGGGTTCCTGAGAAACCATGCACAATTATCCCTTGTTCCTTTACCCCAAGTACGGTACCCTACTACCTCTATGTGAATGTTTTGGTAGCATGAAATTTTGTTCCTGAGAAATCTGAAAATAATTAGATTTAATAAGTTTCCCTTGGTGATTTTCTCTGGCATTAATTCTCAGACCCTAATTACACACAGCTGAATTCAATTTAAAACTAATTTTTTATAAAAAGAATATTCTATATACCAATGGGTGCCAATATCTCATTTAAAAATGCTCATTCATAAAAATAGAGTATTTTGACCTTTGAAACTAAGTCTTGACATTCAAACTTACTTTATAGGAAGAGACAGGGTTGTTCCTGAAGGAGAACATGTCCTGAGTGTCCTGTCACTTACTGTTAGCATTCTCAATAGTGCCTTGAGATCCTGTGTAGATCTCTCCCCTGAGTGCTTCCATGGGATTCTCCAGGCAAGAATACTGGAGATCCTTTCTCCATGGGATCTTCCCGACCCAGGGATTGAACCCAGGTCTGATGCATTGCAGGCAGATTCTTTACGGTCTGAACCAGCAGGGAAGCCCTAAATTGGGCAATGGTTTATTAATCCAGTTCTCAAAGTCTCTGAAATGTGGAATGGGATCACATCCACCCAAGTACAGGTATGCCTAGGTGGCTGAAGTGGTAAAAAATATCTGCCTGCCAATGCAGGAAAGGCAGGCAGGAGACATGGGTTCTATCTCTGGATTGGGAAGATCCCATGGAGAAGAGAATGGTAACCCACTCCAGTATTCTTGCCTGGGAAATCCCATGGACAGAGGAGTCTAGTGGACTATAGTCCATGGGGTCTCAAAGAGTTGGACACGACTTAGGGACTGAGCACAGCACACAGCATCCAGGTACAGGTGAGAGTAAGCCCAGGAGTTCACAAAAAACATCAGAGTCACACTCTTTCACAAGTTCTTTCCTCTATTCTGTATCCTTGGTACTTTGTGGCTCCCGGGGATCCCGCTAAGAGCCAGAAAACTGGAGCTTTAATTATCTCACTCTTCAATACATGCTACATCAACACCTGTGTCTGGAGTCAAGCAGGGGAGAACAGGAAGAAAACAAAAAAAAAAAAAAATGGGAGTTGGCTCCATCCCCTTGGGTCCACAACTTTACTAAATAGAAAAGTGTTCCCCTCCCTCAGTATTTTGGCTTCTGAAGGCTTCCAATGCCACTACTGCCTCCAAGAACACAGGATTGCTTTGTGTCTGGGTCAGGAGAGAATGGAGAACAAAAAGCAAAGAGCATATAGGAAGTGGGGTACTCTGTACTGTCTCAGAGCATGGAGAGTACCTTTTCCATTCCCTGAGCCAGAGCTGGAGGACTACTGAAGCTCTCCCCACACCACTGCAGTAACTTAATGGTGTTCTTTGATTTCAGTGCAGTGTTTGCCAGGAGAAACAGCAACAATAAACTCATTACTGGTTGAGGGAATCTTTGAACTCTCCCTGTCTCTCCCTATTTCATGTACTCTTTTCAGGCTTCACAGCTGCAAACAATGGAAGAGGCAGGGTGAGGTGTGTTTATATCAGCTCACCCAGAACCAGAATTGTCATTTCTAATGTTTCTTTATAATTTCATTGAACCTGTAAACTTTCTGGGACTGATATAAGCAAGTCATAACTTCAGTAGGCTGATATCGAAGGGAGGAAGACTGTTCCAGAGTTTTGAACCAAAGATTTATCTTGGACTAAATATCTGTCTGTAGGTAAACCAAAAGCACAGTTTTACTAGCATTGCCAGTCAATCGGAGCAACAGGGCAGGAGCAAGGCTCAATCCTCAAGCACAGGAAGTTGGAAATGATACCAGAAATCCAAAGATAGAGGAGGTAAGTCAGTTTCAAATGGTCTCTCTTTTGTCTTGGTCATATTGGCAGAGAACATAATCTAGGAAGCATCAATGTGTTTGTTTAATTATACATAGATTTCAGGAAGGAAATTTTATTTTGCCCTAATTTTCAAGGATAACATTTCTTCAGAAATAAGATTCCTTTTTGGATGATGATATGACACATGATTTCAAAGGTTCTGCCCACCTGAGAATGAATATCTTAGAAAATAAGTAAGATATATGATACAGACTTTGGAAAAGCTGGACTAGATTACAGTCTACAAGACTCTTAAGGATACTTTACCAGCTGAGCCACCAGGGAAGCCCAAGGATACTATAGAAAAATACATTCCAGTCCAGAGAGAAAAACTGACTTGTGGCTCAAACATATCACAAGAATGGGTGAATTAGAGACTGAGAGAGGCCCAGGAGTAAGAGATATATGTTATCTGTGTGTGAATCTATGAAAGAGACTGGAATGATAGTTTCTAACTAGTAACTAGGAAGCACAAAAACTGTCAAGGGAGCTGGTAAAGGGAAATTTCAAATTTTAATATTTTTACAATTGAATCTTTTCAATGAAAACATATTTATGTTTCATTGTAAAGTTATAAAAAGAAAACACAATTGAAAATCAGCTTCATTTTAATTGGATTTCTTTACAGGTATTCTTTTAATCTTACTCCATGCATACATTATCACAAAACATATTAATTTCAGATTTATTTTACAGTATTTCTTTTCCCACATAAAATGCCTTACTCTGCAACTGTATCTCAATGATATCTCTCCATATTGGTAGACATAGATATAATTCATTCAGAAGGTAGTCCCAAAATTTCTTAATTCATTCCGTATTTAATAAATGTCAATCATGTCTTATTTGTTAAATTTTTTTATCCATCTTTGATTTGTCACAGAAGAGATTTAATAAGTAAAATACATAAAAAGATATTTGGTGCTTAAAACTATTTAAAATTATGGGTTTTCCTGGTGACTCAGTGGTAAGGAATCTGCCTGCCAATGCAGCAGAAATAGATTTGATCCCAAATCCAGGAATATCCTACATGCTGAGGAGCAAATAGGCCTGTGTGCCACAACTATTGAATCTGTGCTCTAGAGTCCATGAGCTGCAACAGGAGAAGCCACTGCACTGAGAAGCTGGTGCACTGCAACTAGGGAGTAGCCCCTGCTCACTGCAACTAGAGAAAAGTCTACAATAATGAAGACTCAGCACAACCAAAAATAAATTTTAAAAAAAATTTTAAAAATTATTAAAATTAGAATAATAAATGCATTTAAGATGTCTTTATTTCATACATTATCACCTATATTATTATTATTCAGTTTCTTATTTTTTCTCATATTTTCTAGGTACAGGAATTGATCTTTACTTGAAATGATATCAACTATATTAGGCTGTCTGTAAGTTTAATAATATTCTGGAAATAGAATATTGGCAGTTGAAAATTAGAAAGGGGAAAGTCTAGCTTTAGAAACGTCTTTCCTCACAAATTAGCCAGAATATTATCTTCAGTTACACAGTATTTAGAAAATTATCTCTTTAGATGATAAGAAAGAGCAAATTGACTTACAAAAAATTCAAAAATAAGTAATTCTGTTGAAGTTTTTTCTGTCTTTTCTTAAGTTTCTTAAATTAATAACAGCCATCTTGGCAATCTAAATGCTTTATTTTCACATATTTTGGTGAGAAACATGTAAAACTATGAAGAAACTAGGAACCCATGTTAGAGTGGTCAGAGGAAGCTACCTAGACTTAGATTTAACATCACCTGACCTGACTGTTGCTCCAGCTTTGTAATGGTCTCTGATAAGCCAGTCCTTATCCCAAGTAATACTGAACCTCTGATCCTTTAACTGTTTTTTATCCCCACTTGAAATAATTTATCCAGCAGTCTTCGGAATTTCCGTTCTAAAGAGATGTTATGTTTTCTACTATATATACTGTATCTTTATAAAAATCTATCATAGTAAAAAATCTATTGTTCCAGACTTAGTTTAACATTCATTTTCTTATCTCTGAAGTAGAGAAAATCTAACTTACAAGCTTACTGTCAAAATGAGATGATTATGAAATAAATACAGTAAAGTGACATATCTTAATAAGATATTCAAGTTTAAGATAAATAATACATTTTTCTATGCCAGAAGTTCAGTTTTAAAGTTGAAGTTAAAATTCGCAAAACAGAAAGAAAAATTGGAAAATTGTGTGTATGGTCAAATATATGATTGATGTATATAAGGAAAAACCTGAGTTATTTCAAGTGTCCAGAGAAAATGCAGTAGTAAAGATTTCACAGCTTTTTAGCTGTAGAGAAATATAAACAAGAAGTCAAAATTTGAAGCTCTTTTGCACTTCATAAACTCAACAAAATGTTCAAAGGGATTTATAGAAAATATGTGAAGAAACATTATATTGAAAAAAGAAGCCAGTTTATGTCACTGAATATACTGTTTTTTGCAATGTCCTTCAAACTGTCTTTAGAAATAAAGCTTAAAGTATATCCCAGAGATTTTTTTTTTGCAATAAAATTTAAAATCTTCTTTAAAATAACAGTTCATTATCCTATAACTTATAGGAAGTTATCACTCCGTTTTGTGAACATAAGTAATGAACATAAAATTATCTTGAAATGCTTCTAAAAAGAAATACAGATTAAAATGAAGCAATGTATATAGCAAATGTTGTAGTCATATTTAATATAAGGCTCACGTATTGACACAAATAGAAGATTAAAGACAATCATAGCGTATCATTTCCATAAAAATTGCTGAGGCTTAGAGCAAGCCACCTCAATATTCACCACAATGTTATACTGATCATTTTGAATTAAAGATATTTGAGAAACAGCGGGCGAAAAAACATATTAAAAGAATCACTCTTACTATCATCTTTCCTCCTGAAAGAAGGAAATAAGTTTCTCATGTAAAAGTCTGCTCCCAGTAACAGGAGGATAGAAAGCATATTGTGAGTTAGGGAATCCAAAGTTAAAAGAAACAACAAAACTGCCTTTGCTACTTGCTCATTAGTTTGCTATCCCAAGTACAAGTGCTTTAATTTGTAAAATTTTTACAAACAATTGTTTCTTTGTCTAAAAATGATGTGTAAACAGCCTGCTTTGTTCACTTTGGGGGTCCCATTTCTGTGAGACCACTATGCATATGAATTAATTGATTTTTCTCCTGTTAATCTGTCTTATGTCCACTGAATTATTAGATCAGATAAAAGAAAAATACAATTCACTTAAAGTCAACACAAACTATTTCTGTCTTGATAGAAAGAGAATAAATTAAAACTTTACAATTATGACAGATTTTCCCTTTTCCTATTATAATACAACTGAATCTCTATCCTATTTCACTTAAAATACATTTAATAATAAAAAATGCTGAGTGCCAAAGAATTGATGCCTTCAAACTATGATGCTGCAGAGGACTCCTGAGAGTCTTTTGGATAGAAGGAGATCCAACCAGTCAGTCCTAAAGGAAATCAACCCTGAATATTCACTGGAAGGACTGATGCTGAAACTGAAGCTCCAGTAATTTGGCCACCTGATGCGAAGTGCTGACTCATTGGAAAAGACCCTGATGCTGGGAAAGATGGAAGGCGGGAGGAGAAAGGGATGGCAGAGGATGAGATGGTTGGGTGCCATCACTGATTCAATGGACATGAGTTTGAGCAAGCTCTGGGAGACAGTGATGGACAGGGAAGCCTGGTGTGCTTCAACCCATGGGATCACAAAGAGTCAGACACGACTAAGCAACTGAACAACGACAAAGTTATCACAACCTATCAAATATATAATTTTCTGTATCAGAGTGTCAGGAGTCTCCAGGCCGAATCTCAATTTTGTCAATTAGCTAGGAGGACCCACAAGATTTAGCATATAGTTCTACCCATGGCTATGATTTCTGGTAGCAAAAGAAATCAAAGCAAAGTCAACAAAGTGAACAGGTATATGGGGCAAAGTTCAGAGGAAACCAAGAGCAAGGTTCCTCTCCGCCTGGAGCTATATAGACAAGCTTAACTCCTTCAACAACAAAGTGTGACAACGCACATGAGATGTTGTCTGTGAGGGAAGCTCATGAGAGACTCAGTGCCCAAGGTTTTTCAGCCAGGGCTGTTATATGGGCACCCTCTGGGTAGCACTGTTCAAAGCTCCATACTTCCAGGAAGAAAATATATGTGCCTCATAAACCATCTTGTAGGAACAACTGAGCACATTGTGGCACTGTTACCCAGTTAGGGTGATGGAAACACTTTCAAAACCAAGTTTCTAAAAGCCATCCAAGAGCCAAACATGCAAGAGAGCCTTTCTAAGGATGATAGTCCCAGGGCTACCCTAATAACTCTTTTTTTGCATGATATGAGTTAGTAATTCAATTTACTGGGAATTAAGCTGGGAATATAATAACTCAAAATTGTGAAATTTTAATATTCTTGTTACTTTCATAATAATAGAATAATATTACCAAATAACTTGTCTCTAGACAGATTGAAGATGAACTTTCTCATTGGGAATGAATAGAGTTAAATGATAATATAAATAGAGTGTTAACATAAAAAAAGACATTTAAATTTTAGTATAAATAATTATATTTTATTATATTAGGCCACTTTACCCAATATATATTTTTTTTTTTTTTTTTTTTTTTTTTTTTACCCAATATATATTTAAGGCAGTGCACCAAGAGGTTAATAATTCTTTACTCAGTTTGAGAAATGTCAATATAGACAGTGACATTACATATTTTATTCATCTTATTTTTGCATAAATTATTTGGAAAAATGTGAGAAAAAGTATGAGATGTCTCATGTGTTTCAAAGTTTTGTGCATTTATTAAAAACCATCCACAATTTAAAAATTTACTGAGCATTTAATGGAGGATAATTGAAAGTCATTATCCATCTGGCTGTAGCTCATGTACTGTATCAAGTTGTTTGTGGCGTAAGTCTACTTTTGTAGTCTCTTCTAATTCCCAGTGAGGGTGGCTTATTCATTATTTCTCTGGTGTTATTGGATTATGAGTCATACTTGGTTCATGATATTATTTGAAACTCTGGGTGTTGGCTGGAAAGATGCTTCCCTGCAGAAAGTTATTGACTGATAGTCTCAGAGCCTAAAGGCTTCAGACATGGAACCACAACCCTCTCATTCCAAGTCTTCAGTTTTGCATGAGAGGCCCAGTTTCGGAGTGTCTCTTAGTAATCTGGAAAAAGTACAGTATCCCGGAAGCAATATTGATATTTATTTGTTCCTGTCTACAAATCCTGCACTTTATGTGTTTTCCCTACTCATCACTCAGTTTCAAGCTCATACTTCTCTCTATAGTTCTCTTAACTTATAGTATTTTCTGTTACCACATGCAGGAGTTAGCTATCAGGAAGGGAAACTCCCTTGGAGGTTTAATCCACAATATTGGTGGAAACAAAAGTCCTAAAAGGCCACTTTGATACTCTAATATTCAGTGAACTGTGCTTAATATTGTATCATGGAATTATAATGCAGAGAAAATTACTATGGAAAAATAACATTAATTTATCATTCTTTCATTCAGTAAATTCTACAAATTCAATAAGCATTTATAGTGTTTACTGAAATCCAAACATTATAGTCAGTACTGAGGCTTCAGAGGGGAAAAAATAATCCTTACTCTTGAACTACAATGCCTAGTGAAGACATTGGCCAACTTGTAAATTAATACATTATATAACACAGTGTGATATATAGACGATTAGGGGATGAAAGGATACATGAGACAGATACAATATTATGTATTCATCAAATTTGCCTCAAAATGCTTTTCCTTGAGTATTCCGAGGACTATCCTTCCCTGCCCAAGCAGTTATCCTAGGCTATATGACTAAGAACCTGGTCAATTAAATGAGAGCCAAACAGAAGTGTAGCATTCTGAGGTTAAAGCTACTGAGGAAATTTATAGTAAGATAAAAACTAACAGGAAAATTGCAGTTTTGAAGGAAAGTAATGGTTATTTTTTTCTCCATTAAAAAAAGCATTGCACATCATCACTCAAGTATATCTCACTATATGAAGTAGATTGAGCTTAATTTACCTTCTTCCACTCCTGATTTCACAGCTCTTTTCTCAAAAGTCTCAAATCCATTAATTATCTTTCCCGTAAATTTTAAGTTTTCTGAATTTTACTAAAATTTCTTATCCTAAAGCAGCATATGAGCTCTCTATAAAACCAAAAATAAAGCTTATTTTACTAACATAATTATATATTTATTGTTTATATGTCAGAATCAGGTAAATCTTATTAAGAATACAAATTTATTATATAATGATATTTAGCTTGTATTGTGATTTCCTCTCCATTTTATATTTTTGCATAATCAGTAATTTTCACATTATTTGTGAAAGATTTCTTCAAAAAATGATCATATCCCCCTCATTGAAATGCATCATACCATTTTAAAGTGTTTTAAAATTTAAATGGGAGCATTTGTTTTGTTTCAAGTGATGTAAAAGCAATTGATGTTTTCCAATTAATTTTACATTTGACTTGAATGCAAATTACAGAAAAACCTTATTACTTCCTTCTTCTTTATGAGAAGGTGTTATTTTAACTCTATGAAGCACAGAGAAGTTAAGTAGTTTCTCCAAAGAAAACAGTTAATAAATGGATTGCAATACAAGTATAATGTGTATGTGTGTGTGTGTGTGTGTGTTCATTGCTTGTCATGTCTGACTCTTCCAAACCCCATGGACTATAGCCTGCCTGGCTACTCTGGCCATGGAATTCTCCAGGCAAGAGTAGTGGAATGGGTTGCCATTCCCTTATCCAGAGGATCTATCCAACCCAGAGATCCACCCAGGTCACTGCATTGCAGGCAGATTCTTTACTATCTGAGCCATCAAGGAAGCCCAATAGTATAGTATAGCCATCCAATAGTGGTTTTCACTTTTAGCTAGACACCCCTGGGGGCTCAGTGGTAAAGAATTTGCCTGCAAATGCCTGAGACAGTGGTTTGATTCCTGGGTCAGGAAGATATCCTGGAGAAGGAAACAGCAACCCACTCCAGTATTCTTGCCAGGGAAATCCTATTGACAGAGAGAGGAGCCTGGCGGTCCACAGTCCATGGGACCCACAAGAGTCTGACATGACTTAGAGACTAAGTAACAACAAAATTCTACCATTAGTATTTATAAAATATTTTAATCTATTGCTTCCATTAGTCTCAGTACATATGCAATTATATGTTACTCTTACAAAATGACCTTGTTTTGTTTGGGGAGAACCATATACAAATAAACAATCTGACTATACATATAACAAGAGAACCTCATCTATAGTATGTAAAAGAAAGTATCATTTGAATAATTTATGTGTATGTTTATGCCTTTTTATCACTTGGCATTTATACCATCCAATTTATTTTACTTTTATCTTCAAAATACAGTGAAACAAGAAAATGTCTTTAACATTTTCATGATTTTATCTATAATCTTACAAGACTTTAATTTGATATGATGAAAGGGTAATAAACAGAACTAATTAAGATAACTATGTGATATCAGGAATAATAAAATTATTCATCTTAAGAGTTTAAATAGCTCTCTCCTGTCCACAAACATATGCAGCGTAAATAATACAGTATAGGCACAGATGTGACTATTTCATAAATAAAACCAGAAATCTAAAGACGTGTCTTGAAATGCTATACCTAGAAAACAAGAGTTACACTTGAGTAAGGAAACAACTCTTACAGCATATTATAAACCATGACTTAACAGGCAGTGTACACATGAGCAAATCAAGTAGAACTCTTCAGAGAGAGGGTTGGACTGGACCATAAATCACAACATACTGACTACTCTCCTTAAATAGAACCAGGATTAGAAAACTGAAAATGAAATTGAGAGAGAATAACTCACCCAAAGCAGGTTTTGGTATATGTGTGAAGGTGAAAATGGAAAAAAAAAAGTCCAGTATTGCTCATAGAAAGAAGATAACACAGATTTAACACATTGAAGTAGCTAAGTGGTTACAAATGACTTATTTTGACAATTATGTATGAAAATCGGTTCCTATTTCCTACATGCATAATGAGAACAGTGTTGTTATATTTGAAAAATTTAGCAAAAATTATTGAGAGGAAAACAGAGATCAAAAGTATAATTTTCTCTCAAGGTCATACAAAATGCCACTACTTTGGTATTGTCCATATTTATTTCATAAAAATATTTTATAGGCAAGAACAATCTCTAATTGTGTCATAGGAGTCTCTAAAACAGATGGGATTCATTTCCCATTGAAGATAGTTTCATTTTAATTTAAATGTTGGAATTCTCTTCATGGAATTTTGACTTGTAGACTTGGAAATTAAATATCCATCCAGTCTCATTGAAAGAAATGACACCTATTGTTCACCTTTGTGTGGTGTTGAAGAAGACTTTTGAGAGTCCCTGGACTGCAAGGAGATCAACCAGTCAATCCTAAAGAAATCAGTCCTAAATATTCATTGGAAGGACTGAAGCTGAACCTGAAGCTTCTAAGCTCCAATACTTAGGCCACTTCATGTGAAGAACCAATTCATTCAAAAATACCCTGATTCTGGGAAAGATTGAAGGCAGGAGGAGAAGGGGATGACAGAGGATGAGATGGTTGGATGCCATCACTGACTCAATGGACATGAGTTTGAGCAAGCTCCAGGAGATGGTGAAAGACAGGGAAGCCCAGCATGCTGCAGTCCATGGGGTCACAGAGAGTCAGACACGACTGAGTGACTGAACAACAGCAACTATGGCAACAAACAAAACCAAATTTATCCCACTCCTCAACATCTGAATCTATTTCTCATATAATGTCACATGTTTGAAATCTTTTGTCCACTAACTTGATTCACATTTAAAGGATTCAAATAGAAATGACAAAGCAGTAACTGAGTTTACTGATAATTTATTGCAGTGTGTCCATTTTTATTTGTGACACATGGATAAATGTATGTGCCCAGGTGCCAAAATGGACAGATTAAAAGAACTGAAAAAGAATGAGATGAGAACTTGGTACACTCTTCTCTTATTTCATGGGGTTTCCTATGCTAACCTGTACGAGATCACTAAACATCCATACTTTATAGATGTATATTACATTGTGAATATTAAGAAATACTTGTATATATTTTAATAGGTTTACAAAAGGAACAAGATCAGAATTATGGAAGATGGAAGCATGGATTATAGTGTAGAAGGAGCCACCATGTTCTTTAAGCATTTAATTCTGTAGTATTATTTCTGGATTTTCACTTGTGAAATTTTGGCATTGCACTAGATAGTGTTCATTGACTTGTGAAATTATATAGTGACGTAGGACAAAAAATGAGGTTGCACTAGATGATATTTTAAATCATTGATAAATTCACAATCTATGTATTGTCTTGTTTTACACACACATACACACAAACACACACACACAGCTTAATATACAGTCAGAAAAAACTCACTGACTGATAGGAAGATTCAGTAATGCCCCATAGGTAGAAAATATTATTAGTCTTTTCTCTTATACATATTACATATTTTATAAAATAGGTTACTCTGCAATAAGGTTGCTTTTTTAAAATTATGAGCAAGAGCAAGGGCTTTGGTAATGAAGTTTTCACTTGCTCTCCAACATCTATTGAATTATTTGTAGAGAATGAATACCAATTCTGATTCATCAGGAATGTCACACTTAATGACCAGTGGGGAATTTCATTTTATATAAACATGAGCATATTAAGATATTTGACTTTATGACTTAAAGTTTTAGATTTATATTTAATCATATTTCAAATGAGAATCTTCTTAGAAGATTTTGCAGAATTTCATACCTGTTACTTAGTGATATTTTAGGATTCTGAACTGAGCTGTACTAATTAGTGAGTGTGCTAATTGTGAAATAAATTTCTATATTTGTTAGGGTAAACCATTCATTACCTGTGGTAGCTGGTGTAAAAAAGATAACTAAAGTCTTTCCTGTAAGTCCCTACTCTCTGATATGTTAATTGTAGTATGATCCTTTGGCCTTAGCACAGAAAAATTTAAAAAGTAGAATGAAACTCAAGCATGTAGACACACACAGGCAAGCACACAGCCATATACCCCAAAAGACACCAATTTAGGAGTTGTCTTAATTCATTATATCTGAAAAGATTTTGCTTCTCTATGATATATATTTTGCTACTATTTGGATGATTACCAATAGGAAAATAACCAATTACAATCTGTGGTCAGCAGAATTCTAAGATGGCCCCTAAGATTTCTGCCCACTACCCACGCAATCTTCACAATCCCTGGAGAATGAATATGATTTACTTTATTCCCGTGATTAGGTTATGGTATATTGCAGAGTAGCAGTAGTAGTGTTAGTCGCTCAGTTGAGTCTGACTCTGCTATCCCATGGACTGTAGCCTGCCAGGCTCCTCTGCCCATGGGATTCTCCAGGCAAGAATACTGGAGTGGAATGCCTATCCTATCTCCAGAGGATTCTTCCTGACCCAGGGATCAAACCTGGATCTCCTGCATTTCAGGCAGATTCTTTACCATTTGAGCTACAGGGAAGACCTATTGCAGAGTAGACTTTAAGAAAAGGAGATATTCTAGAGCATTTCTAATCTAATCAGA
The DNA here is from genome assembly GCF_054371585.1 of Giraffa tippelskirchi. Lineage (NCBI taxonomy): Eukaryota > Metazoa > Chordata > Mammalia > Artiodactyla > Giraffidae > Giraffa > Giraffa tippelskirchi. The sequence continues at coordinate 32,893,943 of NC_137282.1, forward strand.
TGAGCCCTTTATGAGCAGAGAATTTTCTCTAGTTGGTCACTGAAGAAGAAGTTAGGGATTAAAAGCATGAGGAGGCTTTGCCAGAAGGAGAGTTTCCATTTTTGGCTTTGAAGATACAGGAGGCCATATGGCAAGGACTTGAAAGCATCCTCTAGTTACTGAGAATGACCTCAGCTAACAGCTAACAAAGAAACAGCTACCCCAGTCCTACAATCACCAGGAAATGAAGTCTGCCAATAACCTGAATAATCCTATAGGTAATTCTTTGCCATAGCCTCCAGAGAAACAGGAATGTGGTCCCCTGACACCTTCGGGTGTCACCGTTGAGGAGACCCTGAGCGGAGGATGCAGTTAACCTGTGCTAGACTTCTGAAACTCAGAACAATGAGCTCATAAATGGCTCTTGTTTTAAGCTTCTATTTTTGTGTTATGCAGCAAGAGGAAAATAATCAAAAAGAGAAAAACTTTGAACTACAAACTTTTGAAAATGTTATAAAATACTTGTATACTGCCAGATGATATGGTATATCAAGTTGGCCAATCTGAAAATGATCAATAAATTAAAACAATGATTTGTTGGAAAATCGTGAATCCCACTTAATGTATTTTTCTCAGGGCTGTTTTTGTACATTGCCAGTTTGTTTTGTGGTCTATCAACCTTTTCAGGGAATTATATGTCTTTTTTCCAAAACTTTAAATTTAATTTTTTGTATAACTATTTTAGGATATTTTCACTGTCCCAATTTTGGTTGGGAATCTGGGGACTTGATAAAACTATAAAGGAAATTAGGAACTGAATATTTAAGGATTGCTAATTCTGATTTTGACTCATCTGTTGCTGTGTTACTGATATTCTAACAGTATAATATTCAACTGGAATTTATTAGGTTCAGTAAAAGAAAAGAACTCTTACCACCTTTTAAATTTTAACACTGAATCAAAACTTATTAATTCTGTTTAATGAAATAACTCTCTGAACATTTTCTGACTTTGTGCAGTGATCTAATTTTCTCACGTCAATGGACTATGGTCATGGCTAATTTTATCCCATTTTCCCCATAAATATATAAATTTACTGTAAAATAAGGGGGAAAAAGAATTATACCTACATTTTTCCACAGGGTCAACCAAGAACAAGCCCTTGCTTCAACTAAAATCATTAGATGTTAATAAATAGTGAGCAAATGAAAGATTGGCATATGATATCAGTGGATGTTAAAATAATAAAGGAATTAAGAGACATTAGCCAATGATTTTTTTCGAGCCTTCTCCTATTATTCTCTATATTTTATTAGTTGCTTTTACCATTTATCAGTGGAATACTAGGGTCAATATGTAAAATCTTTATTGAACCAAAAGTACTTTGAAAGCTTTTCTATTGTTCAGTGCCTATTAACATGAAAGAATTAAAATAGATCTTGAAAAATCAAGTATATAAATAGGGCATAGCATATCTATTAAGTAGAAATTATCTTAGTTTAAGAGAAGTTTTAATCAAGGATATTTATTTCACTTAACATGAAATATGTTTAGATTAAAACAACAAAATGTACAAACTCTAAAAGCATTATAATTTAAACTAGATGTTATTTTGAAATATTTTTCTAGCTTTTTAAATATTTATTAATTAATAGAACATTTACTATAACATCTCAAGTGTTGACTAAGTCCATGAATACTGGAATGGGTAGCCATTCCCTTCTCCAGGGAATCTTCCTGGGTCAGGAATTAAACCAGGGTCTCCTGCATTGCAGGCAGATTCTTTATCAGCTGAGCTACCAGGGAAGCCCAGTCAGTACTCAAACAGTAGACCAAATTGAGTATTTAAGTACTGCCACACCTAGGTGCTATAAGTTTTGTTTGGTTTTTTTTTTAATGCAGCAAAAATTGAGTAAAACAAAGTGCCAAATTTTTATCTCCTTAGTTAGATAATAACAATAGGTTAACAACACAGTCTTTACTAAAATACACTTAAACAGTTCTAGGTTAGAGATTTAAATTCCATGAACATCTTAGCTTACTTATTCAGGGGCAAAGACTCATGCATTATTTTGTATGTCTGTAATATTTAATTTTCTATACCTTATTTGAGCTAAGTTACTATTCTAAAGCAAAATTTTAAAAATTAGCACTGGGATGCATTGAAAGTACTCTCTGACAAATGTGATTTGGCCCTGGCCATATTTAGGGCATTATCACTAGTGTTTTGCTGTAGTTTTATTTTAACTTTTTAATTTAAACTTTGTTATGACCTTGGGCACAGATAAAACTATTAAAAACTAAATTGCTTGTTATAGCCTGGCATCATTTTCTTCTTTGATCAGAAAGCACAATATGTACCTTGAGTGGATTTACCTATAAAATATTCTAGCAATGAGAAAAAAAAGTGAAGTTTAATATGCTTAACAATGAAACAAAAGCTACAGAAATGCCACCAGGTGGGTAGTAAGAAACGTTTTATAGTGAAAATAGAGTGCATATTTGTGATATTAAAATTTGGTCTTCTCTTTCATTAAGTTTGCCTTGGAAATGAACAGAGATCATTCTGTTGTTTTTGAGATTGCACCCAAGTACTATATTTCAGAATCTTTTGTTGACTATGAGGGCTACTCCATTTCTTCTAAGGGATTCTTGCCCACAGTAGTAGATATAATGGTCATCTGATTAAGTTCACCCATTCTGGTCCATTTTAGTTCCCTGATTCCTAAAATGTCAATGTTCACTATTGCTATCTCCTGTTTGACCACTTCCAATTTACCTTGATTCATGGACCTAACATTCCAGGTTCCTATGCAATATTGTTCTTTACTGCATTAGAGTTTACTTCCATCACCAGTCACATACTCAACTGGGTGCTGTTTTTGCTTTAGGTTAGCCTCTTCATTCTTTCTGGAGCTATTTCTCCACTCTTCTCCAGTAGCATATTGGGCACCTACCAACCTGGGGAGTTCATCTTTCAGTGCCATATCTTTGCCTTTTCATACTGTTCATGGGGCTCTCAGGGTAAGAATACTGAAGTGATTTGCCATTCCCTTCTCCAGTGGAACATGTTTTGTTGGAGTTTTGTAACACTGTATAGGAGGCAGTGATCAAAACCATCCTCAAGAGAAAGAAATGCAAAAAGGCAAAATGGTTGTCAGAAGAGACCTAGCAAATAACTGAGAAAAGAAGAAAAATGAAAGGCAAAGGAGAAAAGGAAAGATATGTCCATCTGAACGCAGAGTCCCAAAGAATAGCAAGGACAGATAAGAAAGCATTTCTAAGTGATCAATGCAAAGAAGTAGGAAAACAATAGAATGGGAAAGACTTGAGATCTCTTCAAGAAAATTAGAGATACCAAGGGAACACTCATGGACACGATAAAGGACAGAAATTGTATGGACCTAACAGAAGCAGAAGATATTAAGAAAAAGTAGCAAGAATACACAGAAGAACTGTACAAAGAGATCTTAATGACCCAGATAACCACCATGGGGTGATTATTCACCTAGATCCAGATATTCTGGAGTGAGAAGTCAAGTGGGCCTTAGGAAGCATCATAATGAACAAAGCTATTGGAGGTGACAGAATTCTAGCTGAGCTATTTCAAATCCTAAAAGATGATGCTATGAAAGTGTTGCATGCAATATGCCAGCAAATTTGGAAAACTCAGCAGTGGCCACAGGACTGGAAAAAGTCAGTTTTATTCCAATCCCAGAGAAGAGCAATGCCAAAGAATGTTCAATCTACTGCACAATTGCACTCATCTCACAGACTAGCAATGTACTGCTCAAAATTCTCCAAGCCAGGCTTCAACATTACTTTAACTGAGAACTCCAGATGTTCAAGTTGGATTTAGGAAAGGCAAAGAAACCAGACATCAAATTGCCAACATCCAGTGAATCATCAAAAAAGGAACAGAGTTCCAGAAAAACATCTACTTATGCTTCCTTGTCTATGCTAAATCCTCTGTGTGGATCACAACAAACTGTGGAAAACTCTTTAAGAGATGGGAATACAGACCACCTTACCTGCCCACTGCAAAACCTGTATACAGGTCAAGAAGCAATAATTAGAATTAGACATGGAACAATAGGGAAACTCAGCAGTGGCCACAGGACTGGAAAAGGTCAGTTTTTATACCAATTCCAAAGAAAGGCAATGCCAAACAATGCTCAAACTACTGCACAATTGCACTCATCTCAGACGCTAGTAAAGTAATGCTTAAAATTCTCCAAGCCAGGCTTCAGCAATATGTGAACTGTGAACTTTCAAATGTTCAAGCTGGTTTTAGAAAAGGCAGAGGAACCAGAGATCAAATTGCCAACATCCGATTGATCATCGAAAAAGCAAGAGAGTACAAGGAAAATATCTATTTCTGCTTTATTGACTACGCCAAAGCCTTTGACTGTGTGGATCACAATAAACTGTGGAAAATTCTGAAAGAGATGGGCATACCAGATCACCTGATCTGTCTCTTGAGAAACCTGCATGCAGGTCAGGGAGCAACAGTTAGAACTGGACATGGAACAACAGACTGGTTCCAAATAGGAAAAGGAGTATGTCAAGGCTGTATATTGTCACCCTACTTATTGAACTTATATGCAGAGTACATCATGAGAAACACTGGGCTGGAGGAAGCACAAGCTGGAATCAAGATTGCTGGGAGAAATATCAATAACCTCAGATATGCAGATGACACCAGCCTTATGGCAGAAAGTGAAGAAGAACTAAAGAGCCTCTTGATGAAAGCGGAAGAGGAGAGTGAAAAAGTTGGCTTAAAGCTCAACATTCAGAAAACTAAGATCATGGCATCCAGTCCCATCACTTCATGGCAAATAGATGGGGAAACAGTGGAAACAGTGGCTGACTTTATTTTTATGGGCTCCAAAATCACTGCAGATGGTGACTGCAGCCATGAAATTAAAAGATGCTTACTCCTTGGAAGGAAAGTTATGACCAACCTAGACAGCATATTAAAAAGCAGAGACATTACTTTGCCAACAAAGGTCCATCTAGTCAAGGCTATGGTTTTTCCAGTGGTCATGTATGGATGTGAGAGTTGGACTATAAAGAAAGCTGAGCGCCGCATAATTGATGCTTTTGAACTGTGGTATTGGAGAAGACTCTTGAGAGTCCCTTGAACTGCAAGGAGATCCAACCAGTCTATCCTAAAGGAGATCAGTCCTGGGTGTTCATTGGAAGAACTGATGTTGAAGCTGAAATTCCAACCCTTTGGCCACCTGATGTGAAGAGCTGACTCATTTGAAAAGACCCTGATGCTGGGGAAGATTGAGGGCAGGAGGAGAAGGGGACAACAGAGGATGAGATGGCTGGATAGCATCACCGACTCGATGGACATGGGTTTGGGTGGACTCAGGGAGTTGGTGATGGACAAGGAGGCCTGGCATGCTGCAATTCATGGGGTCACAAAGATTCAGACACGACTAAGTGACTGAACTGAACGGACTGGTTCCGAATTGGGAACAGAGTATTTCAAGGCTGTATATTGTCACCTTGCATATTTAACTTATATGCAGAGCACATCAGGTGAAATGCTGAGCTGGATGAAGCACAAGCTGGAATCAAGATTGCAGGCAGAAATATCAATAAATTCAGATATGCAAATGACACCATCCTTATGGCAGAAAGCGAAGAAGAACTTAACAGCCTCTTAAAGAAAGTGAAAGAGGAGAGTGAAAAGCTAGCTTAAAACTCAGCATTCAAAAATCCTAAGATCATGGCATCCAGTCTCATCACTACATGGCAAATAGATGGGTAAACAATGGAAACAGTGACAGACTTTATTTTCTTGGGTTCCAAAATCACTGCAGATGGTGAGTGCAGCCATGAACTTAAAAGACACCTGCTCCTTGGAAGAAAAGCTATGACCAAGCTAGACAGCATATTAAAAAGCAGAGACATTATTTTGCCAACAATTGTCTGTCTAGTCAAAGCTGTTGTTTTTCCAGTAGTTGTGTATGGATGTGAGAGTTGGACTATAAAGAAAGCTGAGTGTCAAAGAATTGATGCTTTTGAACTGTGGTGCTGGAGAAGACTCTTGAGAGTAACTGCAAGGAGATCCAACCAGTCCATCATAAAGGAAATCAGTCCTGAATATTCATTGGAAGGACTAATGCTGAAGCTGAAGCTCCAATACTTTGGCCATCTGATGCAAATAACTGACTCATAGGAAAAGACCCTGATGCTGGGAAAGATTGAAGGCAGGAGGATAAGGGGACGACAGAAGATGAGATGTTTGGATGGCATCACCGACTCTATGGACATTGATGGCATCACCACCTCCCGGAGTTTGAGCAAACTCCGGGAGGTGGTGATGGACAGGTAAGCCTGACATGCTGCAGTCCATGGGGTCACAAAGAGTCAGATATAACTGAGAAACTGAACTGAAGTGAGGAGGAGAAGGGGACGAATGAGGATGAAATGGTTGGATGGCATCACTGACTCAATGGACATGAGTTTGAGCAAGCTTTAGGAGTTCATGATGAACAGGGAAGTCTGGTGTGCTACAATCCATGGGGTCACAGATTTGCACATGACTTATCTACTGAACTGAACTGATCTCATTAAGTGAGCCTGTCTTAACAACTTGAAAATCTAGTTGTCGATTTCAGTTCTACAAGACTGTGTTCTGCCACTATACATATTTTATTGATAACATCAGTGTAAAATCCCCTCCTCCCCTCCTGAAACAGGGAAGGAATATGAGCAGCCCTTGAATAATTCCACTGAAAAGAAACAATTTAAATGGTTTAGTATTAAAATAGCTTCTAAATTAGGTCTCTCAATATACTGAAAGCTTTCTTCTTTTTTAAATTCTGAGACTGTGATGTCACAGTTTTGATTGTACTGTAATAATTTAGGTTGGTGTTGTTCTGTTCCTAGTGTTGGGATATAATTTATAGTTTTCCACCTTTCAATCATATGGGAAGAGTAATAAATTAAAAGCTAAATGGTTTATATCAAAGGTTTATAGAAATTACACATGAACCAAAATATTCTGAGGACCTTTGTTTGCCCTGAAATGCTCTCATAATTCACAGTATATAAACTCATTTGCATTTGAAATGTAAAGGCTCTGTACTTGGGTTCCATTATACAGATGACTATGTGAAGACTCAGCAATAAAACGTATTATGTTTATGTTGCTATCCTTGGACATAACTGTATCAAGATGGAGAAAAAGAAAATCTTTAAAGTTATTTATTTTTAGGTTTTGAAGTAAAACATATTCTAATAGTAATAGAAAATTTAATATCATTTAAATGAAAAAATTCCAATACTATTGAATTTAAATTGTCACAAAATTCTTGGCATCACCAATAACTACCATTAATCTTTCAACATTAAGTTGAAGCCAATCAAACAAGGAAGAGGTCCAAGATCAGGGTCTATCCTATACTCAGGAGTTCCACAGACAATAAAATAAATGTAAGCTATTGTAGAGCAATGATGCTTAACTCAAATTCTGGAGACAAAATCCACTTATATTATTGAAGATTAAATTAATTTTGATTTGTTACTGATTTATTACCTATATATTGTATCCTTTTAGGATCATAGCAGTTTTGTTCTAGTTAGTATGTATGTATAGTCCCGAGAAATGCTAACTAGAGTTATTTCTTTGCACTAAAATTTAGGTTTATTTTTACTTCTAGGTAATCATATTACCTGCTGTGCATAATTAAAAAAAATATTTACTATTATTTTTATTATGTGCAATAAGGAATTTGAAATTCTTATCAATTTTCATATGTTAGACAACTTTCTAAGTAGGGCTGCAGATGGAGACATTGGATCTATCTACACATAGGGTATCCATGATAATTAGTTTTTCATGCTGACATAGAGTTGCTACATTTTGGCATACTTATCTCTTCTCATATTGCAGTTTATTTGGCTATTACAACTTTTCACTTTTATAATTAATAGTGTTATATTTATAGTCTTACTTTATAGCTTTACCTATGCCTGTATTAGAGTTTCTTAGATGGCACAGTGGTAAAGAATCCATCTGTCACTGCAAGAGATGGAAGAGACGTGGGTTTGATCCCTACATAGGGAAGATCCCCTGGAGAAAGAAATGTCAACAATACTCCAGTATTCTTGCCTGGAAAATCCTATGGACAGAGAACCTGGAGGGCTACCATCCATGGACTTGTAAAGATGTGGACACAATGTGCATGCATGCACATGCCTATTTTGTTTCACTAGTAAATTAGCAATCATTACATCTGATCATCTAGAAGTACATATAGTTCTTTAACGTTCGTGTGTGTGTGTGCAAGCGTGTGTGCGCTCAGTTGCTCAGTCATATCCAACTGTTTGCGACCCCATGGACTGTAACATGCTGGTAAATTGATTTATAAAGTCCTTTTATTAATTTACCATGATATAAGCAAAGGAAAAATAATAAGTATCAATTTGTCAACATTTTATTGTTACTTCTGCTTTCATAATGTTAGTAAAGCAAAATATATGTTCTTTAAGTTGTTTTCTTTCATTACATTACAATTGTTATCAGTACCATTTGCCCATATACCTATTAGATTCTAGAACATTTTATTAAACTATATAAAATGTACTTACTAGTCTATTTTATACCATATTTTCTTACACATATGAAATTACTCCTTAGACTTTTATTTCTGATGTTCTGATTTTACCAAAGTTTTAAAGAGTTAAAGCAACTGGACCATGACCCATTTTTCTCTCCTTACCTGTGGGAAATTTTGAGAAGAAAGGCAGGTGACCGAGGCTAATTTTCCTGCAAACATGCTGATAATTGGACCTCTTAGTAAATAGACTAATTATATTGCTATCAGAAGAGTCTTTTATCTATGGAATGCCTTTAGCAGACTGCCAGCAGTTTAGGATTGCTTTTTCAAAAACAAACCTAGAATCTTTATATTTCCAGTTACTCTCCTTGGAAAATGTGCCCAAGTGACAACTGTACGATTCATAACCAAATGTTCTCTTTGTGTTTGAGGCATCTGATGACTCTCACTAGAAATCTCTTTTGTTATTCTGGGCCAGGGAGCTCATGCCCAGGGCAGAAAAAAAAAGACCAGAGAACATGCCCTCGATGTCTCAGTTGTCCTTCCCTGCTTCCACTGTGCATGATTACTTGTTACATTAAAATTATTAGAAAACAGTTCATAATGGGTAAGGACTCTTTCATGTGAATCTGACATGACAGTGCAAAGTTTTATTTCTTTTTTCTTATTCTATTATCTTTTTATTGGAGTGTAATTGCTTTACAAGGTTGTGTTAGCTTCTGCTGTACAACAACGTGGATCAGCTGTATGTATACATATATCCCTTACCTCTTAGACCTCCCTCACAGCCCTACCCCGTCTCACCCATTTCTGTCATTCCAGAGCACCACTGAGCTGAGATCCCTGCACTATACAACAGGTTCCCACTAGCTATCTAGTTTACACATAGTAGTGTATCTATGTCACTCCTATCTCCCAATTCTTCCCACTCCCCCTTCTCCCCCCACCATGTCCACATGTCCATTTTCTATGTTTGCGTTTCTATTCCTGCCTTGAAATTAGTTCATCTGTACCATTCACAACTATAAGTTATGGTTGTGTATGTGTTAGTCGCTCAGTCATGTCCAACTCTTTGTGAGAAACATTCTTAATATAACTCTCTTATATTAACTATAAGTTAGTATGTGATATTTGTTTTTCTCTTTCTGACTTACTTCACTCTTTATAATAGCCTCTAGGTCCACCCACATCTCTACAAATGATCCAGTTTTGCTCCTTTTTACTTTTTTGCTTGTGTTTTTAACATATATATATATACGTGCCTATATATCTATATATAGGCACACATATATTCAGATGTTCATATTATTTATTGTTTCCTTTTCCTCTGTGATTTTTTTCTAATAATAAAATCTCTTATATATGAAAAATATGAGTAATAATGGCCTACTATATGCTAAAACCTGTACTACATAACAAATGAGATCCTTGTAATTAAGTAATTTATAACTTAGTGAGTTCTATAATCTGGCTGTAGAATCAAGGAATATGGAATGGAAAAATTGACCCACAATGGACAAGTAAAATAAGCTAAGCATAAACGTAACATAGTTGTACGTTACTGAGATTTTGCTGTGGTGGTTTTGTTGTTATTCAGTCGCTAAGTCGTGTCCTACTCTTTGCAATCCCATGAACTGCAGCAAGCCAGGATTCTTGGTTTTCATGATCTCAAAAGAGTTTGCTCAAACTCATATCCATTAAGTCAGTGATCCCATCCAACCATCTCAACCTCTTCTCCTCTTGCCCTCAATTTTTCCCAGCATCAGGGACTTTTCTAATGAGTCATCACTTCACATCAGGTGGCCAAAGTATTGCAACTTCAGCTACAGCATCAGTCCTTCCAATGAACAATCAGGGTTGATTTCCTTTAGGATTGACTGGTTTGATATCCTTCTCTCCAAGGGACTCTCAAGAGGCTTCTCCAGCATCACAGTTTGAGAGGATCAATTCTTCCGCACTCAGCCTTCTTTACGGTCCAACTAGCACATGCATACATGCAAGTGAAAGGTGCTCAGTCATGGCTGACTCTTGCCACCCCATGGACTATAGAGTCCATGGAATTCCCCAGGCCAGAATACTGGAGTGGGTAGCCTTTCCCTTCTCCAGGAGATCTTCCCAATCCAGGGATTGAACCCAGGTCTCCCCCATTGCAAGCAGATTCTTACCAGCTGATCCACCAGAGAAGTCCAAGAATACTGGAGTGGGTAGCCTATCCCTTCTCCAGTGGAACTTTCTTATCCAGGGATCAAATCAGGGTTTCACACATTGCAGGTTGATTCTTTAGCAACTGAGCTATCAGGGAAGTTGATCAAACCATAGCTTTGACTATATGGACCTTTGTCAGCATTTGATGTCTCTGCTTTTTAATATGCTGTCTAGGCTATGGCAAAGAATGCTCAAACTATCGCACAAAGTAATGCTCAAAATTCTCCAAGCTAGGCTTCAACAGTACATGAACCATGAACTTCCAGATGCTCAAGCTGGATTTAGAAAAGGCAGAGGAACCAGAGATTAAATTGCCAACATCCATGGATCATCGAAAAAGCAACTGAGTTCTAGAAAAACATCTATTTCTGCTTTATTGACTATACCAAAGCCTTTGACTGTGTGGATCACAACAAACTGTGGAGAATTCTTAAAGAGATGGGAATACCAGACCACCTAACTTGCCTCCTGAGAAATCTGTATGCCGGTCAGGAAGCAACACTTAGAACTGGACATGGAACAACACACTGGTTCCAAATCGGGAAAGGAATATGTCAAGGCTGTATATTGTCACCCTGCTTATTTAACTTATATGCAGAGTACATCATGAGAAACGCTGGGCTGGATAAAGCACAAGCTAGAATCAAGATTGATGGGAAAAATATCAATAACCTCAGATATGTAGATGACACCACCCTTATGGCAGAAAGCGAAGAAGAACTAAAGAACCTCTTGATAAAAGTGAAAGAGAAGAGTGAAAAAGTTGGCTTAAAACTCAACATTCAGAAAACTAAGATCATGGCCTCTGGTCCTATCACTTCATGGCAGTAGGTGGGGAAGCAATGGAAGCAGTGACAAACTATTTTGGGGGGCTCCAAAATCACTGCAGATGGTGACTGCAGCCATGAAATTAAAAGACACTTGCTCCTTGAAAGAAAAGTTATGACCAACATAGACAGCATATTAAAAAGCAGAGATATTACATTGCCAACGAAGGTTCCTCTAGTCAAAGCTATGGTTTTTCCAGTAGTCATGTATGGATGTGAGAGTTGGACTATTAAGAAAGTTGAGCGCTGAAGAATTGATGTTTTTGAACTGTAGTGTTGGAGAAGACTCTTGAGAGTCCCTTGGACTGCAAGGAGATCCAAACAGTCAATCCAACAGGAAATCAGTCCTGAATATTCATTGGAAGGACTGATGCTGAAGCTGAAACTCCAATATTTTGGCCACCTGATGGGAGGAACTGACCCCTTTGAAAAGACTCTGATGCTGGTTTTTCGATTGAAGGCAGGAGGAGAAGGGGACGACAGAGGATGAGATGTTTGGATGGCAGTACCGACTCAATGGACATGAGTTTGAGTAAACTCTGGGAGCTGGTGATGGATAGGGAGACCTGGCATGCTATAGTCTATGGGATTGCAAAGAGTTGGACAGGACTGAGTGACTGAACTGAACTGAACTGCGCTAGGTTTGTCATAGCTTTTCTTCCAAGGAGCAAGTGTCTTGTCCTGCAGTGATTTTGGAGCCCAAGAAAATTAAATCTGTCTCTGTTTCTATTGTTTCCCCATCTGCTTGCCATGAAGTGATGGGACCAGGTGCCAGGATCTTAGTTTTCTGAAAGTTAAGTTTTCATCAGCTTTTTCATGCTCCTCTTTCACTTTCATCAAGAGGTTCTTTAATTCCTCTTCACTTTCTGCCATTAAAGTGGTATCATCTGCATATCTGAAGTTGTTGATATTTCTCCCCAAAATCTTGTTTCCAGCTTGTGAGTCATCCAGCCTAACAGTTTGCATGATGTAGTCTGCATATAAGTTAAATAAGCAAGATGACAGTATACAGCTTTGATGTACCCTCTCTCAATTTTGAACCAGTCCTTGTTCCATGTCTGATTCTAACTGTTGCATCTTGTCCTGCATACAGGTTTCTCAGGAGGCAGGTAAGGTGGTCTGTTATTCACAACTCTTGAAGAATTTTCCAGTTTGTTGTGATCCACACAGTCAAAGGCTTTAGCATAGTCAATGAAGCAGAAGTGGTTGTTTTTCTGGAATTCCCTTGCTTTTTCTGTGATCCAGTGGCTGTTGGCAATTTGATGTCTGATTCCTCTGCCTTTTCTAAGTCCAGCTTGTACATCTGGAAATCCTCAGTTCACAGACTGCTGACACCTAGCTTAATCACACTGTACTTATTAAGTGTGTCCTTTAAATTCTTTGATCTTTGCACCAAGAAAGACTATATACAAATCTGACATAGAAAATTTGTGATCCTGGACATGGGTTCTGATGCTAAGTTGGACCCTTCTATATACTTCTGGGGACAAGGGGGCCGAGCATATTCTGTGTAAATAGCAGAGATGTAAATTTTATAATCAAGAGGACAGCCCATATAAATTGCTTAATTTTCAATTATTTACCTCTTTTCTACTGTTATTGAGGGTGGAAATTAATCTCCCCAAAATGTCTATGTCCTAATGCCTAGGGACTGTGAATATGTTAATATACATGGCAAAAGTAACTCTGCAGATATGATTAGTTTTTGAATCTTGAGATGGTGAGATTATTTTAGATTTTCTATCGAGCCCAATGTAATCACAAAGGTACTTGTCAAAGAGAAACAGGAGAGTAGATGTGAAAGAGGAAAATGTGATGACAAAGGCAGAGGTGAGAGAGAGAAGGAGAAGGAGCAATTTGAAGAAACTGTGCTACTGGTTTTGAAATAGAGGAAGGGGCCACTAACCAAGAAACAGGTGGCCTCTAGAAGCTGGATAACCAAGGAAAAGTGTTCCACCCTACATCATCCATAGAGAATGCAGCCCTGTTGATACTTTGATTTTAAGACTTTTGACTTCTGCTAAGTCGCTTCAGTCATGTCCGACTCTGTGTGACCCCATAGATAGCAGCCCACCAGGCTCCTCTGTTCCTGGGATTCTCCAGGCAAGAACACTGGAGTGGGTTGTCATTTCCTTCTCCAACGCATGAGAGTGAAAAGTGAAAGTGAAGTCGTTCAGTCGTGTCTGACTCTTCGAGACCCCATGGACTATAGCCTACCAGGCTCCTCCATCCATGGGATTTTTCCAGGCAAGAGTACTGGAGTGGGTTGCCATTTCCTTCACTTTTTGACTTCTAGAACAAGATAATAAATCTATAAGATAACAAATTGTACTGATTTGTTACCATAGTAATAGAAAACTAATAAAAACACATTCAGTGGGAAATTATACTTTCCTACCACACTGACATCATTCTTGCCAATGTAACTTGCTTTAATTAATGAATCATGAGATGAAGTAAAATGCCACTTCCAAGGAGAAACAGCCATCATATTTCCACTATGCTTTTTATTTCCTCTGCCACAAAAATAGCAATGTCCAAGACAGAGACATCTTCATTCTCCTAGACTCCAGAGTGAAGATATATTTAGTACTGCAGCTGATCCACAATGAACCTAAAACATTAATATGAAATAAAACGTTGTTGTCATTCACTTGCTTTACAGCAACAGCTTAATTTGGAGAGAATGGATATCTTTCTCCAAAATATCTAAGTCTTCCCATGTAGGATAGGATGTATTATCTTTCACATTTTTTAACTCTCCCAATACAATTATTGAAACTTCATTACATATGTTATATACATTTCTCATGTTTTCTATCAATTTTCAATTATTATTCTTTATATTTTTAATTGGAAATCTTGGTATGTAAGAAAAAGGGAACATGAATATGTGTTTATATGGTTTGAAGCCTGTATGTATAAAAATAGGTTATTGGCCTTTGAATTTCTTTAAAACTCTTTTCTATTGGGCTTGATTATTTGTTTAGTATAGAAATTTCTGGGTTATATAAAATCCCATTGCATTGTGAAGGCTAATGTATTAAGAATACTGTTGCTGCTAAGTCACTTCAGTCGTGTCCGACTCTGTGCAACCCCACAGACGGCAGCCCACCAGGCTCCCCCGTCCCTGGGATTCTCCAGGCAAGAACACTGGAGTGGGTTGCCATTTCCTTCTCCAATGCATGAGAGTGAAAAGTGAAAGTGAAGTCACTCAGTCATGCCCGACTCTTAGCGACCTCATGGACTGCAGCCTACCGGGCTCCTCCGTTCATGGGAGTTTCCAGGCAAGAGTACTGGAGTGGGGTACCATTGCCTTCTCCGAATAATACTGTGGCCAGATGTAATTCTAATATGTATGAATATGTACATTTTGACCTTGAAGACATTATGCTAAATGAAATAAACCAGTAAGAAAAAGACAAATGTATGATCTTGCTTATAAGTAGAATCAAATTTAAAAAAAAAACAAACACAAAACTCATAGAAAAAGAGATAAGACTTGTGTTTATAGGAGGAAAGTGGGTGGGAGGAGGAATTGGAGGAAACAACTAAAAGGTACAAATAACCCACATATAAGATAAATAATTACTATGGATGTAAAGTGCATGATGACCATAGTTTACACTGCTCTATGATATACAGTAAAGTTGTAATAGAGTAGATCCTAAGATCTCCCATCAAGGAAAAATGTCTGTTCCCTTTCTTTTTACTGTATCTTTACTCAATCTATTGTAATCATTCCACAATATGTGTAAACAAGTCATGTTGTATAGCTTTAACTTTATAGTGATATATTTCAATTATTTTTCAATACAAATGGAAAAACATAAAGGTGAATAATCCCAAATTAATATTGGGTGTGGAAACAGTAAAGTTAATGTTTGATTTTGTGATTTAAAAGATGGAAGTTTACAAAAATTTCATACTAGAAGTGACATCAAATTTAAAGGGCTTTATAAAGAACCTAGCTTTGTTCAGAAAATGTAAAAAGCTTCTGTATAGCAAAATAAGCCACCAACAAAATGAAAAAGTCACCCATGGAATGGGAGAAAATATTTGCAAACCATGTATCTGATAAGGGGTTAATATCCAAAATACCTAAAGAGATCATATAACCCAAACCCAATTTAAAAGTGGGCAGAGGATCTAAATAAACATTTATCCAAAAAAGACATACAGATGGCCAACAGGGAAAGGAAGAGGTGTTTAATATTACTAATCATCAGGAAAATGCAAATCAAAGACACACTGAGATAGTGTGAGCCACGCTCACACTTGTTAGAATAGCTACCATCAAAAAGACAAGAGATAACAAGTGTTGGTGAGGATGTGGAAAAAAGGGGACCCTCATGCACTAATAGTTGGAATATATACTGGTAAGGTCACTATGGATAATAATATCAAAGTTCCTCAAAAAATTAAAAAATAGAAATACTACATGATCTAGTAATCTCATTTCTGAGTTATTATCCAAAGGAAATGAAAACAAGCACTAGCAAGGTCACAGGAGCATTATTCACAATAGCCAAGATATGGGAAAAACAAAACTGTCTACAAAGAAATGAATGGATAAAGAAGATGTGATATATAGATACAGATATATTTATATAGATATAAAGCTGAAATCAATGAAAAGAGTATCAATAAAGTCAAAGGTCTGAATGGACATCTTTAGAACTTTTCACCTTTTATCTTTATTCTCCTTCCAATTGCTTTCCATGACACTGAACTCAAGGATAGCCTTGCAGCTCATTTTGGCCAAGGAATTGTGCACAGCAGTGTCTTAGAATTTGAGCGTGCATTCAATTTATGCACTGGTGGCACTGGTGACTAGTGAGAAGTCCCTGATGGAGGGTGTTCTTTCAGCCTACAACCTGGTGAGAGGATCTATAATTTAAAAACAAACAAACACTAACCTTGGTAAATTCCAAAAAAATTGAAATCATTCCAATCATCTTCTCTGACCACAATGCAGTAAGATTAGATCTCAATTACAGGAAAAAAACTATTAAAAATTCCAACATATGTAGGCTAAACAACATGCTTCTGAATAACCAACAAATCACAGAAGAAATCAAAAAAGAAATCAAAATATGCATAGAAACGAATGAAAATGAAAACACAACAACCCAAAACCTATGGGACACTGTAAAAGCAGTGCTAGGGGAAGGTTCATAGCAATACAGGATTACCTCAAGAAACAAGAAAAAAGTCAAATAAATAACCTAACTCTACACCTAAAGCAACTAGAGAAGGAAGAAATGAAGAACCCCAGGGTTAGTAGAAGGAAAGAAATCTCAAAAATTAGGGCAGAAATAAATGCAAAAGAAACAAAAGGGACCATAGCAAAAATCAACAAAGCTAAAAGCTGGTTTTTTGAGAAGATAAATAAAATTGACAAACCATTAGCCAGACTCATCAAGAAACAAAGGGAGAAGAATCAAATCAACAAAATTAGAAATGAAAATGGAGAGATCACAACAGACTACACAGAAATACAAAGGATCATAAGAGACTACTACCAAAAGCTATAAGCCAATAAAATGGACAACTTGGAAGAAACGGACAAATTCTTAGAAAAGTATAACTTTCCAAAACTGGACCAGGAACAAATAGAAGATCTTAACAGACCCATCACAAGCACAGAAATGGAAACTGTAATCAGAAATCTTCCAGCAAGCAAAAGCCCAGGACCAGGTGGCTTCACAGCTGAATTCTACCAAAAATTTAGAGAAGATCTAACACCTGTCTTACTCAAACTCTTTGAGAAAATCACAGAAGAAGGTAAACTTTCAAACTCATTCTATGAGGCCACCATCACCTTAATTCCAAAACCAGACAAAGATGCCACAAAAAAAGAAAACTACAGGCCATTATCACTGATGAACATAGATGCAAAAATCCTTAACAAAATCCTAGCAAACAGAATCCAACAACATATTAAAAAGATCATATATCATGACCAAGTGAGCTTTATCTCAGGAATTCAAGGATTCTTTAATATCCGCAAATCAATCAATGTAATATACCACATTAACAAATTGAAAGATAAAAACCATATGATTATCTCAATAGACGCAGAAAAAGCCTTTGACAAAATTCAACATCCATTTATGATAAAAAAACCCCTCCAGAAAGCAGGAATAGAAGGAACATACCTCAACATAATAAAAGCTATATATGACAAACCCACAGCAAACATTATCCTCAATGGTGAAAAATTGAAAGCATGTCCCCTAATGTCAGGAACAAGGCAAGGGTGCCCACTCTCACCACTACTATTCAACATAGTTTTGGAAGTTTTGGCCACAGCAATCAGAGCAGAAAAAGAAATAAAAGGGATCCAGATAGGAAAAGAAGAAGTAAATCTCTCACTGTTTGCAGACGACATGATCCTCTACATAGAAAACCCTAAAGATTCTACCAGAAAATTACTAGAGCTAATCAATGAATATAGTAAAGTTGCAGGATATAAAATTAGCACACAGAAATCCCTTGCATTCCTATACACTAACAATGAGAAAACAGAAAGAGAAATTAAGGAAACAATACCATTCACCATTGCAACAAAAAGAATAAAATACTTAGGAATATATCTACCTAAAGAAACAAAAGACCTATACATAGAAAACTATAAAACACTGCTGAAAGAAATCAAAGAGGACACAAATAGATGGAGAAATATACCATGTTCATGGATTGGAAGAATCAATATAGTGAAAATGAGTATACTATCCAAAGCAATCTATAGATTCAATGCAATCCCTATCAAGCTAACAATGGTGTTTTTCATAAAACTAGAACAAATAATTTCACAGTTTGTATGGAAATATAAAAATCCTCGAATAGCCAAAGCAATCTTGAGAAAGAAGAATGGAACTGGAGGAATCAACCTGCCTGACTTCAGGCTCTACTACAAAGCCACAGTCATCAAGACAGTATGGTACTGGCACAAAGACAGAAATATAGATCAATGGAACAAAATAGAAAGCCCAGAGATAAATCCACGCACCTTATCTTCAACAAAGGAGGCAAGAATATACAATGGAGAAAAGACAATCTCTTTAACAAATGGTGCTGGGAAAACTGGTCAACCACTTGTAAAAGAATGAAACTAGAACACTTTCTAACACCATACACAAAAATAAACTCAAAATGGATTAAAGATCTAAACGTAAGACCAGAAACTATAAAACTCCTAGAGGAAAACATAGGCAAAACACTCTCCAACATAAACCACAGCAGGATCCTCTATGACCCACCTCCAAGAATATTGGAAATAAAAGCAAAAATAAACAAATGGGACCTAATTAAACTTAAAAGCTTTTGCACAACAAAGAAAACTATAAGCAAAGTGAAAAGACAGCCTTCAGAATGGGAGAAAATAATAGCAAATGAAGCAAAGGATGAGAATTAATCTCAAAAATACACAAGAAACTCCTGCAGCTCAATTCCAGAAAAATAAATGACCCAATCAAAAAACGGGCCAAAGAACTAAACAGACATTTCTCCAAAGAAGACATACAGATGGCTAGCAAACACATGAGAAGATGCTCAACATCACTCAGTATCAGAGAAATGCAAATCAAAACCACAACGAGGTACCATTTCACACCAGTCAGAATGGCTGCTATCCAAAAGTCTACAAGCAATAAATGCTGGAGAGCATGTGGAGAAAAGGGAACCCCCTTACACTGTTGGTGCGAATGCAAACTAGTACAGCCACTATGGAGAACAGTGTGGAGATTCCTTAAAAAACTGGGAATAGAACTGCCATATGACCCAGCAATCCCACTGCTGGGCATACACACTGAGGAAACCAGAATTGAAAGAGACACATGTACCCCAATGTTCATCACAGCACTGTTTATAATAGCCAGGACATGGAAACAACCTAGATGTCCATCGGCAGATGAGTGGATAAGGAAGCTGTGGTACATATACACAATGGAATATTACTCAGCCATTAAAAAGAATACATTTGAATCGGTTCTATTGAGATGGATGAAACTGGAGCCCATTATACAGAGTGAAGTAAGCCAGAAAGAAAAACACCAATACAGTATACTAACGCATACATATGGAATTTGAAAGATGGTAATGATAACCCTATATGCAAGACAGAAAAAGAGACACAGATGCATAGAACAGTCTTATGGACTCTGTGGGAGAAGGTGAGGGTGGGACGATCTGAGAGAATAGCATTGAAACATGTATATTATCATATGTGAAACAGAACGCCAGTCCATGTTCAGTGCATGAGACAAGTGCTCAGGGCTGGTGCAATGGGATGACCCAGAGGGATGGGATGGGGAGGGAGGTGGGAGGGGGGTTCAGGATGGGGAACACATGTAAGTGCATGGCTGATTCATGTCAATGTATGGCAAAAACTACTACAATATTGTTAAGTAATTAGCCTCCAACTAAAATAAATAAATAAATTAAAAACAAACAAACAAACAAAACAGATATAGCAGAGTGGGGAAGGGAGGAAGAAGGAGAGGAAAACTGAATAGGAGAATGGAGACAGGCAAGAAGACTTCCAAAGGCCTTCAAATTCTGAGCATCTATGAGTAGACACTAATCACAGCAACTGATGAAGCTGTTATACTTGGCCAGGAGTCAGGGAGGGAGCTTAAGACTGATTATAAATAATAATATAGAGTTGCATAGACACCCTAAAAAGATTCAAAGAAGTTGTCAAAAGTCATATGACTTAAACATGTATATCTCACTGCCAGACCATACTATCTGTAGTTAATCTGTCAGTTAATGTATTTATGTTACTATATTTTCTCCTTTTCTTTTTATAATTTTGAGAATAAACTTTACAAATGCTATAAACCTAAAAAACAAACAAACAAACAAAAGAAGGATGCTGAATTGTAATAGAAATTAAGTACAATGAATCAACTAAGTTTAAACCACTAAAAGTCTGGGATTGTTACACCCACAGCATAACCTAGCCTATACAGTTGGTTCTGTGAACGTAAGAATAAAATAGATTAAAAAAAACAAAACATGCATATGCTACTCATATGCATGCACATATGAATACACAAACACACATATACAAAGAATATATGCATATATTTCAAATGAAAAAGGAGAAATAATATAGATGTTCCAGAAATTAAATTAGCATTATAAGATATGACAACCATCATGCTAATACATTGTAAAATAAAAATAAATTTAGAAATGGCCTACCAAGATAGAGTCATGATTGACTTGAAAGCTGTAATAGTTTGCTATCAATTAAAGAATTCAGCCAGTACCTTAAGATCTTTACATGAATGAAATGCTAGACTCAAGTGGCCCTAGGAGCAAGTCTTACCAAATATTAAAAATATAAATGATCCCAATCTTACATAGACTTTTACAGAGAATAGAAAAGGAAGGAGTGTTTGTCATCTTGTTTTACTAGATTAACAAAACCTTAATACCAAGATCTAACAAGGAAAGTAATAGGAGAAAAGAAAATTATTTACCATCCTAGTTTTTAACACATAGTACTATATTAGCAAAATGAATCTAGTAATGAATTAAAAAAACGTAAGCCTGACATAGTTGGGTTGATTTCCGTTTAACAGATAAAAGGAAAAACAATAAAACATGTAATTATTTCAATAGACCAAAAAAAGCTTTTGATAAAAATCCATATCCAGTTGTGAGTAAAATAAGTTATTACAAATTTAAAATACGTGCCTTAATGAAGAGCATCACAAAATAAAGAAAATAAAATATTAAAAAAAATTTATAGCAGTTACTTTTGGACCATACACTATCACCACTTCTGTTCTACATTGTAGTAAACACTCTTAACATTAAGGCAAGAAAAGAAAAAAACTGAAAGTGAAAGCATCATTGTTTTCAGATCACATGATTATCCGTACAGATAACCCCAAGGAAGCCAACGGAAATTTTAGAATTAGTAAAGGTACCAAGCTTTTTGGATTAACAACATTAAGTCAATTGCAAAGTTATACACTAGCAATAGTATTTTTAATGTAATCTAAGAAATGCTTATCACTGCATACAAATTAAGATATACAAAATTTTATACGAGACTATTTCCTTATAGAGAATAAACCTTCATTAAGAGACACTGAATGTATATATAAATAAAGGGAGAATTTACCATGAGTTTGATTGCAAGGTTCGATAGTGTGAAAGTGTCAATTCTTCCCATGTTGATCATTAGAGAAGTTGAATGCAATCATTATCAAAATCTCAATATCATATTTTTTTAAAACTCAATAACCTGATTCTAAAATTTATATGAAAGGACAAAGGGCAAGAAATAGCCAAGACTTTCCTGAAAAATAGAATAAGAGTCACCAACAGTCTTAAGACTCCAGGGTATTGTGGCAAGAGAAGGCAGACAAAACATCTTTACAAGATACTACAGGCATGTACTTTCTCTTCCTCCAGTGGTTAAGGATTTCTTAAATCCAATAAATGGCACCGACCATAATGGAAAGTATTGATTACGCTATCTGTAGTAAAATTTACAACTTCTTTTTTTTTAAAAAATAAAACAAAGCAGAAAATGACCATATACAGAAGGAATGGGTTGTGATATAAGAGATATTCTCATTACACACCAGCGGTTTTAAAATGTAATCTTGTACAAGTGCATTGTAAAACAATTCAGCAATCTTAGTGAAGCTGAAACTCTGTGTGTTATCAAAAATCCAGAAACCATAAAAAATAACATCAGATCAGTAACATAGTATCAGTAAGAATTTATTGCATGGAATAATAGACTGAGAAGTGGAAGTCTTCAAATCTAAAGCTGATATGAAGCTCAGAGGCAAGCATTGCGGGTTGGCTTATAAGGTGGAAATGAGAAGGTAGTTTAATCTTGATAATGATTGATTATTACAATGGGAGTTGTCAGATATCAGGAGGTTGGTTTAAACTGTTATATACCACTTTAGGAAGATGATTTAAGTCTCTCCTATGATTCTCAGTTGTGTCTACAGGAAATTACCTAAGTTAACTTTCCCATATGTCCATGGAATAAGCAAGATTTAAGTTTTGCTGTGTGCTGTGCTTAGTTGTTCAATCATGTTGGACCCTTTGTGACTCCATGGACTGTAGCCCTCCAGGCTCCTCTGTCCATGGGGATTCTCCAGGCAAGAATACTGAGTGGGTTGCCATGCCCTCCTCCAGGGGATCTTCCCAACCCAGGGATCTAACCCAGGTCTTCAACCCAGGTCTTCCACATTGCAAGCAGATTCTTTACTATCTGAGCCACCAGGGAAGCCCAAGAATACTGGAGTGGGTAACCTGTCCCTTCTCCAGGGGATCTTCCTGACCCAGGAATCAAACCCTACCAAAAACCAAACAAACCAAAACCAAAAGAAAAAAAAAAAAACAGACCAAAATAAACCCCCAAACAAACAAACAAAGCCCTTGCACTAGAAGACTTTTCTCCATAGCTGCATTTATCAGAATAGGAAAACAAAAAAACAGTGGCCTAAATATCCATTAATAGAATAGTAGAATGGATGATTATGTTATAGTATAATCATACCACAGAATATTAGACTATAAAGCAATTTAAAAAGTGAACTAAATCTGGATGCATAAGTACGATTGAGTCTCAAAATGTACTATTAATATAAATGAAAAATAATTAAAATATATGATTCTATTTATATAAAAAAGCAGCAAAATTATAGATAGATAATAGATAGTGGGAGGCATATGTAGTAAAACCATAAAACCAAATCAAAAATATTAAGAATTCCTGGTTATGATTACTTCCAGAGAGAAGGAAAAAAGATGAATCAAAATCAAAGGTCCATTAACATTGTGTGTGCTGTGTACTTAGTTGTGTCGGACTCTTGGGACCCCATAAACTATAGCCCGCCAGGCTCCTCTGTCCATGGGGATTCTCCAGGCAAGGATACTGGAGTGGGTTGCCCTTTCCTTCTCCAGGGGATCTTCCCGATCCAGGAATCAAACTCAGGTCTCCTGCATTGCAGGCAGACTTTAACGACTGAGCTACAAAGGAAACCCCCATTAACATTCTATTGAGGTTCTATTCCTCAATCTGGGAGTGGAGAACAAGCGTGCTCATGTTTTTATTATTCTTTAAACTGTGTGCATATTTGTATTTGGATGCAATATATGTTCTTTCAAAAATGTGATGATTTTAGAATGTTAGCCATTTTTACATTTAGAGGTAAATTTATACTTGCTATAATTTTCTTCTAATTTTTTTGAGGCCCGTGTTTCTACTTTTCTCCTTATCGGTGTTAAAACTTAATCACTATGTTTACTCTCCCAGTAAGTTTAAAAACTTAGCATATCTTTTATGTTTTTCCTGTAATCTCAAACAGTCGTGTCTTGTGTTTATATTTGTGAATCACTGCCTATTTATAAAAGAAAGTTTTTCTTCTAGATATGTTCTTTATACAGTAAGTTTTCTAAGGACTTGAATGCTTGGCGTCTCTTTATTTAGCACTTATGCATTTAAATGACTGGGTAAAGTGCTTTCCTTAGAGCAATTCAGGGAAATTGCCTTGTATTATTCTTCCATTCAGTGCTGTACTTGACAAACATGATGTTGATCTCATATTCTTTCCTTTTATGTGATCTCTGTTTTCTTTCTGGGAGATTGTCACTGATATTCTTAAAATTCCCTAGCAAGTTATTTCTTGTTTTTCCTTTTTTGGAGCTTTATGAACCAGCCCTTTCAGGGTAAATATATTAAACTATGCTTTTCTATATCTCTGGAATCAGACACTTAATATTATTACTATAAATATATGTTCTTTCCTTCTCAGTATCCATTTCTTTAAAGTTTCCTCAGAGAGAAATCAGTTCTTTTAATTCTATACTTTATATTGATTTTTTTTTTCTCATATTTTGTCTCTAGTTTTCTTAAACATTTCTGGGAGAATTTCTCACCTCAATTTTCCAAGGCACTAATTTTCACTTTGCCTGTAGCTCATGAGAATTTTAATTAAAAACTGAGCTTTGAATACTGATGTAATGTCTGTTATAATGTAATTTATATTGTTAACATTATATGAAAAATAATCAATTGTCAAAAAGGAAAATAATGTGACTTTTTTTTCCAAATAGAAAATTATCCTGTCTCAATTTCTTAGGCTACTTAAAAATATTAGACATCCAAACCACTATGAATTTTTCCACATCGTTAGTTACTATGCAGATTTCACAATTTTTTTCACATATTCCATTATCTTCTTCAAATGTGTGTGTGAACATTTACATTTCAATGTTAGCATATCTAGTCTAAATAAATTGCATTTTTTACTGTTTTTTCCCTATTAAAAAATGTCATTCTAAAGCATTATGTTTGAGTCATTTTATTTCACTGAGATTTCAACTAAAAATATACTCAAGTGCAGATGCTCCAGCCACTTAATAAAGTATATTATATACTGTAGTTTTTACTTTTCCAAATTTTATTTATTTTTATATTGCTTATTTTAAAGAGCTATTTTGAGATATAATTATACAACTCTCCTTTAAAGCTTTGGAAAGAGCAGGAAGGAGTAGGAAAATACATGAGTAAGAAAAAAGATAGAGTATCACATACTTATGCCCTGTGGCTTTTGAATAAAGTTGCTTATGAATACGTATCTGTACTGTGAATCCACTGCTGATTATTTCAGTAGCCTCAGTCATAACCTCTGAACCTCTCTATTTGTCATCTGAATTATGAAAATAATAATACCTGCTTCACAGGTGGTGAGGAAAGGAATTATATACTTATTTTAAAAGTGAAGGAAAAAATACATACTAATAAAATCAAAACAACTTTGCTTTATATTTTTCCTTTAGATGTTCAAATTATTTCAAGAACATAAGAATATACAAACTGGAAATAGTATGTATATAATAACAAACTTTGTTATGTGTTCTGTACACATATTTTGGTTATAAATGTTTTCAAAATAAGTTCCTATATTTAATGTAGCATTCACCCAATTTTTAAAATTTGTACACTAAATTATTCATATGTTAACTCGAGTTTACTGGCCTTTGTGTGCCATAAAGCAAGCAAAACATTATTTTTATGTTTATAAATTTTAAATTTTGTAGTGAGTTATTATATAATGCAGTACATTTCAGGATTTATTTTTCCTATTCAAGAAACAATTTGTTTTGGAGTCATAATTGCTTAATTTTGAACATTTAAATAATTATTTGTTGGCTAAAAGTGGCAACGTTTGGGAACAATTAAACAAAAAATTGACTTTTATCTTATGGTGTCACATCAGCCTACTATGCTGAGTCAGTTCTCACACTTAATTCAATTTTGTAATAAATCATTTCACATTGCACATAATAGGAAATCAATGCATATAATTTGAATAAACAAATATATGGAAGCTGATAAGAAATGTCAGGTCTTTCATTGTTTTGTTAATGAAGAGCTCAAAAATAAATTCCTGTTTGACTGATGCAAACAGTTAATTGAAATAACTATTTGCATTTATATGATATTCATCTGAATATTTAGTGCTAGATCACTACCTCTTCAATTGCATTTTTCCTTGCTACCTTATTTACTGCATTTCTGAATCATAGGTCACATTATAATCTACTTGTATTCAATGTAGATTTTGATGAAACACCTCAGGATCATGAATCTGGATATCTCCTTTCTTTACTAAAATCTTTCAAGGGCATGTTTCAAACCTGACACAAATCCCTGGTGAAACTCTTACAACTCTACTATGCATAATGGCAATAAAAATGAAGATTTAAAAGAAATAGTGCATATTTACAGCTGTGTTTACAACATTCTATAAAGAGCATCTCGACATTGAACGTGTCTGAATGTGTTACCAGCAAACTGCGCATGAGATGAGCAAAGTACGTCACATGTAACTGTTTCTATTCCAAATCACTGCACTGTCCCCAACCATGAAAACTGCGGCCATAAGGGCATCTTTGCAATTCATATTCTTAAGAGTTTTAGTTTAGTATTTATTTTAAAAATGAGATTCTGCTTAGATTTGGGCCAGTTTTATACTTGGTCACACAAAGGCCAACTTTTGTACCACAGCAAAAGAAGAGATCAGGTGGGATTTGAATTAAGAAAATCCAGGAGGCCCTAGTTTTCAACCTTTTCTTTTATCCATACACATCTCACTATTCCATTAATTTAAATTCTCCATTCTGGTTGAAGTAAAGGTGAAAGTATAAGTTTAGCTAACGGGGAACTGTGTTTTGTTTGGTATAGATTCACTTACAAGGTATGTTAAATATGAAAAAAAAAAGAATACGATGATAATAATCACTTTGTTATTGCAAA
The DNA here is from genome assembly GCF_054371585.1 of Giraffa tippelskirchi. Lineage (NCBI taxonomy): Eukaryota > Metazoa > Chordata > Mammalia > Artiodactyla > Giraffidae > Giraffa > Giraffa tippelskirchi. The sequence continues at coordinate 32,920,843 of NC_137282.1, forward strand.
TTTTATATGCAACTCAGGGACAAGCTTCAAAGAGAAGGATTCTCAAGGCAATCTCTATTGAAAACCTGCAACAGTAATCTTTATCCTGTTGAAAACTGAGTTTCAACAAAAATATGCCCCACACAGGTATTTTTCCTTAGTTTGAAAAATGTACTTAATTATCTTTAGGATATTTCCTTTCAAATTTGCCCCCTGAGGTTCATCTACTTATTCTAAACTTGTCACAGAAAGATCGTGTCTCCCTAGTGTTTGTGGTTATTTGGTTCCACTTAAAGAGTTTAGAAATCGAAGAAGAGGCAGAAGATGGAAATATTAAGTCTTTCTTATAAGATGGCTCTTTTCTTTGTAACCTTTAAAAAATAAATTTGTCTCAAAGTACAGATGATTTTCGCTTATTGAATGCTCAAGATTGGAATAAATATTTCCAAGTCACAGAAGTGAAATTATGTGTTATTATGAAACAATTAACAAGATTAACCTATTGACTGAGAAAAAGCAATTTAGGATCAATCCCCCCAAAATCACTAAGTTAAAAAAACACAATATTAACTAATAAGATCTATTTTTCACTCATGTCATTCAATCACAACTCCACGTCCAATTCTTAAGGAAATACCATGTAAATGATCAAATTACCAGATATTTATTTGCATGAAAAGTGAAAGGCTATTAAAATTATCAAATTATAAGCAAAAGTTGTTGAAATCTAGGAAACATTTCTCAATGCTTGTCTCAGTCAGCATTATTGGCTGCTGGCTGCACACATTAGAAATGCAGTGCAGCCACACAGGGAGAATATGAATTTAGAAATATATCAACTGGCTCATTGAAAGAGAAACCCAGGGAAGCAGATTCTGAAATCTCCCTGGAATCAGAAGCATCAAGAGACCATAGGCTTGGCCACTTAGCACCAGTATGACTAGAATGCTCTTACTGCTGCTGGCACTACTGAACCTAGCCATTGATACTCCAGACCTCAGTTCCAACAGAGCTGCCAGAAGAACCCTGACGCTGCCTCGTGTGCCCTCTCTGGCTCATCCCTGTGGGTGACGGCATCTCACTAGCTCTGCCTCTGCCGTACGCTAGGGCCCCAGGTGAGAGGATGCACCTGGCTTTGAAGATTTCTATAATCTTGCCACCAACCAAATTTCATAGTGAGGCTTTCTCATAACAAAAATAGCCTTCACATGCTGGCAAATGATGTACTCTCCAGAACAACTTATTTTTTTTTTTCCCATAACACACAGACCAGAGGAATCAGCCACGGTAAACTTTTGGTTACGTTAGATGGCCAGAAATGACTGTGGGATCATTCCTTCACACCTTCATCCAATTTGTATTTGAGTTATTTAATGTTGGTAAATAAGGAAAAAGAAAGACAGGGCCGGGAATTGTTTTTGACCTTTAAATCCATTATGCTTGGTACGTCACAGCAGTTGCTTCATAACTTCCCTGTCTGAACAGAACCTCTCTATTATGTTCTATGTCTAAGCAGTGCTGTGAGTATGCAAGAGGAGGAGGGAGGGTCCCAGGTGGTCCCTTGTATCAGATGCTTTTCTTCCATCGGCATGTTTTCTAGCCATCTATTTAGCTACTTGTTTTTTAATAAGGATAATATCTTAATGACCAACCCTTTCAGAATTGCAAAGTCTTCCTTATTTCTCTAGATATTTCACTTCTGGAGTTCCTTAACTCTCTTTAATTTTCCAAACCTTTACATTCTAAATGTAAGACAAAGAAACTGGATAGGTAGGTAAATAGATAGATAGATAGATAGATAGGCAGGGAGCAGACTTAAAAACCATCTTATGTCACAAAATATTTGATATTTATTAGAATGATTTTAATTTTTTCAAGTCTTTCCTAATATATTCTAAAGAATTCTCTCCATGAATTCTTCATAAATATTCAAAATAAGAATATTCTTTCCTACTTTCTAATGCTTCATAAAACTGTCTACAATTTTATGCGTGTTTTTCACTTTATATAAAGTCATAAAAATAACAGATTCACACATTTCAACTTCTTGAACTGATTTTTAAACTTTGTCTATTGTAATTTTTACTTGTATCAAATAGAATCTTGAGAACAACATTAACTGTTCAAAGAACTGACCTCATCATTCAGAAGTTTCCAAATAACCTTTGGCAGAAAGTAAGGCACTCTATAATACTTGTTTTTTATTTTCTACCATATAGGGTAATATTTTTACAAGGACAATGTCTGATACCTCTGCAGAAATAAGCATCTGCTTCTGAAGCACTCAGAGCACTTGCAACTTCAGATAAAACTCTATTGACCTAGTACCCTTTCCAGGACAAAAACTTTTCTAATGACCTCTGCAAAAAAATTTAAACCAAATCTTTAGGAAAAGTATTAGTGTCTAGGAAAAACTTTTCTCCTCAGACTTTGGAGAAATATCTCATCTAGATTCAGAAGCAGAATAGAGTTTCTTTTATATGACAATAATAAATTCAGATGCCTTGAAGATTAGACCAAATTTTCCCCAGTTCAGTGTTCACTCTCTCATGGCCCATGACATCTCCACTTAGCTGTCAGACAGCAATACCATTTCAACTCTTAACCCCCTCCAGTCATCCTTTAGGTTGGAAAAATCATTTTATTACCAAGCAGGACTCTTAGTGAAACCATTTCATGTGTGGAATAGTGTTTTATGGGTTGATGAAGTTAGGGGCTTCATTTATTTTATAGATAGATGTTTCTATACACTATTTCCACTGATGAAGTGGAGTGAAAGTCCATTGTCTCCTTTCTACCAGCAGACCAAGGTAATAAACATGCCTGCTTCCTCCCCAAAGACACACACCACGACCGATACAGAGAAAAGATATTCTTAGACTCATTCTTAGGTTTGGACTCACATGCACCCTTCTGTGTTCCACTCTCAAGTGTGATCCCAGAGTAGTCCTTGAAAAATCATGTCAGATGATACCATTCCTCCAATTAAAACATGTGATGGCACCTCCTTTCACACAGAGTAAAAACCAGCCTACTCACAGTGGCCTTTCCCTGAGCTACCCACATCCTCCTCTGGTTACCTCTGAGACCTCATCTCTATCATTTCCTTCTCATTCACATCACTGAGGCACATGAACTTCTCTACTCTTTCTCAAACATTCAGGCATGACATAGCCTTAGTGTCTATAACCTCTTCCTCCAGATTCCTCATGGCTTCCCCCACCCTTTCTTCAAGTATAGGACCAAGTAGCATCTTACACTCTGATCTTCTCTTTGTAAATGCACTCTCTCCCCCATCTCCAGGACTCCAAGAACTCCTTGCTTGGCTTTATTACTGGCCATTATATGTATCATTTTCTAATACACTGACACATTTTACAAATTCTAATTAAATAAATTGAAATTTAATTCCATTTACTACATTAAAAAAATAAAGCTACTCACATTTCTAGCATTCAATATCCCATCTAGTTGCCAAGATCAAGAACTGGTGTCGCATTTCACATTTTACTTCAGCAATCCCAATCACAGATAGATACCCAGGAGAAAGCCTGCACATATAAAAAGGGGACATGTACAAGAATGATAACAGTAGCACTTCACAAAATAAAACATGCAAACGCTTCAAACAAGTGAGTGCATGAATAAATCAGATATAATGCAAGATTATATAGCAAAGCGAATGGACTAACATGGCATGTGGAAACAGGGACTGCTCTCCATTAATTTAACTTACAGTCATCTAAAAAATAGAAATTAGATTGCTCAATTTACTAAATTTTCCTCATCTGCCACTTTCAAAAGTGCAGAATATTTCAATAATTTGTGAATATACTCAAGGTCACAAATTGGAATACAAATATGGGTGAAAAATGAACTTTCAACAATTCTAAGAAAAATAATTTATTATGAAATATTTATTTCATTCATTCAAAGGAAAAGATGAGAATCCTATGCTTTTTAGTTGCTCAGTCCCTCTCTATACTCCAAATCATAGTTCATCTTCAACAAGTATAGAGGCACAAGCCACAGAAGACCATGGCATTTGGACAGAGTAAACTCTTGCTTTAAGCACAGAGGGCAAGGGATTTGGGAAGCATTTACCTGGGCCTGCAGGTATACAGATTATACTGAAGCATCTCTGAGTACTAAATCCCCAGAAACATAGATATCCATGTGATTTTTTGAACTACATTTTTGTGTGTGTGCACTTGATAGTTTGATATGTGGGGTTTTCTTGATCTTTGTTTAAAGGCAATACTTCCTGAGCATAAGTCACTGCAAATCTTAGCAGCTATACTCTGTAAAGATGATTATAGCAGAAAAGTAGTAGATGAATAAAGGACTCTTTTCCAAGGTGTTTTTTTTTTTTTTTTCTATTCCTTTCAAGAAAAAGGAGGATGTATGCCAAAGAGCAAAGGAACCATTCTATGGAGTCAGGATCTAGTTTTTGTCTTATTCCAACTTGACCTAAACACACATTGAACAAGCTAATTCAATTTCTGGTGTTTGTTTGGTGGTGTGATGATCCCAGAGAGATTCTCCAAGAGACTAAATGATAGGGAGCGAGCTAATCTTGCTGTCTTCCTTAGAAAGAGGAATTTTTCTAGTGAAATTTGATGGGATAGAGGAGGTTGGTTATAATTATTCAAGATAATAATAGTCTTAGGGCATGCATGAGTTATCTATTTAAATAGTACCCCCTAGCTGAGCTGCATATCAAAATATGGTTAACTTTGTGCTTGGGGTTGAGATTATGCTGTTGTTAAGGTTAAGTAATCCTGCTATTTTTCTTAACAACATATATCTTTCCACTTTTAATCTATCATTAAACAGGCCTGCCAAATTGAGACCATACATTCAATGAAGTAATTAAACTAATTTATCTTTTACTATCCTGCATTGTTAGCCAATACAAAACTACTTTACATGGAGACATTGGTGGAGTAAATCTTCAGGCAAATTACAAGGTATCTATGACAAATCAGATTTCTGAGAGCAATACTTTAATTTGTCCTAAAATTCCACTTTGAAATTTGCAATTAACTCTTCTGTTTGACCTCTACCTCAAGAGGTCCAAGTAGAAAAGCCTTCAAGGCAATGGTTAATTGGATACATGCTTTCTAAGTTAGAAGTTTGAAAAAGTATTTTTATAACTAATTCTTTGGAAGTAGGTATATTTGACTAAGGTATTTTAGTCTAATTTCTGTGTTTCATATTATAAATAGCTGACCTTCATGGCTTTTGCTCTGAAAAAAAATTGATTTTTAGAAATCATACCATTTCAATTAAGAACAATTACTAATGTTTGTCTCCTGGTTTACAAAATTAACATATCAAAAAGATATGAGAGGCTAGAAAATCATCTTTGTTGTGAATTTCTCTCAGGATTTTTTTTCCTGCTGTTTTTAGAAAAAATGTTAGAATGAATGAAAGTGTTGTTCATATAGCTCTTAATTGATATATTGGTTTCATGATGATAAATAATCTGATTAATGATTTTACCAAAATAGTGGCATAATAAATGTATGCTTTGGATCCTACTTTCAGCCATCAATTATAGTCAACATAATTAAAGATGTGTATATCTAGATTTAGAAATGGTATTTTTTTAGATTAGAAAAAGAAGGAATCAGTAAAGTGGTGACTAAGTGTTGAGCCTACTATGCTATAAATTAGGAAAGGATGATAGTGGTTTGACTCTAGATGCTTAAGAGGAATAGAAGGGGTTCGTGTTAAATTTGGAAGCAAAGGTAGTTTCAAGGTGGGAAGCTGGGAGGTAGTTGCATCAGTTCTCAATAAGTAGCCTGTAATAAACAATAATTATCAGCTGTCACAAACATTCTGTCTATAACCTACAGCTGAATCATGAGGCTGCCAAAGTGTAATTTACCAGAAGTTAGTACCCTTGGAGAAGAAAATGGCAACCTATTCCAGTGTTCTTGCCTGGAGAATCCCAGGGACAGCAGAGCCTGGTGGGCTGCCATCTATGGGGTCACACAGAGTTGGACACGACTGAAGTGACTTAGAAGCAGCAGCAGTTACCCTTGAGCAAGCAACCCCACAGTCCCTATTTAAGAAGGGGTGAGCACAGAGGAGAGAGTGAGAAAAATAAATTAAAAGTGAAACAAAAAATAAATGCCTCCCATTTGAAATGAGCATATAAAAACCAATAGAAAGCAAAAAAAAAAAACAACTCTGATTTATGAAAGATAAGTAATATAACTATGACAAAGCATTAACATATTTTTGTTCATGAATTATAAAGAAAATTTTAGGAAATATTTTAGATTTATCTTCAAAGAAATAAATTAAAAAATCACATCCATAAAAAATAAGTTATGAAATAAAACTCGATCAAATGAAATTAGTTAATTGGAATATGAAAGTGAATTCATTCAATTTCTTTGACATGAAAAATTCAACTTTTTAAAACTTAAAGATGGATAGAGTAATAGACTCTACACTATATAAAAATAGTAAATTATAATATAAAATTGAGAAAAATTACACAGAATTAAGCATCACAAGATAAAAATGATTAAAAATGTAGAAAAGCAGGTAAGCTAAAATTTTTCTGGTAAGTTTGAGGACAGAGAATGGAGGAAACAGCAAAGAAGTGACACTCAGAGTGAAAACAATAGTTTCAATGGGAATGTTTTTCTTTGAAAAGCATCATGTTAAAATAGCACTCAGTGTATTCATGGGGAAAAATTACGCATAGGCAGTTCCATGCTGAGACACTGAACACAGGAATAAAGAAGTCTTTTTAAACAAATATCAGGAAAAATGTTAACTAGTATAATATTAATAAGGCTTACAATAATGTTTTTCCTGCAGCAATTAATGGTGAAAGGTAATGGAGTTACATGTGAAAGTAATGAGGAAAACTGATTTCAGTGTAGAAGTAACTGATTTGCTAAACAGTCATTCAGAGGGTACAGCAGCTTCCATCCTTCCACAACAAAGTAACTGGAACAGAATTGGCACTGCATCCTCTCTGTTGAAAAATCCATAATTTCTATATAAATTAATGGGTGTCAAGGAATTCAGTATCAGACAATGGAGTATAATGATCCCTCAGAGATGGGAAATTATCAAATGAGTTGATTCACAATGCTGCTCTAGGTCTCTCGCTGGAGACACTGAGGTCATGGGGTAGACCCATGGAAACAGGGATTTGGCAGTGAGTGGGTAGGCAGGTCAAGGTATCAATAGTGTGCAGGCTCAAGCACAGGAAGAGGAGAGGTGGGCAAAGAACTCCAGAAATCTGCAGAGGGTCCACTTCAAGTATAGAATCATGTACTGATTAGCACAAATGGGTGAGGAAACTAAAAATGGTTGGCAAGTGAACCACGTGAGAAGATGAGGGAGAATAGTGCCTGACACTCAAATAAAGCTTGAATGAGTGACTTTTCCCACCAACCAGAGAGCAAAACCCCATATTAGTGGGTCACTGAAAACAGTGCTAAGACGATCTTGATTCAGTAAAGGGGGAAAACACTAAATATTGCTTGATCTAAGAATACTCATAGGCAAGACCAAAAGAGTGAAATTTTTTCCAAGTAAATTAATAAATAAAGCTCAGTAATCTTCACTGGATACAGAAATTTTGAGGATACACAACATAAAAGTTGTAGTGTCTGGCATCTAATCAAAAACTATGTATTAGGCAACAGAAACAGAAAACTATAACTCATAGCAGGGAGAGAAATCAAACAAAACTGACTCAAAAATGGTACAAATGATAGAATTATGAGACAATGACTTAAAAAAAAATAGATTATAACTCTTTTGCATACTCCATCAAGAAGCCAGATCAAATATTGAACATGTTAGGGAGAGAGATGAAGGAAATAGTAAAGGACCCAAGCTGAGATTCTAAGCATGAAAACTACATCTCATGATAAAAATATACTAAAGGTACTAAAGGTGATAAATGTTAGATGAGATACTTCAGAAGCAAAATTAGTAAACTTGAAGGCATAGCAAAGAAATTAAACCACAAGCGAACGAGAGAGAAAAAAGACTGAATGAAAGGAATGAACAGAGCATCAGTGGAGCGTGGAACAACTTCAAGCAGCCAAGCATGTGGCTGTTTGGAGCTGCACAGAGCGGAGACTGGGGTGGAAGAAAAGAATTCAAACTATGATGGAACAGAATTTCCAATGCAAGTAGAAAAAGAGTAGAGCAACATCTTTCAACTACTGGGAAAGAAAGGAAAAGTCACCTTATATATATCATTTACTAAGGGAAATTCTTAAAGAGATGGGAATACCAGACCACCTTATCTGGCTCCTGAGAAACCTGTATGCAGGTCAAGAAGCAACAGTTAGAACTGGAAATGGAACAACAGACTGATTACAAATTGGTAAAGGAGTATGTCAAGGCTGTATATTGTCACCTTACATATTTAACTTCTATGCAGAGTATATCATGAGAACTGCCAGGTTGGATGAAGCACAAGCTGGAATTGAGATTACCAGGAGAAATATTAGTAACCTCAGATATGCAGATGACACCACCCTTATGGCAGAAAGCAAAGGGAACTAAAGAGCCTGTTGCTGATGGTAGGTAAAAGAGGAGAGTAAAAAGGCTGGCTTAAAACTCAACATTCAAAAAAAACTAAGATCATGGCATCTGGTCCCATCTCTTCATGGCAAATAGATGGGGAAACATGGAAACAGTGACAGACTTTATTTTCTTGGGTTCCAAAATCACTGCAGATGGTGACTGCAGCCATGAAATTAAGAGATGCTTGCTCCTTTGAAGAAAAGCTATGACAAACCTAGACAGTATATTGAAAAGCAGAGACATCACTTTGTCAACAAAGATCTGTCTAGTCAAAGATATGGTTTTTCCGGTAGTCATGTATGGATGTGAGAGTTGGATCATAAAGAAAGCTGAGTGCCAAAGAATTGATGCTTTTGAACTGTGGTGTTGGAGAAGACTCTTGAGAGTCCCTTGGACTGCAAGGAGATCGAACCAGTTAATCCTAAAGGAAATCAACCCTAAATATTCATTGGAAGGACCGAGGCTGAAGCTCCAGTACTTTGGCTACCTGATGCAAAGAGCTGATTGATTAGAGAAGACCCTGATGCTGGGAAAGATTGAAGGCAGGAGGAGAAGGGGATGACACAGGACAAGATGGTTGGATGGCATCATCGACTCAACGGACATGCGTTTGAGTAAACTCCGGGAGATAGTGATAGACAGGGAAGCCTGGTGTGCTACAGTCCATGGGGTTGCAAGGAATCGAACATGACTGAGTGACTGAACAACTACTACCAAGGGAAAATATTTTTGAGAAATTGAAGGTGAAGTATAGATTTTATTCAGACATACAGAAGTAGCAATATATTAGAGGAAGAGCTGTAAGCAGAAGGAAAATGATACCATATGGAAACTAGAATCTATACAAGAGACAAAAAGCATCAGAAATAGTAAATCCATAAATAATTGTAAAGTATTATTATTATTTAAATAATTAAAAGCTAACTCACTATTTATGCATGTTGTAGCATTTACAGCAGCTGTTGAAGCTAAATATATGACAGAACATGAAGGCTAGGAAGAGATAAATAGAAGTACATTCTAAGGATATTTTATTATACATTAATTAGCATACTATCATTTGAAAGTAAACTAAAAAAATAAAGTAAGTATAAACTGTGAGCAGTTAAAGTATATACTATAAACATTACATCAACTATTAAAATAATGCCAAAAGAAAGTTATGGGTGATAAATCAATACAGGAAATAAAAGAAAATGATAAAAATACTAGTTAATTCAAAGGAAGGCAGAAAAAAAAAAAAAGAAAATGGAACAAAGACTAGATAAGACAAAGAGCAAACAAATAACAATATGGTAGTTTTAAACAGTGTGGAAGTTTTAAATATGGTAGTTTTAAATACAAATAACAATATGGTAGTTTTAAACACATATCAACAGTCACATTACATGTAAATGGTCTGACCATCTCAATTAATAGAGATTATTATACTGAAATAAAAAATTAGCACCAACTACATGCTGCCTACAAGAAATCTACTTTAACTGTAAAGACAAAAATAGGTTAAAAGCATATATATGTAAACACATGTAACATGCTAATATCAATGAAAATAAAATTTCAGTTGAATCTATTGGTAACAAGCAGATTTCAAATGAAGTAACAATAATGCATGCAAATATGGTCAATTCTAGGTACATGTAACAGTCCTAATTATTCATGCACCATGTAACAGATACTCAAAACATATGAAGCAAACATAGGAAAAACTGAAAGAAGAAATAAGTAATTTATGACACCACTCCCAAAACAATAGAACACACAGACATAAAATCAGTAAGGATATAAAATATTTGAAAAATACTATCAACTAATACTTCCTATTAATATTTTATACAATACTCCACTCAACAATCACAAAATACGCTTTTCTTGTACAGAAAATTTGCCAATATGGGCTGTACCCATAATGGGCCATAGAACCATTATTTTTAAGAGAATATATTTTTTTTACAAAATATATGCTCTGACTGCAACTGAGTTAAGTTACAATAACGTAAAGATATCTAGAAAATCAGCAAATATCTGGAAACATAACACTCAACCTGAGGTTGAGAGAGTGTCAACTTAAGGTTATTTGCCACAAATTAAAAATAAAGAATATTTAGCATGATTTTCCATTTTTCTCTAGCCACAGTGAGGTGGAGAATTGGATCTTAACCCTGATTGAATTTTACCCAAGACACTCACAGGAAGTGAGAAAGGAACATTGTTAAGGAGACATGCAGAGACTTATTATAAGGGAGGATTTTAGAAATTAATATAGAAAGGAAAAGACAACACATAAAGGAAAAGAAGTGGAGGTAAACTTCACCAAGAATAATGAATCCCTGAAATTGGGGATGGGACTGAAAACATGGATGGAGTGGTCAAAGTGTGATTCTTGAAATTTATATTATGGAGTGTCTGCAGTTACCACTAGTGTCAATTGTTCAAATTAAAAAAAAATTTAGAATGATAAATAAGTAAATTCAGAAAGAGGAAAGGTGGAAATCTAGAGAATAATATTTAAAATTCAAACACAATAAAAAAGAGAAAGATAAGAAGATATTGGAAGAATGTATTTACAACACATGTAACTGATAAAGAAGCAGGAACCTGAATAAGATGCCCAGAAAGGTAATAAGAGATGCAAACAAACCCATAGAAATACAGACAAATAATATGAAGCTGCTCAAAGTAATGAACTTGAATGGTCATAACACATAAATGATGCTTAACCTTGTTACTGATCAAAGAATGCACATTTAAGAAGATGAAATCCATCTCACACACAATAATTCAAAAAGGTGATTCATCCCGTTATGTAGAGACACGAGAATTTGCACAACAGTCGGAATATGAATTGGTCAACCAATAACTTTGGAAAGCAATCTGGCAAAATCTAAGGAAGTTGATGTGCATGGGATATAATCCAGCAATTCCAATTTTGGATAAACGCTCAGACATGTATGAGGAGCTATGACCAACATAGCATATTAAAAAGCAGAGACATTACTTTGTCAACAAAGGTCCATATAGTCAAAGCTATGGTTTTTTCAGTTGTCATGTATGGATGTGAGAATTGGACTACAAAGAATACTGAGTGCTAAAAAATTGATGCATTTGAACTGTGGTGTTGGAGAAGACTCTTGAGTGTCCCTTGAACTGCAAGGAGATCCAACCTGTCCATCCTAAAGGAAATCAGTCCTGAATATTCATTGGAAGGACTGATGCTGAAGCTGAAACTCAAATACTTTGGCCACCTGATGCAAAGAACTGACTCACTGGAAAAGACTCATGCTAGGAAAGATTGAAGGCAGAAGGAGAAGGGGATGACAGAGGATGAGATGGTTGGATGGCAGCACCGACTCAATGGACATGAGTTTGAGTGGACTCTGGGAGTTGGTGATGGACAGGGAAGCCTGGCGTGCAGCAGTCCATGGGGTCACAAAGAGTCGGACTTGACTGAGTGACTATAATAGTCATTGTAATATTAGGTATGATGTAGCAGAAACCATAATACCCATCAATAAGGGAATAATTAATAAAGTGAGGTTTTCTTATTACACGGATGGATTAGGATAAAATAAAGCAGTATAGTTAAAATAAACCTAAAAATATCGACAATAATAACTCTCTAATAAAGAAACATGAAAAGAATATAGGTTCAGTAGAATATCATTTACATAAAATTCCTTAGCATGATATGTGTTTTGGGGTATGTATGCACATTGATGTATTGTCTATACACTAATACAAAATGGAGGCTTCCTCTGAAAATGGATCCAATGGAATTACAGAGCACAGAGGGGGAAGGGATTGGTTTTATTTGTTCTGTCTTGTTTCTTTTTAAAAAATCTTAAAGAAATATTGAATATAATCAGATTTGTTATAGCTGGTTAATGGGTATAGAGTGAGAGTTGCTGCTCACATATTTTTTATTTTTAAAATATGTTTTGAAAAAGAGAATATAGGAAACACTGGTATATCTTATCATCTGAACATAGATGGATAGATAATAGATAGATAATAGATAATTTTGAAGAGCACTTAGTCATCTGGATGAGACATTTTAACTAAATTTATATATTAGCTCATTAAAGGGATTATTTATATTGGTTGGGGATTACATACTCTCACAAATGTGAAATTGAGCTATTCAAGGTTTATAAACATCCAATATATCATCTGGTCATAACTTTTTTCTCTATAATATTTATTGAAATTTAATTATGTTTATAAAACTGTTGATCCTCAATATTTATGGTGTGCTGTTCTTAGTCACTCTTCATGTCTGACTCTTTGGGACCTGTGAACGGTAGTCTTCCAGGCTGCCCTGTCCATGGGGATTCTCCAGGCAAGAATACTGGAGTGGGTTGCCAGGCTCTCCTCCAGGGATCAAACCCAGGTCTCCCACATTGCAGGCAGATTCTTTACTGTCTGATCCACCAGGGAAGTGCCTGCACTTTCCTAAATCATGACTATAATATTTCATATAAAGAATTCCATAGCAAAAGTTTCTATAAGTACTTTCTGCAGTTTATTCATAAAACTAAAGCATTCATATTTGATATTCTTCAAATTCTCAAAAACATGCATTTATCCTAAAGTTTGGATTTATGAAATATACAATGGAGCTATTCAAAAATATATAAATATTTAAAAGATTAAGTGACTAATATATTTGCAGAGATTTTGCCCATGTCATAGTTGTATTAAACCATTAATAATTGATTTATAAAAACATTTCAATAAATGAGAGGAAGAAATTATCTATCTTGCCCCATGAAATCTGTATACATTTTAAATAGTTGATAAAATCTCAATATTTAAAGGACAGTGTTAATCATAGGAAAAATTTTAAAGTTTTTAATGGGCTAAAATTCACTCATAATTTTTCCATGTTTTTGTTTCTTGAGATTTTCATTTTGGTTAATGTTTTAGAGATTCAAAGAGCTTTTTAAAAATCTTTTGTAGAAATACACCTTGCTTCAGTAATATACACTTTTTGTTACTAAAAGCTTTCCTGCACATATACAGGGCTGTTTCTCACTATGAAAAGTTAACAAGTGTTATCATCAATGGTAAAATATCTTTTACACATTATTCATTAGTAAAATTCTAAACTCTAACTTTCTTTTGTTAAATAATCAGAGTAGCATTCATGGATGGCTGGAAATATTTGAAAAGATATTTTCTATGTTTGAAAAACAAGTTTTTGTGTTAATAAAATAAGCTTAGTGATGCCAGACAGCTTTAATCATGAAGGCTTTTCAGCAATTAGATTATTCAATCTGGGCTCATGATTTCCCTCTGTCTCAAGCCATAATCATAAGCAGAGTTTTAGAAAGATTTTTGAATAGGAAAGGGAAGGTTAATAAGAATGATTACACATATTATAATGCCTAAAATAGTACTAGCACAGTAAGAAATAAATTCAATATTTTGTGGAAATCTTTGAAGTCTAATTTATTTTATAAATGGCTTTGTATTCACTGATATCATTCTAATTAAAGAGAAAAATATATGGAGGATCTTATAAAGATGTAGTTAGTAACAGTTATCTTTGTTTAAATATTGTGTCTTGAAGGAAAACAGAAATAAAGTGGTAGAACAAAGGAAAAAACCAAAAATTACCATCAACAAAGTGATTACATTTTCATCAATCCCATGACAAATGAGAGAGGGTTTCCCAGATTTGTCTTTGGTCAACTACTTATGTATTTCAGCTTGTTATTCAAAAAGACAAAGCCATTGCAAATACTATTAACTTTTCAAGAGTTAAGTATAATTCTCTTAACTCTGTCACCAATGGTGATATACCTAGGCTGGAGTTTCAGAAAGACTACAGCTTCTGTTTTTTGGGCACCTAGTTAAATGCCTTAGTGGCTGTTCATAGATCTTCCCCAATTTGTACCTGTGCTTGCGCAAGTGCTATCTGAACACAGCAACTTTCGTCAAATTGTATTGTTTGATTGACCAGCACTGTCCAGAATAGCTAATGGATTGGCCAGAAATTTGATTCTGTCCAGCTAAAGAATACAATGGTTTTTATGATCTTTTGTGTCAACTAATGAAATCTTATTCACTCAGTCGTGTCCGACTCTTTGCAACCCCATGGACTGCAGCCTACCCAGCTCCTCTGACCTTGGAGATTCTCCAGGCAGGGATACTGCCTGGAGTTGCCATGGGTTGCCATGCCCTCCTCCAGGGAGGCTTCCTAACCCAGAGATCGAACCCAGGTCTCCTGCATTGCAGGTGGATTCCTTACCATCTGAGCCACCAGGGAAGCCCAAGAATACTGGAGTGGGTAGTCTTCCCATCTCCAGGGGAACTTCCCGACCCAGGAATTGAACTAAGGTCTCCTGAATTGCGGGCAGATTCTTTACCAGCTGAGATTCAAGAGAAGCCCTATAGATTTTTTATTTCTAAATGAGAGTTATTTCCATTTTGTAATGCATAGTAGAAAGGGATTCAAAGTTAGAAAAAAAAAATTGTATTTGTTCAAGGTAAAGAATTCTATACGCCAGAGTGAAGTGATGAATAAGAGGTGATAAATCACACAGAGGAGTATGTACAATCAAGCTCTCAGAGGAGTGAAGACTGAAGTGAAAACGAGATGAGATTTCGAACCTGATGTAAAGAGCCTTTAGTTTGGAGAACAGTCATCTGCTCATTAATGCACATTTAGAAAAATTTTCATCTTTGTTAATGCTGTATCTCTTTGCTACTTACAAGCCAAAAGTTAGTTTTGTAACTTTTCGCTCATTCAAGCTATATGACTTTGGCAAGTTATTGTCCTTCTGAATGAGTTTTTCTTTAATACAGTGGGATTATAGTGCTAGTATTATACATTTATTATGAAGATCTTTAAGTCTAACATTCAAAGTGCTTTAAACAACTCCTAGTCTACAGTAAGTCCTTAATAAATGCTATTTATTATTATTATTATTATTATTGTGTTTGCTTCTATCCTATCTTTTGTCTTTTCTTGTTCACGTATATTAACTATGTATATACAATATTCATAGAAAGTATGCATATTTTAATAACAGCATTATAGATTTATGTACTTACACTAAATGCAAAAAGTATGATAGAGTCTGTATCTTTGAAAAGTTCACTGTACCCTCTGTGACTGCATTCTCTACTTCGTCCCAGCAACTGTTATTTATATTATTCATCCTATGCTTTCCTTTTTAGTTTTTCATTTGTATTCTATAAGAAAGTTGACTAAAATATACAAGAGGACTTCCTAGATGGTCCAGTGGTTGAGAATCTGTCTGCCAACACAAGTGACACAGGTTCGATCCCTGGTCCGGGAAGATCTCACATGATGCTGGGCAACCAAGGTGCATGCACCACAATTACTGAGCCTGTTCCCAAGAGTCCAGGAGCCACAGCTATGGAGCCGTGTGCCACAGCTACTAAGACCCACGAGCCTAGAGCTTGTGCTCTGCAACAAAGAAGCCACGGCAATGGAGTGACACAATGGAAGGATAAATAAAGCTACCCATCCAAGAGGAATATGTGCTTCGGGCAGTTTCATGAGAAAGAACTGAGTTCTGAAATTTTGGGTTTTAGACATTGAGGGCTGCTAAAAATAAGCTAACTAATAAAGGTCTATATTAGCAATCAAATGTCTACTTTTTAAATTTTTGCCTGTTTTTTTCACTTTACAAAAATAGTTGCAATATGTATCATTCTGGAACTTGCTTTTATTCTTCAAAAGTATATTTTTGCTATTTGATAATTTCATCTATGAAATGAAAAGACACTTGTTCCTTGGAAGAAAAGATAAGACAAACCTAGACAGTCTATTACACAGCAGAGACATCACTCTGCTAACAAAGGTCCATATAGTCAAAGCTGTTTATTCCAGTAGTCATGGATGGGTGTGAGAGCTGGACTATAAAAAAGACTGAGCACCGAAGTATTGATGCTTTCTAACTGTGGTGCTGGAGAAGACCTCAGAGTCCCAAGGGGATCAAACCAGTCAATCCTAAAAAAAAAAAAAAAAAAATCAACCTTGAATACTCATTGGAAGGACTGATGCTGAACCTGAAGCTCCAAAACTTTGGCCACCTGATGTGAAGAGCCAACTCACTGGAAAAGACTCTGATGCTGGGAAAGATTGAGGCCAGGAGGAAGGGGGGTGACAGAGTGTGAGATGGTTGAATGGCATCATCGACTCAATGGACATGAGTTTGAGCAAGCTCTGAGAGATTGTGAAAGACAGTGAAGCCAGGCATGCTGCAGAACATAGGGTCACAAAGAGTTGGACAAGACAGAGCGACTGAACAAGAACAACATGCAATCATCTATAGTTCTTTCGCTTTTATTACCATGTGCTAGTCCACTGTACAAATATGTTACATTAGTTATTCATTTTATCTTTTGATTCCATTGACAAAAGTTGTCATCTTTATTATGCTAAACGGTATCTCATCCATATTGTTCAATAAATAATTTTGTTCCTAAAGGGCTTCACTACATTTGTTTTGTTACATGTACTATTAGATATTTCTATCTTTATTTCTGTTGCAAAGAATATTGATATTGACAAGTTATGAAAACATGCTTTGAAAATGTTAGAAAATAAAAGAATGACTTCATATGTATTGATTTTTTGTAAATCAACCATGCTAAACTTTCTTATTAATGTAAATATTTTACCTGTAAATTCCTTGCATGTGCTATATTTACACAAGAATTTCACTTACAAGTAATTATAATTTTGTTTCACCTTTTTAAATCTTTTTTTTTGTAGGCTGCCTAAACTAAAAAAGATAGTTTGCATCTATATTTCATTCCTAATCTTCAAGTAATGTAATAAAAGCTAACTACTAAGGAAAATGTTTGTAGTAAATTCTGCAATACAGCCTTTAGTTTGTAAGTAACAAACTTTTATTCCTTGTTTGCTGATAGATTTTTATCAAGATGGGATATTAGATTTCATTATGCTCTTTTGGTATCTATTATCCCAGGTTGTACTGGTGGGAAAGAATCTACCTACTAATGTAGAAGACACAAGAGTCACAGGTTGAATCCCCGAGTCAATAAGATCTCCTGCAGTAGGAAATGGCATCCCACTCCAATATTCTTGCCTGGAAAATTCTATGGTTGGAGGAGCCTGGCAAGCTATAATCCATGGAGCCACAAAGAGCTGGACATGACTGAGCGACTAAACACACACACACACACACACACACACACATGATAATTATATTTTTCTCTTTAATTTTTAAATCTGCCTGCTTATATCATTTTTATTTTGAAACCAAACTTGCATTTTTGGTATGTCTCTATATTGCTCAGAAGGCAATATCTGAACATGTTGATGTATTCATTTGCTATTACCTACTTTAGTATTTTTGCTTCTATATCCATGGATGAGATTGGCCTTAATTTTTCTGTGTTCTAATGTTCTTATCTGGTTTATGTATCCAGGATGCATGTCTTCTTTAATCTTTGGATTATATAATATCAGAATCATATGTTACTTGGATAAGTGGTAGAACTTGTCCTTAAAATTGTTTGGTCTCTTGCCTTCTTTGTGAAGAGACTGTGATTAAAAGTTCAATTTTCTGAATGATTACAGAATTATTCTGCTTTTCTTCTTTGAGTCATACTGATTGACGTATTTTTTCCCATTTTAGCTTTTTAATTCTTTTCATCAATTATTTGGAACAATACTATTTCAGACTAGAATAATTTTAAATCTATAGTAAGGCCTCCCATATTATTTGAAAGAAATTTCTTATATCTTATTCTCCTTTTAATGTTTTAAACCTTGGAGGATTCTTTCAATATTTTCATAGTCTTTACAAAAAAGAAATCTGTACTTTTATTCTCCACTTGTTTTCATTAATTTGACTCACCATAATTATTTTCAAATGAGTCAGTTCTTTGCATCAAGTGGCCAGAGTATTGCAGAAGTGACTCATTTGAAAAGACCCTGATGCTGGGAAAGATTGAGGGTGGGAGGAGAAGGGGATGACAGAGGATGAGATGGTTGGATGGCATCACCGACTCTATGGACATGAGTTTGAGTAAACTGCAGGAGTTGGTGATGCACAAGGAGGCCTGGCGTGCTGCAGTCCATGGGGTTGCAAAGATTCGGACATGACTGAGCAACTGAAATGAAGTGAACTGATATTTTCTTTCAATTTCTTCAGTTTTCCCAGCTGTTCTCTTTTCTACTTTTTGTTAGAATACTTATGATTAGATTTGTTAGATACTTATAATTAATTATGTATTTAATTCTTGTCATATAAGTTTCTTGAATTTTTCTTTATGTTTTGCTTTAGATTTTTCTCATAACTTTTGTTTAAGCTCACTATATTTAACTGGTTTAATTTTTCCTTATTGAGGCATAATGTCATAAAGTAAAGGCATCATTTTGCCGACAAACATCCATATAGTCAAGGATATGATCTTTCCAGGAGTCATGTATGGATGTGAGAGCTGGACAATAAAGCGGGCAGAGGGCCAAAGAATTGATGCATTTGAACTGTGGCACTGGAGAAGACTCTTGAGAGTCCCTTGGAAAGCAAGAAGATCAAACCAGTCAATCTTAAAGGAAATCAACCCTGAATACTCTTTGGAGGGACTGATGCTGAAGCTGAAGCTCCAATATTTTGGCCACCTGATGTGAACAGTTAACTCACTGGAAAAGACCCTGATGCTGGGAAAGAATGAAGGCAAAAGGAGAAGAGAGCAACAGATGATGAGATGGTTGAATGGCTTTACCCATTCAACAGACATAACTTGGGCAACTCTGGGAAATGGTGAGGGACAGGGAAGCCTGGTGTGCTGCAGTCCATGGGGTTTTGAAGAGTTGAACATGACATGACTTGGCAACTGCACAACAACGTCATAAAGCAAAGTGTACAGTGTTAAGGTTCAGAGTTTGATGAATATTAGGAATGTCTACAGTTAGGTAACCACTACACAAATGAAGGTAAAACACACCTCCTTTACCCCACAGGCTCTCTCTGGGCTCGTCACAGCCATTCCCCACTGCCTGATAGACACCACTACTTACTTTGGGACTTACTAGCCAAGGAATTACAAAGGTTCTTCTGTGCTTGGCTTCTTTCACTACATGTTTTGTTAAGTTGTTTCTGGATTCTTACTATCACTAAATGTTGTCCTTAAAAAAAAAAAAAAAAACTGCCATTCAGATAAGACTTCTGTAAGATTTGATGGGTAGTACATTTCTTATTCAGCAATGACCCATGGGACACCATGGCGTTGTCCACTGCCACACGTTTTGTACTTCTCTGGTGGTTTATATGGTAAAGAACATGCCTTAATTTAAACTCTTTTGGAATAATTTGGAATAAAATAATAATTTTATTTTGATCCATGCACTAGAAGTATTTTTTGTATTTCATATGAATGTGATTTCTCTAGTTTTGTGTTTGTTAGGGGTTTATTTTCTGTATGATACTAACCACTTTAATTCATGTATCTTCCTTGATTTTTGAATTTTTTAAATCTTATAGTGGTGTTCTATATAATGCTAACACTTTTGCTCTACTTGTTCATTTATCTGATATTAATAATTATTTATCAGCATGAATTAACCTGTACTGAGTGTAGTATTATTTGGAATTAATTTCAAATATTTTCTTTCAGACAAGTTTCTTGAATTTAGCATTTTAATTTGTTTTCAATATTTCATTTGTGTTTTCTGTTTTTTCTCTTTTTCAGTCTGTCTAACCTTGAGTTTTATTATTCTCAACTCAATTTCATCTAATTAAGTAATCAATTCTTCTTGTTAATTTTGATTGGCTGTTTGAAAGGGAAAAATTTGCTTTTGCTTGTGAGATATGTCCTTAGTCTGTTCTGTCCTTGTTCTGTTCATGCTCTGAAAGATGGCTTCACTGATTATAACATTCTGGGTTGAAATGTGTTTTCTTTCAGCACATTAAAGATACAACAATTTCCTTCCCTTCCTTTCTTGCCCTTGAAAATTCATCTCTTAGATTAATTGAAGTTCCTTTGTCGGCAGTCTCCTTTCACCTCCATCTGCTTTTAAGGCTTTCTCTCCCTCTTCGGTTTAGCAGCTTTACCTTGTTTTGCCTAGGTGAGTAATTTCCTTCTTTCTCTTTCTCTCTCTTTATCAACATCAACTTGAATAAATGGTATTCTGGATTCTATTCCTTCTAATATTTTACTTTTAAATTCAAATTATTTATGTTTTCAGTTCAGTCATTCAGTCGTGTTCGACTCTTTGCGACCCCATGGATTGCAGCATGCCAGGCCTCACTGTCCATCACCAACTCCCGGAGTTTACTCAAACTCATGTCCATCAAGTCAGTGATGCCATCTAACCATCTCATCCTCTGTTGCCCCCTCTCCTCCTGCCTTCAATCTTTACCATTCATATATATATATATGTATATATATATATATATACACATATATATGTATATATATATATATACACACACATATATGATTTATGTATTAGCCCAGTTCATTTTTATTACTCATCTTTTTAAAATATACTTTCACTTGTTATTCATATTAAACATATTTTAAAATCAGATAATGCTAGCTTCTGATTATTATCATATTTTAGTGTCTGATAATTTTCATATGCGAATCATTGCTTGTTGGTAACAGTAATCTTTTGTCTGGAGTGTCCACTGTTTGTCACTGATGGTGTCTTAATTGCTTGTGAAATTTGTTAGTCTTTTTTTCTGTGAACAAGTGCTACTTAGAATTTTTTTGTAATAGCATGGAAATCTTATTGAAGTAGAATTATATCAAAGGTTATTTTCTTTTGCTTCTACTATAGGCTTAGGAGCAATATTATTCTAGTATCACTTTAAATTATAATGTTTGGTGTATAGTTGTGTGAAATAAGGTTTCATATACTTGTGAGTGATTTCTGAAGAACATGAACTCTCAAAGGAAACATTTGTGTGCCTTCTTACACTACCAATAGCAAGGCAGGGATGTTTCCAACAGGTGTCTAAGAAACACTATTTGATATTTTGAAACAATGTCTTTATGAGACACACGCAAAAAAGCATTTCCTTAATTATATATAAAAGGTAAAATAAAATTTACCAAAAACATTAATAAACACAAATATAGTCACCTTTTTAGTAGCAATAAAATGGAAATCAATTCATATTTAATAGCTTTGTAATACACAAATTATAAGAGGCTTCTTTGGGGGTATTTTTGTTTGTCCTTTTACTTTTTGTCTAAATGTTTACTTCTTTTAATGATTTTTTTATACTGTCATTAGCCCACAAACTGCAATTAGGCTACCAGAATTGAGCTACAACAGATATTAATAAAAGTTCCCTATACAACTAAAATCCCAATGTAAGTGTGTATAGAATGCAAAATAAAGCTAATGGAAATGGTGGAATTCCAGCTGAGATATATCAAGTCCTAAAAGATGATGCTGTTAAAGTGTTGCACTCAAAATGTCAGCAAATTTGGAAAACTCAGTGGCCACAGGACTGGAAAAGGTCAGTTTTCACTCTAATCCCTAAGAAGGGCAATGCCAAAGAATGCTCAAACTACCATACAATTGCACTCATTTGGCTTGCCAGTAAGATTATGCTCAAAATTCTTCAAGCTAAGCATTAGCAGTAGGTGAACCAAGAACTTCCAGATGTACAAGCTGCATTTAGAAAAGGCAGAGGAACTAGAGATCAAATTGCCGACATTTGTTGGATCATAGAAAAGGCAAGAGAATTCCATAAAAACATCTACTTCTGCTTCATGGACTCCACAAAAGCCTTTGACTGTGTGAATCACAACAAACTGTGAAAAATTCTTAAAGAGATGGGAATACCAGACCACCTTTCTTGTCTCCTGAGAAACTATGCAGGTCAAGAAGCAGCCGTTAGAACCAGACATAGAATAAAGAACTGGTTCAAAATTGGAAAAGGAGTATGACAAGTCTGTATATTGTCACCCTGATTATTTAACTTATGTGCAGAGTACACCATGAGAAACACTGGGCTGGATGAAGCACAAGCTGGAATCAAGATTGCTGGGAGAAACATCAACAATTTCAGATATGCAGATGGCAGAAAGTAAAGAGAAATTAAAGAGCTCTCGATGAGGGTCAAAGAGGAGAATGAAAAACTGACTTAAAACTCAACATTCAAAAATCTAAGATCACGACTTCTGGTCCCATCACTTCACGGCAAATAGAAGGGGGAATAATGGAAGCAGTGACAGCTTTTATTTTTTTGAGCTCTAAAATCACTGCAGTTGGTGACTGCAGTCATGAAACTAAAAGATGCTTTTCCTTGGAAGGAAAGCTATGACATACGTAGACAGCATATTTAAAAGCAGAGACATCACTTTGCCGATAAAGGTCCATATGGTCAAAGTTACAGTTTTTCCAGTAGTCATGTATGGATGAGACAGTTGGACCATAAGAAAGGTTGGGTGCCAAAGAATCTATGCTTTTGAATTGTGGTGCTGGAGAAGACTCTAGGGAGTCCCTTGCACTGCAAGGAGATCTAACCAGACAATCCTAAAGGAAATCAACCCTGGCTATTCATTGGAAAGACTGATGTTAAAGCAGAAGTTCCATTACTTTGACCACCTGATGGGAAGAACTAGCTCACTAGAGAAGACCCTGATGCTGGGAAAGATCGAAGGCAGAAGGAGAAGGGGGCAGCAGAGGATGAGATGGTGAAATAGCATCACCTATTCAATGGACATGAATTTGAGCAAGCTCCAGCAGATATTGAAGGACGGGGAGCCAGGCATGCTGCAGTCCATGGTGTCATAAAGAGTAGGACAAGACTGAGCAACCGAACAACAGCAACAACAAAGTGTGTACAAAAGAAAATAGCCCATTGGTAGGAATGTTGCTGCTGCTGCTACTGCTGCTAAGTTGCGTCAGTCGTGTCCGACTCTGTGCGACCCCATAGACAGCAGCCCATCAGGCTCCCCCGTCCCTGGGATTCTCCAGGCAAGAGTACTGGAGTGGGTTGCCATTTCCTTCTCCAGGGCATGAAAGTGAATGTAGGAATGTAGACTATGCTAAACCCAAATATTGGAATTCCATTTGCTCTGAATTTATAACATCTTTTACAATATTTTCTTTTTAAGCAATTTTCCTTTGCAGCATTTTGGTTAATATTGAATTAGGTCTTCTTATTTTCTATTGAATTTTTCATTAGGATTAAAAGTTACCCTGAGTGACCTGGAAATTATGACAGCTGGCATTCATGAGGGACTGATTCCAAGTGCCCTGGCAGCAGTCTGACTGGTCCGCTAGAGAGCTCAGGGGAACATCAGTGAGAGCAGCCTGACCCCTCCCTCTTAGTTCTCTCTACTCTGTTCCTTGCCTGTGCCACTCTCTGACACCCTGGGATACTTAACTTTCAGATTCCTGCACAGAACTCATTCCTTATCAGTTAACCAACCAGACTAGCAGGCTGCACTGGGGGGATGTGTAATGCCCTGGCAACTCATGGAGGCTTCCCTAAAGGGACAGGGACATAAATAGCTTTAGGGAAATTATTTATAAGACCTTCAAATTCCATATTTATTAATACTGTTTTCTGAAGCTCATTTGCTTTAGAAGGTACACATGGACAGAGGATCAGAGCGGTTCTCCTTTCTCATTTCACCTTCATCCTTTATTCACTGTTTAGAATACAGAGGTATTTTGAATCTTATTAAGATAACTTTCTTAGAAATGCAAATGTGAAACAAAGTGATAGTTGGAACTGTTGGTGTCAAGGAAGTCTCTTTTGTTTTTGTTTTGCTTTTTCTAGTTAGGGCATAATTAACTATTCCCTTTACCTTCTCACTATGAGCTCCACGTCCAAAAAGCAAAAGTTTTACCATCTTCTAATTTATTATAAAATGTAAAATAACTTATGCATACATTTTGTTGTGGAGAAGTAAAATTGGGTAATCAATAAAATACTTCAAGCTTAAAAATATGTTACAGTAAAGTAAAATTTTACAAAGATGTGTAATACCAATATATTATTAATATAAGTAACTTATAGCACAGAAATAAGGATTAATATCCTGAATTTAAGTGCCTAAGAATAGAGAAAAGGAGTGGAATCTAAAAGAAAACAAGGAAGATGAACACACTCGTTATAAACAAATAAATGAAAATAGAACGTATGTCTATCAAAATGACAACTAGAATCATAATGATATTGACAGTCAACAGCTAGCCAATGACAGTCACTAAGCCATGATGTTTCCTCTGGATCATAAGCAGTTTCTAAAAAATATCAAAAATAATTAGACAGATCCATTGTGACCACAGTAGAACAAGAAACAAGTAAGATGACTCTTAAATCATGTTTGAACACAGAACTAAGTACACTGTACTATCATAGAAATAATCAAACATATTCCTCTTCCAGCTAACATGTATGATGAACCTTTCACTTCAGATAACAACCTTAGTCATTGCGTAAAGAAAACTGGGTCATGGCCAGGTTGAATAAGTTCATAAGACACTGAAGAAAGATGATAAAGTACAGTCCATTCTTTTCTGATATTGTCAAGAAAGTCATACTTCAAATGTGGTAGGTGCGTTCACATCATAGCTACATTTTATTTTTATTTTATTTTTTTTTAATTTTACAATATTGTATTTGTTTTGCCATACATTGACATGAATCCACCATGGGTGTACATGTTTTCCCCTTCCAGAACCCCCCTTCCACCTCCCTCCCCATCCCATCCCTCCGGGTCATCCCAGTGCACCAGCCCCGAGCACTCTGTATCATGCATCGAAACTGCACTGGCGATTCGTTTCACATATGGTAATTTACATGCTTCAGTGCCATTCTCCCATATCATCCCGCCCTCGCCCTCTCCCACAGAGTCCCTAATACTGTTCTATTTATCTGTGTCTCTTTTGATGTCTCGAATACAGGGTTATCTTTACCGATTAACTAAACACCATATGTATGTGTTAGTATACTATAATGGTGCTTTTCTTTCTGGCTTACTTCACTCCATAGCCACATTTTAAATTAAAATGCAATCTATTTAAAAGTAAGAAAGAAAAAGGACTCATGAAGGGGTGATTACGTCCAAGAAAAAATTCAAGATGGATTTGAAATGTACATTCTGATCAAACTGTAATAAGATTGAAATAAGGTTAAACTGTAGTCAAAAACAATTAAGAGTTTACATATAAAATTTGCTCTTATTTTGACCTTGTTATGCTTGTATCATTTTGAAAACTATTTTTCAGGAACATACAAATGTAGGAAAAACATTATTATGATACAAAATTCAGATAATTACAATTTCAAAACATTTTTTTCATTGATCTGCCCTCTAATTGCATTGTGATGATTATAAAGCAATTGCTTTGCTAGTTGGTAAATAAATGCATTTCCAAAAATAAATTCTGGAAAAATTTTAAAATTATAGAAAAACTATAAACTGTTTATAATATTATTTGACAAGTTTAGTGATAATTTGAGACAAACTTTTTAATGTTATTTATTGTTAATGTTTTTATGTTTTTATTTAAGTTACTAATAAATGCTTTAAGCATGCTTATTTTCCTTTTCTTCTCATTTCCTATGTAATTGTAATGTTATAATAACTTATCTAATTCTCCAATTTTCAGGCTTATGTTTTAATGGAGTATTATTTACACTTTCTTAACTTGATAGACAGTAGAAGTTACTTAAGTTCAACAATTAAGACCCAAATCCTAATATTAACCTTTGTTCTATTGCCAGGATAATTAATACTTGCCTTGACTTGTCTGTGTCTACTGTTCTTCACAGTCAAACACTAGAGACAGCAATCGTCTGTCATTCATTAACACCTTTGAAAGCTACAGGGGCCCATGTGAGCAGGCATTCACTTCACCGTGTCTGCTAGCCTGACTGAATTACTAAGTTTGTCCATTGCTAGTATGGAATTAGTAATTTAATCTTTCATTTTAAAGCCAGTGAGCCTGGAAGCAGTGGTATCAGAATCTTCAGAACAAATCAATCCCCATTCTTTCTCCAGTATGATCCTTAGATGTCACAGGACTTCTAACGCGGTTAAGTTCTCTTCTCTGTGCATTCAGGGCACCTGCCCTGTAAACTTTACATGGTGGTTGCAAAGATCACAATATTCAAAACCTGAGAAAGTAACAGAGTTGTGCATATTCTCCTCTCATGGTATTTAATTTACTAATCAGTAATAAGTATTTCACACATTGAGAATGTGCATTCCATGACAATAAGGAAAAAAAAATTATCTTATACATAATTAATATGTAACAAGCCAATATATATGCTAATACAATATATGCATACACATATACACAAACATAAAGATATATATAGACATACACTCATATAGATAAAAATAAATAAATTGATAACCTATGCATATATACATCTATGTGGATAAAATAAATATTTTTAAATGACTGATAAAAAAGAATGAAATTCTACCATTTGCAACAATGTGGATGGACCAACAGACCAAGCATTTCACCAATGTTGGACCAAGCATTTCACTATCCTTTAGTGAAATGAATCAAACAGAGAAGAACAAATATTCCATCTATATGTGGAATCTAAAAAAATAAACAAATGAATACATATAATAAAATAGAAGCTGGCTCACAGATATAAAGCACAAACTAGCAGTTACCAGTAGGGAGAAGGAAAGATGGAGGGGCAAGATAAAGATATGAGATTAAGAGAAAGAAACTACTATGTATAAAATAGAGAAGCAACATGGATATGTTATACAGTTCTGGGAAATAACACCATTATCTTGTAACAACTTTAAATGTTGAATCACTATGCTGTATACCTGAAACTAATATTATAAACCAATTTACATAAAAATAAATAAGCAAAAATATATAAACGGCTGAATTAACTGGTTATCCATATGGAAAAAACGCATCTTGATCTCTATGTTGTATCAAAAACAAAAGCTAATTCAAACAGATTAAAGATCTAGGCATTACATATTTAAATGCAAAGGTTAATAAAGATCCTAGAAGAAAATATGGAAGACTATGTGTATGATCGCAGAGCAAAGAAAGACTGTAAAAAGAAATCCAAAAGCACTATTTATTTTTTAAAAAATGACAAGTTGGACTTTCTTAAATGAAGAAACATGTACCTCAAAAGACTTGATCTAGAGAGGAAACGCGCGAAACACATTCTGAGGGAAAAGGCATATGCCTTCCAGAAACTTCACGGCCACAAGACACCTTTGAATCAATAAGTAAACAGAAGAAACTCAATAGCTAAACGACTCAGAGCCTTGAAAAGGCACTTCATTGAAGATGATGTAAAAGTTGTTTAAAAAACATGAAAATTTGCTGAACCACTTTCATTATCAGATGAATACAAATTAAAACACAATAGGACACCACTACACACCCACCACGTGTGCTAAGTCACTCAGCTGTGTCCGACTCCTTGAGATCCCCTGGACCATAGCCCGCCAGGTTCCTCTGTCCCTGGGATTCTCCAGGCAAGAATACTCGAGTTTGTAGCCATCCCCTTCTCAAGGGGATCTTCCTGACCCAGGGATTGAATCCAGGTCTCCTGCATTGCAGGCAGATTCTTTACCATCAGAGCCACCAGGGAAGCTGATACACCCACCAGAAGGGTTAAAATAAAGAGAAAAACATATGGTCCTATTAACAGAAACTAAAACACTCTCATACATTGCTGATGAGAGCATAATTTTGCAGAAATATTTTAGGAAACTGATACTATCTACTAATACTGAAAATATATGTATAGCTAAACAGTTCCAATTCTAAGCATAAAATCAACATAAATGTGTATGTAACTTTACCAAAAGACATGTCAAAGGAGATCGATAGCAAAACAATTTGAAAAACTCATACACGAGAATCGTCTACAGAAGAACGGGTGAACAAATGTCCATATATTCACACTGGAAAAAAATGCCCACAATGCCAGTTAACAAACTCTTATTACAACAAATTGGAACGTTAACAACAAATGTTGAGTAAAATAAATGTGACAACCAAAAAAGACATCATCTATTATTCCATTTCCTAAAGCTCAAAATAAGAAAAAAAAAAACATAATTAATGATGATAGAAGTAAGCATACTGGATATGTTTGGTGGCATTTTTGTCTGAGACAGGACAGGGGCAGTCTCAGTGATGGTGGCAAAATTCTATTTCCGAAATATATATCATGGGTACAGATTTCTGATCACACCCTTCGCAATGGCCATCAACAAAAGACTGCAAAGAATAAATGCAGGAGAGAGTCTGTAGAAAAGGGAACCCTTGGGAATATAAATTGGAAACAGGCATGATGGAGAAGAGTATGAAAGTTCCTCTAAAATTGAAAACACAGGTACCACATGATCCCGCAATCTTACTCCTAGGCCTGTCGGTGAAGAATAATGATAATTTGAAAAGACAAATGCACCCAAACATTCAATGCAGCACGTTTTACAATAATCATCAGAGGGATGGATAAGGAAGATGTGTCATATACATATACATACGATAGAATATGACTCAGACATTAAAACAAAGAAATAACGTCTTTCCAGCAAAACACATGGACTTGTACAATATCATACTAAGTGAAGGAAGTCAGAGGACAAATAGCCTAGGATGTCACTTTTGGGTAGAACCAAAAATCAATAAAAATGATTCTCCAAACAAAAGCTAACTCAACAAAACAGCAAGAAAACTCGTGGTTAGTTACATCACAGAAAAGGTGGGGATAAGGAAGGAAAAAATGAGGATGCTGTGATTCATATATATATACATATATATATGGTAATAAATATACACAGACATATATATAGCAGGATATCAACAAGAACCTAGTATATAGCACACTGAACTTAATGAACACTGTGTAATAACTTAAAGTGGGAAAAGAATGTGAAAAAGAATAGATAAAAAATGCCTATAATTAAATCAGGTTATATTCCATATGAAATACAAATTAAATTTAAAAAGCAAAAGAAGAAAAAATGCCAGCGGCATCCCCCTGAGGCCTGGGTCACCAGGTCTGGGGTCACATTTCTGGGGTCCGAGCCGAGGCTGGCCTGGGGTAGACCTGAGCACGTTTGAGAGGAAGTGCAAGCTGTGGAGCCCGCCTTGGGCTTGTACTGCCTGGTCCCCCGTGGAGTGGACCCTAACCTCCGGACGCAGGCAGGCCCTCCAGGAGCTGAACCAAGCCCAGTGCACCTAAAGGGCCGTGTGCCCTGGGAGCTGGAAAGGGTTTCCGAAGTGGATTGATCTCTAGTGGTTGGTTTCTCACCTGCAGCTTCTTCAGATTTCTTCCTCTGCTTTCTTACCACAGCACCTTCAGTATCTCCCTGGGGCGGGGTTTGGAATTTGTCTGGGGGGGGAGCGGGTGAAGCCTAAGGGGATAAGGGGGTAAGGATAAGGCCTAAGGCTTAGGAAACACCAGTCCTGGCACATTCCACTCTCATCACAACCCAGGAAGAGGAATTCCTCTAGGGCTCTGTTTGCGCTGGGAAGACAAATGGGGCATGAAGACGTGCTGCCGCCTTGTGGACATTTCCTGTAGTAACACTCTTAAAATTCGCAACGTAAGGGAATTCAGCATTCACAAAGCGTGTGGGGACATCTGCCCTCACTCAAGAAATAGCCTGGGGTAGGTAATTAAAAAAGAATTCAAAACAGGGAGATGTTCAAGAAGTCAATCTCAAGAGGTGAACTGAACACACGTGCTTCTTTTGTTTCGTTTTTTAAACACAGGAAAAGAAGCTCCACATCACTACCACTGATTACTGGAGAACTGCAAATCAAAACTCTAGGGAGGAATGACCTCCCATTACTCAGAAAGGGCAGCACCAAAAAGAGCGGAAACAGTAAATGTGGGAGAGAACATGGGGAAAAGGGAACCCTCCTGCACTGATTTGGGGAATATGAATTAGAACGAGGCAGGATGGAGAGCAGCGTAAAGGTCCACTAAAAACTGAAACTGAGGTAACACGGGATCCTGCAGAGTCCCTCCTGGGCCTGTCCATGCAGAAAAACCATAATTTGAAGACTTGTGCACCCAAGGTTCACTGCAGCACTCTTTAGAGTAACCAGCACGTGGAAGAAGCCAAAATGTCCATCATCAGAGGGATGGATAAAGATGATGTGGTATTTATATAGACAGAATATGACTCAGACAATAAAAAAAATGAAATACTGCATTTTCCAGTGACACACGTAAACCAGGACATGATCACACTAAGTGAACAAAAGATAAAAAGGGAAGGACAAATATCTTAGGATATCACTTATGGGTAGAATCTACAAATCAAAAAAAAAAAAGAACCTATTTTCAAACAGAAGTAGATACAATAATGCAGCAAAACAAGTTATGGTTACCACAGGGAATAGGTGAGGATGGAGGGGGCATAACTTAGGAGGATGTGATTAAAATATGCAAAGTAAACATATGTGTATATGTATACACATCATATGTGTATGATAGGTAATCAACAAGGACTTGCCTTATAGCATAGGAAAATATGCTCAACACTGTGTAAACAAGTATATAGAAAAGAATTCTAAAGGAGAAAAAAAAATATGTATATGTGTATGTATAAGTGAATTAGGTTATATTCTGTATGAAATACCAATTAAATTAAAAAAAACAAACAAACAAGAAATGGCAACAGCATCCCACTCAGTCTGGGTGCCACGGGCTGATATTGCATATCTGGAGCTTGAGCAGCCTTGTGTCCGACGACTGGGCTGTGGTAGACCTGAGGGAGCTGGAGAGGATTGCCAGCACTTGACCTTCGCCAGGACTTGGAGTTTCTGGACGTTTGTGCGTGGGACCCCAGTCTGCGGATTCAGTTGGGCGCTCCTAGAGCTCAATCAAACTCCCGGGTTATTAGGTTATTAGGCAAAGAACAGTAAGCCCTTGGAGCTGGAAGTTTCCAAAGTTGGATTGGTCTTTAAGTCTCCCAGTGGCTGTGTCACACCAGCGCCCTCCTCTCTCAGGGTCCCCCACCCCACTAACACACACCCTCAAATTTAGTTTGCACAGGGGCTGGGATATGTCTGGGAGGTGAAGGTTAAGGGGGCAAAAGGAAGGAGACACGAGCCCTGGCACCTTCTACTCTAATCCACAGCCCAGAGAGAATTTCTCTAGGGCTCTGTTTGTCTGGTGGCTCAGGTGGTAAACAGTTTGCCTGCAATGCAGGAGTACCAGGTTTGATCTCTGGGTCGGTAAAATTCCCTGGAGAAGGCCATGGCCTACTCCAGCATTCCTGGACTTCACAGGTGGCACTAGTCCTAAGGAACCCGCCTGCCAATGCAGGAGACACAATCCCTGGGTCAGAAAGATCCCCTGGAGGAGGGCATGCCAACCCACTCCAATATTCTTGCCTGGAGAATCCCAAGGACAGAGGAGCCTGGAGGGCTGCAGTCCATAGGGTCGCACAGAGTCAGACAGGACTGAAGCAACCTAGCATGCACACAGTTTCCCTAGGCAGCCTAGTGGGGCATGTAGAAATGCTACTGCCTTGTGGACATTTCCTGTAACAACCCTGTTAAAATTTGCAGCTTCCTGGAACTTTGTATTCACAAAGCCTGTGGGGCTGTTGGGACACATGCCCTCAAGAAATGTCCTGGGGCAGGTAACTGAAAAAGAATTCAAAGCAGGGCAGTGTTCAAAAAGTCAATCTCAGAGGTCAGTTGAATGCCCCTTAAAAAAAAAAGCATAGGAAAGGAAGATCCACATCCCTATCGCTGATTGTTAAAGGACTGCAAATCAAAGCTCTAATGAGGTGTGATTTCCCAATGCTCAGAATGGGCATCATGAAAAAGAATGCAAACAGTAAATGCAGAAGAGAACATGGAGATGTTCTACATCATCCTACACTGATTTGGGGATTTCAAATTGGAATGAGGCACAATGGAGATCAGCATGAAGGTTTCTTTAAAACTGAAAATAGAGGTTCCACATAATCACGGAATGTCACTCCTGGGCCTGGCCATGCAAAAAAATCATCATTTGAAAAGATTCATACACCCCAAGCTTCACTGCAGCACTCTAGAATAAACGACACATGGAAGAAAACAAACATCCATCATCAGAGGGGTGGATAAAGAAGATATAGTGTTTTTATATACAGAATAGCATATGGCTCAGGCATTAAAAAGAATGAAATACTGCATTTCCTAGTAATATAAATAGACCTGGAAATGATCATACTTAATGAAGAAAGTCAGAGAGGTAAGGAAAATATCTCTTATGGGTAAAATCTACACAAAAAAACCCCCAAAAAACTCATTTTTAAACAGAAAAAAATGCAACAACAAATTAACAAACCAAGTTATGGTTACCAGAGAGAATAGGTGAGGATGTGGAAGCAATAAATTAGGAGGTTGTGATTAGAATATACAAAGTAATATACATATCTTTAAACATCCATATATATGTAATTAGTAATCCATAAGGACTTACTTTATAGCACAGGGAACTCTACTCAACACTGTGTAATAATCTGTATGGGAAAAGAATCTGAAGAATAGATATCTGAAAATGTATGACTGAATCAGGTTATATAACATGAAATACAAATTACATTTCAAAAAAAAAAGAAAAAAGTGACATCAGCATTTGGCTCAGCCTGGGTGACCTGCCCTGGAGTCACATTTCTGAAGCCTGAGCGGCCTTGGGTCTGAAGACTGGACTCTGGTGGGCCTGCGGAACCTGGGGAGGAGGTGCCGGCAGGTGACCGCCACTAGGACCTGGAGTTCCAGGGCTCCTGTGGATGGGACCCCAATCCAGATTCGGGAGGCCCTCCTATAACTCAACGGAGCCTAGTGCACCCAAAGAACGGTGCACCTTCCAAGCTGGGAAAGGTTTCCAAAGTAGGTAGGTCTTGAATTCTCCCAGTGGTTGGTTTCTCTCCAACAGCCTCCTTCCTCGGAGTGGCCCCACCTCAGTACCAGCGCACCCCAAGCATCCCAGTTTGGGCAGGGTTTGGGATTTGTCTGGGGATGAAAATACGGGGGAAGAAGTAAGGAGACACCAGCCCTGGTACATTCCACCCTTATCCACGTCCCAGGAAGATGCATTTCTCTAGGGCTCTAGGTGCCCTGGGAAGCTGAGTGGGGCATGGGGAAATACTGCCGCCCTGTGGACACGGCCTGTAACAACAACGCTAAATCCATGGCTTAAGGGCACTTCGTATCCACAAGGCCTGTGGGGCTGTAAATGACACCTGACTCGAGATGTCCTGGGGTAGGTAATGGAAAAAGAATTCAAAGCAGGACGGTGTTCAAGAAGCCAATCTCAAGAGGTCAAATGAATGCACTGTAACTTTTTTCCTTTAAACCACAGGAAACGATGCTCCACATTGCTAATTATTAAATAATTTCAAATCAAAACTCTAAAGAGGTATGACCCCCCTCCCCCACTGCCCAGAATGGGCATTATCAAAAATAATACAAACAATAAACGCTGGAGAGAAGATGAAGGAAAGGAAAACCTCCTATGGAGATATGGGGAATATAAATTGGAAGCAGGTACAATGGAGGGCATTATGAAGGTTTCTTT
The DNA here is from genome assembly GCF_054371585.1 of Giraffa tippelskirchi. Taxonomy (NCBI): domain Eukaryota; kingdom Metazoa; phylum Chordata; class Mammalia; order Artiodactyla; family Giraffidae; genus Giraffa; species Giraffa tippelskirchi. The sequence continues at coordinate 32,954,925 of NC_137282.1, forward strand.
AAAATGAAAAACAGAGGAATCACATTATCCAGCAATCTCACTCCTGGGCCTCTTGACACAGAAAAAGTGTAATTCAAAAAGACTCATTCAAATACAGAAATTAAAAAAAAATGAATTCATATCCAAAGAGAAACAAACACAATGACTTAGCAAACCAAGTTATGGTTACCACAGGGAATAGGTGAAGATTGAGAGGCATAAATTAGAAGGATGTAATTACTGTATACAAAGTAAAACATAGATACAAACATATAAAACATATAACATGTATAAATATACTATATGTTATATAGTATATTTTACAATTATATATTATAACATCTATAAATATATTAAATATATAAATATATATATACATACATATAACAGGTAATCTACAGGGACAAATTTTATAGCACAGAAAACTCTACTCAACCCTGTGTAATAATCTTTTTGGGAAAAAGTTCTGAAGAATAGATAATATGAGTATGTGTTACTGAATAAGCTTACATTCTTCATGAAATACAAATTCAAATTATAAACAGAAAGGATGAAAAACAATGCCAATGGTATCCACTTAGCCTAGGTGACCTGGGCTGGCGTTTCATTTCTGGAGTCTAGGCAGCCTGGGGTTTGAAGGCTGGAATGTGGTGGATCGGAGGGAGCTGGGAAGGAAGTGCTAGCAGTTGAGCCCTCCTTGGACCTGGAGCTCCTGGTACTCTGTAAATGGGACCCTAATCTCTGGATTCAGCTGACCCTCCTAGAGCTCAAGGGCTTCCCTGGCTCAGCTCAGCTGGTAAAGAATTCGCCTGCAGTGCAGGAGACCTGGGTTGGGAAGATCCCCTGGAGAAGCGAAAGGCTATCCACTCCAATATTCTGGCCTAGAGAATTCCATGGACTGCATAGTCCATGGGGTCGCAAAGAGTCGGACATGACTGAGAGAGCTTCACTTTCACTTTGAAATTTTATCATTTATTTTAGAAATTTTTGAAAAGTATTATCCAAGATATAAATAAAATTTTAACTTAGAATTTATAAATTATTTAAATTCCAGAAATATTTTTAAATTTAAAAGCCTTCATTTATATCAATCATAGATGCATTTTCTCTTTTTTTATCTATAAAAGATAAGATTTACTCTTAAATGTTTGATTAAGCAAAATTATTGTTTCATCTTAACTGTGAATACATATCAATCTTTTCTAGTCTAACCCCCTTTAAAAATAAGACACGACTGAGCGACTTCTCTTTCACTTTTCACTTTCATGCACTGGAGAAGGAAATGGCAACCCACTCCAGTGTTCTTGCCTGGAGAATCCCAGGGAGGGGGGAGCCTGGTGGGCTGCCGTCTATGGGGTCGCACAGAGTCAGACACGACTGAAGCGACTTAGCAGCAGCAGCCTTAAAAATAAAGGTTAAAAAATATGAAAAAGTAAGAAAAGTAAATCCAAATAGAGCATCTGTGGAATTTTTCTCTTCATTAAGAATTGGCAGAGAGGAAAAGATTGAAATAATAAATGACATGGTGCCCAGCAAATATATAAATAAGAGTGTTTATGGAGGAAATTTATTCTAAGTGCCTGTTGAAGTCCCTATGTATTTTCAGTGTAGAGGGAGTTTAAAATACATTGATTTCTTCTTAAAAGATTCTTAATGAGTCATTGATTCAGATAGCTGCAGAGTAGACTTGTTTATATCTACAGACACTATAGGTTTATGGATAGATTCAGAGGCACTATTTTCTTTGCTGATTTCATCACACAACTTATTTTCTTTGTTTTAAATTAAATAGAAATTTATTTTTTCGACTCAATGGACATGAGTTTGAGTAAACTTCGGGAGTTGGTGACGGACAGGGAGGCCTGGCATGCTGCAGTCCATGGGGTCGCAAAGAGTCAGACATGACTGAGCAACTGAAGTGAATCGAAATGAACTGATTTAAATTTTTTTTTTCCTATTTTGCTATTTTATTTCCATAGTTGTAAGAACGCAACTTGCATGATGTTTCTCAAAAACTACCAAGTAAAATGGAAGCCAATTTTTCCATCTGAAAATCTATTTTTAAATATTCACTCTTTCTACTATTTAAAATTTCTCATCTTCAATCAGGACATTTTCTAACCACGTTTGCTTCATATTATTTCAAAAGAAAATTAATAAATTCAGCTTTCAAATACTTATGCTACAAAACTTCACATACGAGTTGGTTGTATGGAACTAGAACAATTCTTTCAAATGTTTAAAAAAAATGTTATTTAGAATTATAGTAGGTCCCTTGATTAGTTTCTTTAAAGTTTATTTAATTTATGTTATATGACACTAGATTCTTAAAATGGCTGTTGTTTTTTCAACACTGATAACAAAATAAAGAACTTCCTAGAGTGAAATTAAAAAAAAAAAAATTATGCTGGTTTTGTGTATTATTGTGAAAAAGGACTTAAAAAGAACAAAATTTTATCTACGATGAGAGACCTCCAGGAAGTTTTATACTTAACGATAAGAATAAAAGCAGTAACAATGGTAATGGTATTAGTTCTTGTACCTAATTTCTCTATATCTATGTATATATACATTTTTATCACAGAAAGATACATTTTGGTTTCTTTATTATTTTAGTATTTTCCATACAGATGAATAGACTATGAAAATAAAGATATTCCTTTTATATCTGGACAAGTTTTGGATGTCAGGAAGATGGGAAATAGAGTATACATTATAAAAGTATACTTTATATAAATGAAGTTTTGATTAAGAAATAAGGATTTTTGCTCACTTTTTTGTGCTCTCAGAAGCCATTACGTTTTATCCCTTTCCATTCCCTGTGCCTTCTAGTCAATTTTTTAATTCACATCGACATATTGGATTATTTGTTGTTGCCAGTGAACTGAGTTTGATGAGTTACTGCATCCATCATTGTTCTGGTTGCCAGCAACACAGAAAATCAATCTAATAAGTAATTACAGATAGCCCACGTCATCTCTGAGAAGGCTCACAATCTGATGATGAAGACTGCATCGCCAGTAATAATAGCCCAGAACACACCTGCAGGGCTGCAAACCTCACACTGAGTCACCACAGCACAATTCACTGAAGCTTGTGTCTCTATTGCTGCTGCTGAGTTGGCCATGGAATTCTGCTGCTAAAATGACTGCCACTCCATACCCATACCCAGGTGTCAACCAACCTTTGTGGTTGAAGCACAAAGTCCCTTGCCCCTATACTAGCAACAGGAGAGGCTGGAAATGTGGAATTTGGTATCTATTGGCCATGGTAGAGACTAGCAATATGGGAAATTCTCTGTAAGAAGAATTTATAAGGTAGAATGTCACTATGAAGAATAACAAATGTCCTCTTGAAGTAGCAAATTTCTTTGAATACATGTTAATTAAAGCTTTTTCTGTCAAGTAAAGAAGAAATTTTCTGTTTATTTAATTGCTTTTACTCTTACAAAAATAATGTTTTACACACACATGTAATTATATTCACTAATTTGTGGTGCTGGATAAGACTCTTGAGAGTCCAATGGACTGCAAGGAGATCAAACCAGTCAATCCTAAAGAAAATCAACACTGAATATTCATTAGAAGGACTGATGCTAAAGCTGAGCTCCAATACTTTGGCCACCTGATGCAAAGAGCCAACTCATTGGAAAAGACCCTGATGTTGAGAAAGATTGAAGCCAAGGAGAAGGGGGTGGCAGAGGATGGTATAGTTAGATAGCATCATTGACTCAATGGATAGGAATCTGAGCAAATTCCGGGAGATAGTAAAAGACAGGGGAGACTGCCATGCTGCATTCCATAGGGTTGCAAAGAAGTGGATGCAACTTAGTGTCTGAACAACAACAAATCTACTGTGCACTCATTGGAAACATCATAAATAAGAATATACTAATATACAGTTCAGTTCAGTTCAGTCCAGTCACTCAGTCGTGTCTGACTCTTTGCGATCCCATGGACTGCAGCATGCCAGGCCTCCCTGTCCATCGCCAACTCCCGGAGCTTACTCAAACTCATGTCCATTGAGTCAGTGATGCCATCCAACTGTCTCATCCTCTGTCGTCCCCTTCTCCTCCCACCTTCAATCTTTCCCAGAATCAGGGTCTTTTCAAATGAGTCAGTTCTTCGCATCAGGTGGCCAAAGTATTGGAATTTCAGCTTCAGCATCAGTCCTTCCAATGAATATTCAGGACTGATTTCCTTTAGGATTGACTTTTTTTATCTCCTTGCTGCCCAAGGGACTCTCAAGTTCTCCTCCAACACCACAGTTCAAAAGCATCAATTCTTCGGTGCTCAGCTTTCTTTATAGTCCAACTCTCACATCCATACATGACTACTGGAAAAACCAAAGCTTTGATTAGATGTACCTTTGTTGGCAAAGTAATGTCTCTGCTTTTTAATATGCTGTCTAGGTTGGTCATAACTTTTCTTCCAAGGAGCAAGCGTGTTTTAATTTCATGGCTGCAATCACCATCTGCAGTGATTTTGGAGCCCCCCAAAAATAAAGTCTGACACTGTTTCCACTGTTTCCCCATCTATTTGCCATAAAGAATGTTCAAGTTACATCCATTTTCTTGGTTGGTTCCTAGTTTGCATGGTGGACTAGGAGAGATCACAGATTGAAAAATCTTTATCTTGAGTAGGGATATAAAAAACTGGAGGGATTAGAACAAAACAAAGATATAATATGAGGAAAGTACCAGGAGGACATGAAAACTACACAATGGAATAAGAAACAAATTATGAGAGACTAATACATTCCCAACTTGGTAAAATGGAAGAATGACAAGGTGATTGGCATAAATGGTAATATTAAGAAACTGAGAAAGACTATTTAAACTCTTACTAAATGACTTTCTCTGACAGAACCTACCAGGAAACAGCAAAGCATTTAATAACTTAAATGTCTTTTCCCCTGACCTTTATGATAGCATTCCTAAAAGGAGTCAGTAATGCTATATCTCATTCAAAGTGATGATATAGGTGTCTGGGTGAGGTGGTGTATGAGGTATTCACAGTCAGCACCCCTGTCATCTCCTCCCCAAGAACACCTCTCTCCTTTTGTCTTAGGAGGTATACAGAATCTCTCACAGAGCAAGAAGTTGCCCCTTTTTATATGGAGTTTTAATATCAAAAGCCTATAACTGGTGAAGACTGGAAGATTTGAAAGTACATATTACGTGACAGAACAATTTTCTCCTTGCCTCCCACATAATATTTTTCACTACCAAGATAAAAATCCTTTAAGCTGTGATTTGAGAAGAGTAGTGTCTGGCAAGAAAGCAAGTGTTTCAGGACTGTGGGATGGGGTGGGGTTGTAGGATTTGAATGGCCAAGGGTGAGGATATTATTTTCAGAGTATTGTGAGAATATGAGAGCCAAGAATGCTTAGTCACAGCTCTTGTCTTGGTTGTGGGATGTAAGGCAAGAATAGCATGGCTGTTTGAGATGCCAAGGGAAATAGGAATATTAATGCACCAACCCCAAATATTCTGCAGCCTACCATCAGAGGAGAGAAAATCCTAGCTTCTTTACCCCTGGGGAGGCAGAAATCAGCCAAAAGTGTTAGAAATGGTTAACTATGTGAGTCTCAGAGTTGATGAATTCTTGCTAGTTTAAGACAGTTTTAATTTTCTTCCCTCTCAAAAATACTTACTTGACCATGGAGTTCTTTTAACTCTTATGGTATCATGTACATTACAGTATAGATACTATGCATTGTCTACCTTATTGAAATGAAAATCTCTGAGAAGTGTCAGTTCATCAGCAAAATAGTCCTAATATATGGAATTTGCCAGACAACCAATAGAAATTACAGCTTTCTAGTGCCCAAAGTAGTGAATATTCTTTTCTGAGGTAAACTAGTGATGTTTTCCTTTGGGGCTCAGTCCACCCATCCTACGATCTTTGGCAATTTCATATTTTCAACTACTCTTTCCATTCAGTTTTTTCACTGCTAGGTTTTTATTAACACAAATAGGATCTACTATAACATTCTTCTGTTTTCCTTATTTTTTATTTTCTGTTTCAATATTTGCTTACCTTTATGTAAATAAAATTTCCCCAATTCTACTAGTCTTAAATTTCTCCATGTTAACTACATAATTATTCTCTCAATCACAGTTTGTTTATTGAAGACCCGCTTACATTTAAACCAACAAAACTTGCTTTACTTCATTGCTCTATTGTTGCCTTTCAAATCCATTGTTGAAAACAAGCTTCCCTTTAGAAACTACAGTAGTTCCCCTATATCTGCTGAGGATACTTCCCAGGACCCCCAGTGGATGCTTTAAACCATGGGTATTGCCAAACTGGTTTTTATACTGTTTTTTCCCTATACCTATGATAAAGGTTCTCTGGCAGCACTAGTGGTAAAGAACCCACTCCTGCCAATGCAGGAGACATGAAAGACCGGGGTTGGATCCCTGGGTCGGGAAGATCCCCTGCAGGAGGACATGACAACCCACTCCAGTATTCTTGCCTGGAAAATTCCAGCAACAGAGGGGCCTGGTGGGCTACAGTCCAAAGGGCGGCAAAGAGACATGACTGAAGTGACTTGGCACACAGATGATAAAGTTTATATAGATACCTGCGATATATAACTATCATATATACCTGTGATAAAGTTTAATTTATAAATTTTTGTTATTGTTCAGTTGCTAAGCCATCTCCGACTCTTTGCAACCCCATGGACTGTAGCATTAGGTGCAATAAAAGACTAACAACCATAACTAATAAAAATAGAACAGTGATAGCAATATGCTGTAATGATAGTTATGTGAATGTTGTCTTTCTCTTCCAAATATCTTATTGTATAAATTTAATGCCTTTTCAATCTTGAAACACTTACAACACTGCAGCTAAAACTTTTGCAAATTTTTTTCCTTCATAATTTTATGTGAATGAAGAAGATCCATTATTATGTAGAGCCTAACAACCTCAGAATATAATTTTTTCTTTCCTTATTAAGAGGAAAACTTTTACCTTTGCACTTTACAGCCTGTCTCTGGCATCTCTGAATTGCCAGCATCATTTTTCTTGAGCTTTGGGGCCACTATGAAGTAAAATAAGGGTCTCTTGAACACAAGCACTGAGATACTGTGACAGGCAATCTGATAACCAAGGCAGCTACTAAGTGACTAATGGGAGTGATTTGGGGATAAAGGGCTGACTCACTTCCCGGGTGGAGCCAAATGAAGCTACAGGAGATTTCATCATGGTACGCAGAATGGTGTGCTGTTCAAAACTTACAAATTGTTTATTTCTGGAGTTTTCTATTTAATATTTTCAGAGTGTGATTGAACACAGGCAATGAAACCACAGAAAGTGAAACTATGGATAAGCGTGCACTAGTGTACATTGTCACCTGTTTTTTCTCTCCTCTAAGAACACCTCCACTCTATTCAGGTCCATTCTTTAAGATTTGTGCACTTATATATATCACCCATGAGTCACTTCCTAAAGGCTCTCAACCAAGGTTTCTCAGCCTTAATAGAAGAGCCAGTTTGGGGCTAGAGAATTCAATTCTGTGGGAAGGGGCTGTTCTTGTGCCTTGGATCCCCAGTCTCTACCCATGAGATACCAGTAGCTTCTCCTCTTCCAAGCTGTGAAGATGAAAATTACTTTCAGATGTTGCTAAGTGTTCTCTGGGGGATTAAGTTGTCCTTGGTGGGAATCACTGCTCAAAACAACAATAATCTTTTGAAATTGAAAAAACAAGTTCACTGCTTTTGTATGCTCTGAATATTTTCTGAGGCATTTTTTTTATTATACATACAAGTTATAATAATGTAAGGTATTTATTCACTAACATTATCCCCTAACTCTGTATTGTATATTATTAGGTCTTTATAGATGAGAGATTCAAGCACATAAAATTCAGTAGATGGCTAGTTTTATGCTCTTTGTATCATTCAATGGTGTATGCTGCTGCTGCTAACTCGTTTCAGTAGTGTTCAACTCTATGTGACGCTGTGGACTATAACCCACCAGGCTCCTCCATCCATGGACTTCTCCAAGCAAGAGTACTGGAGTGGGCTGCTATGTCCTCCTCCAGGGATCTTCCCGACCCAGGGTTTGAACCCAGGTCTCCTGCATTGCAGGCAGATTTTTTACAACTGAGCCACCAGGGAAGCCCTCAATAGTGTATGAATATGGGTTTCCTTAGTAGCTTAGTTGGTAAAGAATCTGCCTGCAATGCAGACAACCTGTGTTTGATCCCTGGGTGGGGAAGATCCCCTGGAGAAGGAAATGGCAACCCACTCCAGTACTGTTGCCTGGAGAATTCCATGGACAGAGGAGCCTGGCGGGCTACAGTCCATGGGATCACAGTGTCTATGTAAATCACTTCTGACTTAGTCACAATCTTCTTTATGAGATATTCTATTATTAAACTCTTGAATTACAATTGTGCTCTTGGTTACCGTTTCCTTCTTTAAATAGATTGTAAAAATTTGAAGGAACTATTCATTGCATAGAAACTATTGAATATCTCAGCAGAAACATTATATAGGCATTCAGTTAATGTTAAATGAAATGGTTTTATATAATATTTTAGCTTAGTCTGTTACATATACTAGCTGCTCAGTCACCACTTAATGAAATATTTAAAGGGTACTAATGAGCATCCTTAAGGACATGTGTGAATTAAACAACATTTTCCTTTGTCAGCAGTTGCTTTTCAGGCATTTTCCTCTGCTTCTTTGTTCTTATGTGGTCTAAATCATCCTCCAGATTAAAGGATGCATTCAGAACCCTCTGTTAAAACTTCTCATTCACTCCTGATCACACTGAGTTTCCATGTTCCACAAAAATTTATTTTTATCTGAAATTCATTAAATGTTAATTTCCCTTGAACAGCTAAGCTTAAAAAGTTGAAAGGAGTGAGTGATCAGATACTGTGATTAGGTTACTACTGAGTTAATCGTTTAATGGTTTTAGGATATTTGAGAGGCGAAAGAGAACCTATTTTCAACCAAAGTAAGAAATTGTTTTTCCTACATTTCTTCAAAGTAGCTTTAGGAAAGAAAAGGAAAATTAGATTACATCAAAAGGAAAAAAAAGTTACTCAACTAAATGGTTTAAAGTTAGAATCATTGAAAAAGAGCAGATAAAAAGAATGAGGTACCTGACTGTAAGAGAGAAATGAATTGGTGACAGAGATGATTTTGAATTTTAATACACTGATCATGAGAATGATAGCATTAGATAGAAGATGTTTGTAAAAATTACTTTGGAATGAACACTATCAAATTAATTTTTTAACAGCATCAAGATTACTTTATATCTAAAGGTGGATACATGTGAGTAGTAAAGAGACATTGAGAAGAACATCCCCAAATGCATGATTCTTTCAAAACCATTAGTACATGATATAAATATAATAAAATGTGTGAGCAGGGGGAAATAAAAATGGAAAAAAATAATTTCTTATTGCTCGAAGGGTTTCACATCTGTCAGAAAGAATAAAAAATTAGATGAGTTAAATCATAGTTATGGGAATTCATTAGGAACAATTGAAAATTAAAAGTTAAAAAGTCTATTTCTATCTAAAATGTTTCTGAATATATTCAGTTTCTGACAGGGGAGGACTTTAATTATTCTGCTGTGTCACTCATAGGGACCAGAGTATATTCCAACATGATTGATTGCAGCTGGATTTGAGAGTAATTCTCATTTTCCCTGTTTCGGACACCATGCTAAATCTAGGAAACAGACACAATTGTTTGTAACAGAATATTCATCAACATAGACTGACTTAGAGTTTGATGAGGGATCAAGGGATTTATTCAACTTCCGTCTTACTGAAGAAGATGTTCTTGAATATGTCATCTGCAGAAAATTAACCTATGGTGATTGTGCTGAAATATTTTGAACATTCTGTGGCCTTAAAAAATATCCAAAGATAGACATGAAGAATTGACTGAATGAATAAGTGAAATGATGGATTATGGGGCTTGTTAGTTAACTGAAAGTGAGGAAACAGTCATGGAAAGATCTCGAGTTAGGTCAGGTATTTCAAAAAGTCATGGTGGACTAAGAAAATTTAAGTTCTCCCACAATAGGTTTCTTGATATTATATTCTACATTCTGAACACTGAATCATTTTTTTTTTCCTGGAAGTAAGTTAAAATGCACATAGTCCTGGCCACTCCAGTAATGTTTCTTAACCTGTCTGAAGCATTTAGTACTAAATATCTATAGCATGGGACATCTCCAGTGGTTCAGCAGTAAAGAATTTGCCTGTAATGTAAGAGACACGGAGAGGATCACTGGGTCTGGAAGACCCCTTGGAGGACGGCAGGGCAAGCCACTCCAGTCTTCTTGCCAGGAGAATCCCATGGACACAGGAGCCTGGCAGGCTACAGTTCAGAGTTGCAAAGAGTCGGACACAACTGAAGTGACTTAGCACACATGCATACAGCATTGCCATGGTTTAGGGGGGAATTTCAAATACTTGAAAAAATGGACTCACTTTTTTGATGCTAAAATGGCTAGGATATGGCTAAACACTTTTTTTTTTAAGTGATAATGATGAAAAATGCATGTCCCAAGCTTTCTTATCATTGAGGTCATTTCCCAAAAACACTATTGCTGAACTCATTTAAAATTTGACTAAACACTAAGAATAAGTCACATCAAATAATCCTTCACTAATTGAGTAAGATGGGTTGATGGGCTTTTAACAGTTTTAATTTCTATAATTCTATTACTTCAACTAGTGTACCAAAACCCTCAAAGGCAATGCAGTGATGAATCAACACAAATTAACAATAATGAAAACAGAACATTTTCTTTATTATGCATTTTAGAAGGAGACTTTCTAAGGTGATTGTACTAAGGACATAAGATTATTCAGTGTAGCCAATGTCTCCCATCCTTATGGCCAAGGTTTAACAGCATTTTATTTCCCTACCCCTGCATATGACATTTTTAGTTGGTTTTCTGGATAATGCCCAGAAATGCTGAGGACTTTAAAGAGGTTATTCAAGAGTCTTATAAAGAGGTTATAATTATAGCTCATGAAGCTAACAGTCTGTAATTTTAAGGTCAAAATTGTATGCATTTTAAAGCATACAGTCCTCATTTGCAAAGCAGGGCTCATGATGAGCACAGGAAGCCAATTTTGTTCTCTCTGCATATGTCAAGAGCGAATATTGCCTTGATCTAAATATTTGGAGATTCAAACAGATGACTTTAATTTATAATGCATATCTTATAAGCCTGCTCTAGTTTGCTTAGATGGTTACTTATAAATGAAAACAAACAAGGAGTAGCAAAAAATAAACAAACGGCCTGATAGTATGTGTAGTGAAACTTTGGTGAATACTTTTCCCCACAAAACTTACGTGCTTAGACAGCCTTGTAACAACAACCACCCAAATAGTTTAATGATGTTTCAGTGTATTTGCTAAAAAAATGTTTCACAAGTTTAATCAAGTAAATGTTTAAAAAAGTATCTTCTGAATTTATAGAATATATTTATACTCAAAAAGTATGAGAATAAGAACAAGCAGAGTGGCTGGAAATTTGGATGTGCTTAGCACATACATATAGTAAATGAAATTACTAAGAAGGATCAAGTATGTAAATATGAATAAAAATAATATAAATATTTATATATAATTTGGCCACCTGATGCAAAGAACTGATGCTGGGAAAGATTGAAGGCAGGAGGAGAAGTGGATGACAGAGGATGAAATGGTTGGATAGCATCACTGACACGATAGACATGAGTTTGAGTAGGCTCCAGGAGTTGGTGATGGATAGGGAAGCCTGGCATGCTACAGTCCATGGGGTCACGAAGAGTCAGACACGACTGAGCGACTGAACTGAACTGATATGCATATATCATAGCACAAATATATTTACTACACATTATATCTAGAGATAAGAATATAGTTTATAAAAATTCCTCAGTGCTATAGTATCTTAATAAATGGTGTTTTCATAATAAATTTACAATATGGCATAGCAAGGGAAGGGTAGAGTAGGACCACTGGTGTCAGTTTTCTCTTAATTTGTTTTCCCTAGAAATTCCCTTTTGGTCCTAAACTTGCATATTCCCTTCAACTGCAACAAAACCTGGCAATTTGCTGGATGCTTTATTCAGAAGGCTCTTCGACAGGCATCACATGGCTAAGCAAAGTGTATATCACGTTTGTATTCTTTATGCAGAGGAATTTAAGCAACAAGTACGGATAAAAAGAAAAAAAAAATTTAACATTTCCTGGCACAGAGGACTCAGACTTGAGATGTATTCTGATAAAATCAGTTTTCTACATTATCACTAGTATTTGGAAACCCAGAGAAACAGTACCATTTGTAGGCTGGCATTCTAGGAACTTGACTAACTGACTCATAATCTATTCCTTCTCTACCTGGGTCTTTACAAAAAAGTAAAAGTTTAGACGTATTCTATATGCAGGGGAAAATAGTTATGGTTAGAAATTGGATGTGATGATGAAAATGATGTAAGCAATCTTACCTTATTTCACAGAAATTGAAAGAAAGTGTTAGTCGTTCAGTCCTGTCTGATTCTATGTGACCCCATAGACTGTAGCCCATCAGGCTCCTCTGTCCATGGGATTTCCTAGAAAAGAATACTGGAATAGTTAGCTATTCCCTTCTCTAGGGGCTCTTCCTAACCCAGGGATCCAACCCAGGTCTCCTGCATTGCAGGCAGATTCTTTACTGTCTGAGCCACCATGGAAGCCCATTTATTAGTATAGAAATGAGATTAAACCCTAGTATGTCTGAATCTACAGCCAATGCTCTTAAAAGGGATATTCTATGGATTCCAATCCCAAAGAAAGGCAACGCCAAAGAATGCTCAAACTACTGCACAATTGCAAACATCTCACACACTAGTAAAGTAATGCTTAAAATTCTCCAAGCCAGGCTTCAGCAATACGTGAACGGTGAACTTCCAGAGGTTCAAACTGGATTCAGAAAAGGCAGAGGAACCAGAGATCAAATTGCCAGCATCTGCTGGATCATCAAAAAAGCAAGAGAGTTCCAGATATACATCTACTTCTGCTTTATTGACTATGCCAAAGCCTTTGACTGTGTGGATCACAGTAAACTGTGGAAGATTCTGAAGGAGATGGAAATACCAGACCATCTGACCTGCCTCTTGAGAAACCTGCATGCAGGTCAGGAAGAAACAGTTAGAACTGGACATGGAACAACAGACTGGTTCCAAATAGGAAAAGGAGAATGTCAAGGCTGTATATTGTCACCCTGCTTATTTAACTTATATGCAGAGTACCTCATGAGAAACGCTGGGTGGGATGAAGCAGAAGCTGGAATCAAGATTGCCAGGAGAAATATCAATAACCTTAGATATGCAGATGACACCACCCTGATGGCAGAAAGCGAAGAAGAACTAAAGAGCCTCTTGATGAAAGTGAAAGAGGAGAGTGAAAAAGTTGGCTTAAAGCTCAACATTCAGAAAACTAAGATCATGGCATCCGGTCCCATCACTTCATGGAAGATAGATGGGCAAACAGTGGAAAGAGTGGCTGACTTTATTTTTATGGGCTCCAAGATCACTGCAGATGGTGATTGCAGCTATGAAATTAAAAGATGCTTACTCCTTGGAAGGAAAGTTATGACCAACCTAGACAGCACATTAAAAAGCAGAAACATGACTTTGCCAACAAAGGTCCGTCTAGTCAAGGCTATGGTTTTTCCAGTGGTCATGTATGGATGTGAGAGTTGGACTATAAAGAAAGCTGAGTGCCGCAGAATTGATGCTTTTGAACTGTGGTGTTGGAGAAGACTCTTGAGAGTCCCTTGAACTGCAAGGAGATCTAACCAGTCCATCCTAAAGGAGATCAGTCCTGGGTGTTCATTGGAAGGACTGATGTTGAAGCTGAAACTCCAATACTCTGGCCAACTGATGCAAAGAACTGACTCATTTGAAAAGACCCTGATGCTGGGAAATATTGAGGGCAGGAGGAGAAAAGGATGACAGAGGATGAGATGGTTGGATGGCATCATCAACTCGATGGACATGGGTTTGGGTGGACTCCAGGAGTTGGTGATGGACAGGGAAGCCTGGTGTGCTGCGGTTCACAGGGTCGCAAAGATTCAGACACGACTGAACTGAACTGAACTGATGGATTCCAAATGGCATTAAGAAATAGCAAGTATTGTCATCTATATCTGCTAGAAAGAAAGGCCTCAGATAAACTATTCAGAATAAATACTGTTTCTCAAAATACAGAACTGGTTTATAGCTAAAAACCCTATACAGCTAGCTTTCATATTCAGCTAACTAAATATGCACTTCTCCCCCCAATCAACTTGTGTTGAAAAGTTCAACAGAATTTATTTGCCTTAATGCTGGATGTACTTTTTTACATAGCTAACGTATTTGCTGTAACTTGTTTGAAAATTATTTGGGTTTAAATATTTCAACTGTGACCTGTTATCTAGATTTGACCAATCAAACTCGAGATAATGTACATCCTATATTATTTGCTGAGGAAAATCCTGAACCTAACTATATGTGTTCTTACATGATTATGATTTGTTATTTCTTTTTTGTTGTTATTTAGTTCCTCAGTCATGTCTGACTCTATAATGACCCCATGGACTATAGCCCACCAGGCTCCTCTGTCCATGGGATTTTCCAGTTAAGAATACTGGAGTGGGTTGCCATTTTCTTCTCTCATGGTTCTTCCTGACCCAGGGATTAAACCCAGGTCTCCTGTATTGCAGGCAGGTGCTTTACTGCAGAAACCTCCTGGTTAGAGTATTTATTAAATTCTTTTGTGCTTGGGACTCTGCTAGATTCTGAATATATGTTGGCAAATAAAATATTTTATTGGGGGGAATGATACATGTATAACAGAAAAATATGAATTATTGTTATGAAAAAGATTTAAAAATTTATCAATAAGTTAGAATCATAAAGCAGATTTACTAAATCACAAAGGAGGTCAGATGATAGAAATCTGAGAAAGTTACATTTCACCTTCTATTGAAAGATGAGGAGAAACTATTTTATCAGGAACCAACCGTAGGTAGGGGATTGGAATATATACACTACTATGCATAAAATAGATAACTAATGAGAACCAACGGTATAACACAGGGAACTCTACTCAAACCTCTGTGGTGACCTAAATGAGAAGGAAATCCAAGGAAGAGCAGATACATGTATATGTGGGCCTGATTCACTTTGCTGGATAGCAGAAACTAACACAACATTGTAAACCAACTATACTTCAATTAAAAATTAAAAAAGAACTATAGAGAGAGGATTTCAAGTAGAAGTTAACATGCTTTGGAATATCTTGAGGTGGTAAAACCTTCCAGGCAAATGAAAGGAGCTCAGTGTGACAATAGTAGGATGGATCTAGAGACATGCACTGATATTAGATAATGGTCAGACCTGTGGGGCCTTATATTAGATATAGGATATAACATTAAACATTAATCACTAATGTTTAATTAAACATTAATCATTTAACACATTGTTAGAACAACTATTGAGAACCAGGCGTTCTTAGAACTGAGATAAAATATGTAAAACAGACAAGGCCTTGCTTTGTGGGCTTGATGTAATGGGAAAGTTAAATATCAATTAAGTAATTATGCAGTCAAAATACAATAGCCACGTAAGAATTTGTCTGAAAGACTGATGATTGGTGCTGTAAGAGCTGAGAAAGAGATTTGCCGGGTGGGAGAGATCATGAAGGCTCCTTGAAGGTGATAAGAAAGTACATGATGAGTTCAGTTCAGCTCAGTTCAGTCACTCAGTCGTGTCCAAGTCTTTGTGACATCATGGACTGCAGCACACCAGGATTCCTTGTCCATCACCAACTCCAGGAGCCTACTCAAACTCATGTCCGTCGAGTCAGTGATGCCATCCAACCATCTCATTCTCTGTTGTCCCCTTCTCCTCCCACCTTCAATCTTTCCCAGCATCAGGGTCTTTTCAAATGAGTCAGTTCTTGGCCTTAATTGGCCAAACTATTGGGGTTACAGCTTCAGCATCAGTCCTTCCAATGAATATTCAGCACTGACTTCCTTTGGATGGACTGGTTGGATCTCCTTGCAGTTCAAGGGACTCTCAAGAGTCTTCTCCAACACTACAGTTCAAAAGCCTCAATTCTTCAGTGCTCAGCTTTCTTTATAGTCCAGCTCTCAAATCCATACGTGACTCCTGGAAAAACCACAGCTTTGACTAGATGGACCTTTGTTGGCAAACTAATGTCTCTGTTTTTTAATATACTGTCTAGTTTGGTCATAGCTTTTCTAAGGTACAAGCATCTTTTAATTTCATGGTTGCAGTCACTATCTGCAGTGATTTTGGAGCCCCCCAAAATAAAGTCTGTCATTGTTTCCATTGTTTCCCCATCTAGTTGCCATGAAGTGATGGGACTGGATGCCATGAACTTAGTTTTCTGAATGTTGAGGTTTAAGCCAGCTTTTTCACTCTCCTGTTTCACTTTCATCAAGAACTCTTTAGTTCTTCACCTTCTGCCATAAGGGTAGTGTCATCTGCGTAGTATCTGAGGTTATTGGTATTTCTCCCTGCAATCTTGATTCCAGCTTGTGCTTCATTCAGCCCAGCATTCTGAATGATGTACTCTGCATATGTTAAATAAGCAGTGTGAAAAAATACATTCTTGACGTACTCCTTCCCCAATTTGGAACCAGTCTGCCGTTTCATGTCCAGTTCCAACTGTTGCTTCTTGACCTGCATATATGATGAGTAGTCCACAGGAAAAGGGAATGCTTGGAATCACAAGCTCTAGTATAAGTTACATGGTGAATAAATTCCTGCGGGGAAATTACTTCAATGTATGTGGAGAATGATTAGAGTAGAACCAAGAGGAGACGTGAGTGATAAATTACCAAACTATAACATAGCCCAGGTGAATAGCAACAATGACTATAATGAGGAGGCTGGCAATGCAACATGGAGAAATGGATAATTTTCATATATATATACTGAGGAGGTAAAGGGGGTTCCCCAGTGGCTCAGTGTTAAAGAATCTGCCTGCAATGCAGAAGATGCAGGAGACATGAGCTTGATCCCTGGGTCAGGAAGATACCCTGGAGGAGAACATGGCAACTCAATCCAGTATTCTTGCCTGGAGAATCCCACACACAGAGGTGCCTAGCAGGCTACAGTCCATAGAACTGCAAAGAGTTGGACGCAACTGAAACGACTGAGCACACACACAGGAGGAAGTAAAAAGTCTGACTTACTGATTCATGTTGAATGTAACCAAGAGAGGACAGCTATATAGAAATGGTCTCATGAAAAGAATAATAAATCTGTTGCTACTGAGACTGTCAGAAATCAAAGCCTCAAAATTGATGAACATGGCTGGTTCAAGCACTTAAAAGCTTCTAGAGTTCTTCCCCTAACTCTTAAGACTCCCATGCTGCAATGAGTCCACCATGAAGTGTGTTGGATTGACACTAAGTTGCCTGCCAACTTCAAGAAAATTTCTGTGTAAGAGGTACACTGTAAAGCAACACAAAATCCACAGCCAAGAAGCACAGCCCTCAAGTATTAGTTTGGTTCTAAGAAATCTAAGTTTTATCTAAATTAGTAGAATCCTCAAGTTTCAAAGAATTGAGCACACCATCTTCCAGAATAATCACTTACTTTATATTTAAGAACTGTGGTCCAGGAAGCTGTGTAGGTATCTATAAAAATGGTCAAAATCTTACTCAAATCTTACTAGAATTCCAGTGGTCATTATGGGGAATGTTCTAACTAGACAAGATGCAGAAGCATCTAAAACCTCAAAATTCTGAAATATCTTTATTGAAGATTCATGAACAGGTAATGAAAAATTAAAGACACAGGAGGAACCCAGTAGACATGACTTAACCACTGAACAACAACAGCTTTAAAAGACATCATATGGCATACACTCAGCCTCAGGGGCTTTCTTCAGTTCATCAAGCATGCTGAGGCCCTTCCTACCTTGCCATTCCTTCTGCCAGAGATGATCCTCTTGCTTCAAATACTGACATGGCTCCTCTGACTCCCCTCTGTCCTCCTTTACCTGAGCGCTTAGAGTACTAATCATCTCTCTAAATTGCTTTTCTACTCTAAACAGACCACAAAACCATCAACAAAAGTCCACCAAGTTAGTGGCCTTACTGACACCCCCAGGTCCAACCTTCCAAGAAGGGTGCCCCTGTGGGCTCTTTCCAGGGTCTACAGGACACCAAGGGATTCTCCAACTCAAGTGCCACCAGCTATTCCCTTCAAGGGCCAAGAGAAAATTAAAATGAAGGGGAAACCTTTCCAGATTCTGATCGATACTGGAGCTCTCTACTTTAAACCCCACTTACTCAGGATTCTGGGGAAATGGACAGGAGCCAGTGAAGAGTGAAATTCTTATCAGAGAAGTTCCGGGTCTCTGTCTGCAGTGCTCAATCAAGCGCATAAAATGAAATTGTCTATTGTCTGTTTCTTTACAAATTCTGGCCCAGTAGTTATTGATCCTTTCTCTCCCAGGATAGACAGCTATTGCCTTCTCGTCTGTTTTGTTTTGTATCCTGAAAACCCGGCTTGGCAATCATGAGGTTGGGGGCCTCAAAATGATAGGCAGACAGAAGTGAGGCTCCCACTTCATTTTCTGCAGCTCAGGTCCTGTCAGGGTTGCCAGCTCTCAGAGGAATTGTCTGAGTCTTTCTTTCCTTTGCTTGCCTTTGGGAGAGGCTGTGGATCTTGTGGGGGTGGGGGTGGGGGCGCTTTTTACACCTTCTCTGGGGACTCCTATTGTATCCAAGTGTTACTGAAATGCAAGTCCATGTGCCTGAAGCACAGTCGGGCCAAACAATACCAAAATGTCAGAGTGTGGAGCAAAGAAATGTTTACTGAGAGCCAACCAAAGAGATGGGTAGCAGATGTCTTAAAAACCCCAGGCTCCCCAAAAGCTCTCAGCAATGCCCTTTTCTAGGAATGGTGAGGGAGGGGTGTGGTGAGTTGTTGCAAACTTCTTAGTTTCACAGCCTTTGTTCTTCAGTCAGGTCATGGTCAGGTAACCATGTTCCTATAAATCTCTATCAAATAAGTGTTTTTCTCCATCTGATAAGAAAGAGAAAGCTCCCAAGGCTCAACCAAACCCTCCGAGGTCCAAGTCCTGCTGAGAGGAGGCAAAGCTCAGTTGGCAGCTCCCTCAGGGCCGGGTCCCCAGAAATCCTGTCCAGCTGTCTTCCCTGAGGCAGCCAGGCACCCTGGAGCCAACTGGCCCTCAGGTTTCTCAGGCTGCCCTGACAACCGTATCCCAGGCCCCAAAGACTGCATCTGCTGCCATTAAGTCACAGAGCTGGGGGGAAGCGGGAGAGGGTTATTGCTGCCACAAGGCCTGAGCTCGGTCAGCGAGCCACCTTGGGGAAGGCGCTGGAGCCCTGTAGAACACAGCCCTCAGCCTGTTCCCTGGGTCTGTGAGCTCACCGGCTGGCCCAAGGCTGGAGGGCCAGGGGACGAAGGCCGGCATCCACCTCTTACCTCATTCTCTGCCTGAGAACCACCTTTCCACTGACAGTTGGCTGTATAGTCCACTAACGGTGGCTCAGTGAAAGTTGCTCGCTTGGGGAAGGGCCTACTGCAGCGCCGGCCAATGGCTGAGCAGGACAACTAACGGTCGCTTTTTGACGTTGCTCACTTAGGGGTGGAGCCTACACTGGCACCAACCAATGACTGAGCAGGACCACTAACTAGCCACCGGTAACCGTTGCCTAGTAACGGGTTCGGGCTAACAGCTGCAGCACAGCCGCTCTGTGTTATGCAAGGGTTTTTTTGTTTTTTTTTTTAATTAATAAGTATGACCAGGAATGCTTACCGGTTGTCCTTAAGCTGAAACCTAGTGGGATATTGAACAGGATTATTCTTTTTTTTTTTTTAAAGCAGCCGCCCTGTGGCCAGAAGTTGGCCAAATTAAAAGCAGATACTCAGAGCCAGTTAGGACCTGTCTTAGGCCTTCTTCCCTATAAACTCAGAGGGAAAGCAAAACATTCCGTAGACAGACAATCCTAAATTTAGAACATGGTAATTTTTCAATTTCATCTTAACTAAAGATCGTTTCCCTGTTACAAAGAAGCAACTGAAGATAATATGATCGGATGGGCGTGTCAGTGCCTTGAATAGCATTCAGGTTGCAGCCCAATTCTTTGAGGAATTAAAAACAACTGTTCTGTAAATTGAGGCCAACTCTTAGAAGGAAATACTGCTGCTGCTGCTGCTAAGTCGCTTCAGTCGTGTCCGATTCTGCGCGACCCCATAGACGGCAACCCACCAGGCTCCGCCATCCCTGGGATTCTCCAGGCAAGGACACTGGAGTGGGTTGCCATTTCCTTCTCCAATGCATGAAAGTGAAAAGTGAAAGTGAAGTCGCTCGGTCGTGTCCGACTCTCAGCAACCCCATGGACTGCAGTCCACCAGGCTCCTCTGTCCATGGGATTTTCCAGGCAAGAGTACTGGAGTGGGGTGCCATTGCCTTCTCCGAGGAAATACTGAGAGAAAGGTTATTTGGAAAATAGACCAAAAAAAAATAAATAAATAAGGTTGCTTCATCACCTATACTGGGCTTCCCAGGTGGCTCAGGGTAAAGAATCTGCCTGCTAAGGCAGGAGCCACAAGAGATGTGGGTTCAATCTCCGGGTTGGGAAGATCCCCTGGAGGAGGAAACGGCAACCCACTCCAGTATTCTTGCCTGCGAAATCCCATGGACAGAGGAGCCTGGGGGGCTACAGTCTATGGGGTGGCAAAGTGTCAGACACGACTGAGCGACTAAGGACACATCACCTATCTTGTCTTCTTTCATTATTTTTAAATAGTGGTGAGGGTAAACATTTGAATAAATAGCCACTGGACATCTTAAATTGCAAAACTGAGGGTGAAGTGATTTAAATATTCATTTTTTTAATTTATTTATTTTAATTGGAGGCTAATTACTTTACAATATTGTAGTGGGTTTTGCCATACATTGACATGAATCAGCCAGGGGTGTACATGTGTTCCCATACTGAACCCCCCTCCCACCTCCCTCCCCATCCCATCCCTTAGGGTCACCCCAGTGCACCAGCCCTGAGCACCCTGTCTCATGCATTGAACCTGGACTGGTGATCTATTTCACATATGATAATTATACATGTTTCAATGCTAAGTGCAGAAATTCATGTATGTGCTCAAATTTAGAAAGAGTGGACTGTGCACAATCAGCTTAACTGCTGGTTGCACTGCTGTGCTGTTCTCAGTCACTCAGCTGTGTCCGACTCTTTGTGACCCCATGGACTGTACCCCGCCAGACTCCTCTGTCCATGGGGATTCTCCAGGCAAGAATACTGGAGTGGGTTGCCATGCTCTCTTCAAAACCCAGGTATCAAACCCAGGTCTCCTGCACTGCAGGCAGACTCTTTACCATCTGAGCCACCAGGCAAGCCCAAGAATACTGAAGTGGGTAGTCTTTCCCTTCTCCAGGGGATCTTTCCAACCCAGGAATCGAACTGGGGTCTCCTTCATTGCAGACAGATTCTTTACCAGCTGAGCTACCAGGGAAGCCCTAACTGTTGGTTACCCACCATCAATTCCAAATTCCGAGTCATGTCCTGGCATTCTGGAATCCACTCTCTAAACAAGTCTTTTTCCCCTCATCTGTAATCCCAGAGGAACGTTGTACTGCACCATCCAGGGACTGGCTCCATTGATCTGAGGCTCATTTAGAATACAAAGTGACTTTATATTGCTTTGTTCTAGCTCCTAGTCTCTAAATCCAGAGGAATTAAAAATGTCACTCAATATTCAAATATAATATCTTCATGTAACTTCATTAATGACTATCTGATAATTCATTCAGCAAACACACCAAAAATTAACATCTGCTTTTGAACTTTCAATCTGTTTCCAGGTTGTAATTTTTAATTATATAGACATCTTTTAACCTTTATTCTGAAACAATGTTTATATTCATATTATATCCATATGTTATGATACAATAACATATTCTAATATTATAGTCACTTCCATTCTTATTTTTTTCTTAAATTTAATATTATAAATCCTAATCCCTCTTCAAGCAGAATGAGTTATATTTTTATTTAAAGGTGAAAAGTTCTTGTACTTAAATGAGGGCTTAGTAGACTCAAAAGGACTTTTGATTGCTGCCCATCATCTAATTAGATATTTTTAATCTTTGAATCTCACAGTTTCAGGAAAACAAAATTACTTTGATTAGGTATTCAATTTCAAAGACTTCAAGAAAATAAGAGCCAATAAAGATTTATCAGTGGATCAAAAGGAAGCTTATCATGATTAAAATATCATTTTAAGTTACTATCAGTTCAGTTCAGTTTAGTCGCTCAGTTGTGTCCGACTCTGCGACCCCATGGACTGCAGCACGTCAGGCCTCCCTGTCCATTACCAACTCCCGCAGTTTACTCAAACTCATGTCCATTGAGTTGGTGATGCCATCCAACCATCTCATCCTCTGTTGTCCCCTTTTCCTCCCACCTTCAATCTTTCCCAGAATCAGGGTCTTTTCAAATGAGTCAGTTCTTCGCATCAGGTGGCCAAAGTTTTGGAGTTTCAGCTTCATTACCAGTCCTTCCAATGAATATTCAGGATTGATTTCCTTTAGGATGTACTGGTTACTATATGGGAGATTAAACCACATTTATGATTATAGTATTAGAACCTTTAAAAGATAATGAACAGGAAAAAAATCCATTTTTTAAGGTTAATATATTATTAAAGAATTGGAATCATTTCACTTGAATAGAACATTTAAATTCTCTTGTAAAATAGCATTATATAAACCAAGAAAGTAAATGATCAGCAGAAGAATACCAGAATACAGTTGCACTAATAATAATAAAACTGAAGTAACAAATTAAAATACAGTGTAACTTAAAGTAACTTGTTTGTGTCTGCCATCTTAGCAGTTAATGCCTACTGTCTATGTTGTGATCTGTTAATTATTCTATAATTTATTCTTTTCTTAACTGAGCTGTGTTGTGGAATCCAGAGGGAGCAAAAGCCACAACACATATGAATTGCCATATCCTGAAAATCAAGCTGTATGGATAAGAATTCCCATAATTATTTATGTTTTATGGACAAAATATAAATTTGAATATTTAAGATATAGTTTTGTTTCTATTTAAGTCTTTTAATAATTTCTGCTTTGGTAAACTTTTATATATACAAGACCAAGATATGGGCAATAAAGACAATGTTTAAAAAATTGTTATTTTTTGGTAACAATTCTTTGATCCTTGATGTCTTCCATCAAATTTCTAGGCTCTCAGCCCACACATCTCTATTTTTTTCTTAATAAAATCTCTCACAGATCTTAAACTAGCTTATATCTTGTGTTGGAGGCATTTTGACTTTCCAAATATATTACAAATTCCTAACAAACTCTTGAACTTAACCTCAGGTCAAAGTGGTACTCTTCAAAGCTGTTGATTTTGACATCATTTCCTTCTAACTATTGTGGCCAATTATTATTATAATTTTTAAGTTAATGTTTGGAATCTTGAACAGAGTGGACATTTTTTTTTCTCTCAAGATCTTTAGGGTTACAATTATATTTGACTTGTATTCATAAGCTTTAAAATTGTGCTTTATCTCAAGAAATTCATGTTAAAATTTTCTCAAATGTTTAGATGAGTGGAAGTTATATCATAGAATATAGAGCCCAAGAGATTCTTTCTCTACTAAGCTTATGCCCTGGATGATGCTCAAATACTTTGACTTTTTACTGTTGAGAACCAAGTGCATGATCCCTAGGGTATGCCAAAAGGATTTGCTATTTTAATCTTTGGATCAAATCTCAACCTATGTCAACTTGATTCTGTAATTTTTATCTTGGGACATAACACAAAATAGGATGAACAATTATTATATGCCATATGTTCATTCCAGGGGTTCCCAGAGGGCAATAGTGGTAAAAAAAACATGCCTGCCAATTCAGAAGACATAAGAGATGTGGGTTCAATCCCTGGGTTGGGAAGATCCCCTGGAGGAAGGCATGGCAATCCACTCCAGTATTCTTGCCTAGAGAATCCCATGGATAGAGGAGCCTGGTGGGCCATAGGTCATAGGGTGGCAAAAAGTCAGACATGACTGACGTGACTTGACATGCACATACATCATCTCAAAGGAGCTCTGGATCTATTCAATAGTTTAAGGAGGTTTTGTTAACTTTTTATGTTATCTTTTTTTTTTTTTTATCAATTTAACCTATCTTTTCCATTTGAGAATTAGTACCAACTATTATTTTACTGAACTAATCAATGAGAATTTCTTGTCACTGAGGCAAACTATCTCTTTATATTAGATTTTATCCCTGACGTAAAAGTCAATATTCCACATATTTCTTTTTAATCCCATCAACTATCCCTAATATATTAACATAATCTTTAAAAATTACATATTATGTGAATCAACTCAGAAATCTGGATATCTTCCTCTGTTATTCTGTTATTGAAATAAACTCTAAAGTACTTGAACTGATTCTATAAAATATTTCAGCTTAATCTTATAATTGTTTACCCAATTCTCATTATATCTCATGACAACTAGAGTGTTCTTCACTAGTTAGCATCTAACTTAGTGGGACATCCCTCAAAAGAAAGAACTCAGAATTTTGTTAAATATGTTATTTGTCTTGTTAAACAGCAATACGTTTATATAGTTTATGAAGTTTATGTGGTTTCCTTTACATTGTTGTTAAAATAGCTTGCCTGAGATCCTCATTTACATATTTAGTGTTTAATTATGTCAAGAATTTATTTTTAAATGACATAGTAAAATGGAGCAAATATTTTCAGATGAATATAAGAAGTGACATTGAGTACTTTCTACCACCTTCCAGTAATTCAGATACCCATGGATCCAATTATTTAAGCTGCCCCGAGGAGAAGAAAACCTTTGAATAACTCAGAGTGGTTTCTTTGCTTTAGAAATCACTCCCTTACCCTTCTAAATACTTCTTAAATCATTCTATGCTTTTAGCCTTTTAAACTTGCATAAAGCTGAATTATTTCAGGTCTAAGATTCTCTGATTTTATAAATTCACAGGAAAGATGTGTCAATGCCCAGTACTACAAAAAATATTGATATTTATTTAGACGGTTAAATAACTTTATCTCTGAGAGGTTAGAGGTGCAGTATTTTAACACTTACGGCCTTTACAAAGTACGATTTTCAAGTGACTATAATGTTTCCACAACATTCTGTGTTAAAGGGAAAGATTAATTGGAGCACACTTCAATTTCTTGAGAAAGGCATGGAAACCCACTCCAGTATTCTTGCCTGGAGAATTCCATGGACAGAGGAGCCCGAAAAGCTACAGTCCATGGGGTCACAAAATGTTGGACATGACTGAATGACTAATACTTTCAGTTTCATTATATTTGATTTATTTTTAATATACTATGATTTTTGCAATTAAAAATGTTTGCTCAAGATCCAAAGATTGACTTTGTCAAGATTCTATTTATTTATTTTACTCTAGGTAAATTAATTCTAATGTTTCAGTTCAGTTCAGTCTCTCAAACTTGTCCGACTCTTTGAGACCCCATGGACTGCAGCACACCAGGCTTCCCTGTCCATCACCAACTCTAGGAGCCTACTCAAACTCATGCCCATTGAGTCGGTGATGCCATCCAACCATCTCATCCTTTGTTGTCCCCTTCTCCTCCCGCCTTCAGCTTTCCCAGCATCAGGGTCTTTTCCAATGAGTTGGTTCTTCACATCAGGTGGCCAAAGTATTGGAATTTCAGCTTCAGCATCAGTCCTTCCAATGAATATTCAGGACTGATTTCCTTTAGGATGGACTGGTTGAATCTCCTTGCAGTTCAAGGGACTCTCAAGAGTCTTCTCCAGCACCACAGTTCAAAAGCGTAAATTCTTCAGCTCTCAGCTTTCTTTATAGTCCTACTCTCAAATCCATACATGACTACTGGAAAAACCATAGCTTTGACTAGACAGACCTTCATAGGCAAAGTAATGTCTCTGCTTTTTAATGTGCTGTCTAGGTTGGTCATAGCTTTCCTTCCAAGGAGTAAACATCTTTTAATCTCATGGCTGCAGTCACCATCTGCAGTGATTTTGGAGCTCAAAAAAATAAATTCTGTCACCATTACCATTGTTTCCCCATCTATCTGCCATGAAGTGATAGGACCAGATGCCATGATCTTAGTTTTCTGAATGTTGAGTTTTAGGCCAACCTTTTAGCGCTCCTCTTTCACTTTTATCAAGAGGCTCTTTGGTTCCTCTTCACTTTCTGCCATATGGGTGGTATCATCTGCGTATCTGAGGTTATTGATATTTCTCAATGTTGAAATGCCAGGCTGGATGAAGCACAATTCTAATGTTTATATAGATAGAATTTGTAATGCAGTTTTTGCCCATGTAAAATGAAGCTAGTAGTAGTATACTTAACTCATGATACTGTGACATTTAAATAGATTAATAAAATTAAAGCACTTAGAACAATGCCTGTCATGCAGTAAGTACTATGTAGGGTTAACTTTTATCATCACCATCATTGTCATTTTCATTATATTGTTATGTTTTACTTACATTTTTTGAAAATAGTCCCACAAAATGAAAATTGTGCTTGTCTAATTTCATAGTTATGGTATTCAAACCATATCTTTCCCTTCTTTGTCCCATCACTTCCTCCCTTTCATGTATCTCTTTCCAATTTGTCATTGTCTAGTGAGATTTAAAAAACAGGAACAAAGTTCAGGTAAACTTAAGATTCTTGTTTATGTGTGTTCATTGTATTTATCTTTTTCCTCAAACTCCCTTTGCTTTTTACTTATGTCTGGAAGGACCTGATATGTCTGGATTTTAAGAGAATCCAATCCATCATAGTCCTCTAGATGGACTCTAGGTGTCTATGCTTCAGAGATATATTTGGAGAATGGCTTTGATGAGATCAATACTTCCTCCCTTTTGATAATCACAAATTCCAAAAAAGCCTGAAGATGCATGGGAATAAGTATATACTGAGTTGTCAAACATACCAACACATCTATCAAATTTATAGTGACATCTCTTTGTAAGATGTACCAATGAGATTTCTTTTTTTTTTGCTTTTGATGCGTTTCTTGTTCTAGTCTCCATTTATTGTTCCCAAATTATATATATAGTACATATAGTATACTACACATACACACACACACATATATAGTTTTTATCACTCATTTGACTTTATTCACTGAATCATTTATTCATTTATTAAATATATCTCAATATTTCAGTACTGTTAGAACTCCCAAAAAGAAACCGCCTAGAATTTTTAGTTATAATTAATACAACTTCTGTAAGATCTCTATCCAAACAGGCATTTTCATTGACAAACAAGAAATAGACCTTTAATGTATTGAGGCACTAAAATTTGAGTGCTGTTTATTATAGCAGCTAGTGTTGGTCCCTTGAAAATGTAGTTTATTGTACTTACTTTAGTACAGTAAATACAGCAAAACTACTTATATGACATTGACTTTGCTGTGTGGTAGATGGCAAGGAAGCTGCTAATATCAAAACCTGAAAAGATGACCATTAGGTCAACAGCAGTGTTTTATAAAACTGTCACTTCTGGACATATGCCTACTGCTAGCATCTATAAAGCAAAAGTAGGAAGACTTTAAAAGTATGCATATTGTTTGGTTATTATTGGTCTATTTCAACAGAAAGAGATGAGCTTAGAGAAGAATTGGTCAGCTTGCAGGCAGAAATGTAAAGGAATTGTAAGTGGACCCAGAAATTCAGAGACTTGCAGAGTAGGATAAGGTGACAGGTGGTAAATTCTAAAAAATAGGGATTGTGATTTTAGTGACTAGGGCCCAGGAAAACATTTCAGTAAAATAAAGTGACTCAAGCAATAGGTCAGGTTCAGAATAAGGTATTTCTTCCTATTCCTTCATATAGTCTCAGGATAGTCACCACTAACTAGAGAGAGAAATAGAAAAGTAAAATAAAGCAGGAAGTACAATAAAGGAGGTTTGAGAAAAATATCTGGGAATGAGCCTTGGGCTGATTACTAACATAGAACTAACCAAAGTGGAGTAAATCAGATGTCTATTCTGTTTCTGAATAAATTAAACTGACATGGTCCTGAACTCAGAAACCTTTTGACTCTTCAAGGCCAAAAACTATCATTATTACCTACCCTTCTGCCTTATCCAAGCAGGAATTAGGTTCTGAAAGCTATAAAACCCTTAAAGAGGGCATATTCTCCAATACACATTTTAGGTGTGGCCACAAAAGATAGTGGAAATCAAAGAAATTTTTAGATTCTGGAGAAAGGGGCTCTGAGAAAATGATCAAAGGAGTTTTCCCCAAGTATGAAGATTCAGGACACCTTCAGGCTCCCCTCCTGTATCCACTAATGAAAACACATCTCTCAGAGGTGACCCATGTAGAAGCATTGGCTAGAACATACACTTAAGAATTTTTCTGAAAAGATAGACCTTGCTTGTATTAGCCACAGGTGTTTTTGTTTTGTTTTTGTTACAGATATATAGTAGATGATGTGATGGATTATCCTGATCCCCTTTTCTAAACCCTTTTGAGTCACTTGTTCCCCTAACTTCTATTTGCAGTATTTGTTGCTGACAGCTACAGACAGCTACAGATGCATCTCTTTCTGTGAACTGACTTCCACCCAAGGGAGCTGCTTCACCCAAGGTGAAACCCTGTCCACGGAGCAGCCGGTATCAAATGACCAGTCAATCAGAGATATGCATGTCAGTTCTAACCATCTCCATTTGGACAATTCCAAAGGATTATCCAGCTTGGGGGCACCCATGAAATCTGCTGAGGTCTCTGTGGCAACTGATGGAGAAGACTCTTGAGAGTCCCTTGGACTGCAAGGAGATCAAACCAGTCAATCCTAAAGGAAATCAATCCTGAATGTTCATTGGAAGGAATGATGCTGAAGCTGTAGCTCCAATACTTTGGTCACCAGATGAGAAGAACCAACTCATTGGAAAAGACCATGATGCTGGGAAAGATTGAAGGCAGGAAGCAGATGGGACAACAGAGGACGAGATGGTTGGATGGCATCCTTGACTCAAAGGACATGAGTTTGAGCAAACTCCGGGAGATAGTGAAGGACAGGGAGGCCTGGCGTGCTGCAGTCCATGGGATTGCAAAGAGTTGGACATGACTTAGAGACTGAACAACATCAATGGTGCCAACTGCATTAAAATTCAACTTCTCTCTTTGCCCATCCTGATTCCTTTACTTTCTCAGAGTTGTTTTTCCCAAGTGCGCATTCCAAGAAAATTGCCTGAATACAAATTTCTATATCAGACTTTCTTTCTAAGGAAACTTGCTTAAGACAATAGCTCATGATTTTTACTCAAATTTACTCTTAGATCTTTGTTTATTATGTATTTTAAGTCTACCATCCATCTTGACATTTTCATTGCCACCATCTTAATCTAAACTATCATTCTCTTAGAGTATTGTATAGCCTTTGACTTGCTTCTTTTCTTCACCCCTTTTCAAACTTGTTTTTACCTTTAGAAGAAAAGCAGTAACAGTGTAAGTCTTATCTTGTGATAGCCTCCACTTAAAACACATCAAAATTTTACATTTCATTTGGAAGGAGATTCACTCTTTTTCATGGTCTAAGAAACTTGGCATGATATGGTCCAAGCCTATCACCTTAATCTTATCTTTTCTACTCTCTTTTTCATCATGCTGCAACCACAGGACACTGTGAAGTATTGATTGTTTTCCCCTGTCATCATAGGGCTGACCAGGAGCTATGGTTTGCATTAGCATCATGAGAAATTATCTTACTATATATCATCAGCCCAGGAAAAGATCAAGATTCAAACTTTTAGGTAAGGTTTCTAGTGAATGAGTACCACTTTCACACTATCATAAAGTCATAAAAATTATAAATCAAACAGTTTTAAGTTGAGGACCTTCTGTAATTTCTTAATGCAAACATTCATGAAATTTACATTGTTGTTGAATAGGAGTAGTAATGAAACAATGGGCTTCTTACAACAGAGAGCATAGGGCTTCAGGATAGGCTGATTTCATTATTAATCTAAATAAACTGTTTAAAGAATAAAGTCTAGATTATCAGACCAGTAGTAGATGCCTGGTAAATGGTTGTCAAAGGAAAGAGTCATTAATTGATCCCTGAGAGAATGCTTAATCTATCCTTTCCTAATTTCACCCAGAGAGCAGAGAAATCAGATTGGGGTAAAAAGTAAATGATCAAAATAAATGAAAGAAAATTACTGGAGAAGTAAAAACTTTTAAATCCAGACAATTTCAGGTGTGTTTGAAATAATTTGATAAAAGTGGCAGAAAAGCTCCTTCAGAGTCACCCAATGTAGTTTCAATTTACTTATAAAATCAGTTAATGGCATCTTCCACTACAATTATTTTTAGTTTTGTACATTACTTGCTTTTATAGTTCATGTACTTGATTTTATCTACTCAAATAAATAAGAGTTAATAGCAAGAGCATGAATTTGGCCCCAGTAGATAATTAGTATAATCTGTTAAGTATGAAAGCTGGGTTGGCAAGATTTGGAGTTTAAAAATGCCCATGGTATGAAATCAACAATTTGTCATTTATGGCTACAAAATGCACAGATGGACAAACACTTATTCCTCATTTTGGAATTTGTTTTTCCAAAAGAATCCTCTGTGATTATCATTCTTTTATTTGCATATTCAGAATAATAATAAAAACTAGTAACTGAAATGTTGCATGTCAACATGGTATACCATTTTCTTGTTTATTATTATAATCAATTATTTAACTAATGTGTAATTTTTATATTTCTGTCTTTAATCTCACATTTGAAGTGGGTATAGAAACATGAAGGAAGGACTAACAGTATAACCAATTATAAGATTACCTTAATGTATATGTTCTTTATATGCATATATAATCCTATTCTGATGTAAGAATGTTGAAGCATATTAACATATCTTTAGAACATCATTTATTGGATATTTTTGGATACTTGTGCACTCAGTTGCATCTGACTCTTTACAACTCCACGGACTGTAGCCTGCCAGGCTCATCTGTCCATGGAATTTTCCAGGCAAGAATATCAGAGCAGGTTGCCATTTCCTACTCCAGGGGATCTTCCCAATCCAGGGATTGAACCCGCATCTCTTCTGTCTCCTGCATTGGCAGTAGGATTCTTTACTCTAATCAGTACCTATAATAGTAGCATAAATATAGATACAACTTTGCAGATGTAGCATACATTAAAAATTATCTTTACAATATGTTTGAGGTGTTTTTGTTCAGAGGCTCCATATTGCTGTTTCTTAAAAAAAAAGACAGAAACTGCATAATAAATGGTATCTTTAGTATAAGCTATCTCTAATATATAGATACTCAAGGGTATTATCAGGTATATGAATGAAGCGGAAACTTTTGCTTTATAAACCTGGTCTGAGACGTTCTCACTGAAAAGAGACACTAAGAAAGGAAGGCTGTATAAACATAACTACCTATATGTACTTGTCCAAGAGTCAGACACAACTGAGCGACTAACACTGAACACTAATATAAAATCAGTGTTGCAAACCAGTGTGTGTGTGTGTGTGTGTGTGTTGGCAAATGGAAATGTTGAGAGGCACAGGTTATGGCTATCCTTAAAGATCTAGGATGCATTATATGGGTGGGTGATCCTTATATATCTGTGCAATTCACCTGTTTGACACCAGAAGAGAAGTCTAGATGGATCACGGAGAAAGATTATAGATTACTGCAAGCTCAACCAAATAGGATTCCTGATAATAGCTACCACACTATATATGGTACCATTGCTGGAGCAAATTCACAAGGCTTCAGATACTTGGTATTATGATCATCAACTGAATGAACATATACTTTTCTATGGGCTTCTCTGGGGACTCAGATGGTAAAGAATTAGCCTGCAATGTGGGAGATCCAGTTTTGGTCCCTGGGTCAGAAAGACCCCCAGAGAAGGGAATGGCTACCCACTCCAGTACTGTTGCCTGGAGAATTCCATGGACAGAGGAGTCTGGTAGGCTAGAGTTCAAGGAGTCTCAAAGAGACAGACATGACTGAAAGACTAACATTTTAACTTTTTAAAATTCTTTTCTATTCCAATCAAAAGACAGGAATGTGTCCTGGAATATAGGCAAAGATATTTACTCAGAGTTTTATCCAGAACTTTATCAACTCTCCTGTGTTCTAATAAAAGTGAAGTGTCAAGGCCATCTGGACACCATGTAGAATTTCATATTGATTCATTGCATTGATGACATCATGCTGATTATGTAGGATAAGCAAGAGGAGGCCTGTTTGCTGCAAGCTTCCTAAGACACCAGGAAAAGGAACAGGAATTCAGGGGACAGGAGTGATCAAGAAGATTCAGAATAAGTCACTTCAGTAAAGTCATTTTCATTCCAGTGGTTGGGAGTATACCAAGACCTACCCTTCAAAGAAAATCAAATCGCCAACTCCTGTATCTACTACAAAGAAGAAAGAACAATGTCTGATGGCCTTCTTGGGTCTTGAAGGTACTAAAGGAGAACGAGAGACATTTTTATAAAGCCAGGGTGCTTTTCCTTCTTATCCAATTTATATATGATGTACATCAAGATATACCATAGGTCATGTAGTAAAAAACAATAAAAAATCATTATGCTTTTGCCTATACATCAGTTACATTGTAAGAAATAAATAATTGGGAGGGAACTTACTAAAGTAGTAAGGATGTAGTGGTGCAAAAATATTTATAATTGAGGATATGCCTTTTCTGCAGGAAGAAAAGTACGAAATATCAGGTTCCTGTTTTTTCAGTATTCAAAACTGTCTGTTACTATAACATGGACTTCCCTAGTTGCTTAGTTGGTAAAGAATCTGCCTGCAATGCAGGTGACCCAGGTTAGATCCCTGGGTAGAAAAGATCCCCTGGAGAAGGAAATGGCAGCCCGCTCCAGTATGCCATTTTAATTTTTTTGTTCATCCTCCATTTCCAGCTGTGCTGATGTGTCTGTGTCATTGATTTACTGCCCATCAAGTCTGAATCTGATCTGTCTCATTGGCAAACTATCATTCACAATTGAGTCCCATTAGTTTACTAAGAGGTGTATGGCTCTTAGTCTAAAGCTGCACCATGGAACCATTCTACCCTGACACCTGTAAATTAATATGATGGTTTCCTATGTCTTGAACCCTCCCTTGTTTTCCATCGGCTATGGTAAGCATCACAGTCTTTTCAGCTTCAAGTGCCCAAACAAGGACCAGTTTCCCAGTGGATTGGGCCCCCAGCAGCACTGGGAGAAGCAGAACACAGAGAAGCAGTGATGCAGCCTGTTTATTTTACCTGTATAAGTGGTTTAAACAGTTTCCTGTAGTTCCTGAGGATATTATCTGTCATTCAATTTGATAATTTTGCTAAGATATATCTCATATTTAATCATTCCTGGTCAATTTTAATTTGCTCTTTGTCTGAGATAATTTTGTCTTTATCTTTAATTTCTTTCCTGACTTTGATCAGCTTTCATTGATTTATTTTTCTTTTTGGTCCATTTCTGATCTTGGTTTTTTGCATATCTGATTTTATTTGTGTTGGCTTCTTTATCTCTGTATGTTTGTTTGGAGGTTTTGATTCAGTTCGTGATCTTACAATTTTCTTTTACTCCCGTTGTATTTCTTTGGAAGGTTATATGGGGTGATATCTATCAATTAAAATGTTATGACTTATATTTCCTATTTCTTCTGTCTACAGTAGCACTGTACAGTTTTTCTTTTTTATGAAATATTTCTTCCATTTCTACACATGTGGTAGAGAGAAGGCCCTTTATTGGATGTAGTGATGTTCAGTCTTAATGGACACAGTTGATGGTGATGATAAGAGAAATAAGAGGAGTTTGGGAGGTTCTTGTTTTTCTTTGATTTCTGCAGATTTCTTAATTTCCTCATTTCTTCCTTCTTTCCTTTCACTGTCACATCTTCAAGGATCAATCTTCTCTATCTTTCTGTTGTGTCTCAGAAGCTGTGTGTCATTGAAGCTGTCATTTTAACCCCTCTTTTTGACAAGTCCCTTCCCCCAGTAAGTCCCACACCCATTCTCCTGCTCAGCATTGAACTCTTGGGGAATTACTTAGTCTGTTCTTGTCTGTATCATTTATTTGCCCTTCTCCTTTATGTGGGCTTCCCAGGTGGCTCAGATTCCTGGGTCAGGAAGATCCCCTGGAGAAGGAAATGGCCACCCACTCCAGTATTCTTGCCTGGGAAAACCCATTGACAGAAGAGTCTGGTGGGTTACAGTGTATGGGGTCACAAGAGAGTTGGACAGGATTTAGTGACGAAATAGCAACTCATTTACATGGCTTCTCTTCAAACTTCCTTGCCCTGCTCTACACATCAACAGATTTGCAGTTTCTCAACTACCAATTTCTTATGTACTTGAGCAGAAGATCCAAACACTGTCCAAGTGCTAATAAAAATATTGTTTATAAATATCAAATATGAAAATAAATAGATAAGCAAAATCTAAAAAGCCAGGTGGCAGTGTGGCAGGGAGATGGCTTCATAGCAGAGGTCAAGGAGAAATACAAGCTTATACTAAATGAAGTGGCTGGAGACATAAGAAAAGTGGGAAAGGAAAAATTGTTTAGGAATTAAATATCATACATTTCAATGGATTGGATATTGGAGGATGAAAATTGTAGTGTTATATAATGCAAGGTGATAAAGTCATAGATGTGCGTGAGATCACAGACCAGATGAGAAAAAAATCTCGAGGGAAGTATACTAAGGGATCTTACATGTAATGTCCTGAAAGGACTCAGGGACAAACTCTGGCCTGAGAGACCTTGGGAATATCAGGGGAAACTTGAGTCCTGAAAGTTTTGAGAAGAAAGTATTTCTAGAGAAAAAGCTTAATCATAAAGAATATTTTAGGATCAATTGTAGAGATTTGATTATGGACCAGGTATTAAATGATTTATGGCATTATTACTAATTGTATGGAGTGTCGCAATCCTGTTTTAGCTTTGTAAGGACTTGTATCAGTTTCTATGTATAAAGAATCATGCTGTCTAGGTCATTATAGAGCAGACAGTATGGTTTTTTTACACATACATATCCCCACAAATCCTTACAAAACTAAAACAGGATTGTAACACTCCAAATAATTAGTAATATTGCTCTGTGATTACCTGCATGGGTAGAATGGGGGTTGGAGTGGGAGGAAGGCTCAGGAGGGAGAGGGTATATGTATATATACAGGTGATTCCTGGTGGCCCAGACAGTAAAGAATCTGCCTGCAATGTGGGAGATCCAGGTTCAGTTCCTGGATTGGGAAGATCCCCTGGAGAAGGAAATGGCAACCCACTTCAGTATTCTTGCCTAGAGAATTCCATGGGCAGAGGAGCCTGGGGGGCTACAGTGGATGGGGTCACAAAGAGTCAGACACGACTGAGCAACGTACACTTTGTGAATATAACTTTGTGAATAGCTCATTCACAATGTTTTCCAGCAGAAACTAACACAATATTGTAAAGCAATTCTATTCCAATAGAAAAGAATGGATAAAAACAAGGTCCTCTTATAAAGAACAAGGGATTTTATTCACTATCCGGTAATAAAGCATAATGGAAAAGAATATGAAAAATAATATGTATAAATAATTGAGTCATTTTGCTGTACAGCAGAAACTAACAGAACATTATAAATCAACTATACTTCAATTAAAAAAATTCTCCCTCCCCCCAAAAAAAGAATCATGCTTAAGGATTCGACTATGGCATATCTTGGTATGAGTACTTTAAGATATTTTAGAACATTATATTATAAAATAAACAAGTTAAATTAAGAGGATGCACAGTTATATCATACTCTCCTGTGAGTCTGAGTTAGGTGATTGTTGAATAGTGTCTTTTGCGTTCAACAACAGAGAGCTCAAGATCTGATCTGGTGGAACGATGAGAAAGATATTGGAGTAGGAGGGAAAAAATGAAAAGAAAAAATAACTAAAAATGGCAAGTAGACATAAACTCTCAATGAAACTCTCAGCACCAAAGAAGAAAAAATAAAGGTTTTATTCATTTTGTTGTGTTCTTAGTGAAAAAAGAAAAAAGAATCAAGTATCTTTAAGGGCTGATGGAAAGGATCCATCAGGGAAGGAGAATAATAACAGATAATATGGCCAGTTTATTGAAGAACTCACTGGGATATAAACAGGAATTCATTTTATTTTGCCCAGGAAGTGCCTTTTTTTACTAAACTATGAGGAATCCAGATGTGCCACTGGGTCATAGGTTACTTAACTTAGGTAGTTTTCTCAGGTCCTATACATTTCCTGCCACTTTCAGTTACTATTAAACCTCAGTCCTATTCATTTCCCAAACTTCAGTTACAAACTTGACAAATGCTGGCGTTTGCTTTACTCCTGGCCAAGCTCATCTGTGGGCTGGTTATTGCTGCCGTCGTCTCCTCCTTCATCTAGTTCTGTTATTGCTAGGGGGCAGGAAGGCAGGAGGTACAGAAGAGACAACGTCTCCTTACAGGACTCTTATATGCTATTACAACAGCGGGGAGGCATCCTTCTAGTTGATGCTAGAGGACTGTGCTTGTATGGATGTCTCCATTCAGGTCATGTCCGTGTGGTCTTGGAGTGGTATTCAACTTTCTTCATCCTAAATATTGAGGATCCCTGTGGAGGACCAGTCACAACTCCCCTTATCTGCTAAAGATATGCCCTCAACACCTCCTTGGTTGGGCATCCCATCATGTGGGGCCATGGCCACCTGTTGCTCATTGTTCTAGTCCAGGAAATGAGAAGCAACTCTGAGGTCTTCTTCTGCACTCTTAGACAGTTACATAGGAGGGAGATGGCACAGCGATTGTCCTAAGTTCTATCCAGGCACTTAGTCCTGAAGCCTTAAAGGTCTGCTGGCACTTATGATAGCACGAGGCTTATTGAATTCAGAAATCTCCACCAAAATAGGCTTCCACTGTTATGCTCAAGTCTTCACCCAAAACTTAGGAGATCCAGGGACAAACACCTCGCATCTGTCTTATATTCAGGGAATGTCTGAAAGGAAGCTGTGCCGGACTCAGAGCCTTCCAGAACACCTTCCTGAGATCCTCCGAGCACACTCTGCTCCTGTGATGGCACCAAGGTGGGCATGAGCACCCCGTGGTCCTGCCAGCTCTCACCGTAGAGCAAGACTGGTATCTCCTCTTTTAGCAGAGACACAGCCAGTGTTCCAGTGGTTCTCTAGGGACTTCCTTCAGTTGGTTTCTGAGAAGAGTGAGGCCCTCTGCATTGTCCTGAAATACTGCAGTTGTCTCCTTCCACTGGAAGGAAGTGGTGGAGTGAGAGTTGGAGAAATGAGTGAGTTCAGCAAACCCATGCAGGGGAGTGTACGTGCAACTGGTTTCTTCATGGCCCTCAATGACTTTTCTTTCTTAACCCTGGTTCTCTTTACTTATACCCAGTGCTGTGCTGAGAAACAAGTATGGGAGGTGGGAGAAAGACTTATAGTATTTGTGGATTTGTGTGGTATATATATATATATATATACATATGCTACAATAGCTTATTTCAAGCTATCAAGTTGATGTCAGCAAATAGAGTTGGGGAAAGAGATGCACAGTTGGCTTTAGAAGCCAAAAATTGCCAACACAATCTTACAATTGCCTGCAGCCATGGGACAGCAAAAATGTGCAGTTATATTACATGTCCACTAAACAATGATACCAAAGAACAAACCAAGATGTTCCTATACATTCAATGACACTAATATTGTGTTTGCTCATGGGTTAAGATCTTAAAGTTTTTGATTAGCATTTCTTTACATAAAACTAAAAACCATTTGAAAATTGAACAGCAAGAGAAATATTGACCAATTTTTTTATTTTCTTGCAAGTAAAACAAAAAATTCTACAGTTAGTTGGTAGCAGTTTAACATAATCTGTGACTATGTTTGGCCTAACAAAGATTTATACATGCTATGTGTGTAACGGAATAGCTTTTATTGAGTTAGAATTCATGTACCATACAATTTATCCATTTAAAATGCACAGTTCAATGGCTTTTAGTATATTTAAACTTGTGCATCCATCACCACAATCAATTTTAGCATATTTTCATTATACTCAAAGCAAACTCTGTTCCCCTTAGTGATAACCCCAATCTCCCCATCTCCCCTAACCTTTGGCAGTCACTAATCCACTTACCGTCTCTCTATATTTTCCTATTGTGGACATTAAAAATATAAGTGAAATTATACAAGATGTTCCTTTGTGACTGACCTCTCCACTCAGCTTTCAAAGCTTATACATGTTGCAGCATGTGTCAGTTCCCTGTTCCTTTTTCAAGCTGAATAATATTCCATTGTGTGGCTATACCGCATTTTATTTATCCATTCATCAGTTGATGTGCATTCATTTTGTTTCAACTTTTGGCTACTATGAATAATGCACTATGAACTTTTTTTAGGGGGGCATGTTTTCATTTTTTTATGGGTATGTACTCGGGAGTAAAATTGGACCATATAGTAACTATATGTTTAACTATTAGAGAAACTGTTGAGATGTTTTTCAAAGCAGCTGTACTATTTTACATTCCTATCAGCAGTATGTGAGGGTTCTAATTTCTCCACGCCCTTGACAATGCATTTTGTTGTCAGTCTTTCTGAATATAGCCATCCTTCCCAGCTGGCTCAGTGGTAAAGAATCTGCTTGTCAATGCAGGAGATGCAAGAGATGCAGGTTCAATCCCTGGGTGGGGAAGATCCCCTGGAGGAGGAAATGGCAACCCACTCTAGTATTCTTGCCTGGAAAATCCCATGGACAGAGGAGTCTGGTGGGTTACATTCCATGGGGTTGCAAAGAGTTGGACATGACTGAGCAACTGTGGACACACACAGAGGGTACAAAGTGTTATTTCATTATGGTTTTGATTTGCATTTCCCTAATAGCTAATGAGTGTGTGTGGAATTTTATATGAACATGTGACAGCATTCATATTATAGATGTTTCACTTTTAATACCATCTTTCTTTTTCCTTTACATCATTCCACTATTCCCCTATTTCTGCCCCCAAATCCACGCCTACTCATCCTGCCCAGTATCAGATAGCTCAGCTTTGCCTATTAGAATATATCCTTCCATATTTATTACTTGTTCATATGTCCGCATAAAAGTATATATACACATATATACATATATATATACATAAAATACATATATACGTATATATACATAAAAGTATATATACATATTTGTTTATATGATTATATACAAACATATGTGTATATATGCTTTTCTGCATATTACTTTCTTTACTAAATGATTCCTAACATAAACCTCTCCAAGTCAATTTATATAGAATAAACTCATTATTTTTAGTCTCTTCATGATGTTTCATAGTTTGAATTTACCATAATTTTTCCACACTTTGCCTTATCTATAGATGTGAGAAAGAGTATTAGTTATTTTTCTTTTACATGATACTATAATAACTATCCTTGTACATATATTCCATATACCAAAGCCCTTATACAGGCTGAGTTCCAGGAAAGTATAGTTGAATCAAAGGGCGTATGTTTTTAATTTTAACAGATACTGTCTATTCTCTTCCCAAAACTATAGCACTGTATATTTCAGATAATAATATACGAAGACATCGTTCCCTCAACAGCAAAATCAGAGGAAATTCTTTCTCACTGTTCTTCATTTATATATTTCCCTGACAATTTTAGGCATTAATTTTTTTATACAACTTTTCAGATTACTTTATCCAATTAAAAACTATTGGGATGCTAATTAAACTTGGATCACATTCCTATATTAATTTTGAGAGAACTGACATTTTTATTATTTTAAGTCTTTCCATTAAAAAAGACACATGATACTTTTCCATTTGTTCAGATATTTTGAGATATTCAATATACTTTTATACTATAGTTCCTGGTCTTTCATATTAAGTGTATCCTGAAGTGTTTTATATTTTTAAAGCATTTTATTGTAATGCTTTTTCTCATTTTTAGGTTATATTAAGTTATTAAGTTACACATAATATGTAACAGAACAGATAGACAGATACAGATAGATATACTGTCAACACCCTCTGTGCTTAAAGATGAGATACATACATTATAGGCAGTGCAAAGATTGAGATAGAGTAAGGTAATGTTGGTAGAATGACTTATACTAATAAAATATTTTTCTCCTTTCTCTCCACACTATTAGACAAAGCTGATTTTTATATAACTTATGTGGACCTCCGATACAATACCAGCATATCTGAGTGGTGGTCTGTAGTATCATTTTCAAGCTCTAAATGCTAAAGAAAGCTTCAGAAAAATCTGAACCAGCCAAGAGAAGAAAACAGCATATGAACTTGTAGCAGAAGAAATGTCTATTTCTTAATTGCATGTCTCCACAAATCCTAAATTTCTATTAAATTTTGGTGAAGAGAAATGGAAAGGTTTCGGTTCTGTGTGAAAAAGAGTTACTTATTTATGCATTCATTCTCTCGATCATTTATTTATTTACTGAATAATTATTGCACATCTGCTATGTGTAAGATGGAAGTCCTTGCTTTCCTGCAGGGTTGTGGGAGAAACCATATACTAAACAAAGTAAAGCCTGATGATGATAAATGCTAATAAGACAAATAAGGCCGAGGAATTGAGTGTGGAGGAAAGGAGGGAGGAGGATTTCAGCTCAGGAGTGTATAGAGGAGGTCTCACCAGGGAGTCATTTGAGAAAAGACCTGGAGGATGTGAGAGAGTGAACCCTGCAGATATCATGGGATGGAGAGAATTTCAAGCAGAGGGAACAGCAAGGGTAAACATAGGAGATTTTGTTTGAAAAGGTGTTTAAACTATTTATTAGTTCCATTTGGCTTTCTGTAAAGCATTTTCATCTTTTAAAGGAATTACTACAGTGATTGCTTCCAGATGCTTCGATTCTAGCTTCCCTTGAAAGCTTTCTGCTTGTCGTTGGAGATTACATTAGGAAATCTGCTGTCAATACTTGTTTATTCTAATTGTATTGGAACTGGGTGCCTGGTAAATACTGAGTCTTAATCTTTATGGAGCTAAACCACATGTATTTAAAAGTTGCCACAGTTTCTGTCTCTAGAGGCAGTGAGAGATTCAATGTATCTTTGGCAGATTTCCTTTTGTTTGAGGAAAATCTCAAATTAGGGTCCCTTTAGTTGCATAGATAGAAAAATCAGTAACTTCATTGTTCTTACATGAAAGTGTAAGGTCACCATTAAACTGAATTTAGTAACTCAAATCTGGTTTATTAATAGACCCATGTATCTGAAATGTTGGAGATCTATTTTTCTCTTTTAAATATGATTTTAGCCAGTAAAGTGCTTTAAATACCCTGTCTGTTACTGATAAATGTCCATGCTTTTTATTTAAGTATTTGTCCATGACTTTGGAAGGAATGCTAGACTAAGGCAAGCAGACTTATTGGCCTGTATATCCTAATAACCTCTTCTCACAATGGGGGATAAATAAGTCAAGGAATTGATTGAGTTTGGTACAGTCACTTTCATTTATGTTTTGTTTATCACTGTTTCATGCTCTAAGGGCAGAACTGAGGATTTGCTAAAGAGACCTGTATGTTTAGCAAATCTTAAAAATACACAATCTGGCCACAAAGGGGAAACATTTTCTTGATCTCTGTTCTAGATAACCTCATCATATTTTCTTCCCTACATTAAAATTCTATCTCTGGAGCATTGTTAACAAAAACTGTGTGTTGACATACATATATTAGGGAGGACCTGTATCTTTTACATGTTCAAGATCTGACACAAAATGAGCCCTAAATAAATGTTAAAACATCATTAGACCAAACACTTCAATTATTTCCTGTCTAGAACGAGAGGACCGGGGAGGTGGTGACAGCTGGGGCCTCCTTGAGACTTGAGTCTCTCTCTATATATATATGTTTATAGTAGGCTATAGGAACTATTTTCATTCCTCCTCTTTTGTTTTTTTTAACCCCAAGAATTACATTTTCTTTGTCACTATGCATTTTTTTTTCATACTCTCTTCTTATGGTTTTTATCATGATTTTTTTTTTCCTGTACTTCATGTTTTCTTTTCTAGCTCTCTTTACAAATAGTAGATTTTTCTGGCAACTATTCTTCCCTGATGTAAGGGGAAATTCTTGTATATTACCTATAAATCTATTATCATAAATCATGAGCCCTAAACACAACAGAGGCTGTTCTTCAATGCTATCTTAAGAGCCAAAGCTCTTTATACCACCTTCTGTTCTATAGTCTGAATACAAGCTAAGGAAGAGTTAAAATCCACCCCTGTTTTGCTTCCCAGACTTCAAAGCCACCAAAGATCCCAGTATTTATCTTTTTTAAGATTCATTCCCAAGTGAAACAACATTGAAATCTTCCCAACTACTCAAAACACAAATTGTTTCCAACCTAGATTTGTCCTGAAATAAGCCATCATATGTTATCTCCAAATCGATATTTACATTGAG
This sequence comes from Giraffa tippelskirchi, assembly GCF_054371585.1. Lineage (NCBI taxonomy): Eukaryota > Metazoa > Chordata > Mammalia > Artiodactyla > Giraffidae > Giraffa > Giraffa tippelskirchi. The sequence continues at coordinate 32,997,409 of NC_137282.1, forward strand.
AATTATAGAAAAATAAGAATACAAACTTGAAGTAGAGTTTTATTTTAACCAGTTGGATTCACTAACATAAATTTATTTCTGTTGTTTAAGGCTATGTGTCATTAAAATTAAAATGGCAACAGAGAGAGAGTAATCTTTTCTGCTTCTGTCAAAAATTCTCCTTTAATGTTTCCCTAATTTTTTTTTTTCATTTATGTTCTCTTGCACTTGGGAAAAATACATTTCACAAAGAACTCCTTTTCATATTCCTCTTCTTTGAATGCCTTGGAATGTAAGCTCCTTGGAGGGAGGACCTGTATCTTTTACATGTTAAAGACCTGACACAAAATGAGCCCTAAATAAATGTTAAAACATCATTAGACCAAACACTTCAATCATTTCCTGTTTAGAACAAGAGGACTGGGGAGGTGATGACAGCTGGAGCCTCCTTGAGACTTCAATACCTTTGGGTGCCTTTGCCAAGCTATACAGCCTGAGGCCCTTTTGTTGAAGAGATAATAGAAAATGTTAAATGAACTGACAGGTGACTTAAGCAAGAATAGAAATAGAAATGAAGGAAAGTGCTTATGGGGTAGAACATTTGAAAAACAGTTTGTTAGGAAGAGGAAAAAAAGTCATACAATGGAAAATTTTTTATTTTTTATTTTCAAATTTCTGTGAAAGGTAAACAAAATAGTTATAATTAAGTTTGAAGAGAGAATGAATGCACATAATTTTGAACAAAGAGCAGTACTGCTGGCAAAATGATGCTTTATGGATGAAAACTGCTGCCTTTGGACATGAAGTAGTCAAGACTGCTAGATATCAGGACAAAAAGCCTTCCTTAGATACTGAAAGCATTAATTCTGTTAGCTGTATGGGATGTGTAAGAAATGCATGCCTATCTGAAATAGAAATGTGAGCAATATGAGGAAATTTGTATTAAGGGAGAAAAATTATTATTCCTGCAATTGGTTAATTAGTTACAGAGCTAATCTAACAGAGTTTGAGTATTGGAAGGAGTTAGAAATGGGAAAGAGTTGGCATTTTTATATGGGAGAGGGAAATTATATTTTTGCCAGCATATATATCTTCTTTTTTTGTTTACTTTTTCTCTTGATATTTTCCACAATGTTGCAAATTAAATATACTAGATTTTCTCATAAAAACCCAATATACAATGATAATATGAGAACGAAATTTAAGAATAATAATAATCTTTAGTTCAATAGCTTTTAAATCAGAACAATACATTAACTTATGATGAGTCTGTATGTGTCTAAGGTAAAGCCCAGTTCGGTCTCATATTATTTCCCGAGACATGTATATCCACTCTCAATATAACGGATCTTCATCACTTCACTCTTTCAAAATAAAATACCCTATGTCATTGTTAGTGAAGAGAAAAGCTCAGAGTCACTAGCTAGCTGAGGTTGAATATCTATTGATGGATCAATCAAAATATTGATCTATCTCTATCAAAAAGTGTAATATTTGCTTGTGCTATTCAGAGTTTTATTTTAAGAAAACAGTACACAATTTGAATTAGAAACATGTTTGGTTCCTTTAGAATTTGCTGTTTCTTACTACTTAAGAGCATTCTTATTGCTTAAGGAAAAAAAAGAGTGATCCCATGTTGAGTAAGAATATTTAAATTTTCATGCACACTTTTAGCTTCAAGAAAATCATATCTGATCACAGTCTGCAAATTTTTATATCCTGGCTTCAATTTTGCACCAAATATGTGTCAGGTAATTGTGAAAATGCAGTTTTTACTTATGTATTCCCTGTAGAGTAACAACCAATCTGGCATCAACAGGAAAAGTTAATGAGAAGCATAATTACCTAATATAAATGAATTCAGTGGTGGCTGTTTTCCGTTTGAAAATACCACCTGTTTCTGTTGGCATTTCCAGATTTCCCAGTTATGATACACAATTCAGAAATGAGGGTTTAGATGGCACCTAACTCTAGCCTTAGGAACTACACTTGTTTTCAGTAACTTATAAGTACAATAAGAATAATACAAATTAAAGCTAAATACTGAAAATGAATTTTAACTAGTAAATTAAAAGTGTATAATTTTATTGTATCAAGATATTTTCTTAAATAAAAAGACAAATTTATAATGTAACTTAAAAGAGATAAAGTCTCGTACTATGAAGTCACATGGGTAATAAGCATAATAGAGAGTTTGACAAATTTCCCTTGTCAAACGAAGCTAGAATGCATATGCTTCAAGTTCCATACATTTTGTGGCATTTAAATTTTCCCCTTTGCACTTGCTAAAAGCCAGACTCTTTCATCGTAACTTGCAATATATAATAGTGGCTTCTGTGAATATCGACTCGATTTTCTACTGACAGATAAGTCTAAGTGCTCTTGAAATTAAAAAAAAAATATATCTAAACTTTATAATTACTTGGAGGGTTTTTCTTGGGGGGGGTAATAAATTGAGCAATAATGTCATTTTAATCCTTTAGTAAGATACGAAGATATTGTATTAAAATTTGGGGTCCGAGTAAATATCCATAGTGCTTTAATACATTTTTATAGAAAACAGTTATGAAGATAAAAAAAGTCAAATATTTCACTGAATAGGAAATTTGGTGTGAACAAAATAATGAACATTCATGGAATTCCATATACACATTTATAATGCAGGGCATTTTCCTGTGGCTATGCTTTGATAGTCTTCTAACATTAAATTCAGCAAAGTAAATTGAGCACAACAGCAATAGTAAAATTTCACAGTTCAATTAGGTGTCTGTTTATACATTTAGCTCGTCTGCCTTTTTGAAGAAAAACTTTAGCAGAGGCTATATCACATAGGGTTTTATGTTTTAAATGAATCTGATTATAAATGAAAGATGAGTTAACTCTAGTACATAGCTTTAGAACAATAAACATGCAACTTCTAAAAGTTGAATGTGAAAAGGTTATAAAGCTTTTTCTCAGATGACATATTTTTCTGTGGCCTCAGTCATGCTTGCTATCAGTAGAAATGTCCACCAATACCTGGGGTCCCATTTCTCAGAGGTGCTCATTAAGTAGGTGCTCATTTAATGTCTGAGAAAACGATTATGTGGCTCATTCCTCTTTGGATTGTACTTTTCTCTCTCTTTATCTCAATAGTCAACAGCTAGATTGTGAAATCAATCTTTCTCTTCAACACTGAATCAAATGTATGTTCCTGTTTGTGAAGTTAATCCACACTACATCTTCGACAACAAAAATAATAAAGCAACTACTCCAACTCACTCTGCCTTGCCCTCTAGCTATCACCCCACCATCACTCTCCTCCAACTTTTAGCCAATCTTTTTTTAAAGAGTTGTCTGTACTCACTGTATATGAGTTTTTACCTCCTGCTCACGCCTCACTTCTTCACCCTATCAGTCCTCTATATCCTCTAGAATTTCTCCAAGAGTAATTTTTGCTAAGAATTCCTATGACTTTCATGCCATTACATTCAATGAAGATTTTTCACTTCTCATCTTTTAAATCTAAAATCATTCAAATATATCGACCATGACCCTTTTGAAGCACTTTCCATCCACGTGCCCCTTATTGTCTTCCTGCATTTTTTTCTGCTGAGTTCTTCTTTCCCCTTTGCATTCCATCATCTCCTGACCACTAAATCTTAGAAGTACTCAGTTTTTAACTGGAAGGTATTTCTGTAAGAAAACTCATATGTACATTCATATTTATTTCTATTGTTATATGATAACTCAGTTTTATATGCAAACTCCTATATTCTCCTATGAGCTTTGGCTCTCTATAAGATTCGATCTTACATATCATAGATACAATTAAATCTAAATTACTCAAAACCATATTGACATCATCTCCTCTAACTCATGTCTATAGCTAAGATCCTGAATTAAGAATAGTTAAAATCATTAGCTAAATTGCCCAAGTCAGATGCATGGCTATTCTGCATGGTATAGCTGTCTCCCAGACTTGAAGCTCTTTAAGTTCTAAATATCTCTCTAAAATATATGCTATAATCTTAGTTTATTATATATGCTATAATCTTAGTTATTATGTGGACTATACCCTAATCTCTTAGTGTCTAATCAACTCTGACTCTTCACCTCCCATATTTGTGTCCACACTGCAATTAGAATGAATTTTCAGAACACATTTCTGATAATAAAATTCTTCAAATACCTCCAACTGTTCACATAATTAAAAAAAAAAAAAAAAAACATATTTCTCACCAAGACATTTCTCATCTCTGCTGTTTCTAACTCTCATGTCTCTTTCCCACTTTCTTGCTAAGTCTCTGGTTTTCAACCATATCAGCCATCTCTGTGTTCCTTGAGAATCCTGTTGTTTCCAAATCATATTCAGGGCCACAGAATACAGCTTTGGGTTCCATTGAAAACCAATATTTTCAAGGCCTCTAGTAAACACAAACTGCCTAAAGTCTGTACACAGGAGCTATTTCCAGGACCTAACTCTTGCTGATCTTTTTAAATAGAATTCTCTCCCTCCAGTCTTACTTTGTTTCCTACCCATCTTGAAATTTTCCTCAAGGCTCATTTTCTTTTTTGACTGTGCCCCTCAGTTTGTGGGATCTTATTTTCTGGATCCGGGATCATACCTGTGCCCCATGCAGTGTAAGCCTATAGTCCTAACCACCAGACCACCAGGGAATACCCTCAAGAATCATTTTTTATAAAAAAAATCTTCCCTGAAATTACACTCTTCTCCCTTAAGAATCAATCAAGGTCAATTTCCTTCATAATGTGCTGACAATACATGATCTCAATTTGAAACTCATATGTTATTGTGGCAATTTTACTAATATCAATCCTCTCTACTAAGCCATAGACGGGATGAGATTGAAAATCATGTAAGTTTTTGTTTATTATTTTATCTCCAGGATCTATTAAGTGCTTAATAAAAATTTGTTGAGTGAATCAATGAATGAATCAATAACTAATCCATTACTAAGTTTTGGTGTTTAAGGCTGATAACCACTTCTTGCTTCGACCCTAGATTCCTAGATTATGAAACAAGAAAAAAAATATATGCCAGGAGTGGAATAAGACCAGCAAATTGTGGGAAAACAGATTATCAAGTAAGACTTTTTGTCCAAGGGCCAAATTTTTGACTCTTTAAGCTCTTTAGTTGAAGTTCCCTTGACTCATGGACAGAAGAGCTGGCAAACAGATTCTTCTATGAGGCAGAGCCTTCTTCTCTGGTATATTTCATAAAGAAAATCAAGTGAAGAGAAAAGCAATACAATCTGGAGCAAGCCTGTTGCACAAGAGACAGCCAAGATGTTTAGACTGGACCCACACAAACACTCTCTTCCCAGTCTTATAGGTGATTGACATCCCTCAGCCTTGCATAGGAAATGAGAATAAGGTTCACGGAAACAGGTAAATTATGCACAGCCCTGTCTGACACCTTGTACAGGGTTCAGGAAATTTCCCAGCTAGATCAGCCTACCTCTGCCCTTGCTGGTGCCGCGGACTCCTCAAGAACCCCTGCCTGATCCTAGCCTTGGTAGATTACTTCCAACTATAGGTCACAAAGTATATTTGCCCCTCTCTGGCATAATCACTAGGCAAAAATCTCAGCTAACCTGCACCTTTCCTTCGGAGGGAAATAGAAAGGTCCAAGTGACATTCATGTCATATGACAACCAGTATCAGCTCAAAAGAATATATACTCACTTCCTCACTCACTTCCTCTCGACAGTCATTCTGTACCACTAAGGTTTTATTGACGGGACTACTATATTATTGACACCCAGGATTTAGGTGTCATTGTGCATAGAAGGAGACTAGGAAACTGCCCTCCTAAATTGATTCACTGAAAAATTTCATTTACTCAAATAACTAACGTGCTTTTTTGCACAATGCTCAAATTGTGAAAGTAAGTTGAAAGAATAGGTGCTAAAAATAAAAGTTGTATCATCAACTTTTTAATTCAATTTTTAACAAGCAAGCTTGGGGTTAGAAATATTGAACTCTATGACAGAAATGATATTCCCTCTACAAGCCAAGATGTTCTCACATGTGATCAATACTGAAACTGCTCTGGTTACAGAAGATTAATTTTCTTTATGCACAGAAACATTTAATCAGAGACATAAGCCAATTATGGTCTAAATAAGTCAAACTCTGCTTTCCACCACCCACTAATTTGTAGAAACATTCATGTGCCTTATTATTGTCTTCCCTGATACCAGATTTAAATTCAAACTCCTATGAGCAATACCAATTCAAAAACCAGGAGAAATGTTTTATTTTGGCCGAATGATAGATTCAAATTAAGAAAACATTTTCAGCATTTTGTTCAAATAATTACATGCTGTATGACCAACACACACACGGACACACCCACTAACTCATTCAGTATTATCCATAATCTGTGTTTTTCACTGACCTTTTAAATTAAAGAAAATGATATTCAGAAAATCAATAGGAAAGTAAAGTGACAAGACCACTAATGATAGTATCGCATCCAAGAGGGACTTTTAAGAGAAATCATTAGGTAAGGAGTCAGCACGTCTCCTTTCTTAGTCACATTTGCCTAGCTGGTATTTTAACATTCTGGTTATCTAGGTAGCTGACTGCAAGGACACATCTTGTTAAATCAGACTGACTTTATTTTCAGGGTAAGAATTTGACCAGGGAATATTGTAATCACTTGTAGTTACTCACTCCTAATTTATATATAAATCTGTAATTTTACTGTAGTAAACCACAAATATACAGAAGTATGCATATTACTGGATTTAGTAAGAAGTAGTTACTTTCCTCTAAGTAAAATGCCTTTATATTCTTAGGAAATAAAAAAAGTATTTACTCTAAATTTATGCAAATTGAACTTATACTTTTGAAAAGTAAAGACTTTTCTATTAAGCAAAACCAAGTCCTTCTTTAGTTTCCTTTGGTAAATATATGTACATTTTAAATTATGTCAAAATAAGAGAATGGCTACTTGAAATTGTAGGATCATACTATTCTTCATATTTTGGGAAGTGTTCTTGAGTTTTGATAATGAAAGAATAACTTTAGAATTCCTAAGATCCTCTGGTAAGACTTTGCTAAATCAATTACTATGGAGAAAACAAGACTTTCAGCCATTAGCTGCAAGAAATTGAATTTTGCCAACCATCTGAATGAGGACCAGTTGAGAACTGTAGTCTGAATATCATCATGATTGCACTTGGTGAGACCCAAGGACTTCTGATCCATGGAAATTCAGATAATACACTTGAATTGTTTTAACTGCCAGGTTTGTGCTAATTTGTTGTGGCAGCAAAGAAAAGCAAAATATTTCTTAAACTTTGGTTGCTTTTTTCTAACATATACTAAAATCAGCAAGTACAGACTACACTCAAGAGAAGAAAGTACAAGGTGTGACTACAAGGAGATATGAATTGTAGAGAGTAATCTTCAAGTCTGCATACCATATTAGATGAAAATTCAAACTAATTCATAGTAAGGAATTTCAAGAAATAAATTTTACCAACTCCTTTTATCAGGAAAAATAGTTGCCTAAGTCATTTTTAAACATTCTTAAGCAATGGAGTACTAAGTTTAATTCCCTTGAATATATACTATTACACTTTTGATTTTCATGGCTCTTGTTAAAACGTAGTGCTTTTATGCAATCCTAACACTTCTACAGATCATCTGACACTAACAGAAACTTAATAGGACAAACTGAAGTACAGTTTATATCACATTAATCAAATATATATATTTAAATCTAGGAAACATAGCTGCCCAGATACCCCAAATTTCTTAAAACTAAAGAACTGATATTATTTGCTGGAAAGATGTTTTATGTACAGAAATTCTCTGTTTAGCTCTAGGAGTTTTAACTTAGCCTCCATCTGAGACAAAGGTTTTGGCATGTATGTTTTCTATGACAATTAAAAGTCTATTTTTAGTAGCTATTTGTTCCACTAGGAACACACTGAGATTTATTACACATTTGCTCTTTTGGGGTTTCTAAAAATCAATCTTAAAAAGATAAAATCCTCCAAAATTTAATTTCATCTTGTATGCTCAGAGTATTAGCTATTGAATAACCAAAACTTAATTCTCTATTCCTGATCACACCTCTAAAAACATATTGGCAATATAACTGCCTCCTCTGGTCAACAAAAGGGAAGTAAACATTAATTTCAATCAAGTTTCAATTTTATAAAATCAAAATTGGCTAGAAGATAATATGCCTCCTGAGAAGACTATTTGAAAGCAGAAAAGTTACTGATGCGATTCTTCATTTCATTAGGGGAATTTTTCCAAATATGTTTTTCTGGCTTTATTTTTACAGTTTTTCTATCCAACACAGATTGGAAAAGAGGGATGAAATAGATCTACAATTCTAATAATGAATTCATATCTTCCAACTTAGAACTTGATTATATTCCATATTTGCTGTATTTCTTTGCATTTGTTAATATCTCTTCCCTTCTTCCTTATCTCTTTTTGTTTCTCTCACTTCTGTAATATACTTCTGTTTGAAACCCCTCTAGGGTTCTTTATCATTTACCTAATGATTTTTGATCATCAGTGACCATAAAATCTCTCGTTGGGACAATTTGCATTCTTAAAGAATATCCCAATATGATTCTGATGCCACCTTGAAGAAATATTAATAAACTGACAAATCTTCTCAGAAGGCATGTACAACTTTTATAATGTGTCACTTCTGTGCCTCATCTCCTCTCAGGACGTCCCTATGTTCCCTATTGCAGTCATATTAAACTATTTCTCTTTTCCTAAGGAGATCTGTTCTCTCATACATCCTTATTGTTGCACATAACATTCCCTTTCAGATTTAGTTAATGATTAATCTGACTGTGAGTCATTTCTCAAGCCTCTCAGAAGAACTCAGACTAAAATTTATGATACTTGAACACTTGAGGCAATAAGCTTCACGTCCATAAAATACAAGTCACTTTATCAATCTGCAACTAGAATAATTCAGAAATTTACTAAAAGGTCATCTTTTATATGCTTTCTTTCTCTCTTCTTAGAACTCAATATTTTTTGATTGGTTGATTGATTTGTATAATAAACTCTGTGACCTTATAGCTTGCAACACAACCTCCATTTTTTTTTTTTACCCACATCAATGCACCCAAATATAAATATGCACAGTATTATCACCTTGATGCTAAAAATGTCTGAAACTCCTTACAAATAAAATTTCCAGCTATCTACTCAATTTATAATTTTTCATTTGGCATTTTTATCTTTTGAAAATTATATGACTGTTTTAATTCATAAATTTTCATGTAAACATTGCAGTCTTCTAGAGTTACTTCTTAAATTTACTCTCTAATATGTCTATAATAGACCTTGCTTGCTATTTTCACTTTCATCATCAGCTGAGGTGGCTAGTGTTGAATAAGAGCTCTAAAATTAGTCCCGATTTAACATTTTTGATGAAACGTAATATAACATTTTTTAGCATGGCAATGGCCTATCACTGGTACTCCAATATATCATGGATCCTTGGGTCTTTGTTCTACTGAATGTGCTATGGTGGTGTGCCTTCCTCATGTGTTAATTATAGCCATATGTTACAAATCATGAACTAGATACATGGATAATTGTGCATCCACATTGTGATCCCTTCTCTTTGAAATTCAGTGATCAAAATACATAAGACGGAAAAGAGAGAAACTGGTGAAGGGCAGATCACTGAGGTAACAAGACATGACCACACATAAAGGGGACATTTGGATGGGGGCCAAGCCTCCACTCCAAAGTTTAGATCTTTGCAGAGGAGTGTTGATTATGTCCCTGGTGCCCTGGTCACATGTGAATATTTAAGGGAAAGCACAGTATGTGAATAAGTTGTATATGTAGTAATTAAAGCTGTAGCTATTGAGATCTAGACATTTCTCCATTACAAGTCCTTGATGAAAAATCACCATGAGGGATACTCTCCTCCCTCATATTTGAAGTGTCCCTAAGAACACTGTTCCCTAAGAACAGGAACCATCTCTAGTGGACACCCAGGCCTTCAGAATATGTATCCTGGCACTTGTCCATCAGTATGGAAAATTCTCCTCAAGAAGGGGCATCTTAGGTTATGACTCTTATAAGTAGAACTGAAATGCAAATTTTTATTAAAATGACTTATTGAGGGAGTACTTTGGGAGAAAGGGAAGTGGGAGACACAAGATAAGGAAGTGGAAGAACATCAAACAAACGTGTCTGAAAGCTCCAGCCTCCTCTCACAGTGAGTCCTGCAGCGTGACCTGCATCCAAAACACTGATTCCATCAAGTAAAGGGGGCTGTACTTTTGTGTTCTTGCATCATGATTTTTCAGCTATTGTTGACTTCCAAAGAGTGTATCCTGGATGGAAGGTGATTTCCTTTAGGCTTGCTTGGAGGGTAATGCTTGGAAATATGTTTGCAGCAGGGTGAAGGTGATCTGGGTATGATTCCAACAGCCCTCTCCACCAGAGAGTGTGTTCTTGCTTTCCCAGAAGAAGATAATGTGTGAATATGAAGAACTAAACCTGGGAATTCACAATGATATTTGTGGAAAATAAGGACTGATCTACTTGAAGTCAGGAGAATTGGGAGCCTATATTACACTTAGTTTTGGTTTCTTTTTTTTTGATAATGACTAGTTTGTGAAATGCTGACTAACCACCATATTTAAACTCCATAAGGGTGAAGTCAGTGTTAGCTTTCTCTTCTTATTGTATTTTCAAGATTAAGTACAGAGCAAAGTATACGGTAGAAGGTCAATAAACATCTGTCAAATAGACTTAATAATAAACAAGGATTTTATAGGAGAGACTGTATTAGCCAGTGCTCTCCAAAAAAACTAGAACCAACACAAACAGAGAGAGAAAGAGAGACAGACAGACAGAGTCAGAGATTTAAAGAACTGGCTCACACATTTGAGGGAAGGTAAGTCCAAAATCTGCAGTGCAAGCTGTCAGGCTAGAGACCCCAGAGAAGTGTTGATGTTGCAGTCTTGAGTCCAGAGGCAGTCTGGAGACAGAATTCCTTCTTTTTCAGTCTTTTAAATTCAGGGCCTCAACCGATTAGGTAAAGCCCATTAACATTATGACAGATAATCTGCTCTACACTTAAAAAAATACCTTCACAACAACACTCATCCTAGTGTTTGACAAAACAACTGGGCACCATAAGCCCAGCCAAGTAGACACATAAATAAGTGTCACCAAGACCATCCATTAGGTCTTTACAGTACTTATTATATCTTTCCAAGCAGAGAATTTTCATCAAACTCTCATAAATACATAAAAATCCCATAATAATATTCTATAATGAAACAATAATGTTATTTTTCTGAGCAATGTATCAGAATTTTCAATAATCCAAAAGTTAGAAATGATTATCAACTGTATATTAGGATAATGACGCTTTCTCTTCTGTTCAAAATGTTTCTGTATATCAGTTAACTCAGAGTAAATCTCCTAATGCAGCATGAAAGACTGTAAATTTTTTTTATTTTTCAGATAGAGTACTGAAATATGGCAGAATCTTCAGAATGTTATCCTTAATAAATTAACTTATTTGGTGTGTATACAGTAAAACAATGCTTTTGGAGATCATTTTTTTAAAATCAAGTATAAAATACATGATATTTAAAAATAGCACCATAGTTTTGAGCTACAGTATCTTATAGTTTGTCTTGAAAAGCAATTGGCTCAAAATCCTCTTTATCTAAGAAAAATAGCATCCCCAACCTATTTGAAGGAAGTGAAATTGATGATATATCATGTCTTCCATTTTCAAAGATGGTAATAGTGAGAGTAGTTATGCCTTTGATTATAATTGAAATGTCCAATACATAGTCATTCATCTAGTCCATATTCTCTTTGCTAAAATATGTACCCTAGTGCCATGGCTTGCTTTTGCTACTTTTGGGCAGGTTTATTGTCATTTCCTATCCCTGCACTTTTCTCCTTACAATATATGCTAGATTATCTGTCAGGACCGGCCTCTCTCCTTGTCTATTCCCTATTTCCCAACTTGAAACATCTCTTACTTCCCATTTCTCTTTGGTGCTAACTTTGCTTTTACTTACTGCTCGCTTTTCTCATGACACCTTTCTTGTTTTACTTAAATTGGTTCGGGTGTCCCTCCAGAATGCTCCCAAAGATCCTTGAACCAGCCATGTGACTTGTCATACTGATTTTGCTCTCAGAACCAATTTTGCTCTCAGAAAATACAATTATTTTCTTCAGGAAATGCATAATTGCTCAAAGGTGTGACTAGGCATGGATCTTTCAAACAATAGCAACAAATTTACTCACTAAATGTAGGTAAGCACTTTCAGTGTGCATGCACAGTGATAAGACAGAGAGATAGCTCCTGCGTTCATATTTATACATGAAAATGAAAGAAATTGTTGACCATGTTAAGTGTCCTAAAACAACAATGGATGGGATAGGAAATGGCAAACCACTCCAGTATTCTCACCTGGAGAATCCTATGAACAGAGGAGCTTGGCTAAGGTCTACAGTTCAGGGGATTGCAAAGTAGTTGGACACGACTCAAGAGACTAAACAATACTACATCTATATGTCATATATGTGGTTTAAATATTAATTTGGAGAAAATTTATTATTCTAATAAAATTATGCTCAAGGATATTATTTACTTGGAGAAAATGTATTCTTTTAATAAAATTATGTTCAAGGATATTATTTAATAACATATTATTAGAGAATATAAATATATTTAAAAATATGTAATACTATTTGAATATAATATTACTAATTTTAGTAATGAGACTATTTTACTCATTACAGTCATCCATATTTGAATCATTATAGCCTATAAAGGTGAAGGAGGAAAGTAATCAGGGGTTCAGCAATTATTATTTAATCACTTTAAAGTTTCCTTAGGACAAAAATCACACTGTAAAGGATCTATATGAAAGCAACATATATAATGTAGTATTCTTTCACTTTTATAATTAAGCATTCTGACATTGAGTTATTTTAATAAGTTATAAAATGTTATACCTGCCTTAAATAAACTCAATAGCTTATAAAAACAAAAATGTACCTTGGATTTTATCTTATATAAATTCATGAATATTTTGTATTTTTATGACTTTCCTTTCACCATATCCTTTTTCATGGTCCTCATGTGAAATTTATGTGTTAACACTATGAAACATGACATTAATGCTATCTTCATTTTTGTTGGTAATTTGTTATAACTAATGGGATTCTATGATTGACGTTTGCAAGTATTTTGTTGTTTTCATTGAATAAGAGAAAACTAGAGTAGTGTAGGGGCTCTACTTCATCTTTATCTATATTCCTTATAGTGATTAACATATTTCCTTACATGTAATAGATAGGGAGAATATGTTAAATGGAAATGAATAGTTTTAAAACCAATGGAATTCCTTTGCTTTAAATCAGATATTCTCTATTATTCAAATTGATTCTGATTTGTCCTTTACCAAAAATATTATCTTTTTTGAGAATTTTTTCCTATGTTTATTAATTTTAACTAATTAAAAAATCAAAATAGTGTACATTTAAGATGAAAAATAACAAATTTTACTCACTTTATTTTTTATAATTTGATTTTCCTATTATTTTAATTTGTGAATGCAAGGTGAATAGCTCTTATAGTGAATTTCCAAGTTGCTTAATTGTGCTGAAATAATACAGATACTAGTAGGATCACACGATTTTTAAAATATCTAAATATTTTGATAAAAGAAATAAGTTTGTCATAATAAATCTTTACTGGGTTAGAGACTTTTTCAGTAAGCAAATACAAAAGCTTAAATGTATTTACAATATTTGAGTATATTTATAAAGATAATTTACTCTTTTTTCAGTATAAATCATATTAAGAATTTTGGATATAAAAACATTTAGTTTCCCTTTACATTTCCTGAAATCCCTATGAAACTACTCTTGCCTTTGAGATAATTAATGGCATGATTATTTCCCTGCATGTTTACCTAAGAAACAAGTCATCTCAGTTCAAACCCAGTTTTTGTTTTGTTTTATATTTTAAAGATAGATGTTTTAAATTCACTGAAAATAAACAGGCTTTATTAATATTCACTTGCTCTTCAAAAGAAAAAAAATCTGTTAAGCCTCTTTCTCCAGATGCAGTTTCCAGATGGTCTATGAATTGTCCAATGAAAGTCAGAGGGGTATTTTTAATCAGAATGAAGAGAAACTACCATATTTCACTTAAAAAAAACACTGGTCTTGAATCATGTAAATATATACTTGGTAGAGGGTAATTATTCTGTCTTTTAGAACATACTGATTTTTAGCCATGGAACAACTGACATAATCCTATGTAATTTAGATAATTTTATATCAATGGTACACAAAGGAATCATGAAGGCAAAGACATGGAACAACGTCTCAATTAATTCATGACATTGTGGAAAAAGGTCGTGCATATATAGTTGCTCAGTCGTCTCCGACTCTGTGCGACCCTATGGACTGTAGCCCACCAGGGTCCTCTGTCCATGGGATTTCCCAGGCAAGAGCACTGGAGTGGGCTACCATTTTCTCTTCCAGAAGATCTTCCCAACCTAGGGATTAAACCCAGGTCTCCTGCCTCTCCTACATTGGCAGGAGGATTCTTTACCACGGAGCCATCCACCTGGGAAGCCCTGTGGAAAAAGGTAAAAGATCCTAAACATAACAAGTCCATTTCTTATTAAAACTTCAAGAGGTTCATTAGGTTTCAAAATTCGCTGATTTGTCCTTTATATTCTTTTCCTTTCCTGAATTTGTATAAAGAAAGTGTACACGCTCCAGTTTGAAAAATTCATTTAAATAGTAAATAGTGCTCACATTAATGATGTTATTCTCTATCTAAAATATATTGTTATCATGAATTCCTTTCATAACTAGTTTAAATAATTATTACATTTTATCCCATAATGTTATGCATTTCTGAATCTATTTTCCTGGCTATATTTTACATCCTAGTCTTGTCTAATTTCTTTAAGATACTAGGACCTTCCTTTATTTACTCTTTACTATGTTTTTTTTTTTTTAAGTCATATAAAACCATGCCATTACATGAGTTGTTTCTTTACAGGAATGGGGACACATTTATGAGCTCACTGTTATCCCTTTTCCAGTCATTTAACTCCATTATCTCTGTCTTCATATTTGCATAACAAATTATATCAGTTTCAATACCTGTGCCATTTGTTTTCATTATCTATGTCAATCCTAAAAGTTTTCCATCAACAAGACTATATCTGGTGTATAAACTGCTTTGTATTTTTATTGTCTTAAAATTGTATCATTTTCATTTCTTAATTATTTCAGTCAGTAAAATAGCACACTGCTTGTATGCATTTCGTGTACACATTTTTACTTAGTGAACACGGACACTAATCAGCTTTCTCTCTTAAAATAGGTTATGATAGATTTCTCTTTCTGTTCTCACACATTTTAACATTTTGAAACTGCTTGTGCTTTATTTCCTTATGGCAAACACACCGGAGATATGTATGCACTCAGATACATTTTAAACCAAATTTTCAGATTTATGATTGTAATCAAGTTTTAAACCTGTTTTTTCTTATTAAATGATTTTTTAAAAATTACTAATCTCAATAAAACCAGGTAAACCGAAATGCCAATAACAAGAAAATAGTAATATATTACCAAAACCTAAAGAATTAGTATTTTTTATCAGAATATCTCAAAAGCATACAGCTGGAAGTTTGGAACAAAGTAATAGCTATAGTCTGGGGGCGGAGGGGACGATGGCAGAGACCCTGCAGCTGGTGCTGGCTGGCCGGTGCTGGCCTCGGGGCTCTGCGGCGCCGCTCTGGGCGGTGGCAGTCTTGGGGCCAGGGGTGTGGAGGGGGCGCGGGTCAGAGGAGCCGCAGGTTTGACTCGCCGCAGTCAAGTGGCTGACGGCCGGGCACACAGGCCCTGGGGCAGTAGCCCCAACCGTCTTCTCCCGGATCTTGGATCGAAGCCTGCCAGCTGGCGTTTTATATGAGGACCAGCTGTATCTCACGTTCTGTCATGTGGCCCCTTAGGCTCTCGCACTCTTCCTGGTAATTCCTAAGAAGTCCATTTCTCAGGTTAGCCAGGTTGAAGACGACCAACAGCCACCTGTCTCTCTCCCCTTTCCCTGTAGCTTCTGGGACACCTTCTCTTTGTGGCCAAGAAGACAGCAAAGGCTGAGTGGCTGGGAGATGGATCAATCTTGTGATCAACGATGGGCAGTTGGGGGTACAATCTGTATATCACCTGCACATTCAGGTACCCGGGGCCAACAGCTCCAGTGACCTCCAGGTTGAACTTACCAAAAGACCTAGCACCCCAGAACTAGATGCTTGGATGGGGTAGGGAAAAGGGAATCCTTTGTGATGCTAATAAGCTTGCTCTCCCTAAAAAAAAAAAAAAAAAGATATATTCTTCCAGTAGCCTTGTTTCATCCTTAAAAATGCAATATGCAGGAAAATCAGAATGTTTCTCTCAAGTCTTCCAGTTTGAGAAAACTGTTTTTTTGTTTTTTGTTTTTTTTTGTCTGTCGATCTTGAAATTATTGCTCTAAATAGAATGACTTGAGTTTTAAAAATCCTGTCTCTTTGCTCTGTTATAATTTCTTTTATCTGTGCTGTCATTTTGCTCTTTCAGTAAATGTCATTTTTAGACTTATGATCCACACTCACATCAGCAGACTTTTCCTAGATTCTGGGTCATATTCACACTATATGCAAAATATTTAATTTAGACTTGAGGTTCTGACCCTAATCTA
The DNA here is from genome assembly GCF_054371585.1 of Giraffa tippelskirchi. NCBI lineage: Eukaryota > Metazoa > Chordata > Mammalia > Artiodactyla > Giraffidae > Giraffa > Giraffa tippelskirchi. The sequence continues at coordinate 33,014,144 of NC_137282.1, forward strand.
AAACATCTTACATGGTCAGTCACCTGAATATGCTTATGATTTGGTTTCCTTCTGGGTCTCCAATGACTCTTCCTCACATATAGATCAACTTTACACTTGATCAAACATTAAGTGAGATTTGAGAGGACAATTTTCTCTCTATGATTGCTTCATCTGAGTGTTGTGTTTTGCAACCTAAAAAGTTAGATATGTATACATGTATATAAAATATTCAGAGGTTTATATTTAGTTCTTCTGTTCTTGTCTGCTTAATCATTGTGCTTGCTGTTTTCCTGCATTCTTGTGGCAAATATGTGGATACAACTGTGATCATTTTAATTGCTAAATCTTTCTAAAATTAATGGAAGAGAGTTTATTAGAAGTTCCCATTTACTTAAGCAACATGAATTTTGAATTATTGTAGAGCTCGCTCAAATGTAATTATGATCTTTTAATAACTTCCAATTGATTTTTGTTATGGCTACCTCAATTAGAGAGCACCTAATTAATTTATTTTACTAAATAAGTAAAAATGAGCATGACCAGTGTCAGAACACCAGGGTGTTCTGAGCAAGTGAGTTGAAAAGTATTTATAGGAGCAAAAGCAAAGAATCAGTGTATTACAGAAATACAAGAGATGTTAGTGCTCAACCACAGAATCTTTTCATCTCACAAATAGAAGATTTAGGCATAGAGAGGTCACATAATTTGTCTCCATGCATAGTAATAAAACCTTTAGAAACAGAATCCAGTGCTTCTGAACCTTTCCACTGTAATTTGTTCTTCCTGATCATATACCAAGAAAGATTTGATTTGAGAAGTTTGTCTATATGGTTAATAACTTACTGCTTTCTAGTAAGCCTCAGATGTTATACAGTAATTTTATATTTTGAATCATACAGCAGAACAATATTTGATTGTGAGTTGGAAGTCTTAGGCTCGGTTATGGCTTTTAGTAACTTTGCAAAACACTGACCTCCCCCATCTTCAGCCTCTTTATGCAGAAAGTGTGGGGGTCCATAAACGGATTTTGGTTCCTTCTGGCTTTAAGTTTCAGATTTGCTGCTCCATGGTTTTAAGATTTATTATATATGTCATATAAGAATACCGGGCCACCTTACCTGCCTCCTGAGAAATCTATATGCAGATCAAGAAGCAACAGTTAGATCTGGACATGAAACAACAGACTGGTTCCAAATTGGGAAAAGTGTATGTAAAGGCTGTATATTTTCACCTTGCTTATTTAACTTATATGCAGACATATCATGTGAAATGCTAGGCTGGACGAAGCACAAGCTGGAATCAAGATTGCCAGGAGAAATATCAATAACCTCAGATATGCAGGGGATACCACCCTTAAGGCAGAAAGTGAAGAGGAACTAAACAGCCCCTTGATGAAAGTGAAAAAGGAGGATGAAAAAACTGGCTTAGAACTCATTCAAAAAACGAAGATCATGGCATCTGCTACCATTACTTGATGGCAAATAGATGGGGAAAGAATGGAAACAGTGAGAGACTTTATTTTCTTGGGCTCCAAAATCACTGCGGATGGTGATTGCAGCCATGAAATTAAAAGATGTTTGCTCTGTGGAAGAAAAGCTGTGACACACATAGACAACATATTAAAAAGCAGAGACATTACTTTGCCAACAAATGTTCATATAGTCAAAGCTATGGTTTTCCCAGTAGTCATGTGTGGATGTGAGAGTTGGACCATAAATAAAACTGAGTGCCAAAGAACTGATCTTTTGAACTGTGGTGTTGGAGAAGACTCTTGAGACTCCCTTGGACTGCAACGAGATTAAACCAGTCAATCCTAGAGGAAATCAGTCTTGAATATTCATTGGAAGGGCTGATGCTGAAGCTGAAGTTCCAATAGTTCGGCCTACCTGATGCGAAGAACTGACTCTTTAGAAAAGACCCTGATGCTGGGAAAGATTGAAGGCAAGAGGAGAAGGGGATGACAGAAGATGAGATGGTTGGATGGTATCACTGACTCGATGGACATGGGTTTGAGCAAGCTCCGGAGGATGGTGAAGGACAGGGAAGCCTGTCCTTCAACACACAGGACAGGTGTGCTGCAGTCCATGGGGTCACAAAGAGTCGGATGCAACTGAGCAACTGAACTGAGCTGAACTGATGTATGTCATGTATGGGAGAAGCATTAATATTTCTTGAGTTGTCCTATGGTCACTGAGAACACTGAGAATGTGCCTTATGAGTAACATTAGCTACCCATAAAAATCATATTTTAGACATAGGGTAAATGATCATTTTAGTCATTTATACTCTGAACATGATTATTGACAAACCTCGCATGTGTGCTAAGTCACTTAAGTCGTGTCCAACTCTTTGCAGCCCTATGAACTATAGCCCTCCAGCCTCCTCTGTCCATGGGATTTTCCAGGCAAGAATCCTGGAGTGGGTTGCCATTTTGTACTCCAATCAACAAGTCTTAGTGTTTCTGTATTTTGTAAAGCATCAGTCATCATGTCATGAATTCTGTAAGTATTTTGATTGATTAGTTAGGCTTTGGAGTCCATAAAGACTGCTTCTACATCTCTGGGCGAGGCTACAAATGACAGATCGAGTGACGGCTTTAGATAATATGTACTTTGGTTTAGGATAACATGATATGAGAGGAGAGAATGGTCCTATTCATTGGTAAGATGCTTGTAACATGGAATGCCACTGTGAAAAGCTATCAGAACTTACAGGGAAATTGAATACTCTGGCTTTTTGTTGTTTTCTTGCTTCTATTTCCTTCATGTTAAGTATATATCCTGCATAGAACACTTCCTCAACCATGATCTCTAAATGTGGAATAAGAGTGTTGAATTACATGCAACAAAACTCTTGCTTAATAATCCTTCATGAGAACTAATCAGACTATTATTAATAATGAAATATTGATTTACATATGTAATTAAGAGTATATGGCCTTAGGATACATAATAAAGAGCTATTCTGTTAAATGACTTATGTCATTTTATCCATAGAAAAAATTCTTTATTTTCTGTTACATTGAGAAGAACTATTCTTTTCATAATTCACGTATGTCTGAGAGAGGAAACTAATAAACATCTGTTTTAATTTTAACATGTGATATAGTTAAACAATTATGATGATCCTCATGTAACCTGGAGCATTGCTATTCATGTTTCTAGCATATAAAGAACCAGGAAAATTTAACTTGTAATATGGAGTTAGGGCTTCCCAGGTGGTTCAAGGGTAAAGAATCCACCTGCCAATGCAGGAGACGCAGGGGACTTGGGTTCGAGCCCTGGGTAGGGAAGATCCCCAGGAGAAGGGAATGACAACCCACTCCATGGACAGAGGAGCCTGCAGGCTATGGTCCAGGAGGTCACAGTGAGTCAGACACAACTGAGCGTGCATACCCACACTGATATGAAGAGTTTAACTTTTGCATACTTACTATCTTTTAAATAACAAGCAAGCCAATAAAAGAAAAAAAAGAAAACAAAATAGTCCATAAAGATTGCCTAAGTTATTCATAGGTAATTCTATTATTTTAATGATTTAGTAACTAGTAAACCTTATTTTCCACTCTGTGACGATGGTACTCCCCTCACCATTCCTTTCACAGGACACTAAACTGAAAATTTTCAATCACTTGCCAACGTTGCAGAATAATCCACATGCTGATCTCCCAGAAGGAATATCATCATGCAGATGTACTATATTTTGCAAGTACAAATGATATGTTAAAGATCAGGTTGTCTTTCTTCTCGGAAATCGACACTACCTCTTAGATGTGAAAGACAGCATTTCTCTTGCTGGAGGCTTTCAGGGGTGCAGCTGCTGGTTGGCAAGCCATTAAGTAGGTTCAAGTTGGGAATGGAAGGTTAACAACAGTCTGTGTAACAGAAATGTAGACAAAAGATAATCCAAGTTCCCAGCTTTCAAGGGATTCACTGGCAGTGGCTGACTGTGAGTTCTCAGTATTAAATCTAATAAAGTCCTCAGGCAGAGCAGTGGTGGGGTTGTTACCTTTGAGAAATGACACTGTGGTTCTCTGCATTTGGATCAGAAATAGGCAGAATGAAAGTTGTGGTTTTTTTTTTAAAGGAATCTGAACTGAAATCAAGCTGTGTAAGGATTTTATGGCTCTAGTTTTTATAAGTGAATGAACATTTCCAGTATGAAAACCTTGAATGAAAATACTGTGATGATACTCTTTTCTGCCAGTCATTTTCAAAATAATAAACTGATACAGACACTGACATATAATTTTGCAACTGTGCTTCATCAAACCAAGCTTATTTTTCTTAACCTAATTTTCTCTCAAGCTCACAGTGTCATCACAGGAAGACTCTCTCATTTAAGTGCCACTAATCACTTTAGATTTAATTTGAATATAAAGCAGAATATTAGCCAGAGAAGAACCTTGTAATGTGCAAAGGTTTGAAGAGTTCTAGTTTCAGTTCACTTTTTCAAGCTGCCTCTCACGTGTTTTTTTTTTTTCAGTCATTTCTACTTACTCCAGAATAACATAGGGTTCATTGAAGATGCACTACAGCCCACTTTATCTAGGAAGAGCAAAGTAGAAAGTATATATTCCTTGACAAGGACTTAGCATGCTCACTACACTCCTGCATTTGAAATCTTTTCTTTTCATAAATAATTTGTCTTAGTTGACCTTTTCTTCTTATCTAATGATTTTTTTAAACAGCAATGTGAGATCGATGAGAAACTTCACTTCTGTGTAAGTGTAACAAAATTTGTTCGTTAGGACTAAATATATACCTAAACACAAGTATAACAGTCAAAAGCAGTAAAAACACAACTTATAAAAACAAAACAAAACAAAAAAAACTAACACTGCTAAACCATTAAACAGAAGGAAAACTCCCACTACCGTTGCCACCTCTGTGTCACTCAGGTAGATGCTGCATTTATTTGAATTCTCCAAATTCCTTTTTGCTTAAAAGTCTCTGTGAAATATATTTTATGGTTTCGGGCACTTTCAGCAATTTTTAGAACTAGACTCAAGGTTTATTTTCTAATTTTATTTAATCACTCAGTCCAAGACTGGAGTGAAGTGAATCTATGGCTATCTTTCTAAAAGAAAGGAGGGTGAAAATTTGATTTCTCATTAGCTATGACATAATCACAGGGCAAAGAAAGGAAGAAAAGCAAAGTTCACAAGAAAATGGAAGTGCTAAACAGGATACACTGGCTTATTTCTGGATCAGAGTAACTCAGCTTTGTTTTCTTAAACCTGGCATTCATTTTGTGATCTGAGTGCACACGCCACCTGGTTTAACCCTTGTGCACACACAGTCCTCTCTAGTCTCTTTTGCCTTCACAGTAAATCCATCTGGTGTGAGTAGTCCGTGATCACTTCAACTTGGCTTCAGTATTGAACCAGTCAGCATTCTCCAGAGAACCAGAGTGAACAGAATACATATACAGGGAGATTTATTATAGAAATTGGTTCATGTCATTATGGAGACCAGGAAGTCCCACTGTCTGCCATCTGCAAGCTGAAGAACCAAAAAAGCTGCTGGTGTAACTCAGTTCAAGTTCAAAAGCCTAAGAAACAAGGACATAGATGCCCAAGGGCAGGAGTAGATGGATGTCCCATCTCAAGAAGAGAGAGGGAATTTTCCCTTCTTTTCTCTTTTTGTTTTATTCAGGCCATCCATGGATTGGAGGATACCACTGCCCATTCAAACACATGTGAGGGGTTTATCTTTACTCAGTTTTCTGAATCAAATGGTAATCTTTGCAGCAACACCACCACAAATACACCCAGAAGTAAAGTTTTACCAGATATTTGGGCATTCCTTATCCCAGTCAATTTGGCACATGAAAATAAACATCACAGATAGGAATTGAATATTTTGCAATAGAGATATTTGGATTTCCTAATAGGGACTATGCACTGTAGGGAGAAGTTATTAAGAGTTACGGAAGCACAATAAATCATTTTAAAGGATGAATGAATTTACTTGCCAAACATATTTATACTTCTCACAAAAAATGCATTGAGACTTCCCTGGTGGAAAATGGATAAGAATCCGCCAGCCAATGCAGGGGACACGGGGTCGATCCCTGGTCCGGGAAAATTCCACATGCCCCAGAGCAACTAAGCCCCTACACCACAGCTACTGAACCAGTGTGCCCTAAAGCCCACCAGCCCACCAACCACTGAGGCCCTGTGCCACAACTACTGAAACCCACACACCTGGAGCCCATGTTCCAAAACACAAGAAGCCACCGTAAGGAGAAGCCCATGCACCACAAAGGAGAGCAGCTCACCACAACTTGAGAAAGCCCCACGCAAAAGCAGCAAAGATCCAGTGCAGCCATAAATAAATAAACAGATAGTACAGAGCACACGAAGGATGCTAGGACACAATTAAGGGAGCACAATGGAAGGTATTCAAATTCCTTCTCTGCTTACATCCTAACACCATACAACGCGTGAAGCAGGTTTGCATTCTTCCTTCATGTGGATGGTGATGTCAGACCATGCACACAGTAATTTTGAGTTAGAAAATTGCTGATTCACAGCTCTGGTTTCACATCTGGCAAGTAGATCACACAAACATTCCCCAGAGATAGCATATGGTCTTTGAAGACCTAGCTACTGCTGAAATTAATTGAATTTATGTGACATCTGGATAAGCAGAAATGTCATGATGGCATTAAATGGCCTTGTTACGGTTGCTACATATGAAGTTAGCACAAAAAGATAAACACCAAGTGCACTTGAAATGCTTAATCAGTACCATTGCCACATCAGCTCTTCAGCCACGCTGTGTTTTCATTGCCCTTTGCAGTGACCTGACACATTTTCTTTTGGACCGTGTTCTAACAGGGTCAGGCCTTCTTCTAATGGAAGCCCAGAAAGATGTTTATGGCCCTACACAATAGTGCAATTAAGACTTCTTAGCCAAAATTGCTTTCATGCTTAGTTTATAGTTTAATTACAAAAAAAAAAAAATTAGAAATTTCCCCAACAGAAACAAATGAAGAGACAAGAAAAAGAAGTAATTTGGTCCTTCTAATTTGTTTTTCATTTACTTCATGAAGATTTAAACTGCTTTAAATGAAATAACTCCCTCTAAACAGAGGTCTTCCCTGTAGCTCAAATGGTAAGGAATCTACCTGCAGTACAGGAGACCCAGGTTCAATCCCTGGGTTGGGAAAATCCTCAGGAGAAGGGAATGACAATCCACTCCAGTATCCTTGCCTGGAGAATCCCATAGACAAAGGAGCCTGGCGGGCTACAGTCTGTGGGATCACAGAGTTGGACTCGACTGAGTGACCTCTAAACACTTCTAAAGACCTCTAAATACCTGGTCTTTAGCAAGTATAAGAAGTTCTATTTCACTTTCTGGTTTACGATGGATAGGAAGGTCTGTGGATAAAAATATTTTGGGGAGTATAAGAGATTTTTGATAAATTATAACATCTCCTGGTGAAATTGCAGAGCCTACAGCTTGAACTTTGCTTTCTAGACTTTCTGAGACATATCTCCTAGTTAATAATAATATTTAATAGTCTATCTTGTATTTGGAATTAAAAAAATCACTTATATAACTCTGCAGATGATTAGTTTGACGCTCATTTGGAAAATGCTAGACTAAGAAAACCTGATTTTTCTGTTCCAATAGCTAACAAAAGACTTAGTAGAAAGAAAATGGAAAGACTAAATAGTTTAGTAAATTGCAAAACATAAAAACTTTAATCCTTTTAAATGTTTTGCGTTTAATAAGAAGTTTTTCAGATTTCAGAATTCATTGAATTTATAGAGTTTAAAAACTCATTAATATTTAAGAAAACTAGATATACGTTTCTATTTAAAATTTAAACAGATTTGAAGTCTCAACATGTTTAACAAATTCACTTTTGATTTCTGAACGCTGATCTATTTTTATATTGAGTACACAACAAAATTAATTTTAAAAATGACAGTCCTATTTGTCACCACTTGAAGGAAAAACTAAACACTGAAATCCAGAAAGCTATGTCAAGCTTTCTGCTTGCTATAGGGAATTTAAGGATGAAAAATGTGAAATTTGCCTTAAGCAGTTCCATCCTTAGTGATGTCTGAGAAGCATATAGTTATCATGTAAAGGATACAAAAAGTGTTTACATCATCACAGGTAGGTTCAAAGCATCACTGAAATGAGAAAGGGCGGAAATGACTCATTCCCAGACTGTTCAGAAAGGGGGATGGGCAGGGGGCTCCTCTAAGCCTCTGAATGTGGCCCCTGAGAGTGCCAGTCACACAAAGAGGACAACTCCCACAGGAGACATTTTAGAACAAATATCCAAAATTTTGATTTTACTTTGAACAGAAGGTCATCAATAAGCTAAATCTAAAATGTTTTCTTTGAGATGAATTAATGATTGGAAGTTATGGACAATTGATTAGTGTTTCCCCAAAATGTTTTCTGAAGTATTATTTGAACTTCCACCTGAAAACTTAACTCTCAGAGTAAGCCCATGAAGGAACAGAAGTTGGAGGGCAAGAGAGTGGCAAATATGTTCCCTAGCAGTAACCCTGCCTCTTCAGGGTAAACTTCACAGACCTGTAACAGAGAAATCCTTCTCCACCCTTAGGCACAAGTTGGGTTCTGAAAGGAACTAAGGGTGAGCCTGTTCACCAAACAAAAGCTACTCTTTCTGTCCTAGTATTGCTGTATACTTTGAAGTTATGGGTAAATGTAGGACACTATGGATGCTCGAGGATGATAAAATCCCCATTCGCCAGATACTTGGTTTTCTGGATTCAGGGACAGTCAAACTAACCTTGTTCTGCCTGTCTTCTCCCCACCGTCAAGGGACACGTCCCCACCCCAGTGCACATCCATTGACCCATATCCCTTAAGCTCCCAGGGAAGTAGAACCCACGAGGAGACTTTGATACATCTCCCTTATTCTCTGTCTGTTGGAAGACGTCTGCCATCAATGTCTATGGTTATCATAGTTGTTAGAGCCTTTAATTCCGTCCAAACTGCTAGTAGCATCTCCATTTTCCTTTCTTGACTTTTTTTTTCCCTTTCTCTTCTGTTATTTTATCTGCATTTGTGCGAAAATGCTCTTTTTTATAAACTTCATAGATCCATCATAGACTTCTTTTTTCTTCTCAGAAATATACCAACAAATAGTGCATTAGGTATAGTCTTTAAAATTGGGATTAAATTCTTCCTCTCTCCTTCCTTCCCTCTCTCTTTTGTCTTATGCTTTACATTCTTAAGCAGATCCATTGACTCTAAAACCACTCAGGGTGTTTAAGGTGAGACGTGTGTGTGCATACGTGTATTAATGGCAGTGTATATTTATGGTTTCTGAGGTATTCTAGAAAGCTGATCTGAAGCTGAGGTTTTACTATATTTACATAGCAGCTAGTAAACCTAAGATGTTTATTATTTTAAGAGGTGATAATACTGAAACACTGGGCTTCCCTGGTGGCTCAGATGGTAGAAAATCTGCTTCCAATGTAGGAGACACAAGTTTGATCCCTGGGTTGGGAAGAACTTCTGGAGAAGGGAACGGTATCCCACTCCAGCATTCTTGCCTGGAGAATTCCATGGACAGAGGAGCCTGATGGGTCACAGTCCATGGGGTCGTAAAAGAGTTGGACATGACTGAGCAGCTAACACTAATACTGCAAATATAAACTGGTACACAAAAACTTAGAAAAAAATTGTGGATAAAGGGTTTATTATATTGAAACTGTATGTGACAACCATGTATTATCATATTAACATTCAGTTTCTTTGTCAGAATGATATCCTAGGTATATAATAGGCCTGACATAGAATTTAGTCTTATATTCATTATATCTACCCTAGTCATCACTAACATTATGCCCTACAGAAATTTGTAATCATTTACACCCATGTAAATAATTTAAGAATACAAGCACAGTATGCACTTCACAAGTTTTACTAAATAGAACACATGGGAGTAAATTTAGGTCTCTGTAAATAATTCAGCATTTCTATTCAAATACATTTTTTCTTTGAGTATCATGGGCAAGTATTTTTTTTTAAGACAAGTTTGATGTGCTTTATCTGTGAATATATTGGGAGCGGAATGAACCTTTAGTAATAGAGGTTTTAATTGGTAGTGCTAATTATGTTTTTATTTTTTTAATATGAAGACCTTAATTTCCAGAAACAAGGGGTTAATTACATACTAAACTTCCTTGGGGGAAAAAAATGCAGCTCTGAAGTTCTTTTTAAATCGATACATATTGCACTTAGATTGCAAATAAGCTCTGAGGTGAGGAAAAAAAATCCCTAGATGATCAGGTAAAGCATGACAAGGGCCAAGAAGCAAGGTGTGACAAGCACTCTGTGAATAAATGCACTCTACTCTTAACTAAAATGTTTTAACCCACTACAGCTTCCAGAATGCATTCCTCATCTACACTGCCTGAAAATGTTTCCTTCTGGGTTTGGCTATGAAGGGTTTTTCTTGTTTTCTGTTTGTTACTGTTATGTTTAGTCTAAAATAACATCACAGAATTGAGGCACTAAGATTTTATAGTCTTTTTTTCTCTTTATATAAAAGGAAGGAAATTTTACATGAAAGATTCGCAGATGAGAATTTGATAGTTCTTTTTTTTTCTTTTTCAAGTAGAAAAACATTTTTAAGAGCAACTTCAAATATTTTAAAATACTAAAAGAATTGTCTTTTATCAGCATACAACCCATTATCTAAAATTAAACATGATATTTGTGGAAGAGTGATTAATGTTTCTTTATGTTACAACTTTGGATCAAGAGCAAGCTTTACAGAAGGAGTAGATAAAATATGCTTAATAGATAAAATGTATAAAAAATATTTTCCCCTGATCTTTATTACCTTAAAATTATGTTTAGGTCTTAATATTATTACGATGGAACACCGTTTCTACAATGAAACATTTAAGAGTATTAATTGTAATTATAACCTTACTTTAACAATTTCACAAATGGCTAATAATCACACTTTCAGTATTCTGTTGAATAAATAAATAAAACCTCACTATCTATAATGTTTACATCTGTGTAACGTCTCTGACAGAAGTACTCTGATACTTATTTTATGCTTTTCCTTAACTCTAAACATCGTTGTTGACAAGTACTATATTTGAATCTTAAGTGCCTGTTCTGTCCTTATTGTGGAGCAAACATAAGTCTCGAAGGAGGTACTAGTAGCATTTCGTAACTTTGGTTGCCTTCCTGGGTTAGTCATTCTTTAGTCCTGACTTTCAGCACGAGCCAAACAGGTGCTTTTTAATGTACTTCAAGCATGCCAGGCCGAAAACAACAGGCTTGTTAAATAAATGGTTTTTGGAGACTTAATCTGAGGGTCATTAAAGGTAGGAATAGACTTCTAACTGTGACTTGCAATCTTGTTTCCTGGAGGCATGTGTGGATATAATGAACTGGCTTGGATGCTTCCAGGAGTGCCTGTTATGTGCCAAACTATTAGGCTTAGCATTTTCATGTATAAACGCTCTTATTCAAATGCCAGAACACAGTGAAGCGGAATTATTAGGTAGAAACTGAGACTCAGAAAAGTTAAGTGACTTGTGTAACATTCTCCACTGGATCAGAGTCATCTAGGGGGTTGTGTGTGTGTGTGTGAGTGTGTGTGTGTGTGTGTGAGTGTGTGTGTGTGTGTGTGTGTGTGTGTGTGTGTACGCACACGCGTGCGCACACGCTAAGTAGCTTCAGTTGTGCCTGACTCTTTGTGACCCTATAGAATTTAACCTGCCAGGCTCCTCTGTCCATGGGATTCTCCGGGCAAGAATACTGGAGTGGGTTGCCATGCTCTCCTCCAGGGGATCTTCCCCATCCAGGGCCTGAACTCGCATCTCCTAAGTCTCCTGTACTGACAGGTAGATTCTTTATCACTAGTGCCTCCTGGGAAGCCCCACCTAGGTGGAGACTGGATTTTAATTCAGATGTTCAGACTAAGTCTTGTGTGTTACCAGCCAACTGCCTTGCAATGGAAGCCTTTGGGACCTGGCCAGGCCCATCCAGAGCTGGGAATCCCCCTTTACTGTACCTTCACAGTATAGTAGACTTCAGTCCTACTCTTTCAACATTGTTTCCAGGTCAGGATTTATTTGCCACATGCACAAGTTATTTCATCTGTTAATCTTAGGTTTTTCTTTCTAAAAATGACACAAAAGGTATTTAAAACTATTTCCCATGGGTGACAGGAAAATGTATGGAATAATTGTGGTCATAAGTCAATTGAAGCCACTACAGAAAATTTCTGACTGGTAGATGAATCCACAAATTCTATTTTTATCCTTCTACAGAGCCCCCACCATGGGCCTGCCCACCCCTTTCCTCCTATTTCCAAGAAAACAATGAAGAACTGATAGAAGACCCTGCGGTAAGTAGTACCATGGCTCCAAGTAAAACACTGATAATGACATGAATCTTACTTTGCATTTTGATAAACATTCTTCTTTGCCCAAATCCTGGTTCATTTTTTAATACACAGGGACTATGAGACCAACTGATTTTTAAATAATTTATTGGATAAACTCATAATTGTAAGCTTCTGGAGATATAAATGTCTTTATCAGCATATAGATAGTATGTGATCTTTATTAATATTTTGTTAATTAAATGTTAATGCTATCAATAGTGTCATGCTGTCTTTCTCCAGTAGACTTTAAGCAAAAAAGCTTCAAGTTAGGAAAGAATATAGACACTTATGATGGTAAAATATATCTATCGTTAGAAGATTCAATAACTAAAAGAAATAGCAAAGAGCAAAGAGTTATTGAGAATAGATGTAGCAAACAAACATAGTTAGCATCTTAGAACATGTCATTAAGCCTTAGATCTGTCTCCTAGTTCCCATGTGAGTCCAGTAAAGAATTGAATCTATCTTAGTGTCAATTTCTTTATTTATTAAGATGCACTAAAGATGCACTAAATAATAACTTATGTGGGTTATGGAGAGAAGTAAATAGGATAACGCCTATACTAATCAAATGTAAGTTTGAATTTTTTTGTTTAATTCATTTTGACTGATCTCTAAAGTTTGCTTGCTTGCTAAGACACTCCAATTGTGTCCAAATAAGTGACCCTATGGACTGTAACCTGCCAGGCTCCTCAGTCTATGGGGATTCTCCAGCAAAGAATATTAGAATATTATTATTAGAATATATTATTAGAATATATATATTATTAGAATATTATTATTCTAATAATTAGAATATTATTAGTGCCTTCTTCCAAGGGATCTTCTTGACCCAGAGATCGAGCACACATCTCTTATGTCTCCTGCATTGACAGCAGGTCCTTTAGCACTAACACCACCTGGGTGCTAGCAAACAGTAGTAATTTCTAGCAACCGGTAGCAATTCCTGTTAGTAAAAAAAAAAAACAATTTTACAAAAAGTGAAGGCACCGAATTATTTCATGTCTTCTTTCCAAGTTATTGTGAAATTCAAGAAATTACATTTACATGATTCTAAATATTGGGTGGACATCATAACTCAACTTCAAATTATTTTATGTTATGTTATCAAGCTTTCCCATTTCCTTAAAATATGCTATACTGGGTTGAACAGTGCCTTCCTTAAATTGTGAGAAGTAAGATCATGGCATCCAGTCCTGTTACTTCATGGCAGTAGAAGGGGAAAAGTGGAAGCAGTGACAGATTTTATTTTCCTGGGCTTCAAAATCACTGAGGATAGTGACTGCAACCATGAAATTAAAATACGCTTGCTCCTTGGAAGGAAAACTATGACAAACCTAAACTGTGTATTAAAAAGCGTAGGCCTCACTTTGCTAACAAAGGTCTGTAGAGCCAAAGCTATAGTGTTTCCAGTAGTCATGTATGGATGTGTAAGTTGGTTCATAAAGAAGGCTGGGTGCCGAAGAACAGTTACTTTTGAATTGTGGTGCTGAAAAAGACTCTTGAGAGTCCGTTGGACTGCAAGAAGATCAAACCAGTCAGTCCTAAAGGAAATCAACCCTGAATATCCATTGGAAGGACTGATGCTGAAGCTCCAATACTTTGGCCACCTGATGCAAAGAGCTGACTCATTGGAAAAGCCCCTGGTGCTGAGAAAGATTGAGGGCAGGAGGAGAAGCAGGCAACAGAGGATGAGATGTTTTGCTGACATCACCAACTCAATGGACATGAATTTGAGCAAACTATGGGGGAGAGTGAAGGACAGGGAAGCCTGGCGTGCTGCAGCCCATGGGATCACGGAGAGTTGGACATGACTTAATGACTGAAGGCACACACACACTCACAAACACACATACAACTTCCCTTAAGAAGGAGGAAGTTTGGACACACAAAGCAAACGTCACGTGATGACAGAGGCAGAGACTGGAGCGATGCCTCTACAAGCCAAGAAATGCCAGGATTACTGGGCACTTTCAGAAGCTAGAAAATCGCAAAATGTTTTCTCCCTTAGAGTTTTCTGATGGTACCAATGTGTGATTTTGCCTCCCAACTGTGACAGAATAAATCTCTGTTGCTTTAAATAAAATCTCTACATATGAACCTTCAATCTGCAAACTTCAAAGATGCAAATATACGTTTGCATGTCCAATCACATAAGTTAGTTCATGTGTCTGGCATACATTGTCATGTGCATGCATCCTCTACAAGTGGCTGTTCTTTTTGTGAACTTTACAGAACAGTACTGTATATAGTGCAGTAGTATAGTATCTTTATTTCAAGCCCAGGATATCCAGAAGCAAGTGTAAAAGTAGTGGTGATATAGCTGGTACAATTGTAATTATTAAGGTACTGCACTCTAAGATTAAAAATGTTTTGTTTGATTTTGTGTTTGTTTTTTGTGTATTATTTGTGTGAAAAGTATTATAAATCTATTACAGTACCATACTATATAGCTGATAATTACTATAGGCTTTCCTTGTGGCTCAGTGGGTAAAGAATCCACCTGCAATGCAAGAGGCCTGGGTTCGATCCCTGGGTTGGGAAGATCCCCTGGAGAAGGGAAAGGCTACCCACTCCAGTAGTCTGACCTGGAGAATTGCATGGACTATATAGTCCATGAGGTTGCAAAAAGTCGGACACGACTGAGCGACTTTCACTTTCACTTTCATTATAGTATAGTTGATAGCTACAGTACAATATAAATGTTTGTTGGGTATCTAGGCTAACCTTGTTGGACTTATGAACAAATTGGACTTATAAACACACTCCTGGAATGGAACTCTTGGTATGTAAGGGACTTATTGTACTTTGTTTTGGTGGCCCTTGGAAATTAAAATAGATGTTGATATTGGGCAGTAGGGTCCCACTGTAACAGAAATCAAAAAAATGTGTATGTAAATGACTTTGGAATTGGGTGATAGGTAAGAGGTGGAAGAATTGTGATGCTCGTGACAGAAAAGTCTAGGTTGCCTTGGAAAGTGTTGGTGGAAATAACGCATTTTAAAGGCAGTTCTAGTGAGGTCTGAGAAAGAAGATAGACAAGCCATAGAGAAAGTGTCTAAAGTCTTAGGAAAACATGTATCATCATGAACAGAACACTGTGAGACTATGACTCTGTAAGTACTTCTATCAAAGTGTCAGACAGAAATGAGGAACAGTTTATTGAATACTGGAGGAAGAAAAGGCTTTTATAATGTGGCAAAGACTGTGGCTGAATTAACTTCTACTGGTTGGAAAGTAGAATTTATAAGTAATAAACTTGAATATTTACCTGAGGAGTTTTCTAAACAACGTACAGACATGAAACTTGATTTTGTTTTTGTTGCTTATAGAAACTGCTAGAGGAAAGAGAGAAACTGAAGAAGGAACTGCTAAGCAAAATTTGAGCAAATAAGATCATAAAAGCTGAATATGGGGTGAGGG
This sequence comes from Giraffa tippelskirchi, assembly GCF_054371585.1. Classification (NCBI taxonomy): domain Eukaryota; kingdom Metazoa; phylum Chordata; class Mammalia; order Artiodactyla; family Giraffidae; genus Giraffa; species Giraffa tippelskirchi. Next base: position 33,029,963 of record NC_137282.1, read on the forward strand.
GATGCCTACATTAAATAGACTTAAGGGTGCACGGCCAATATAGCTGTCTACAAATTTAAAGCTAAATTTTTAAAAGAATAAAACTAATAAAATACTATTTTATACTTTATTGGATAAGCTGAGTCATTTTTAATATTTTGATATTTTTGGTATATTAACTAGAGACCTCCATAGAGTAGTTGAAATTTGATTCAGCTTTGCTGTTACTGACAGTTTGAGATAAGATAGCAAACTGAAATACTGAGAATTTTAAAATTGCTCTTCAGTGAGTGTCATTATTTTTCTATAATTCATATTTCTTAAATAATATAAAACAGATATTTATACTGGGTTTTACAGTGTTTAAAAGGTCTTCTTCTCTTATCCCTCTTAATGAAGAATGTGGAAGGATTAAATCCCATGTAAATAACACTGAAAATATGAGTTTTGTTCTTTCATCACTTTGTTGATATGTTGTTGCTGGGGTTAGAATTTCTCCATGTAGCATAATACATAAAATATAAGATTGAGGTGGAGATAGATTTTTATATTAATTTGAGACATCCCAAAACTCAGAATAAAGTATACTGTGATAAAACACAGAAATGCTGTGTAAGTATTATAAAAAAATAAAAACTCAAGATATATTGAAAGAAGAAGAAAGAGTAATAGTGAATTAATTCTGATCACCTGTGAGCTTTTTGGATTATGATAAGAAAATGTATTATTATAGAACACTTTTAAGAGTTTTGAGATCTGGAAAGAAAGTGTGAGACTGTGAATAAATTAGGTGGTGGGTGAAGGTCATTTTAACTGTACTAATTTAGAAATGTACAGGGAAAAAACTTTCCCATTTCTTACTGAGACACAATATATGATTAGATATGGTTTGAGATCCTGTCTGAACACTTTCTAAATTATATTCAATAAAATGAAATTTTAAAAATGAGGCTAATTCAACAAATCAATCAATAAATACTAATTAATTAATGTCAGTTTTCACTTATAAAGCAGCTTAAAGACAAAACATTCTGTGCTTGTTCAGTCATTTTATTAAGATTATAATGATGAAAAATGTGGATAAAAATCTGACATGGATAGCATTTTTAAAAGTCATTTATATTATGAACCTTATATTTAAAAATGACAGTATTTAGGAGCTATGTGGAGGAGGGCATGGCAACCCATTTCAATATTCTTGCCTGGAGAATCTCATGGAGACAGGAGCTCGATGGGCTATGGTCCACAGGGTTGCAAAAGAGTCAGATACACCTGAAGAGACTTAGTATGCACACATTCATACAGCTATGCTTCTTAGGTTTCTTTTCAATTTTTTTTTTCTGAATCAATTGACTCTTTTAAATTCACTCTCTGTATCATTTCTAATGTCAATCAAAAGTATTTCTAAGCCCCTACCATATACTCACCTAGAGCCAGACATCCTGGAATGTGAAGTCAAGTGGGCCTTAGAAAGCATCACTACTAACAAAGCTAGTGGAGGTGATGGAATTCCAGTTGAGCTATTTCAAATCCTGAAAGATGATGCTGTGAAAGTGCTGCACTCGATATGCCAGCAATTTTGCAAAACTCAGCAGTGGCCACAGGACTGGAAAAGGTCAGTTTTCATTCCAATCCCAAAGAAAGGCAATGCCAAAGAATGCTCAAACTACCACACAATTGCACTCATCTCACATGCTAGTAAAGTAATATTCAAAATTCTCCAAGCCAGGCTTCAGCAATACGTGAACCGTGAACTTCCAGATGTTCAAGCTGGTTTTAGAAAAGGCAGAGGAACCAGAGATCAAATTGCCAATATCCACTGGATCATCGAAAAAGCGAGAGAGTTCCAGAAAAACATCTATTTCTGCTTTATTGACTATGCCGAAGCCTTTAACTGTGTGGATCACAATAAACTGTGGAAAATTCTGAAAGAGATGGGAGTATCAGACCATCTGACCTGTCTCTTGAGAGACCTGTATGCAGGTCAGGAAGCAACAGTTAGAACTGGACATGGAACAACAGACTGGTTCCAAATAGGAAAAGGAGTGGGTCAAGGCTGTATATTGTCACCCTGCTTATTTAACTTACATGCAGAGTACATCATGAGAAACGCTGGGCTGGAAGAAACACAAGCTGGAATCAAGATTGCCGGGAGAAATATCAATAACCTCAGATATGCAGATGACACCATCCTGATGGCAGAAAGTGAAGAAGAACTAAAGAGCCTCTTGATGAAAGTGAAAGAGGAGAGTGAAAAAGTTGGCTTAAAGCTCAATGTTCAGAAAACTAAGATCATGGCATGCAGTCCCATCACTTCATGGCAAATAGATGGGGAAACAGTGGAAACAGTGTCAGACTTTATTTTTTGGGGCTCCAAAATCACTGCTGATGGTGATTGCAGCCATGAAATTAAAAGACACTTACTCCTTGGAAGGAAGGTTATGGCCAACCTAGATAGCATATTTAGAAGCAGAGACATTACTTTGCCAACAAAGGTCTGTTGAGTCAAGACTATGGTTTTTCCAGTGGTCATGTATGGATGTGAGAGTTGGATGGTGAGGAAAGCTGAGTGCTGCAGAATTGATGCTTTTGAACTGTGGTGTTGGAGAAGACTCTTGAAAGTCCCTTGGACTGCAAGGAAATCCAATCAATCCATCCTAAAGGAGATCAATCCTGGGTGTTCATTGGAAGGACTGATGTTGAAGCTGAAACTCCAGTACTTTGGCCACCTCATGTGAAGAGTTGACTCATTGGAAAAGACCCTAATGCTGGGTAGGATTGGGGGCAGGAGGAGAAGGGGACGACAGAGGATGAGATGGTTGGATGGCATCACTGACTCGACGGACATGGGTTTGTGTGGACTCCGGGAGTTGGTGATGGACAGAGAGGCCTGGTGTGCTGCAATTCATGGGGTCGCAAAGAGTCGGACACGACTGAGCGACTGAACTGAACTGAACTGAACTACCATATACTAGATGCTATGGTGAGCATTAGGAATTTAGTGTTGAACAAAATAAGCAGAATCCTTGCCTTCAAGGCTCTTACATTCTCATAGATAAAGCAAATCTAAAGGTATCATCATAGAAATAAAACTTTCAGAATTTAATTGATGGTATGGAGAAAATTACTATGATCAAATTATGGATGGTGTTTGGTGTAAGGATAGGACTCTAGATTGAATAGGTAATCTGAGAAACTCTTCTGAGCTTTGACGTTGGACCTAAATAATGAGAAGGCACCAACCAAGGAGCCTAGCAAATAGCAAATATGAGAGAGCCCAATTCAGGAATAAGCTTGGCAAATTTGAGAAATAAAAATGAATCAAAGGCAGCTGGTATCTGCTGAGTATATAGTAGAATAGGACATCAGTAATCTAGGCAGGGTAAGAAGTCATTGAAAAACTGATGCTGAAAAGTAAAATAGGGTGAATATTGAGGCTTGACCAGCAGCCTCAGTCATACAAAATAGTCATCATGTAACAGGGACAGTTTGCCCTCTTGCCTTGCTACAAATGTCTTTCTATGTTTTATTAACTGACTCAATCAAGCTTTACTTCACAGGATGTATTAAAGTACTTCACTTTGTCCTCCTAACCTTCATCCTCCACAGCATGATTGTCACTGACTGAACCACAAGTCCTAAGAATGTAGTCCATGGTAACATCACTTGCATCTTAGCTGTTTTCCAGGACTAGCCAGCACCTGCAGATAAGGGTGACTCCTGAGCTTGTGACTAGGACCACCAGACCACCTACAAGTTATTTGCAGACCTCCTGTCTCCTGGGGGAAATATCATAAGAAGATGATTAACTGCCGATTCCTTTCTCCTACTGGCATAAAAGAAACCTAAGTTCTGTTCTGTACTAAGATAGTTCTTTAGGACACTAGTCTGTCATGTCTTGGTTTTCTGGCTTTCTGAATAAAATTGTTATCCCTTGCCCCAACAGCTTGACTCTTGATCTCCTTGTCTCATGTGGCAAGCAGTACTGGCTTGGACTAGGTATTAACAGTCAGACAGAATATTCCAAGGACTCGTGGTTCATTTCCATCACAGCAATTCATGTTCTGAAGACAAGCCTGTCTTGAGAATGTCCAAGCCTGCTGAATTAAAAACTTCCCACATAGTCTTCCACAAGTTATTTCATTTCTTGATTTCAAAATGAGGGGGAAAGGCAGAGCTGGGAGTAATGAGAAGGAAGAGGACACCATTTATTTAGTCAGTGTTTACCATCTGTCAAGGATGGGGCTTCAGTTCAGTTCAGTCTCTCAGTCGTGTCCGACTCTTTGCGACCCCGTGAATCACAGCACGCCAGGCCTCCCTGTCCATCACCAACTCCCAGAGTTTACCCAAACCCATGTCCATCGAGTCGGTGATGCAATCCAGCCATCTCATCCTCTGTTGTCCCCTTCTCCTCCTGCCCCAATCTTTCCCAGCATCAGGGTCTTTTCCAATGAGTCATCTCTTCACAGGAGGTGGCCAAAGAATTGGAGTTTCAGCTTCAACATCAGTCCTTCCAATGAACACCAAGGACTGATCTCCTTTAGGATGGACTGGTTGGATCTCCTTGCAGTCCAAGGCACTCTCAGGAGTCTTCTCCAACACCACAGTTCAAAAGCATCAATTCTTCAGTGCTCAGCTTTCTTCACAGTCCAACTCTCACATCCATACATGCTAGATGCTATTAATCTTCACCACAACCTTTCAAGTTGGTTATGGTTCATTTATTTATTTACTTAAAAAATATCTACTAATGAGCTGTGGACATGTGTTGTAATACTTCTAGTCTGTGTCTAGAAAGATTTTCTAAATTCTTTGTTATGTACATAGTTACAGAATGAGTTTATATACCCAAAGCTCATAACAGTGTGAATTTTATTCTATTCAACAGATATTTATTTATTAAATTCTTATTATATACTGTCCTATTAATTCAAGTTATGCCCTATAGACACTATTTTTCTTATAAGTCCAGAATAGTGGGGGAAATAGCGTTCTTCGATTATAAATTTTCCTAACTTGATTGCCCTTTATATATTCATATATTCCTGTTAGTTCTATTTCTCTGGAAAACTCTTACAAATACAATATATTTCATTCATTGTTCAATTTCTTGATTGGTAACCCATAATTGTTATAAAGAAAATACAAAGGAGAGTAAAGACCAAACAAGACTTAAAGATCATTTATACTCTCCCCAAGTCTGAGAACTTATGGTTAATTTTTATATCATCCCATATAGCAGCATCCTGTATGTAGCCGCAAACTTCCCTATTAAAGACCATACCATTGATCCATTGGGCTTCCCTTGTAGCTCAGTTGGTAAAAAATCTGCCTGCAGTGCAGGAGGCCCGGATTCGATCCCTGGGTTGGGAAGATCCCCTGGAGAAGGAAATGGCAACACACTCCAGTATCCTTGCCTGAAAAATCTCATGGACAGAGGAGCCTGATGGGCTGCGGTCCATAGGTTTGCAAAGAGTCGGGCACGACTGAGCAACTAACACTTACTGATTCTTTATATGGTAGGACACTGTATAGTTGTAGCTAATTTCCATGTAGATTGATATGAACTGGCATATGTTTATTGACAGCCATTTAAAAAATATCTACAAATTCCAAATTGTGCAAAGTATTTTATATTAATATAACATTTTATCCTGTAAGTTACCCATTGGTGTGTTTGCTTTTATCCCCATTGTACAGTTGAGGCTCTGAGGATTAGAGATTTCAAGCAAAGTGATCAAAATCACAGAATTAAAAGTTGTGGTTTTAAGTTTTATACCCAGGCTTCTCTAACTCCAAAGTTCTAAGATATCTTAGTCTAACTATTTCAGGTGTGTATCTCATGTATTTTTAAAATGATGCTTTTTGTATTTAAAGAACATGTTTTGTGCTCTGTGCTTCTTTTGTATGCCCTTCAATATTTAATAGACTGCAAGGCATGTGTTTGTTTCTCATTAAATTTTTAATTAATTTAATTGAATTTACCATATGGTCTTTGCTACTTCATCATTAATTTATTTGTGCTATTGATTCAGACTCAGTAAAAATATACATGATTTCCATTGATACAAATGTTAAGAGTTATGATTTATATGTCTTAATCAAGATATTATTTTATTCTGACATATACTCAAGAACAGAGTTTCTATAATTAGGTATTTTCCAAGTGACATGTGTCTAAAACTTAAAGAAATCTAATGTCACTGATTAATGTTGTAATTGTATTATTTGTCAAATAATGACAAACATCAAAAGTATGGATCAAATTACACATATTAACAAAATCTAGATTTTTTTTCCAAGAAAATTTAGTGGTTAATAATTGGAAGAAAGCAAGGGAGAATAATTTCATCTCCACACTCCCCAATAATTTCTACTTCTCTCTATGAGTTAGCCCACAAGCTCTTTTTATACTTGCTCTTGCAGCGAGGTTTATAAAAATTCTTTTGCTGTAGTACTTCTTCACTCTATACTTTTTCTAAAACTCATTTCATAGGATTTTTTTATTTTGATGTGGCACAAACTGTCCAACAGCCAATAGACATCAAGACAAAACAATTAGCCATGAAGAAAGAATTTAGAAATCAATGATCATTTGAGGACAAATAAGAAAGTGATGCCTTTTTGAAAACAGAGAGTGTAGGATTTGTTTGTATCTAATATATATAAAATTAGAAAAACAATGTCAAAAAATAAACTTTAGAAAATCCTTAATAATAAATTCTTCCTTTGAATTTTTGGTAGTGATATAAGTATTGGCTGAAGAAAAGAAATGTTGAACCAAATGTATAAGATCCAAATATTGCCTGTTATTTAACTATGTATTGATTTGAAATATTTGATTACTAATATTAAGGAATTTGCATAAGAGTATTGAATTAAAAGATTTCAAGCACTATACTCAAGCGACACACAAGCATCGTGACTCTAAGTAGAAGAGCACTGTTAGGTGAATGTTTTATTATGACAATTAACTACTCAGTTGAGTCTTATATCAAGCGGATACTTTGAATTTCCAAAAGTCACTAACAGCAATGAAATGGAATTCTTCTACAAATTCTGTGATTCAGAGTGTTATGCAAATTTTCCATCTCCCTCCCTCCCCATCTCAAATAGTCTAAATTATTAGGTTTTAGGTACACTAAAAAGGTGTACCTAAAACCTAATAATTGTATATGGGATGCAAATATAAGGCTTATCTGCCCCTTGTATTAATAAAACTCTTCTTGGGGAATATAAATGTAGACCAAAGAAAGAAAGTAAAATTTAGGTGGTAAAGATAGCTTTAGAAAATATCAGTGAAAAATGGCACAATGTTATTCCTATTAATAGGATGATGCTTAAAATCTATTTATAAATCAGTCTATTATAAACATACTGATTTGATTACAATTTGAAGGAGGAGATGCCAACCCAGTTCAATATACTTACTGACAAAATCCCGTGGACACAGGAGCCTGGTGGGCTGTAGTCCATGGGGTTGCAAAGAGTCAGACAGGACTGAGTCACTGAGCATGTGCACATGACTATAATTTAGACATAATTCATTGCCATATTTTTAACAAAGGTAATTAAAGTAATTGGTATGAAAGGCTTACATGAAATGTTTTAAATTATGAAAGAATTTATAATCATCATTGTACAGTTATTATATATTTCATTAATAATCAATTATTGCTGAATTTGAAATATTTACAGATCATTATATTTGCTCACTCAGGTTGCACTATAAACACGAGACAAATTGTCCATAATTATACCTTCTTGTTCAGATGACCACATTTATTCTATAAAATTCCAAGTTGATCTTTTCTGTGCTGGCATACAGATAAATAATAATTAATAGTTTAGGACAGTGTTGGAATACAAGTTCGGTATGAGAGTGAAGGAACTCCTAACAGTCTCTTGGGATCGATATAAAATAAACTAATATAGCATATTCTGGCACATGTGCAATAGTTGAAACACATTTTTAGAGTGAAATAAAAATTATGCAATTAATACACGCAAAGAAAAAGAAATTAAAACAACCAAGAGTATTGGTTTTAAAAGTCACATTAGGTCTAAATAATTATAGAGCAACATTATTTTTTTCTTGAAGTATCCAACATCCATCATTCTAGTTTTCCTCTAGAAAACACAGTGCTGATAACACTGGCCTTGTGTTTTGTTTTGTATTTTTACTTCTTTAGTTGTTTTTCTATTCTCCTACTGAGTATTTGGCAGTTTACTGTCTATGGGGAGAACAGATAAGATAGACAGATGCATAGATAGATATTTAGATGTGAATATGAGGATATATATACATATATGAACCCTTAATCCTCATTATTCACGGACTGTGTATTTGTGAATTTTTCTACTCATTAAGACTATCTGTAACCCCATAATCAATACTTGCACCTCATTCTCAGTTACTCATGGACATGCACAGATGGAGTCTTTCTATATACATGTTCCTGACTGAGGTCAAACAATACCATGTTCTGCTCTCTTGTTTCAGCTCTCATACTACAAACATGTTCTTTTCATGGTTTATCTAGTGCCACATTTTGAGTTTTTGTTAGTGATTTTGCTAATACTCTTCAAATGTGGTGCTAAAGTGTTGTCTAGGGTCTGTGAGTGCAAGAAGGCTTTGATGTGCCTTATGGAGAAAATAATTGAGTATGTGTCTTAGATAAGATATCTTTCCTTCAGTCATGAGTTGTAGTGTTGCTGGTCATCAGTACAATGTTAATGAATCAACAAGTGTTTTTAAACAGAAACACAAACAAAATACATTTATGTATTGATTGGCTGATGAAATGTGACCAGAGTTTCACTGGAACACATCCTGTATGTTCCCTAGATGTAGAACCCAACCACCACGAATAATAAGAATTGACTGCATTACCAATATCCTACATGATGATATCTATGCATTAATATATTTACTACAAGTTAATAAGAAAAAGTATAATACTTTGAACTATAAGCTTGTGGGAAAAAATGTCAAGTTTTAGTTTTTTAGTTATTTGGGATAAAAGGCATTTATAAGGAGTTATTTAAATAAAAAATATGATTAGCAGATTTCCAAACCTGGTAGTTTTCACAGCCTTTTTCAAAATGAAGAAATTCCATAGACATTATATATTTTAAGGACTTGTTAACTTTTTGAAAGATGTACAAATTATGGGATTCAGACATTTACAATATTGATTGTAAATTTTTAAAATTCTTTTTGAATATGTATATCCTTAGTTTTTTGGAAGAAACCAAGATGCTAAGTAAAATATTCAAAAACATATCATCTTTTCAACCAGTCAATAGCATAGTATAATGCTTAACATATCCTTGGGAAATTTATACCTCTAGCCTAGCTACCTTCTCTGCTCTCTGGATTCTTATATTTAACTATTGGACTGACACTCCAATTTAGATATTCAGTAAGCATCTAATGGGCATCTTAAACCTAATATATTTTTTCCCCAAAACTTGCTTTCCCATCAGAATAAAGATAAACTCCATCTTTCTAACGTTCAGGCCAACCATCTCAGTCATCCTTAAATCAACTTTTTCTCCTACACTAAATGTTCAAGCCACCCAGGAAGTTTTGCTTGGGGCTATAAATTCTTCAAAAATATATGTTAAGATCACAGTCCCTTTCACTATCTCTATTGCTACCAACTTGTTTCGTCATTTGTCACTGTTTTTCCAGCTCCTCTCTTGGCCTCTTCAGTCCATTGTCAAATAAGCAGCTAAAGTTAAAATTTAAAAACAGAAATCTTATCATTTTTTCATCAGTGAGAATTATCTAATGGCTTTATAGTTTGCTCAGATTCAAAATCAATGCTTTATGGTCCATAAGACTCAGCATAACTTCTCTCCATCAATCATCAACCTTTGTGGTTATATGAAATCAAGTTTTCATTTTTGAGCCAAAAAATAAAATAAAATAGATCAAGAAAGTAACCCAGTTATGAACATGATTAAATAAAGAATATGCCTGTGTAAACATATAAGCCAAAATATTTGCTTTGAATGGATATAAGAAGATAAAATTGTGCACAATGGTGGTTTTTTTAATGTATCAAAGGAAATTATCTTAATTTTTTGTGTGGATTATTATGGAGACTTACTTCTACTAGCAAACTAAGTTTATAGCTCAGAGAGCTTTATTTTTAACAGCACTTGTTTACCTTAAGAAGTAACTGTATTTAATACTGAAGTACTGTTTACATTGATGTGAAACCATGATCAGTATAGTTTTATTCAGGAAAATAAAAACTCATGATTTTATCTGGAGGCAGTGAGCAAAATAATATATAATAAATAATAATACATATACACATGTATATCACATAGATACACATATATACACACATAAATGATTAGGTACACACATATATACATATATATGATTTACAGTCTCTAGATTTATTTTATCTTTTTATGTACACTTCTGAAAACATTAGTAGGAAGAGGTTCCTCACAAGCTTATTAGAGAGGACTTTCTTGGCAGTCCAGTGGGTAAGACTTCACCTTCCAGTGCAGGGGATGTGTGTTTGATCCCAGGCCAGGGAGCTAAGATCCTAATGCCTTGTGATCAAAAAATCAAAACATAAAACAGAAACAGTATTGTAGCAAATTCAATAAAAACTTTAAAAATGGCCCACGAAAAACAGAAGGTAATGTTATTAGAAAGAGTAATACATACATCTTAGTATATTTGATGATTTATTAAGTTGACTGCCTTCCTGGTCTTAAAAAGTGTGTACTGTTCAGCACTCATTTTCTACAAATTATAATGGAGTACAGAATTAATCAAAGAGTATTCTGCCTGTTACCATTTTAACTTAGGATCTTTTGGAAAAATGCAGGGCAAAATAAAGTTAACGGTTATTTACAAAGAATTTTAATAGAATGACACAGTGCAATTCTCCTCTGCAGATAATATTTTTTAGAACCAAAGAGAAAGAGAAAAAAGTGAGAGAGAAAATATGGCCAGAGGAAAGAGAGAGCAACTTAAACTCCTGGGATTTCTCTTGTGAGAGGCTATTATTTGTATTGATTTTAGTTTGCAAGTTCTTTTCTCCCCTCTCTCCGCTGGCCCACTATGTAATCCATAAATAATAAATACAGTAGCAGTGAGTCATTCTTTAGACTGCAAGCATAGCAACCATCACAACACATTAATCCACCAACTGAACACCACACCATCTCAATCGTAAAATGCACTTCATCGAGGAATCAGGACCCTAGAACTTAAACTCTCGGTTTTCCTTGAGATTCTAACTCAGCAAAGTGAGTAGTGCAAAATGAGAGGATTCTTACAAGCCAAATACGTCAGCTCTTATTGTTGCTTGTGCCTTGATTCATATTCTTATTTCTCTGCCTTTAAATCTTGGCTTGAATAGCTTGACTTGAGTAGTGAATGTTTAAGGCAAGAGCTGTTATTATTACACAACAAAGTGTTACATATGACCTTTTTCTGGGTGATTTGATGTGAGTAATAAAATTTTTCTCTGATATAACTTTGTTACTTATCATATAACTCTGTGAGATATGGAAAGCTTCAGACTACAATCAGGTACCTAAATGGCTAGTTTATAAGCACAAAGAAGAGTGGAAAGAAGTGACTAATGTCAATTAAAAGACTATAGAAAGTAACATCAGCAAAGATAATTGGGAATTAATAATAATTCAGTGAGTAATGTGACCTGAGGGTTTCAGTGCTTCAGAGAACTGGACAGGCACATCATAAAATACATGTGCAAAAATCTATTTTTCATTTTCTAGAAGAAACATCTAACTTTGATGATTATTTTTAACATGTTCTGGTACTGCAACAAACATCCAGAAAGTTGAAAAAGATCATCATTGTGTACCTTGGTGAATTTTGAAAAGTCAGCATGATACTTTTTATGCCAGCACCCAAAGGAAGAACCAGAAGATAACCAGCGTCTTCCAAACCCCTCTTATCCACTTCCAGAAACTTTCTTCCACAAACGTTGACTTTCACCCATTAAGACTAATTTCTAATTATTTGCTTTTTGTCTGATTTCTTGTGTGTGGAATAGTTTAGTGCTTCTCATTCAGTATAGTACTTGATTGCTTAAATATACTAAAATTTATTTTCCCATTGGATTATTGATGAACAGTGAAGTGTTAGTTGCTCAGTCGTGTTGGACTCTGCTACCTCGTGGACTGTAGCCTGTCAGGCTCCTCTGCCCATGAGACTCTCCAGGCAAGAACACTGGAGTGGGTTGCCATTTCCTTCTCCATTGATGAACAGTAGGGTTATTCAAACTCTTGGGCTTAATATATAGCAGAGTTATGAACATATTTTTGCATACTTTTGGTGTACATACTTGCCGGTTGATGTATTATGCATATATGCATTTTAATAAATATTGACAGTTTGGGAAAGTTGTACCAGTTTGCACTCTCACTAACAATTTGTGAGCATTCCAGGCATTCTACATCCTTGCTGGTACTTAGTGTTGTCTGTATTTTTTACTTATTATCATTATTATTTAAATGTTGGACATTGTAGTGGCAATGCATATCACATTTTGGTGTACTCCCTTAGTGATTAATGAAGTTGAACACATTTTCATAAGTATTGGCCATTTGGGTATCTATCTTGTTTTGTAAAATATCACATCTTTTACTCATTTTTCTATTGTGTTGTCAGCCTTTTGTAGTGATTTGTATGAGTGACTTTCATAAATCAGCTTCTGTTTTTGGTCATTTAATAGTGTCTCTTGATGAATGGACATTCTTATTTGAACTTAATACAATTTTTCATATTTTGAACTTTATAATTAATGGTTTTTGTTTAATGGCTCTGTGTAAGGAAACTTTATCTTTTCTAAGGCCAAAAATATGTCCCCTCATATTTTTCCAAAAGTTATGCTATGTTACCTTTCACATTTAGATCTGCAACCCATGTTGTTTATAGATTTGGAAAGGCTGTGCTATTTAATTATGATAACTAGCACATATTCCAATTTCTATTGCACTAGAATACAATTTCATAAATTTGATTCTAGGATCTCATTTGGTAAATGTATCAGTACAGGTATAATCAGGAGAGAAACCATGCAGTAATTTGAACAAGGAAAATTTAATATAAAGAATGATTAACTCTAACAAGAGACTGGAATAGCAAGAGATAGGCTAATAAAATGATGAGAACTCTAAAGAGTGTAGGAATATTAGAAGTAAGGAGCAATCACCAGCCCTCACACTGACTTGAACACCAGCAACATCCCCATCACAGGCCAAGACTCAGAAGTTGTTAGAAAGGATGTCACCGTGGCTCACATTTTGGCAGAGAACTGACTGCGGAGGATGCCACTGGAACTTGCTGGAAATCCATCATTTCAGTTCAGTTCAGTCACTCAGTCATGTTGGACTCTTTGCAACCCTACGGACTGCAGCATGCCAGGCCTCCCTGTCCATCACCAGCTCCCAGAACTGGTCCGGGAGGTCCATCAAACTCAGGTCCATCGAGTCGGTGATGCCATCCAACCATCTCATCCTCTGTCATCCCCTTCTCCTCCTGCCTCCAACCTTTCCCAGCATCAGGGTCTTTTCCAATGAGTCAGTTCTTTGCATCAGGCAGCCAAAGTATTAGAGTTTCAGCATCAGTCCTTCCGATGAATATTCAGGACTGAATTCCTTTAGGATGGACTGGTTGGATCTCGTTGCAGTCCAAGGGACTCTCAAGAGTCTTCTCCAACACCACAGTGTAAAAGCATCAATTTCTTTTGGAAATCCATCATTTAGGGCCTGGGAAAGCTGGAGGTGCTCTTATGCAAAACTCTCTCGGGGAAGGTGGGGACAGTTACTGACAGGCAGGAGCTACTTATCATCCTCTACTGCAGGGAACTGATGCTGGGGAAATGTCATCCTTAAAGAGCCTAATGTGGGATAAGTTATTTACAGTGCAGGAGCTGTGCCTGGGGAAGCCACACACGTTGCAGGAATCCACCAAGTTAGCACAACACTTTCTTCCCACAGTGTTTCTCTAGAAGTCTCCACTGAGAAACTTTGGTACCAGTTGAAGAGAGAAGCATATTTAAAAAGCCCATATTTTCACAGCACAGGCAAAAAGAGTTACTTTGGAGTTGAGACAATGACTTGATAACAGCAAGGTCAATTTCAGGTTTGAAAAATAAAGACCAGCCAGGATTTCTTGATCTAACTGTAATATTAAGGAACCTTAGCCATCCTGTGACTCAAGTTGGAAGATTGGTAGATTCCTACCACTGGTGTGCCCCTGGGATGAATATCCCACTGCACTAATCTGGGAATGACTTGTCTCTGCGGGTCCCCAGGATGCAGTCCTTGGAATCAGCTTCTGTTAGACGGTCAAGCACTCTAGACCATATGGATTCCTTATAAGCCAGAAACTGGGCAAAACTTATTAAAGTGTATCATGACTTATTAAAAATACCGTATCTAAGTTACTTTTGCAAAAAGTACTGAGTTTAATGTCATATCTCTGCTTATAATTAAGTGAAGTGAAGTAAAGTGAAGTTGCTCAGTCGTGTCCGACTCTTTGTGACCCCATAGACTGTAGCCTACCAGGCTCCTCCATCCATGGGATTTTCCAGGCAAGAATACTGGAGTGGGTTGCCAAATTAAGTACTAAGCTTAATAAAAAGTCCCAAGTTTAACATCATATCTCTGCTTATAATTAATCAAGGAGTTAAAGAAAATACTACTTTAAGAAAACAGATTGATTGATGAGAATTGCTCCCTGAAATAACTTTAATTCTATCCACATACGGGAAATTTGACTTTATTTTTTTGAGGATGTAAAAGGAATACTTAAATATACGACATCTTGATAAAGAGCTGAAAAAGAGTCTCATGATAGGGAGAAAGGCTGCTCTGAAAGAGAGGAAAAAACAAAATAAAACTGCTGAGATATTAAGGCCAAAACTAAAGATTCAACATTGGATTATGGAATATAAGAATAAGTCAGTGTAAGTCTTGGATAAATATTGAATCAGAACCGGTGTTTAAAAAAGGATATGTAAATGGTTTAGGGTCTAGATTTTCCTTTTGTCTATTTTTATAGCAATTTTTAGGGTACTATTGGAAGCTACACAGAAAAACATTGAAAAAACATGTAACTACAAGAAATCTGATTCCCAGGAGAATGAAGGGGCTCTTAAGGTCAATTATAGCTCCAGAATTCTAGGGATGTGTGGAATCTTTTATTTACTTCTCTGTGAGTTGCCTCCTGAACTTATGTAAGAATTATTTATCTCGCTTTTTCAGAAGTGGAAACTGAAAGAAAGCTAAGTGACTTTACCAAAATGTAAGAGCAGTTAGATAATAGAATTTTTTCTAAGAGGAGTTCTAGACTCCCTGGTAAATTGCTAAAGTTGTTTTAAAATTAGAAGTGACATTTTAGAAAATTTTCTGAGTGGTCCTACCTTGTTAGATGGATATAATAGTAAAATAAAAGTATTTATTAATGCAGTTATTAGATCATTTTTATTTTTGTAAATGAACAAAGACACCCTTAACATTCTGAAGAACAGTGCATACCACTGGTGGTATACATAGTAATTATAAGATTTAATAAAATAATATATAATATTATATATTATAATATATATAATATTATATATAATATTAATATATAATATTATATATATTATAATATATAATTAATTAACAGCCTATTTGACCTCAGGAATTATTATTCAAGACCTATTTCATGAGTTCCTATTATTCTCACAATACTCTGTGAAACCCAGTAAGGACTATAAAGAGATTATAGTACAGTGTGTAACATCATGGATTTTAGAGTTTAACTGCTTGGGTAAGAATTGTTGCCTTACCTTTCACTATATGTGCAAACTTGGGGAAATTGTTTCACTTCTTTCCTCATTTATGAAAAATGCATTATGACAGTAATTACTTCTTTAGGGAATTATGAGTGTTAAGTGAATTTACACATTGTCAAATAGTTAGAATAGTATCTCACACATAGTTATGGCCCAACAAAGGTCAATTCCTTTGAATCAGATCAATCCTAACAAATAAACATGGTGTTAAGGATTCCAGTCAGTGTGCTATAATCTTGTGCTGTCATGTTATATCAAGAGAATTATTTATGATGTAGAGGAGAAAAAAAAAAATTCTTGTCTACCTTTCTGAGTTCTCAGCTGAGACCTCTGTAATGAAAGGCAGACTGACAGGAGAAAACAAACAAAAAGTATTAACATGTGTACCATACATGGGCAAGGGTGATGCCCAGAGGAAAAATGACCCTGCTGGTGACTTAAAATTCAGGCTTAAATACCATCTTCATAGGGAACGGGGAGGGGAGATGTGGGCCGATGTGGGCCTTTTAAGGGAGAGGAAATTATTTTTAGGATGATGCATGGTCCTTAGAAGAGTGGATGGGTGTGATAGTTTATGACAATATGTGTCTCGGTGTAGAGTCATTTCTAGTCTCCTCTCCTTTGACAGGAGTCAGCTTTCCCTGGTTGATGAAACTCCTGGGAAGGGCCTCTGTGACAATTAGTTCCTTTTAGAGGATCTGTCCTCACGCAGATAAAGGAGTTCAGAGAACGATTCCTGCATCTGTTGTTTTCCAAGTACCCATAGGGACAGGTAGTCCACATACAAAAGAGGCGTATTTGGGACTGGCATGTCCTGAGCTCCTACAGTCATATTTCAGGGTGAAATATCCTGCTACCCTTCAGCATCTTTGAGTTTTAGTAAAATGCTCTTGGAATCATGCTTTGAGAATCCATCTACATTGTAGAAACAAAGAAAATGAAAAGTGATTTGGTGAGGAAATATGATCAGAAGCCAGGTGGTAGCTGTATCAGCCAGTTTCAAAAACAGACTGAGGAACCCATATATGCCTACGGGGCTTGCCAGCTTTCTTTACTTGTTTTCCTTTTATCTCTCCTGACAGATATGCTGAGGGTTCTCTTTTCTTACATAAAACCTCCAGGCACAGTGCTATTATAAGAAACCACTGACTAAAGAGAGCGTTCTTAGAAGGAAATCATGGATGATTGATCAATAAACCATGAGTTATAGCTCCTTAAACAAGTTTCTTATAAGGATATAAAAGAGCATTTGTGATTCCAAACTACTAAGTGGAGGGAGGAGTCAAGCCACCCACCTTTCAGCCAACAATGTGCTCCCCGTTTCTTTTTACTATGAGCATACTTCAGTCAATGACAGACAATCTAAACTGTAAGGTCTGTGGTCCTTATAACTACAACTGGGCAGCATCTCGGATGTTTGACGTTCATCACTAATGGTTGTGAACTCAAACATTCAGGGTGCTCATAACTCAGGTTCTCAATCTGGCAGAATAACAACTGTCTTGAAGGAGGTCACCTTGCTCTGTAGGTGGAGCTTGCATCAGCAACTAAGTGCTCTGTGTTGGAGGTGAAGCACACCGTTTCTGCTCCCAGTTCATTGGATATCAGAATTGACAAATAGCACCAGTGACTACACAGAAGGTATTCTTCCTTGAAATCAGAAATTCAAGAAAGTAAGTCCCTTTCTTAAAATACACTTTATGGAAAATTACAAATTTTAAAATTCAAATTGATCTATACCAATTATACCAGGCACAAATTTTAACTTATCTCAGGATCTGATGGCAGTAATTCATTGGGAGAATTAAGCCAGAACATTTTAACCTTACTTGTTACTAGATTATATAGAAAAGAGGCTTCATAGCAAATTCTTCTTTACATATGAATATTTATAATCAGGCAAGCAAAATAAAAGTATATGAAATGTTGAATACAGTAATACGTACTGAATTTTAGATATACCATTAAGAATAACTTGAATTAGTTCATGGAATGATGTGAAAAGAGGGGTTGAAGCTGATGAGTTATGTTAGATATGATCAGAGAAATGAACACAATAAGAATTTCCAGGATCCATCACATAGGGCAAGAGTGCTAAGAGGGAGAGTGTAGGGTGACTTGGCATCATGTCCAGAATGGTATTTCTCTACAATTTGCTGCATTTAAATGTCTCAGTGCTCTTATGTCCAGCTTAAGTGATTTGGTGGTGCTAAAATGAACCGTTTGGAAAATTTCACATCTGAATTAACACAGCATCTACTATACATTAAACTGACATCATTTCTTACTTAAGAATGATAGAAACTAACTTGTGTTACACAAATACATGTTTTACACAGATACATTATAGCAGAACAACCAGTTCTGATTTAAGCCAAGCCATCTGGAGTTAATCAGAGATAAAGAGAAATGACATGCCTGTCATAGCCACCTTTGGATCACTGCCTTAATCAAGAAGTTAACCCCTCTTCAGATTTAAACTTTCAATTAAAGCATCTAATGAACCTATGCTGTAAATTAAATTGACCACTGTAGTTCTAGTATAACACTGCCTATAGGTGAATATTTTAAAGTAAACTGCAGACAAAATTGGAACATTATTTCAAAAATAGAACTAAAATTACATTGCATATCATTTGAAATATTTCTGTTTTCCATGATATTCATATAGGAGCATGTGAGTTTTCATAAATATTTAAAATCTTTAAAACTTGATAAGAGATACATTTGTGTACTTTATTATCCCATCAAATTAAAAATATATTTAGACTTGGAATTTTAAAAGAGACAATTTTATATATTCTCAATATAAAAGAAAATAGCATTAAGTGATCTGTCTGGATGGAGGTAGGAAATGTCTCTAAAGAGACAAAAAATTAGATTATGAATCCACAGTTATGGGCTATGTTAACTATGTTATAATTTTTTTGTGTGTGTTAAATAATTATATAAGTATTTGGCATTTTTATATCCACATAATGTCTAAGAGAGTTTGGTCGTATTAGAATGACAGTTCTAAAGCCACAATTTAAAGTGTAGAATCCAGTAATTTGATTAATAATCTTAAGTAAAATCTTGCTAAGGTGTTGCCCATTATTAGAGCTAAAATATCTTCAGTTACACCATCTTTAAAAATGATATTTATCGAATTCAAAACAATTATTAAACAACTTCCTCTCCCAGATCGCTGGTTCCTTCATTACTGAATTAAATACATCTTTGACAGATGCTCAGGTTATGTTTGTCAGAGTGGCATGTTTTTATCTCTTTGAAAATCATTTTTGATAGCTGATGGAAATTGCACTGAGATACCCAAGAGGATTCAGCTGCCAAAGCCATTAAACTATGGTGGTTAAGACGTGGAATTCTTGGATTCAGGCACTTTTTCTGTGTGCCCCTGGAAGGAATCCCAAGTAGCAATAAACTTTACCTTCACTGACTCTTTTTCATCATTTTTTTTTTTTTCTGTCTCTGTTTGTGCTTCTATTTCTGATCTTGGCCAAGTCTGACTTCCTCATGGCCGATACATCATTTTTCTTTGGTGGTGGCTATGATTGAAAAATTGGCTTTATCATCTGATCAATTGATGACCACTGTGATGTAGAGATGGGGATTTATTTTCTTTCGGATGAGAGATATCAAAAGATTTGGTTTTTAGTCATTTTTGTCTCTCTGTACAATCTTATATCTCATTATAAAGAGCATGTCATTCCTTTAAAACCTACACTGGTGTGATTTTTGTGCTTGTGTTTACTTTAACCATGGATCATATGGTAAACAATCTGCCTGCAGGAGACCCAGGTTCAATCCCTGGATCAGGAAGATCCTCTAGAGAAGAAACTGGCAACCCACTTCAATATTCTTGCCTGGAGAATCCCGTGATCAGAGGAGCCTGGTGGGCTATAGGCCATATGGTTGCAAAGAGTCAGACATGACTGAGCAACCAACACTTTCACTTTTTAACCTTAAGCATGGCTGGAGTTGTAAAACCAAGTATAAAACTCTCTACGGTGTGTATGTCTGTAATTGAGGAAAAAAACTTATTTCATATCATGTGAATTGGAAATATTTCCTATGTCTAGAATGGTTTAATAAATTAGACTACAAACTCTCTTAAATAAAAATACAGTTTTTATTGCTCTACAGAGCTAATAGCATATATATATATATACATACATATATATATATGTATGTATATATATATATATAAGCTTTCCAGGTGGGAAATGGTAAAGAACCTGCCTCCCAATGCGGGAGACATAAGAAACACAGGTTGGATCCCTGGGTTGGGACAATCCCTTTTGGGAGGAAATAGCAAACCATTTGAGTATTCTTGCCTGGAGAATCCCCATGGACAGAGGAGCCTGACGCACAACAATCCATAGGGTCACAAAGAGTCAGACATGGCTGAAGTGACTTAGCATGCATGGGCACACACACACAAACACACACACACACACGAGAACAAGCATTCCTAGAAAAATATTAAAAACTAATATGTTTAATATTTAAAATATGCTAGATATTCAAGGAGACAAACACTATTCTCACAAAAAACTATCAGCTCAAAAGTAGTTTTATGCAACAATCCAGGTTTTCATGAACAAAATGAATCCCCAAGATAATCCAGATTTTATCCATGTTGTACAATGCGAGAACACATTTATAGTTTTTAAAATGAAATTTGCTTTTATTTTCTTATGGTAAGACTAACTAATATGTCTCTGAAAACTCCTTATACCTATTTACTGACTAAATGAGCTTATATTGTTTCCACATGAAATGCATTTCTTGTTTACAATCAAGAAAAATGTAAATTTGCTATTAGTGAAACTTGAACTATATTAATAAATCTGAAAAAAAACTATCAAGAGTAGTTGTGTTATGTAATAAGTCACCTGAAATATAATTTCTATGATTTTTAGATAAAAGTGGAAATATGGCTTCCCTGTCTTTCACTGTCTCCCAGAGCTTGCTCAAATTCATGTTCAATGAGTTGGTGATGCGATCCAACTACCTCGTCCTTTGTCGTCGACTTCTCCTCCTGACTTCAATCTTTCCCGGCTTCAGTTCAGTTCAGTTGCTCAGTCGTGTCCGACTCTTTGTGACCCCAGGGACTGCAGGACGCCAGGCTTCTCTGTCCATCACCAACTCCCGGAGCTTACTCAAACTCATGTCCATTGTGCCGGTGATGCCATCCAACCATCTCATCCTCTGTCATCCCCTTCTCCTCCCGCCTTCAATCTTTCACAGCAGCAGGGTCTTTTCCACTGAGTCAGTTCTCCTCATCAGGTGGCCAAAGTATTGGAGTTTCAGCTTCAGCATCAGTCCTTCCAATAAATATTCAGGACTGATTTCCTTTAGGATTGACTGGTTTGATCTCGTTGCAGCCCAAGGGGACCCTCAAGAGTCTTCAACGAACACCACACTTCAAAAGCATCAATTCTTTGGCACTCAGTCTTCTTTATGGTCCAACTCTCATATCCATACATGACTATTGGAAAGGCCATAGCTTTGACTTGACGGACATTTGTTGGCAAAGTAATGTCTCTGCTTTCTAGCACGTTGTCTAGGTTTGTCATAGCTTTTCTTTGAAGGAGCAAGTGTCTTAATTTCTTAACTGCAGTCACCATCAGCAGTGATTTTGGAGCCCCAAAAAAATAAAGTCTGTCACTGTTTTCCATTGTTTCTCCATCTATTTGCCTTGAAGTGACGGAACTGGATGCCATGATCTTAGCTTTTTGAATGATGAGTTTTAAGCCAGCTTTTTCACTCTCCTCTTTAACTTTCGTCAAGAGGCTCTTTTAGTTCCTCTTTGTTTTCTTCCCTAAGGGTGGTGCCATTTGTATATCTGAGGTTATTGATATTTCTCCCAGCAATCTTGATTCCAGTTTGTCCTTTATTCATCCAAGCATTTTGCATGATGTACTCTGCATAAAAGTTAAATAAACAGGGTGACAATATACAGCCTTGATGTGCTCCTTTCCCAATTTGGAACCAGTCTGTTGTTCCATGCATGGTTCTAACAGTTGCTTCTTGATCTGCATACAGGTTTCTCAGGAGGCAGGTAAAGTGGTCTGGTATTCCTCTCTTGAAGAATTTTCCGTGGTTTGTTGTCATCCACAAAGTCAAAGGCTTTAGTGTAGTCAACGAAGCAGAAGTAGATGGTTTTTTTTTTTTTTTAATTCTCTTGCTTTGTCTATGATCCAGGTGATGTTCGCAATTTGATCTCTGGTTTCTCTGCCTTTTCTAAATACACTTTGATCAACTGGAAGCTCTCAGTTCAGGTACTCTTGAATCCTAGCTTGGAGAATTTTGAGCATTCCTTTGCTATTGTATGAGATGAGTGCAATTGTGAAGTAGTTTGAATGTTCTTTGTCATTGCCTTTCTTTGGCATTAGAATGAAAACTGACCTTTTTCAGTTCTGTGGCTACTGCTGTGTTTTCCAAATTTGCTGGCATTTTGAATGCAGCACTTTCACAGCATCATCTTTTAGGATTTGAAATAGTTTATCTGGAATTCCATCACCTCCACTATCTTTGTTCATAGTGATGCTTCCTAAGGCCCACTTGACTTCACATTCCAGGATGTTTGGCCCTAGTGAGTAATCACACCATCATGATTTTCTGGGTCATGAAGATCTTTTTTTGTGTAGTTCTTCTGTGTATTCTTGCCACCTCTTCTTAATGTCTTCTGCTTCTCTTAGGTCCATACCATTTCTGCCCTTTATTATGCCCATCTTTGCATGAAATATTCCCTTGGTATCTCTTATTTTCTTGAAGAGATCTACAGTCTTTCCCATTCTATTGTTTTCCTCTATTTCTTTGCATTGATCACTTAGGAAGGCTTCTTATCTCTTTGCTATTCTTTGGAACTCTGTATTCAGATGGGTATGTCTTACCTTTTCTCCTTTGCCTTTCGCTTCTCTTCTTTTCTTAGCTATTTGTAAGGCCTCCTCAGAAAACCATTTAGCTTTTTTGCATTTCTTTTTCTTGTGGACGGTTTTGATCACCGCCTCTTGTACAATGTTACAAACCTCCACCCATAGTTTTCAGACACTATCAGATCTAATCCCTTGAATTTATTTGTTGCTTCCACTGTATAATCCTAAGGGATTTGATTTAGGTCATACATGAATGGCCTGGTGGTTCTTTCTCCCTACTTTGTTCAATTGAAGTCTGAATTTTGCAATGAGGAGTTCATGATCTGATCTACAGTCAGCTCCTGGGTCTTGTGTTGCTGACTGGATAGAGCTTCTCCATCTTCAGCTGCAAATAATACAATCAATGTGATTTTGATATTAATCATCTGGTAATGTCCATGCATAGAGTCTTTTCTTTTGTTGTTGGAAGAGGGTGTTTGCTATGACCAGTGCTTTCTCTTGGCAAAATTCTGTTAGCCTTTGCCCTGCTTAATTTTGTACTCCAAGGCCAAATCTACCTGTTATTCTATGTATCTCTTGACTTTCTACTTTTGCATTCCAGTCCCCTCTGATGAAAATGAGATTTTTTTTTTTTTTTTGGTGTTAGTTCTAGGAGGTCATGAAGGGTTCCATAGAACTTGGTTTTGGTAGAATTAATATTAGTTTAGAATTAGAATAATTTTAATATGAGTTTTAAGTAAGAGAGATTAACAATACAGTGGTTACTAGGCGTTACACAGACAAATACCACCACCTTCCCATCCACCCTAACTTAGCACAAAATACCCACACAATTTTTTATATTAAACAATTTTTCTCATGTATATATTATGTTATGGAATAAAGAAGGCCTTTTTCATAGAAAAAGAAAGTAGTTTTTGAAGGGAAGTGTCTTTTTACAAAATGTGAAAGAAGATAGTAAAGTTAAAATTTAAATAGTTAAAAAAAGTTATAGAAGGTTTGCAGATGGAAAATATTTTTCCCTTGTTTCATATCAACAAATAAATAGTCTGAAAAGACTTAAGAAATTAGGCTAAAATTTCAGCAAATTTGTCCAATTTTGACAATTTTGTTCAGTTAAAAAATTATAAGCATGCTTAACGTTACACGTCAAAATAAAGTAAAATTTAAAATTTCATTTTCTCCATTAAAATGATAAAGTTTCTTACCATATCTAGTCCACTCGTAACAGGAGGCAGCAAAATTTAACTTTCTTTCTGGAAGCTTTCAAGTTGATAGAGATTTTATCTCTCACCAGAGCAATTTTCTACACTTTGTGTTGCTGACTTTTTAATATACTTGATTACTTAGAATAATCAATTAAAATTAACTCACTTTGGAAAGATCTGTGATTCCTTATGATCCTGCTACTCCATATATATATATATATATATATATATATATATATATATACACATGTATGTGTATATATATAATTGTAGTGTAGTTGATTTAAAATGTTGCATTAGTTTTTTGCTATACATATATTTGTATTTTTGAATAAATTCTGTCACTCTGATTTATAGACAGCAAGCTACAATTTTCACTGTTGTCAAGAACTTACTCTGTTAATCCCATTAACTACTATCCTTTGACAACCCTTGTGATTTTGTCTGTCTGAGGTTAATCTCTCAATTAAAAAAAAAATCAAAATCTTTTTTCCA
This sequence comes from Giraffa tippelskirchi, assembly GCF_054371585.1. Taxonomy (NCBI): domain Eukaryota; kingdom Metazoa; phylum Chordata; class Mammalia; order Artiodactyla; family Giraffidae; genus Giraffa; species Giraffa tippelskirchi. Next base: position 33,054,380 of record NC_137282.1, read on the forward strand.
TTTAAACTAACCTTCAGTTTCTATTGGTCAGTTTTTTATATAAAAAAGTAGAATGCTAGAAATCATTTTTTTTTTGGTATGCTCCATATTTCTTACTTAGCTCAACGATGCATTGGCTTTCTGAAGAGAGTAATCTTATTAAAAGGGAAAATCATCTTTCTTTACCTTCATTTTTCTTGGGCAAATTTTAATTAATGCAAGTAAGTTGGAGAGACTGTGTACCTTTAAGGAGTTCCCTTTCTGTTTATAGAATGTCTCTTATGTACTTTCAAGGAAAATACTAATGAAGTCTTGTTAATCCGGCCGTTTACTATACCTATAAGAGTATTTTTATTCTCCTCCATTCTTGCTATTTTTGGTTATTGTAGCAGTAATAGATTAGAGAACCATCAAGCCTTGTCATCTGTAGGTGATTTTCTGATCTTCTCTCAGGCTCCAGTTTTGTTAAAACTGACAAAGTAGAAATGTGTTCTACCACAAAGAAGGCCAGTCTGAGCTTCATAAACAGAAATATATCAACTAGTCTTTAGTGTTGGTACTTTAAGGACAGACTGATAGTATAGGATTCTAAGTTGATATCATATAGACAAATGTTTGAATCTGCCAGGGGACTGAGTCAGTAATTTCAGTACTTATTGTTATTCAGATGTGCAAGATTTTATGAAAGCTTACAAGACAAACAATATCTATTGGAACAAAAATCAATTAAGTATGAATTAATGAAATGATGAAGAATAGTTAATTATGGTTATTTTCTTGAAATATCACTGATATCATTTTGAAAGTTCTCTTTTTTTCCATTGATATATATTTAAAGAAGCTTTTCCCCTCTTTTTTGCTTGCATGTCATCTTTAATTTAGTCATTCAGAGTTCAGGAACAAACACGTTTACTGAATATTGTTTTTACTTTTAATGACAATAAAAGTATATTTATTTAAATAGTACAACAAGAATAGGCCATTTTTAAACACCAGGACACAATTTAACAAATCAATTACTCAAACAGAAACAGTGTTTACATTTTCTGGAGTGTCATATTTGAAAATAAATTTTGTCTAAAGTGGTACAGTTGGTGCACCATTAAAAACAGAGGTTGTACATTTTGTCTGAAAACAACACCTAGGAAGCCCTTCTAGGAAAGTCATTTGATAACAGTTCTCTAACTAACAGTGTCCCTTTACAGGTAATAAGATAAGTCCCTCCTGTTAGTAAGTGACTTAGCCGATTTTGGAGAGACCGTGTAACCATATTTACTGATATTGGAGATAAAACAAACATGAATATCTGAGATTTAAATTCCTATTGGTATCTTATCTTGGGAATCATATATAGTATAAAGCCTTTATAGATCAGCTCTTTCACTTCAAAATATTAAGAGCAATAATAAAAATTAGAATAATAATAAGTTCATAGAGTGAATATCAAATAAATTATATTTAAATGTAATCCTAGGTTCCTTTTAAAATTTTTAAATAGAAATTACTTTTATCTTCTTAGTAGTTATTCAGCACTGTATGATTTTTGATTTGCTAACCATACTACAAGGTGTATCAACCAGTACCTTCAGCAGAATGTAGAAAATAAATCTGGCGAAACCAAAATGAAGGAAGACATTTTTGGAATATAGACATTTGGAAATTATTTTAAATCATTAGGAGCGGTACAGTACTAAGAAAAAAAGCTGGAAACTTGGAAATAAGCAAAAGATGGCTGTGTCATTTTGTATTGATGCAGAACAAGTCAATCCAAATATTACCTCATTCTCTGTATGTATACATGTTTGTTTTAGTATTATTTACTGTTGATTAATACATTTTACAACTCTGTAAGGCTAGAGGTTACCTTGTTGAAAATACATAACAGTGCAATAGATTTTTGTCTAAGTTCAATGTAAATGATTTTGTTCTACAAATATGCAAATGGTTTCTGTGCAAGAGAAAGGATCAAACACAATTATAGTTGCATTGCCCTATAGTACATTAATCAGTTTTGCATATAGTTTCACAGTCTCATTCCTGTTTTCTTCCTTTCAATGATTCTATATACTTCTGTATCTCCTTTGCTTCTTTTTAAATAAACTATTTCGTAGAGCACTTTTAGGTCACAGTAAAATTGAGTGGAAGGTACAGATGTTTCTAATATACTCCCTGTCTCCACATAAGCAGAGTCTCCCCCAGTATCAGCATACCACACCCAGAGTTTTATATTTGTTATAACTGATGAATCTACATTGACACATCAATGCCAATGAAAGTCCATAGTTTACATTAGGGCTCATCCTTGATTTTGTACAGTTTGTGGGTCTGGATGATAGTAATATAGAATAGTTTCACTGCTCTAAAAACACTCTGTGCTGTCTATTGAGTCTCCTCATCCATGAACACATATCTCTTTGTTTATTTACTTCCTGTTTAATATTTTTATTATAGTTTATGTTTTTTCTGAAAGAAATCTTATACATATTGTTAGATTTATACTTAAAATTTCATTTTTTGAGTGCTATAAATGGTATTGTGTTTTTAATTTCAAACTTGACTTACTCATTTTTGGTATATAGAAAAGTGATGGACTTTTGTATATTAATCTTAGTTTTCTGAATGTTGAGTTTTAAGCCAACTTTTTCACTCTCCTCTTTCACTTTCATCAAGAGGCTTTTTAGTTCTTCTTTCTGCCATAAGGGTGGTCTCATCCGCATATCTGAGGTTATTGATATTTCTCCCAGCAATCTTGATTCCAGCTTGCGCTTCATCCAGCCCAGCGTTTCTCATGATGTACTCTGCATATGAGTTCAATAAGCAGGGTGACAATATATAGCCTTGACGTACTCCTTTTCCTATTTGGAACCAGTCTGTTGTTCCATGTCCAGTTCTAACTGTTGCTTCCTGACCTGCATACAGGTTTCTCAAGAGACAGGTCAGATGGTCTGGTATTCCCATCTCTTGAAGAATTTTCCACAGTTTAATGTGATCCACACAGTCAAAGGCTTTGGCATAGTTAGAGCAGAAATAGGTGTTTTTCTGGAACTCTCTTGCTTTGTCGATGATCCAGTGGATATTGGCAATTTGATCTCTGGTTCCTCTGCCTTTTCTAAAACCAGCTTGAACATTTGGAAATTCACAGTTCGCGTATTGCTGAACCCTGGCTTGGAGAATTTTGAACATTACTTTGCTAGCATGTGAGATGACTGCATTTGTGCAGTAGTTTGAGCATTCTTTGGCATTGCCTTTCTTTGAGATTGGAATGAAAACTGACCTTTTCCAGTCCTGTGGCCACTGCTGAGTTTTCCAAATTTGCTGGCATTTTGAGTGCAGCACTTTCACAGCATCATCTTTCAGGATTTGAAATAGCTCAACTGGAATTCCATCATCCCCACTAGCTTTATTCGTAGTAATGCTTCCTAAGGCCCACTTGACTTAACATCCCAGGATGTCTGGCTCTAGGTGAGTGATCACACCATCGTGATTATCTGGGTCGTGAAGATCTTTTTTGTACAGTTCTTCTGTGTTTCTTGCCACCTCTTCTTAATATCTTCTGCTTCTGTTAGACCCATACCATGTCTGTCTTTTATTGAGCCCATCTTTGCATGAAATGTTCCCTTGGTATCTGTAATTTTCTTGAAGAGATCTCTAGTCTTTCCCATTCTGTTGTTTTCCTCTATTTCTTTGCACTGATCACTGAGGAAGGCTTCCTTATCTCTCCTTGCTATTCTTTGAAACTCTACATTCAAATGGGTATATTTTTCCTTTTTGCCTTTGCCTTTCACTTCTCTTCTTTTCACAGCTATTTGTAAGGCCTCCTCAGACAGCCATTTTGTTTTTTTGCATTTCTTTTTCTCTGGGATGATTTTGCTCCCTGTCTCCTGTACAATGTCACGAACCTCCGTCCATAGTTCATCAGGCACTCTGTCTATCAGATCTAGTTCCTTAAATCTCTTTCTCACTTCCACTGTATAGTTGTTATTGATTTGATTTGGGTCAGACCTGAATGGTGTAGTGGTTTTCCCTCCTTTAATTTAAGTCTTCCTCCTTACCCTCTACCATATGCTCTTCTCTTTCAAATGACCAATCCTACTCTGTGATGATGGCTTTATCTGCCTCCAAACATGGTCCTGAAACATCACAAAACACCCAGCCTGTGGTCTAACAGCCTTTACTTAAACACATAGGTGTGATAGCTTTCCCAGAAATCCTGCCAAATACCGCATGTAAAGCAATCCATAAAGGGAGATGTTCAGGAGAAGTTGTAACGGGAGGTGATAAAGTTGCCACTAAACCTACCCCCTCAAAGATTTGTCTTTTCTTCCTTTAATGCATTGTATTATTATATCATGGTGGGATCAGCTGTTGATCCTTGACAACAGAGAATACTACTTTTCAAAAATAAACTCCTGGCATTCCGAGATATGTGAACATAATTGTTCCATGTAAAATTGTGTGAAAGAACATCTGTAACTTCAAAGGAAACGGAAATAAGGACTCCAACCTATGAAAGTCCTACCAACCTCAGGCATTGAGAATGAATCCTTCATTGTTTCAAAATTTTCTAAATTCAGATAGTCTAGGGGCTTCCCTGATAGCACAGTTGGAAAAGAATCTGCCTCCAATTCAGGAGACCCCGGTTCTATTCCTGGGTTGAGAAGATCCACTGGAGAAGGGATAGGCTACCTCCTCCAATATTCTTGGGCTTCCCTGGTGGCTCAGCTGGTAAAGAATCTGCCTGCAATGTGGGAGACCTGGGTTCGATCCCTGGGTTGGGAAGATCCCCTGGAGAAGGGAAAGTCTACCCACTCCAATATTCTGGCCTGGAGAATTCCATGGACTCTATAGTCCATGGGGTGGCAAGGAGTTGGACACGACTGAGCAACTTTTTCACTTCAGATAGTCCAAACATGGGCTTTTCTCTGCTTCACTGCCCCGATTTGCAACTGACTCTCTGCCCAGCTGTCTTGTGGTCCAACAGTGCTCTCCTCTCTGAGACATAACTCTTTGCATCCAGCCTTCCTTTCCCTTATTCCATGTTTTTTTTCCCCTCTTCCACTCTCACTATGTGATTATACATTTTTCCCTCTTCCTTCTCATCAGTAGGGCTTCTCTGATGGCTCAGTGTTAAAGAATCTTCCTGCCAATGCAGCAGGTTCAATCTCTGGGTTGGGAAAATCCCTTGGAGAAGGAAATGGCCACCCACTCCAGTATTCTTGCCTGGAGAATCCCATGGACAGAGGAACCTGGTGGGCTACAGTCCATGGGGTTGCAAACAGTCAGACATGACTGAGTGACTGAACAACAGTCTCATCAGTAACCCACTGTGGTCCTAACATCTGAGTTCTGTATTTGCTGCTTTCTTTCTTTCTCTGTGGTAATAATAGTATTATCCTATTGGTGCTTCCCTTGTAGCTCAACTGGTAAAGAATCCGCCTGTAATGCAGGAGACCTGGGTTCAATCCCTGGGTTGGGAAGATTCCCCGGAGAAGAGAACAGCTACCTACTAAAGTGTTCTGGCCTGGAGAATTCCCATGGACTATATATCTGTGGGGCCGCAAAGAGTCGGACATGATTGAGTGGCTTTGAAAAACAATAGTATATTAAAATTTTAATCTAAAATTGGGATATGTGATATTTCTCTTTTTCACTCATTACCCCCAAATTTTTGTTGTTCATTTACATATTTTGTTTGCTTGGCTTGAACCCTCTTTTCTCCCCAACTTCTCTGGAAATAGGTTGGTATTTGGCCCAGACTTGTAGCACTGAGTGGAAGACCCTGAAGATAGACACTAAAATAGTCAGTCATAACAACCCCAGCCTGCACATCCTGTTTTGTATTTGCTTCATTCTAATTGTAAGTCCTTTGAAGTCAGAGCCCACATATTCCATTATTTTTATATCTCACAGACTGCCTAACTAGGAGATTGGCACACACTAGGCAAACACAAGGCATACAATCAATGAATAATTGATTGATTCTGATGCTCTAATACACATCCATATTTGCTTCCGGGAAGTAGTTTAGTTGTTCAAGGATCAAGTTCTAGAATGAATAATTAATCATTTATCAAATGCCTTCAAAAGGCAAGGTCAAATGTGATAGAAAGGATGAAAGCCATTAGGAGATTGTTGATATGCACACTAATCCATTTCAGAAGTGTCAGTTTGCATTTGTTGGTGGTTAGTCTATAGAGCACTGCAGATTGCAGCTTTATCAGAAGATGCACTTTTCAACACCTCATTACTAGACTAGATAGGAATAAACCTCCCCCACACACTGGATTAAGTGCAATCTTCCTTCTTTGACTTCCTGGAACACCTTTTCTTGTTTCTTATCTATTTAAGGTGATTACATATTCCCTATTTGTAATGGAGTCTGCTAGTGGTCTCCTAGTACATTGTCCTTTTTTTTTCCCCATGATAATAGGAATTTAGGCTGAGTATGGGTCTGGCCAGGACAGTGTAACATTATCCATCCACTTTAGCAGCCATGTATTTCCGTATGGCTAAATTATGCAAATGACATGTACATGCAAATGAAATATACATCTTCTGAATTGTGCTCTTAAATGTTTCTTCTCCTTTTTCCTTTTTTACCTCTCTGCTGGCTGAAATGCAGAACTGGCAGGTGTACACTACTGCACAATGGCTTGGAGGTAAGTAACACAAGAAACTTGGAGCAGTAAGTTAGACCATGACTGGTCTCTGGGTGACTTTTTCTAATAGACCTATCATAGCAGTCCTGTATCTGCACTGGTGGAGCTTTAGATTAAAAAACAAAAAGCAAAGAAATTAAACAACAATAAATCCTATTTTATGTAAGCCACTATTAATATGAGATTCTCTTTTAAGGAGATTCATACTCTAACCAATTACCAGAGAAATTGATTTCAAGTTGAGTCTTGAATCAAATGGTTTATTCATGATAAAGGAAATGTGCTCTAAAGATTGACCCATACTTAACCATATTCAGATTTCTGATAGTAAGTCCATCATCGAAAAATAAATTTTGCATGATCATTTTTCTGATTAAAAAATTAGTCAGTATTAGTTCCTTTGGTATAAACTATCTTTAAACCCTTTATAAACTGCATCATGAACAATAAAAACTCATGATTCTTTTCAGCATAATGAAATAGAAATTTACTCATGTAGCATTTACTGCAGTCAATTTTACATAAATTTCTTTAACCCATAATGGTCATTTTTTTGTTTGCATTTTGGTTAAAGATCTGATAATAGATGGTGCTTTGTGGTTAGCTTGTGAATCCAGCATGCGTATCAGATGCGGTGCCTGTATAGTTCTAGAAACTGCACAACCTAATTGGCTAAACTGCATTTACTAGATTCATGTTACTTCAGGGATCAAATCTACCCTCTCCTGTGTGCTGCCTCATGGAATTATCAGGCAAGGGAACTGAACTCAACAAGAAGATAGTTCCAGAACGGGGTCACCTGATGAAAATGAATTCAGCTTATTTCTTCCTCTGTTCCAGTTGGTTGGTTTGCTCAGTTCACTGCTTTCTAAGTCTGCTCAGAGAAAGAAAGGAAAAAACATTTTTTGAATGTAATTAGGGCTGTATCATGGTGGGTTTAAATATTTAAAAAATTACTTATTTCAGATCACTTAAAACTTTTTTTATTATTAATTTAGCCACCCTGATTTTAAAACAACTCTACCAGTCATTTCACTAACAGACTGGATCGTAAATCTGTTTCTAATGTCTTTATGACCCCAGAAAGCAGAGATGAATTGAGCTGGCTTAATTGGCTGAAACACCGTTGAGATGTAATGTGTGTGATTTAATCAGCCTATGGCCCTAATGGAGTTAAGCACTCTGTCCACTAGGAAACCGTATGATCTTTCACCGAGTTTCTAAGTGCCGGCTTATTACTATATGAAAGGTATTTTCTTTCATAGTTTACTTGTGGCTTTGTATAGTAGATTAAAAGCAAAAAAATGTTTAGAGTATACATTTTTTTAATGGAAGAGTGACAGTAACATTGGTGAAAAAATTGAATGGTATTTTATCCTTTGTTGTATAATATTATAATTTTCCCTAAGCCACCTGTTGACACAGACCAAATTGAGCCCACTTTGTCCCAATTTCCTTTTGCTATTTTTGTCTTTTACTGTTCTTTAAGTAGTAAATTTACGCTGTCCATTGGTCAGTGTAAAAAGGGGAAGACAAAAAGTATCATCAATGACCTGTAGTACTAAAATTGAAGCAGGATATTCTCACTGTCCAGAGCTGATATTGCATGGCTGTTGCAGTTCAGTCACAAAGTTGCATCTGACTCTCTGGAATATAGTTACAATTTTCTCCCTTCATAAATGAAGGATAAGACCATCCACCAATAAGTATTTTGGTCTAAGATGTTGAAGTTACAGAATAATTTATCCTAGTGTGCAACACTGGCCAGAAAAATGTTTTGGTTTATATTACTGTCCAACTCTAATTACTAAGGGAGATAATTCATTTGGATCAATTTCCCCAAATGGATTTTAGGAAGAAAAGAAACTTTGAGAAGTTAAACCACTATTCTTGGGATTCCAATTTTGTCAGAGATGAACCACTTTGAGCTTGAGTATCAGCTGGGACACAGGGTGTGGGAGTCGTGAGAGTTCACCAGCAAAGCAACAGTAATGCAAACTGGTGCCCAGATCATGCTGAAAAATCATCCAGGATCTAAAGATATTCCAAGGTTAAATAATTTGCCTAAGGTGAAAAGCTAAGAAGTACCAGAGAAGGGAGAAAATTGTAACTATATTCCATAGAAAAATTCCCACAGAAACTTTAACATCCTAGATTGAAAGTTAATTTCTTATTTTTAAATGTTAAAATAGCAGTTTAAATGATGAAATAGCATGTGTACATATACATATTTGTGTAAATAAATTATTATCAAGGAACATAGTATCAAAGTTTACCAAAAAGATCAGTGTGAGAAATCAATTTTCTCTTTTTTAATGTTACCTAATTTTTCTTTTCTTAATAATTTATATTATTTTCCTGGAATAGTTGATGTTTGATTTTATTTATCAATGCTATAGAATTGATTACCATATTCCCCTACATAAATGTAGATTGTATTCTTATCTATTGAAATTAACAGCATTACCTTCACAATGATTCCAAAAGAAATTACAATAAAAACTAAAACCTATTTTAAATTATTTCAGTTCAACTCACTTCAACAAATATTAATAAATACCTGCAATCTATAAGCCCTTCACTGTTCTGGAAATCTTCATAATTCCTGATAAAATAGGGAAAATTATACTGCTTCCTCTTTGAAATTTTATGCTAATGAATTTGTAAATTGAACATCTGATAACTTGGCTAAATGTCAGTCCCTTGAATTTTAATTTACAAAGCAGCTTTTGGCAAATAATTTAACCTCAGTTTCTTGGTCTCATCATATGGCCTCTAAGGTCATTTCTATTTTCAAAAAAAGTGGTGACACTGTAAAATAATTGGTGAGAATATACCTTCTCATGGATTTTAAAATTTAATTGCTATTTAGTTATTTTTAATGCAAATATTAAAACCAGTGTAGTAAGATCATATATCCTATTTTTAGAAAGTTAAAAAAAAAAACTTGAAAACCTCAAAACTAAATGCTAAATTTAATTAGTACATTATTTTCCTGGAAAGCAAATGCTTTATTTTGTTACTCCATTTGAATTTAGTGTAATTTTATAACTATTATGCTTTTTTCAAATTGATTCCTATTGACTTTTATATGAAACAACTGACAAAAACAGTGATCTTGACACATACTTGATTCCTTTCCTAACAGCTTATTTTTGTTTGATGCAATGTATATTTTAAGTATAATCAACACAAAGTATTAACTATCTTGCGTTCATTGGATTATATACTGCATGCATGCTGTCACTTCAATTAGGTCAGACACTACAGCCCTATGGACTGTCACCTGCCAGGCCCCTCTGTCCATGGGATTCTCCAGGCAAGAATACTGGAGTGGGTTGCCATTCCCTTCTTCAGGGGATCTTCCCAACACAGGGATCGAACCCGGGTCTCCTGTGTCTTCTGCATTGCAGGTGGATTGCTTACTGCTGAGCCACCAGGGAAGTATATTATGTACTGGTTATGTACTAAAAGTGAGTGATACAAAATGAAGCTACTATTAAAAAAAAAAAAAAGCCTATCTTTTCTTTCCCACTTTGAATTACATGTAAATAGAATTAAAAGTTAAGTGCTTAGAACATTAAAATTGAGTTTATAGACACTTTGAAAGAAGTATGTTTATTTTTAAGGAAAATTCAATAAACTTCACTCAAGGAAATAACTAAGATAGCCAAATATCATTTGCCAAATTTTGTGATTCAGATGATTTTTCCTGCTGCTGCTGCTGCTGCTAAGTTGCTTCAGTCATGTCCGACTCTGTGTGACCCAATAGACGGCAGCCCACCAGGCTCCCCCGTCCCTGGGATTCTCCAGGCAAGAACACTGGAGTGGGCTGCCATTTCCTTCTCTAATGCATGAAAGTGAAAAGTGAAAGTGAAGTCACTCAGTTGTGTTCGACCCTTAGCGACCCCATGGACTGCAGCCTACCAGGCTCCTCTGTCCATGGGATTTTCCAGGCAAGAGTACTGGAGTGGGTTGCCATCGCCTTCTCCGCAGAAGATTGCTGGAGAGGGAAATATCCTTCAATATAGCTGGTTTTCAGTATGTTTTAATGCATGCACATTTTACTTTTTGTTTATTATTGACAGTGGTTCATATTCACAATTACAAAAAAAATGCATTCTTTGTTTTACCAATAAAGCAAATAATTTCCCTCTTCCCTCTCCACTTCACCCCCTGTATTTTTTGAAAATAAATAATGGGGTTTTTACTTGTTTTTTCATTTCCAAAGAAATTAACTACTTCCTTATCATTAAGGTGTAAAGTTCAAAATCTTCATTGTCATTGTTCGTTAGTTGCTAAGTTGTGTCTGACTCTTTTACAACCCCATGGGCTATAGCCCACCAGGCTCCACTATCTGTGGGATTTCCTCGGCAAAAATACTGAAGTGAGTTGCCATTTCCTTCTCCAGGGGATCTTCCTGACCCAGGGATTGAACTGCATCTCCTGCAGGCAGATTCTTTGCTGCTGAGCCACCAGGGAAGCCCTCAAAGTCATAGATATTCTTAGTTAAGGCTTATGGGTTTATTTCTTCATGCATTCATTTAATAGGAAAGTTCTATTAGAACTTGCATGGCTTCTTAGCTATTTTATTCTGTAGATCTCCAAGAACTAAAAGCTATATCCAAAGCTATTTCTAGACAGCTCTTAGATTTGTTACACATATTACATTTATGACCCGATTCCCTTCATCACAAGCTAATTGTAGTTATGTTGACTTTATGAGACTGAGATATTTAAGAGTCTTATATTGAGTCTTTCTCCAAGTCACTTCTCAAATCTGTAGGATTTACTGGGTGACACAGCCATAAATGTCTCAGCTTTAAGGCATCTTAGTTTATTTAGATATTTTAACAATGAGTCTGATGACCAGAGCATTGATTCAGTATTTGCCACCAGGCTGAGTTCCAATCGGCCTTGACTCTCCAGTAACTTTTCTTTTTATCATTTATTATTTGAGATTGAGGAAGACTTTCCCTTTCTAACCCTGCAAGTAGCCAGCTTTCTGTATTTATTCTCTTTTATTCCTGCTATTTCTCCTTCTTTCTTAGACTGCTTCTTTTTTTTATACTCCATTCTCCAAATGCAGTCTTCTTTTTAATAAACAGAGTCAACACTACTTTTACAATCTCTTTCCTGAGAGCTATTGCTTCTTTAGGTAAACGGCCTTTTTCCCAAGTTAAGAGAGGCAAAAGTTTACCAAATTATTTGCTGTTGTACAATAGGGATCACCGGCATCTCATCCTGCAATATCTATTCCTTTCCTACTTTCCAATCAATCATTAAGACAATTGGAGAAGGAAATGGCAACCCAGTCCATTATTCTTGCCTGGGAAATCCCATTGACAGAGGAGACTTGCTGGCTATAATCCATGGGGTCACAAATGGTTGGACATGACAGCGACTAAAACAACAATTAAGACAATGCCACATTTACAATGTTTTGTTAATAGCAGCACCCATTAGCTGTATATGTCAAGAGGGTCTAGCTGTAAGAACAAAAAATAATGGCTTATTTCTCACTTGGCTTTATACATTTATAGGATTCTGGTGGTGAAAGTGAAGTCTGATACTGTAAAGAAGAATATTGCATAGGAACCCGGAATGTTAGGTCCATGAATCAAGTAAAGTGACGTGGTCAAGCAGGAGATGGCAATAGTGAACATCGACATTTTAGGAATCATTGAACTAAAATGGATGAAATGGATGAATTTAATTCAGATGACCATTATTTATCTATTACTGTGGGCAAGAATTCCATTGAAGAAACAGAATAGCCCTCATAGTCAATGAAAGAGTCCAAAATGCAGTACTTGGGTACAATCTCAAAAACAACAGAATGATCTCTGTTTGTTTTCAAGGCAAACCATTCAACATTTCAGTAATCTGAGTCTATGTTCCAACCACTAATGCTGAAGAAGTTGAGGTTGATCAGTTCTATGAAGACCTACAAGACCTTCTAGAACTAACACCAAAAAAGATGTCCTTTTCATCATAGGGGACTGGAATGCAGAAGTAGGAAGTCAAGAGATAACTGGAGTAAAGGCAAGTTTGGCCTTGGAGTACAAAACAAAGCAGGGCAAACGCTAACAGAGTTTTGTCAAGAGAATGCACTGGTCATAGCAAACATCCTCTTCCAACAACACAAGAGACGACTCTACACATGGACACCACCAGATGGTCAACACCGAAATCAGCTGTATATTCTTTGCAGCTGAAGATGAAGACATCTGTTCAGTCAGCAAAACAAGACCAGGAATCCACTATGGCTCAGATCATCAGTTCCTTACTGCAAAATTCAGGCTCAAATTGAATAAAATACAGAAAACCATTCGGTCATTCTAGTATGACCTAAATCAAATCGCTTATGATTATACAGTGGAGGTGACAAATAGATTCAAGGGATTAGATCCTGAAGAACAATGGACCACAGTTGATAACATTGTACAGGAGGTGGTGAACAAAGCCATCCCAAAGAAAAAGAAATGGAAGGAGGCAAAGTGATTGTCTGAGGAAGCCTTACAGACAGCTGAAGAAAAAGAAGGAAAAGGCAAAGGAGAAAAGGGAGAGATATACCCATCTGAATGCAGAGTTCCAGAGAAGAGCAAGGAGAAACAAGAAAGCCTTCTTAAGTGAATGATGCAAAAAATAAATAAATAAATAAAGGAAAACAAGAGAATGGGAAAGACTCGAGATCTCTTTAAGAAAGCTGGAGATACCAAGGGAAAATTTCATGCAAAGGTGGTCACAGTAAAGGGCAGAAATGGTAAGGAAGCAGAAGAGATTAAGAAGAGATGAATACACAGGAGGATTGTACAAAGATGTTAATGACCTGGATAACCACAAGGTTGTGGTCACTCAGCTAGAGCCAGACATCCTGGAGTGTGAAGTCAAATGGGCCTTATAAAGCATTACTATGAACAAAGCTAGTGGAGGTAATATAATTCTAGCTGAACTATTTCAAAGCCTGAAGAATGATGTTGTTAAAGTGCTGTACTCAGTATGCCAACAAATTTGGAAAACTAAACAATGGCCATAGGGTTGGAAAAGTCAGTTTTCATTCCGATCCCAAAGAAAGGCAATACCACAGAATGTTTAAACTACTGCACAATTGTGCTCATTTTACATGCTAGCAAGATAATGCTCAAAATCCTTCAAGCTAGGCTTCAACAGTATGTGAACCAATAACTTTCAGATGTGAAAGTTGGACTTAGAAAAGGCAGAGGAATCAGAGATCAAATTGCCAACATCCATTGGATCATAGAAAAAGCAAGAGAATTTCAGAAAAAAAAAAAATCTACTTTTTCTTCGTTGACAGTGCTAAAGCCTTTGACTGTGGAGATCACAGCAAACTGTGGAAAATTATTCAAGAGATGGGAATACCAGGCCACCTTACCTGCCTCCTGAGAAACCTGTATGCAGGTCAAGAAGAAACAGTTAGAACTAGACATGGAACAATGGGCTGGTTCAAAATTGGGAAAGTAGTATGTCAAGGCAGTCTATTGTCACCCTGCTTCCTTAAGTTATATGAAGAGTGCATCATGAGAAATGCTAGGCTAGATTAAACAGGAGCTGGAATCAAGATCGCTGGAGAAATGTAAACAACCTCAGATATTCGGATGTATGATACTCAGTTGTTGCAGTTGTGTCTGACTCTTTGTGACCCCATAAACTATAGCCCTCCTCTGTCCATGGGATTCTTTAGGCAAGAACACTGGAATGGGTTGCCATGCCTTTCTTCAGGGGATCCACTGATCGAACCCATGTCTCTGATGTCTTCTGCACTGGCAGGCGGGCTCTTTACCACTAGCTCCACCTGAGTATCCCAATATGCAGATGATACCACTCTAATGGTAGAAAGTGAAGAGGAACTAGACAGCCTCTTGAGGAGGGCAAAAGAGAAGAGTTAAAAAGCTGACTCAAAAGTCAACATTCAAAAACTTACCACGGCATCCGGTCCCATCACTTCATGGCAAATAGATGGGGAAATAGTGGAAACAGTGACAGATTGTATTTTCTTGGTTTCCAAAATCACTGTGGATTGTGACTGCAGCCATGAAAATAGAAGATGCTTGCTCCTTGGAAGAAAAGCTATGATAAACATAGAGAGTGTATTTAAAAAAAAAAAAAAGACTTCACTTTGACAACAAAGATCCACATAGTTAAAGTTACGTTTTTTCTAGTAGTCACTTATGGATATAAGAGTTGGACCATTAAGAAAGTTGAGCGCTGAAGAATTGATGCTTTTGAACTGTGGTGTTGGAGAAGACTCGAAAGTTCCTTAGACAGCAAGGAGATCAAACCAGTCAATCCTAAAGGAAATCAGTCCTGAATATTCATTGGAAGGACTGATGCTGAAGCTAAAGCTCCAGTACTTTGGCCACCTGATTTGAAGAACTGACTCATTGAAAAGACCCCAATGCTGGGAAAGAATGAAGGCAGGAGGAGAAAGGGATGACAGGATGAAATGGTTGGATGGCATCACTGACTCGATGGACATGAGTTTGAGTAAGCTCTGGGAATTGGTGATGGACAGGGAAACCTGGTGTGCTGCAATCCATGGGGTCGCAGAGTCGGACACGACTGAGCAACTGAAATGAACTGTTATGTGCAGTTAAGCCCTGCACTTAGCTGTGTCACTACTTGAGAAAGACAGAATGACACCATTAGGGTCTTAGCAAATTCTTAAACTCAAATGATTCTCTCTAGCTGATGAATCGCTATAGCTTAGGTATAGCTCCTGTTTTGTTAGCTTACATGAAAATGATATTCAATGATATCATTTGACATATTCTCTTAAAGAGGGCTCTGGGGTCCTTCTGTAACCTTGTCTTCAAGTACCACATCTCTAGTCAGTAAAAAACATTTTATTACTTATTCTGATTCATGGGTGCACTGAGCCTCTCTGCCCACATTATTTAATGTTATTTCCATATGTTCATAGGCACATAGTTTAACGGGCATTATGATATATGGTTAAGTGGTGTAGGTGACATCTGATAGTAATCTTTGAGTCAATAAAGGGACCAGTATTTTAAAAAACGAATAAGCAAACCCTAGCTGTAGAAGCAAGAAAGAGAACATTATAAAAGATTTAAAAGCAAGGTACATGTTTTCTGTTCCAGTAGCCACTTAGTACAGCAATAAAATCTGTTCTCAACCCTATTGTAAAGATTTGTCTATGGACTATAGTGTAGCAAATTTGTTTAAGGAGATGGCATAATATTACCATTTAAGAATGATTTCCCAAGGTTAGGTTTCTTTCACTTTATGAAAGAAGCAAAATGAAAATGAGTATTAATAATGCAGAGTAAAAGTATATCTGACATATTGTTGTTTTTCACAGAAAATATTCTTCTGATCAATCTAAGGATTGAGAGGCTAATAAATATCATTAAATCTTTACTCATTTGTCTTTTATTTAAAGTGAATGATATCTCTCCATTTTTTAGTTTTTCAGTGTACCAAAACTGATCCAAATATATTACATTGCAGTGGTTATCTCCCGGGATAAATCAAAATGAAACTATTTTAGGTGATTATAATGTTTTATATCTTGCTAACAAAGATGTATGCATTTGTCATAATTTGGCAAATGTGCATTTAAGATTTGTGCATTTCATTGTACAAAAGTTTTCATCAAAGAAACAAATCTAAACAATACTGAATTCTAGTTGGTGTTATGAATAGTGAAATATTTGGTGGAAGTGTTTTGCTTCTGCAATGTACTTTTATTGCATCAAAAATAATATGCATGGATTACTATGTGCTAAATCACCTAATGTGTACCATACATGCCACTGGTAGAATCTATTGCTATTGTATGGGTGCACGCTGTAAAATTCTTTTAACATTTCTGTATCATCAAAATTTAATTTTTAAAAAATGTTAAAATGGCATAAAAGAGAGGATTTTGTTATATTAAACTCTGATAACAATCAAGGAGAGATTTAAAGAAAACTATTTAATGCAAATTATTTATTTATAAGAAAGGAGTGAAACTGTCTGAATAAAGTGACTTACCAAGTAATATAATGATTTGGTCAACTTTTTCCCAAACAGAAGGAAATACAGTTTTCATTCCCCTCCCCCCATAGAATGAAAAAGTGTACCAGGAAAATCACTTCAATGTGGTTTCTTAACTGGAAGCAGTCAGTAGAGAGACCAAGGCCAGTTAAAAACTTGCTAGTTTTGCAAGAAATCAATCTCTATCTCAAATGAAATTAACAAGATATTTCTGATTGATACCCACTAATATGAACAATTGTTACCATTAAATATTCTTTGTGTAACTTGCCTGCATAACCATTCAAGAGAGTTACTCAGCCAGTGGCAGTTTTTCTAAAACTCTAGAAACTGAGAAAGTAATTTTGAACTTCATTACCTGTCCAGTTTCTTAACTTATCCAGTTTCACACATGCTTGAATCTGTGAGAAAATTATCATTCAATTGAGTTTTCTTATATGGAAATATATTACTATTATAATATGGTATCATGTCCCAGTAATTAATTTTTAAAAAGAAATATTATTAAAACTCTAATACATTATTAATAGTTTTCATAATAGTTTAGCAATAGAGGCCTAATATTTGAGTGTTTATCACATACTAATGAAATACCTTTAGCATTTATATGTGCATAAGATGCCACAAATGTTATTAACTTTTACATTAGTCATTAAAATGTCACTTGAGATGAATTTGCAGCATTTCCTCTGGCTATTTGGATTTAAAAGCTATTGAAGAGTCTTCTAAGTAATCAATAAACAAAGAAAATATTTAGAGAAAAAACTTGAAAGTACTTGAGTATTTTGTAGGGAAAAGGATGGTAAGAACTAGCTGTAAAGAAGATAAAAACTAATGAAGGTACTGGTATTACTTTTGTACCAATTAGGCTATTATGAAACTTTAATTTTATGTTTGAAACTAATAAAGTTTATGGCACACCATGAAAAGTCAACTTGGAAGTATTATGTTTGTGTCACCTAAAGAATAGCTGAATATAAACAGAACACTGATTTTCACTTTTCAGGGTGTGAAATAAACATTTTGACTGTGTTTATCTTTAATTCTTCATGATTTAAGCTGAATTTCTTACAGCATTTATGAAAAATAAAGTAAACCAATATTTTATCATTTTTGGTGAACTGCCTTACTTTGTATAGTAAAAGGACTGAAGATTTTTCTCATAAAATTATAAAGCAAAAATTCTAGTTTTGGTGATCCGATTAGATAATTTAACACGATTTTTTGCCTCGGTATCTTTAACTCTCACTTAAGTATGCATTTGTTGTTGTTGCTGCTTAGTCACTAAGTTATGTCTGACTTTTTTGCAACTTTGTGGACTGTATTCCACCAGGCTACTCTGTCCATGGGGTTTCCCAGACGAAAATACTGAAGTTGGTTGCCAATTTCCTTCTCCAGGGGATCCTTCCAACCCACAGATAGAACCCGCATCTCCTGCATTGGCAGGTGGATTCTTTTCAGTTGAGTCATCAGGTAAAAGTTCTCAAATTGTCAGCCACAGGCATGTTCTCCTTTGACATATTTCTAGAATTCAGTATACATAATAACTGTGAATAAACCAAAAGATTGCTTGGTTTTGTGATTAGCATAGGGTTCAGGTCAAAGTCTTAGGGGGAAAAAAAAAAGAAAACAACTGTTGTTTGCTGCTACTGCTAAGTCGCGTCAGTCGTGTCCGACTCTGTGCGACCCCATAGACGGCAGCCCACCAGGCTCCCCCGTCCCTGGGATTCTCCAGGCAAGAGTACTGGAGTGGGTTGCCATTTCCTTCTCCAGGGCGTGATAGTGAAAAGTGAAAGTGGAGTCACTCAGTCGTGTCTGACTCAGTGACCCCATGGACTGCAGCCCGCCAGGCTCCTCCGTTCATGGGATTTTCCAGGCAAGAGTACTGGAGTGGGGTGCCATTGCCTTCCCCAACTGTTGTTTAGGATTCAGTTAATATTTCCAAATTTGTTTATTAAATTAAAAAATAAATTTATTTATTTATTTATTTATGGCTGTTTTGGGTCTTCATTCTGCGTGCAGGCTTTTCTCTCATTGTGGGGAGTGGGGGCTTCTCTCCAATTGCGGTGAGCAGTCTTCTTGTTGCAGTGGCTTCTCTTGTTGTGGAGCATGGGCTCTATGGTGCACGAGCTTTAGTAGTTGCAGCATGTGGGCTCAATAGTTGTGGCCCATGGGCTTAGTTGCTCAACAGCAGGTTGGATCTTTCCAGATCAGGGATCACACCTGTGTCTCCTGCATTGGCAGGTGGATTCTTTACCACTGAGCTACCAGGGAAGCCCTGTCTATTGTAACTTAATATAGAGTACCATCTCTTAGGACAATAGTATCCAAGAATTTATTTTAAAAAAGCGCTTAGTATATTGAAATGGTTTTATAAATATAATTATATGTTACCAAGTATTAAGGATGCTAATAAATGCTTTTTGTTTTTGTTGTTAATTCAGTAGAAGAAATAACACTGTTTTGGGTATTAATGTTATTTTATTGCAACAAAAATTACAATTGCTAGTACTGGAGTCAAATTAGTGTTGCCTGGAGCATACAGTAGATAGGGTAACATTTTTTTTCAAATAATATATTTGTAAAGCTCAGAACTCTGATTAGACAGGGCTTCCCTGGTGGCTCAGACAGTAAAGAATCTGCTTGCACTGTGGGAAATCTGGGTTCGATCCCTAGGTCAAGAAGACCCCCTGGAGAAGGAAATCGCAACCCACTCATATTCTTCCCTAGAGAATTCCGTGGACAGAGGAGACTGGTGGGCTACAGTCCATGGGGTCGCCAAGTGTCAGACATGACTGAACAACTAACACATACTGATTAGATATGTTTTCAGTTGCTGAGCAATGCTTAGAAAAATTTAGGTCATATTTAGAAACTTGGTTTCATAAGAAAATATACCATCTCCTTCAATATTAACTACCACTCTGGCAAAAATTAGTTTTCCTGTTTCCTTCTGTTATCAGCCTAGTAGCATTCCTAATGGGCAGGGAATAATGAGTTGAGAATCCCTTATGGCAAATCAAATATCAGATGAATACACCTTACATATTTCACATGCAGATAACAAAAATATGTGTATTTTAAATATTTGGAATTTACCACATTTAACAAAATAACTTCATGTATTTGATATGCTATTGGCATACTCAATGCATTCCTCTTTCTGTCCAAAGAGAAGGTGTTCAGGTCTTTGAAATGATGAATACTTCATCTTTTTTCTGGGCATTAGTCCAATGATCAGATGCTTGGAGAAGTCCACATAGATTTATGATTGCTAGTACAAACAATTTCTAATTAAGATCCTTTAATTGGGGTAGTGAGAAAAAGTATATATGCCTTCAATAGGAAACAACAAAAAGTATACAATATTCATAATTACTTAATTTTTCATTAATTCAATAAAATAACTTTCATTAATTCAATTCAAGTCATATTACCATGTTCAGTCTTTAACAATCTGTAAAAACAGACTCCTTATTTTCATTTGGGAAAACTGAGCCTCAGATATGTTTTGTGAATGCAAAAAAATCCAGGAAAAGACGTTTCTAAGTAATTGAAAGACACTTTATTTCCCGATAACATCCATCCCCATTAATTCCACTTTTTGAAAAACCTGTTTTCACTGTAAGTGAGGTGTTTCCCAGGTGGCTCAGTGGTAAAGAATCCACCTGCCAATTCAGGAGCTGCAGGAGATGCAGGTTAAGCCCTGGGTCAAGAAGACCCCTAGAGGAGGCAATGGCACCCCACTCCAGTACTCTTGCCTGGAAAATCCGTGGATGGAGGAGCCTGGTAGGCTGCAGACCATGGGGTCGCTAAGAGTTGGAAACCACTGAGCGACTTGACTTCCACTTTTCACTTTCATGCATTGGAGAAGGAAATGGCAACCCACTCCACTACTCTTGCCTGGAGAATCCCAGGGACGGGGGAGCCTGATGGGCTGCCGTCTATGGGGTCGCATAGAGTCGGACACGACTGAAGCGACTTAGCAGCAGCAGCCAGTACTCTTGCCTGAAAAATCCCATGGACAGAGGAGCCTGCGGGCTACAACCCATGAAGTCTCAAAGAATCATACGTGACTGAGCACACAGGCATATTCACTGTAAATATGCAATTCCCAAGAAGACAACACATTCATAGTAAAATTTGTCCTTGCAAGTACAGTGATAAAAAAGCAACAAATGCCTTGTCCAGCTTGAAATGTGCCTAGTCCAAATCCGTTTTGGAAGAATTAGGTTGGAAAAATTGAGTGTAAAATATAAACAATTTTTATATCAATAACATTCCAAAGAGGTAATATTTTTCATTTCTTGGTTTGAATTTTCTTTGAGAAAATATGCGTGGAGAATCTCATGGACAGAGGAGTCTGGTGGTCTACAGTCCATGGGTTGCAACGAAGGGGACACAACTGGGCGTCTGAGCACACGGCACACATTTTTGTCTAGTTGCTGGATGTTCCTTTGCTGCAAGAGCAGTGAAAAACTGTCTTCACAATACATGCACAAATGTGATACTGACGTAAAGAGATGGCGAAAATTTCTCCTTGTACTTGCGTGGCTGAGGCCCGCCTGCGCTCAGCCTTGGATGAAAACGCATTCCGGTGCCCAGAACCTGCCCAGCATGAGGAGTGAGGAATCTGTTCCCTCTCCGCCAGGCATACCTTGCCCAGGGATGTTGGAGAAAAATGTTGCCGTCCGGATCCCCCATCCGCCACCCTGACTGAGCGGACAAATGCGCCCTACGAGGATTGGCTCTGCGACGGGTGGCCTCACAGCCCCACGCTTCTGATGGCGTGGCAAGGCAGCTCACTCCACTGCTGGTTGTCCTTGGCTTAAATAGATTTTTTTAAAATTACCTTCACCTGTTTCTGTAGGCTTTTTTTTTCTTTAATGTGACTACTAAATGTATGAAACTACGTCTGTGGTTGTGTTTCCTGTTATTTTTCCCTTTGGGCATCACTGCTCTAGGGTTTTTGTTTGTTTGTTGTTTTTCTCTAAGTACTAGTAAGTCTAGGATTTTGAACTTTTTTTCAAGCGCTGGTGGAAGTAGTTGCCTGAGCCATGTCTGAAAACGTAGCACAACAAAGCTGCTTTTAACCTGGATTATCTTCTGTATTTGCTCATCTTGTCGTAAGGCAAGGCACTGCTGCAGCCCTTAGCAAAGCCAATGCAGTGTGGGTTAGCTTTGCGCCTCCCCACCTCACACACGTACCAGGCAACAGTTACCCGGAGACCGTTAATGATCCTGCTTTCCATTGGTCAGGGCTGCGCTAGGCTCCTCCCCCAAGCCGTCAACTGTCAAAGAGTGACCGTTAGTGGTTCTGCTCAGCCATTGGTTGATGCTGCAGCGGACCCCTCCCACAAGTGGAGCAACTGTCGCTGAGCAACTGTTAGTGGGCTAATCCGCTAACTGCCAGTGAAGTGGTGGTCCTAAGGCAGAAAGTGAGGTAAGAACCGGATTCTAGCCTTCTCCCTGGGGCCCTCCAGTTAATCTGGCCTCTGGCCAGTGGGTGAGCTGGAAGCCCCGGGAACAAGCCATGAGCTGTGTCCTGCAGGATTCCAGAGCCCTCGCCAAGGTCACCCACTGGCTGGGCCAAGGTGGCGGTGACCCTCTCCCTGACTCTGCCTCTGCTCTGTCACCTAACATGGCAGTCTGCGGGAACTGCCCTGCCATCTGGGTGGCCTGAGGAGCCTGAGTGCCAGCTGGATTTTGGGAGCATGGCTCCCTCAGGGATTATGGCTGGACAGGGTCTGGGGACCCAGCCCTGAGAGAGCCGCCGGCTGAGATCGGCCTCATCTTATCAGGACCTGGACCTCGGAGGATGACAGTTGTGCCTTGGGACCTGGCTCTTTCTTATCAGACAGAGAATAACACTTGTTTGATAGAGATTTACAGGAACATGGTTGCCTGACCATGACCTGACTGAAGAACAAAGGCTCTGACACCAAGAAGTTTGCAACAGCTCACCACATCCCTCCCTCACCATTCCTAGAAAAGGGCTTTGCTGAGAGCTCTCAGGGGAGCCTGGGGTTTTTAAGGCCAGAGCCACCTGTCTCTTTGCATGGCCCTCAAGGCAATGGCACCCCACTCCAGTACTCTTGCCTGGAAAATCCCACGGACGGAGGAGCCTGGTAGGCGGCAGACCATGGGGTCGCTAAGAGTCAGAAATGACTGAGAGACTTTACTTTCCCTTTTCACTTTCATACATTGGAGAAGGAAATGGCAACCCACTCCAGTGTTCTTGCCTGGAGAATCCTAGGGACGGGGGAGCCTGGTGGGCTGCCGTCTATGGGGTCGCACAGAATCGGACACAACTGAAGCGATTTAGCAGCAATAAACCGCTTATTACGGAGTCCACGCTCCTTCTGCTCACAGCATGACCTGCCAATAAATTGAGAGAGGAGCTGTTGGAGCAAGGAATGCTGACTTTAATTGGAAGGCTAGCAGACTGAGATGGTAGACTCGAGTCTCCTAAAACCATCTTTTCTCAGTCAGAATTCTATACAATAGGCAGGGGGAAGGGGCTTTCAATGGCACTGACCAATGGCAGAACAGTGCTGTTAACCGGTTGCTGGTTGACAGTTGCTCACTTGGTTGGGAGGTTGGGGGTGCACCGGGGTGTCCTGAGCAACAGCTGAGTGGGACTGTTGTAGCTGGCATATGTCTCAATGGAATGTGCAAGCCTGAGCCACGGAGGGAAAGGCCCCTTATGCCTTTGGTCCCACGCGGAGCCACTGTTACACTTTCTTTGTTCCACATTCTGAGGCTTTTGTATTATTTGGCTTCACTGTGTCCTGAGTACATGAACTTGCATTAGGTAATAATCTGAGGCATAGAGTGAAGTATAAGGGAAATATGGGGAAGCATGAATGGAGGGCCAGGTAGTGATTCAGCACTCAGCATCTATTATCCAGATGAAACACAAACCAATAACTAAAAAGCCCACAAAAATGAAAAACTGAATGCTAACCAAGAAACCAGAAATATCTTCATAACCCTACTTTCTGATTTGAGGCCCAGTCTTTTAATTTGCTAAGTACCCACCAGATGGTTCAAATTGGGAAAGGAATGCTTATTTCTAATGTGAAAAACTTAAATAGAGGAGAAGATAAAAATAAGATCTTGTCCTTGACTTAAACTCTCATTAGTAATTACATATATTGAGTTTTTATCCAAATGTTTGGAATTAAATTACTAGCAAATTGGTTCAAACTATATCACAATTAGTATGTGCCCACAGTATTATTTATCTTAAAAGATATAATCGGAGGAACCAGACACTAAAAAACACACAACACACTTAATAGCTTAGATAGTATTTTACATATGTATTAAAAGGCTGTAATGAATAAAACTACAGAGGCAAAACCAGACCTTTGAGGTTTGCTTAGAAATCTCATTTAAATATTTTTAGAGGCACTAATAGCATTATTTATATATTATCACCATTAGGTAGGGTTAGGATACAATTAAAAAAAAAACTCAAAACTTTTATATATGTATATAAAGGTTTCTCTATTGAAGTATTCTGACTGTTAAAATCTAATTTTAAAATATCAGTACATGTTCAGGTCAGTTCAGTCTCTCAGTCGTGTCTGACTCTTTGTGACCCCATGAACCGCAGCACGCCAGGCCTCCCTATCCATCACCAACTGCCAGAGGCTACCCAAACCCATGTCCATTGAGTCGGTGATGCCATCCAACCATTTCATCTTCTGTCGTCCCCTTCTCCTCCTGCCCTCAATCTTTCCCAGCATCAGTGGAATGAGTCAGCTTTTCGCATCAGGTGGCCAAAGTATTGGAGTTTCAGCTTCAACATCAGTCCTTCCAATGAACACCCAGGACTGATCTCCTTTAGGATGGACTGGTTGGATCTCCTTGCAGTCCAAGGGACTCTCAAGAGTCTTCTCCAACACCACAGTTCAAAAGCATCAATTCTTCAGCGCTCAGCTTTCTTAACCGTCCAACTCTCACATCCATACATGACTACTGGAAAAACCATAGCCTTGACTAGATGGATCTTTGTTGGCAAAGTAATGTCTCTGCTTTTTAATATGCTGTCTAGGTTGGTCATAACTTTCCTTCCAAGGAGTAAGTGTCTTTTAATTTCATGGCTGCAATCGCCATCTGCAGTGATTTTGGAGCCCAAAAGTACATGTAATCAAATTAATATCAGAAATCATGAGAGACTTATAAACTTGAGTGAAATCTTAAAGTGGAATAATTTTAGCAGCTGTATAATTTTACCACAGTGTCTAAGTTCTGTAAGAACCAATTTATAGAGGAAACCATCACATTTTGATTTATACATTTTAGTTGAAACTTATTTTTACATATTCTTTAGGGTGTTCCAAATGCATTTATAAATATTTTTCATTTTTGTTGTCTGCCTTTCAGAGGTTTTTATTTTCACATAAAACAAACTTAGAACTCAGTAAGTTACCAAAACAAAGAGTTGGATCAAATAATCAAATTTTTCTAGTATGAAAATATTCACCTCACATCCTAAATCTCCTGACTACCAATTTGTTATTCTATGTTGAATGTAGGATCACCGAAGAGAAGAATAACAAGGTCACTTCTTTGAGTTGTCTGTGGATGGGATCTAATAAACTCCCCAGGTGAGAGTTATACTTTCATACAATTCTGAACAGGATGATGAGGCATTTAATTTTTGTTTAGATCTAATGGGTACATAATTTACTTCTAATGACTGAATGATTTCTGCTCATAAGATCCCTAGGAACATAATTTCTGTTAACGATTTTGATTTGATAATATTTGAGTTTACCGTTTTGCATTCCCAACTGACAAATATATTCAGGTAAGGAAGTGACTACTACTTAAATGCTCCTGATTGTCCCAATTCTTGTACTTCCAACCATCTCAGGGGGCAGCTAGTCTCCCAAATGAGGAAGCCAGAGCATTGTAAGCTTGTCTTTGAATGGACAAGAGCCACTTCCCTATGCGATATTCCATTTTTTAAAGAGATGCATTAAGATGTAATCCACATATTATATAATTTTCCCCTTTACAGTTTACAATTCACAGACCATATATACCATAATTTCATTGATATGAAATGTGCATAATTGGCAAATCTATAGGGACAGAAAAATAGATCAGAAGTTGCTGGCAACTAGGGGTTGGTGGAGCCCAATGACTATTGTCTTGGTTTGGGGGATAAAAATGTTATAAAATTAGATTATAGTGATGGAGGTGCTTTTGAGGCAGTTTCTATATGACCCTATATTCTCCTTTCTTCATTTGTCTTTTATTTTCTTCTGAAGAAGAGGCCAGTTTTTCTGCTTCCTCAGACCTGGTGCAACTTTACTTTCTAACTGCAGGATCAGCCTGGTTATACTTGAGCTGTGCCCAAGCACACAGAGGGGCGCTTAGATCTGGGGTGTGGGGACTCTGGCTGAGTTTCTAGCACAGCTGTCCCCAGCAAGCATTCACTTGTGTCCTCTCTTTCCCTCTTGGACTCAGAATTTCTGGTGCTTTGGTAACTAACTTCACATTTAACCTCTCACATTTTAAACAGATAAGGTATCTAGAGTTCTTGCCAATCCTATGTGTACACATTCACACTCAACTTGCCCTTTCCTATCATATTTCAGTGACAGCAGAAACCATGACTATGCTAATTTCATCAAGTCATCCTCCACATATCATTTTTTCTGCCTCTAAAATTTGAAACCTTAGCAAGACTGAGTATGAGTCCATATTCTCTTTTTCTCTATCTAATAAGGTCAAGTTTATCTAAGTTAAATTATGTTGAAAGTAGAAATGTCATTGTATTTTTATTACTTTTAGTTATAGCCTCTCCATACAACTGACCACTGCATACCATTTTAGTCTTCTTAGAAAATATGAATAACCCTGAAATGATTAAGTGTGTAGTTAGCAATATATATTTCAAATAGTTTGTTATAAGTCTTAGCCAGACAAATCATAAATGCAAGTCTTAAAATATATTACCTTTTGGAAATTTTAGTAGGAGATATTTCATGATTAAAATAAATATTTTTGATATTCAACTTGGAAGACATATAGTCTAAACTATAACACCCTCTCTGTGTAAACTCCATTCTACCCCTTTGTGCCCTCTAATCATTTTATAAAGGCAACAGAATCTCAAGTCCAAGATTCTTATATAGAGTAAGATATAGTATTCACAAAGAAAACAACACATTCAGATAAACTGATGTTGTGCAAGTAAAAACATAGGCACCAAACTTTTAACTTTTTTGTTATGATTAACCTTCTTTTATCATTCATGTGACATGGAAAATCAAATATGTAAATCACATTAATTATTCAACATATAAGCTTATAAAACTCCTTTTCATTTTATATTTTAATATAACAACTTTTTTCAATGATTGGGCTTCATACAAACATTAATTTTATAAATATTGTTCAGATGGCAGATGATATTATAAAAAACCTCTCTGATACAGACTGTCTCTACCTTTATGTAAATTAGTTTACTTAATTAAGTTAGGTACTTACATTCTGTGCAGTCCAAGTAAGCTACTTCACCTCTTTGGCACTTTGTTTCCTCATCTATAAAATGGGGACAACATTAGTACACCTCAGAGGATGACAGGAAGGAAGGAGGAATTGCACTGCTCCTATTCAATCACCAAACCTTATGCGGCTAGGGCAATGAAGGACTCAACAAATATTGGCATCATCGTCACCACTGTATTGATTTATATGATTCTGCCATCCCACCAACCACTTTGGTGAAGATTTAAGATCTCTAAATTAAAAACAAACAAAAAAAGTACTTAGAAAAATGACCACTAGTCATTTGTTCTTCAGTTAGTACCAGTAGGTGATAGTTTCTCTATGCATGTTACCAGTGTTTAATGAAGTCAACCATTGCAGTGAGAAAGCAGGCAAATCTAGACGGGTTGTGTCATTTTGTTATTATTTGGTTTCATAAAGAAGTTTAGAAGAAAACAAAGGGGTCTTGCTTCCATGGAGAAGAGGCTTTAGGAAGGAGATCAGAAAAGTGAAAGCTGCTCAGTCATGTCCCACTCTTTATTACCTCATGGACTATACAGTCCATGGAATCCTCCAGGCAAGAATACTGGAGTGGGCAGCCTTTCCCTTCTCCAGAGGACCTTCCCAACCCAGGAATCGAACCCAGGTCTCTCAAAATTGCAGGCAGATTCTTTACCAGCTGAGCCACAAAGGATGCCCAAGAATACTGGAGCGGGTAGCTTATCCCTTTTCCAGCAGATCTTCCCGACCCAGAAGTCAAACCAGATCTCCTGCACTGCAGGCAGATTCTTTACCAACTGAGCTATCAGGGAAGCTCAAAACCTATCACAAAAGACAAGCAATAAATTAATAAGAAACAAGCCTGTTGAGAAATGAACACCCTAAAGATTCAAACCTCTTTTAAGAAGTTTTGCTATTCGGCACTGGATGATTGTGGTTGTGTGTGGGTGTGGATCCAGATATATTTAATGTTCTGTCTGTGATCTCCCTTCTTTAAAGCTATAAACCGAAATACACACCAAACAGTGAAACTCACGTATAAAATTGTCAGCTCCCCACAAGGATTCACAAGTATTGGGTTGGCCAAAAATTTCATTCAGAAAACCTGTACGATTTTTTGGCCAAACCAATACTTTCCCTAGGACTATTTGACAAATTTGACATCTTGCCAATGGTTTTCTATTTCTATTGCCCACCAGAGAAAGGACACTAAATAAGTAGCTTGCTGAGGATATATGAAAAACCTTGAGATGTTTGTAGATTAACTAGAGACAGGGACAGGGATAAGATAATGATGGACCTCCTGGGCTGTGTTAAAAAGTTTTAATTTTATCTTCCAGAAGAAAAGAAGCGAGTTTTTTTCTTTTAAAGGAGTGGTGGCATAATGGTTGAGAAGGACACGGAAACCCACTCTAGTATTCTTGCCTGGAGAATCCCATGGATAGAGGATCCTGGAGGGCTACAGTCCATAGGGTCACAAAGAGTTGGACATGACTTAAGCAACTTAGCTCGCATGCACAGCTTAATGGTTAATATGTTAAAAAACATTTGAAAGTTTTGGGGAAGAGGACCAACCAGCTGGAAATGGGGAAAATTTCAAGGAGGGTGGTACAGTATGCCAGGAAAGGGATAGTTAGCATTCACTAAATGATGTAAGAGCAGAGATTTGAGGAATATTTGGGAAGTAGAACAGAGAAAACCTGATAAATAATTAGATATGAATAGGGAAGGAAAAGGAAGTGACTTTGTCATTTCCACTTTGAATGATTGGGCAGATTCTGTACAAGACCAAATTATAGTAGGATGAGTTAATCCTAGTGATAAAGAATTTAATTTAGCTTTGGCACATCAAATATGAAGTATATGATTTAATTCTAGGTATAAAATGTTTCAATATATATTCCAATATACAGAGTGTAGGTTAAGAAACCCATAAAAATTAGGCATAGTTTTGAGAGTCATACTAGAGACTATGGCTATAAAAAATTCACAAAATATGAAAAATGTATAAAATAGTAGGTATATACTTATATAAATTATTGTTGCAACTATCATGTACAGCTATATGTATATGTTTATGTATAATTATGTAAAGCCCAGCAAATATTTACAGACAGTTTAATCATGATCCAAGAGCCACGTGAAAGGACGGAACTAGTCATATCACTAAGATATCTCTTTACTGAATATATGGAAAGGAAAAATATTAAACATCTACTAGGATGAATTCACTAACATTTTATTCCATGGGTTATCAATTTAATATAAAAATGTTAGAGAAATATAGGCAAGTGCTTTTTGTTTTTAAAGTAGAGATTTTGTGTATTCTCCTATAAAATCATGAAATGCTTTCAGATATTCATACTCAGTATAGTCGTAGTAAAAATTAATCTCACATGTAAGTCTACAATTCCACTTCTGCTGATTTTCAAAATCATTTGGAGTAACCACTAGTAAAATATAGAGAAATCTATATGCCGGCTAATACTCCTTTCTTAGGCTGCAGGGTATGTACCAAGTTCAATCAGGAATGACTGTCAGATTAGATTTGGATAACATTTAGTGTGTATGATCACTGGTATTTCCTTTATCCTTTCTGCAATGAGGATTAATTGGGTTCACGACCTTAGTAGAGGAAAAATGCCGATAGTTGTGCCCAAAGGACATTTAAGTTCCAAACGTTATCTTCTTGTGGTGATAGTGCTGTATTATACATATTAAAAGAACTGGATAAACTGAAGAATGGACTAAAATGTATAATTAAAACAATGAATGAAGTATGCTGTTATATTGGTTTAGTTATTTTGGAAAATGGCATTTTGTTTAGTAATAGTGTCAGTACATTGAAACACATATGGGGCAAAAAGCAAATCTATTTTACATTAAGTTTTTGAAAATGAAATTGTTATCAGTTTTCCAAATTGAGACTTTCTTTTCTTTAATATTTTAATTCCTCAGTTTGAGTTGTTATGAAGGCTGTGATCATAGGCTTATTTGTGACTTGAAAAAAATTCTTAAACTTTTATAATTGTGTGAAGAGTATGAGTTGTCTGTCTTCTTAAAAAAATATACTGACTTAAAAAAAATACTGACTATAGAAAATTACAAAGATGTCAGAAAAAGCAGAAAGCGCAAAAATGATGGCAGTAGCTACATAATTCACATAGCAGAGAAAAACTTAAAGTTGCTATAAATTCTTTCACAAAAGGAAAAGACAAAATAAGATGGATAAAAGCCATTCCAGACAGGATAGACAGAAAAAAGAACTGTAGGTAAGCTGTACCTTAAATAATGACAAAACCAATTAAATAGTTTCCTCCATCTAAACTTCTATATCACAAAACAAAGAAAAGAGGCTGAGGTTGACATTTTCTGAAAATGGCTTAGCTTCAAAAGCTATATTATGATAAGCCTCGTAATTAACTTGGATGTTAAAACCAATGGTTCGTTATAATTTCAGTTGTTTTTTAAAAAGGAATGTCATATCCTGTCCTGAGAGTGCTTTTATACACACTTTATTGTAAGTTGAAGGGGGAGAAAGTAAATAGAGATTCCTACAGAGATGAAGTGTATACCAGACGCTTAGAACCAGAGAAATGATCTTAGAGAGATGTGATAAATTTAGTATTATAAAAATCTCCACTTGAGAGTGACAGGAAATTGAAACAAAGTGTAAAGAAAAAGTGCAGTCTTTAAAGGCCCATTTATAAATGTCACAGTATCAAGGAAACCCATTTCTAAAGGCAGAATTTCAATTCATTTTGGTGTTAGGTGTCAGTGACAAGTGACACAGGTCAATCCTTAGTCAATGACAGAAGGCAAAAGAATGGCAAGTATTTATAAATATACTAAACTACTCATGGAAGGTCATATAAACACCAAGTAATTTTAAATTCAACCCTGAATGGCATAATTGCTTATTACTCATCCTGACCTTAGAAAAGAAATTCATCTTTAATATCAGCAGCAGGACCTACATCTTTTCCTTTGTCCAGAAGGACTCGTTGAAGCCCCTTTTTTTTCAGTTTAACACAAAAATTGTGTTATAGGAAGTAAAATAAGAGTAATTTGTAAGTAATATACTTGTTCTTTCAAAGGATAAAATTCCTTACCCTAGATATTCTTCTACAATACATATAATAATATTTTAAATGACATCCTTAATTTTGAAGAATAATAATTCTGTCCCTGCTATAACCTTTTAAGGTAACATTACCATGTAATTCTTACAAAATTCAATAGAGGAATATTTTCCATTTTTTTTCTCATGACAATAATATATTTTCAAGGAAAAACAAGGATATGATTTAAAATGATAAAATTTATCAAAAAATCATTATCCAGAGATGATCATAGCTAACATTTTGGTGAAATTTCTGTTCATTAATTACACTTAACAGATAAAATTGTTAGTATATTTTGACATCAGAATCATGCCATCCATGCTGTTTGGTAGTCTACATTTCTTTTTACTTAATGCTATGTAATAATAGATTTTTTCAAAGTGCTGTGATTAATATGATTGTCAAATACATCATAGGTTTGTAATGGATATGCAGCTATTTGAAAAAGTTCTACCTTTTCATGACCAAAATTTTCTCTACTAAGTACCTACAGATATATATTATTGATATTAATAATCCAAGTACTACTAATCTTACTTTTTATGAAGATAATTCTATAGTTACAACTAAAAAAATAAAAATACTATACCATGATTTGTCATCACCAAAGCACATATTTTTATGAGTTTACAATAATTATTTTATAATTATGAATGAAAAAATGGAAAGAATTAAGAACTAAAAAACACAAGGGATATTAGTTAAATTTTATACAAAGAATAATGTTCCTTTGAATGTAGAGTTTTGGCCTTATAGAATATCTGTACTTCAATTCTCATTGAGTTCCATCTATGACCAACAGAAGCAAACTCAAAGGCAGATTTTCTACAAATTAAAAAACATAAAAAAAAAAATACCACAACATCTGCATTAGGGAAACATAGCACTTTTGGTAAAATGATCTAGTGAAAGAATAAAGTATAAAAGTGTTAATGTCTCTTTTTATATATATTATATATATATATATATATGTTTAATGATGAGATGTATTCTATTAACTTATAGAACATTAACTATGATGCAGAAGTAAACTCACCAGAAGCTTTCTGACAAAAATATGTTCATTCTACTCTGTATCACTATGTGTATGATATTGTTCATGTATCAACTCTCCAAAATCTATTTTTGCTCTAGCCACACATGGTGGAACTAGCATGATGATGTTTTCACTTAAATTCCATAAATCCTTAAAGACAAACACTGACAGAAGTACTCTCAGCTTCTGGACAGGGCAGAGGAGAGTGAATCTGTACCAGTTCACCTGAGATGGGATGGAAAGAACAACTACTTAGTTTTACCAGATTTTTTGTTCCCTCCTGATTTCCTGGCTAGGGAACAGAAACTTTCTAGAAAGAAGCTGCTATTAATATTGATATTACAGCTTGATTGTAGTCCATACATTCTTAATTGACTGTTTCTATCTGAGTCAATGAACCAATATTCAAATCTTCCTATTTCTCTTTGTGGACAAGTTTTTGATAAACATTATTGCTAAGCATTCAATGAGATTACCATTGGAATTTGAAAGACACAGTGATAGCAATCAGGAGTATATTTCTGTTAGATGATTTTATGGGAAATAAAGGAATTTTTGACTCACATTTTTATGCTAAGCCCCAGAGGTTTTCTATTTTGCTAGTAGCTTAGAGTTGTTTCACCTGGTTTGAAAATGGATGATTATTATCCAAAATGTATGATGAAGGGAGACTTTTAATATAGTGCTAAGTAGAGGCAAAATTAACGTTAAGATGCTAAGATAATTTTAATTTTTTGATCTGTAGTCTCATGGTAGACTTCATAAAGAAATAATGCAACTATCTTGTGAAATATGCATTTTTCAGTATATGGTTTTTCTGAGAACATTAGAAATGTTGAATGTAGCATAATACTTTTTGCTTCACTGTGAAAGTCAAGACAACCATAGCTATTGTTCCATGCATATGGAATATTTTGGAAGCTTGAAGGTGCCATTTAATAGGGCTTGCATCATTTCATTTAAAATGCAGGGTCTCTTTGTCCTTGTTGACAAGAATTGGCAATTAAAGTCAATTAAGAAGAAATAGAATTAAAAAATTGATTAAGCTTTATGTGCTCAATGAGTTAACTTTCTCAAAACAAGTCTAGGTTTTAATATTTTTATTTCCCCAAAAGTCATAAGCATTCTTATTGTTTTTCTCATTTATAAAGGGAAATGACAGAATCTATGGTCCCCATATCCCTGGCCTTCATTATTAATTTAATGAGCTATGCTACAAACTGATCAATTTTTTGTCCTTACCTAAGCATTTACACCAAGTAAACCACAAAGATCACAACTCTTGCGTGGCATTCTGCAGTATCTTTCTCCCTATTAACATAAATTTTGTAAGTCAACAGCATTTGTTAAACCCCACCACTTGCAAAACACTCTGTTATGATCTGATGCAGGGGAATTCAAAAATGCAGCTCTTGTACTTTCAGGGGTTTATAATCAATGTTTATGCAGAATTTTTCTCACAATGCCATTGATAACGGTGCATTCTGCATGTTTTGTTTTCCTTTTTTGTGTCAAAGTGAAGCACGCAACTATTTAAAATCAGATGATACATAAAGATTTCAGTGAATAAACTTGCCCCCTTTTTCCCCTGACTAGTCCTCAGTCTATCATTTATTTTTCTGATTCTTCTAATTCTTAACTCTTTGCCTAAATATTATGTTTATAGTGCTCTTTGGTTAACCAGCTATTCCAGTTGAGCTATTTCAAATCCTCAAAGGTGATGCTGTGAAAGTGCTGCAGTTGATATGCCAGCAAATTTGGAAAACTCAGCAGTGGCCACAGGACTGGAAGAGGTCAGTTTTCGTTCCAATCCCAAAGAAAGGCAATGCCAAAGAATGCTCAAACTACCGCACAATTGCACTCATCTCACATGCTAGTAAAGTAATGCTCAAAATTCTCCAAGCCAGGCTTCAGCAATACGTGAACCGTGAACTTCCAGATGTTCAAGCTGGTTTTAGAAAAGGCAGAGGAACCAGAGATCAAATTGCCAATATCCGCTGGATCATCGAAAAAGCAAGAGAGTTCCAGAAAAACGTCTATTTCTGCTTTATTGACTATGCCAAAGCCTTTGACTGTGTGGATCACAATAAACTGTGGAAAATTCTGAAAGAGATGGGCATACCAGACCATCTGACCTGTTTCTTGAGAAACCTGTATGCAGGTCAGGAAGCAACAGTTAGAACTGGACATGGAACAACAGATTGGTTCCAAATAGGAAAAGGAGTACGTCAAGGCTGTATATTGTCACTCTGCTTATTTAACTTATATGCAGAGTACATCATGAGAAACGCTTGGCTGGAAGAAACACAAGCTGGAATCAAGATTGCCGGGAGAAATATCAATAACCTCAGATATGCGGATGACACCACTCTTATGGCAGAAAGTGAAGAAGAACTAAAGAGCCTCTTGATGAAGGTGAAGGAGGAAAGTGAAAAAGTTGGCTTAAAGCTCAACGTTCAGAAAACTAAGATCATGGCATCTGGTCCCATCACTCCATGGGACATAGATGGGGAAACAGTGGAAACAGTGTCAGACTTTACTTTTTTGGGCTCCAGAATCACTGCTGATGGTGACTGCAGCCATGAAATTAAAAAAAGACGCTTACTCCTTGGAAGGAAGGTTATCTCCAACCTAGATAGCATGTTTAAAAGCAGAGACATTACTTTGCCAACAAAAGTCCGTCTAGTCAAGACTATGGTTTTTCCAGTGGTCATGTATGGATGTGAAATTTGGACGGTGAAGAAAGCTGAGTGCCGCAGAATTGATGCTTTTGAACTGTGGTGTTGGAGAAGACTCTTGAGAGTTTCTTGGACTGCAAGGAGATCCAATCAATCCATCCTAAAAGACATCAATCCTGGGTGTTCATTGGAAGGTCTGATGTTGAAGCTGAAGCTCCAATACTTTGGCCACCTCATGCGAAGGGTTGACTCATTGGAAAAGACCCTAATGCTGGGTAGGATTGAGGGCGGGAGGAGAAGGGGACGACAGAGGATGAGATGGTTGGATGGCATCACCGACTCGATGAACATGGGTTTGGGTAGACTCCGGGAGTTGGTGATGGACAGAGAGGCCTGGCGTGCTGCAATTCATGGGGTCGCAGAGAGTCGGACACGACTGAGCGACTGAACTGAACTGAAACATCATCCATTTATAGACTCTAACAAAATAACTGGATTTTAAAAATGTATTCAGTTTTTGCTTCTCTCTCCTATTATTTAGCCATGTTTCTTGTCAATTTTGCTTTTTTAATCATTGAATTGTTCATTTTAAATAAAATACTTAAGATTATTGTCGTAATCTGCTTGGGCTGCAATAACAAAATATTATAAACTAGGTGGCTTAAACAATAGAAATCTGTTTCTTGCAATTCTGGAAGCTGGAAAATCCAAGATAAAGAAGTGGCTCATTGAGTTTCTGGTGAAGCCCTGTTCCTTGTTTGCAGGTGGTCATCCTTCCTCTGTGTCCTCACAGGATGGAGATAGAAAGCTAACTTTCTAGTGTCTCTATTTATAAGATACTAATCTCTTCATGAGGACACCATCTTCATGCCCACATCTACCTGGAATTACCTTCCTGTGCTTCCATCTGTAAATATCATCCTATCGGAGATTAGAGTTTCAACATATAAATTTGGGAGGGGGGTAAACATTTAGTCAATAACATTTGTGTTTCTTAATTTTTTTAACTCCTCAATCTGTAAGTGGAGAAGGCAATGGCAGCCCACTCCAGTACTCTTGCCTGGAAAATCCCATGGACAGAGGAGCCTGGTAGGCTGCAGTTCATGGGGTCGCACAGAGTCGGACACGACTGAAGCGACTTAGCAGCAGCAGCAGCAGCAGCAATCTGTAAGGCAAGTGTACAATATTTTATTTAGTTAGCCTCACTTCTCCAACAACCTTCCAAATTGTGTCATTTATATCTTCATAACACTCCGGTTATGCCCAACCTAGACCGCTTATTTAAAAGCAAAGAGTCAGACACGGCTGGGTGACTGAACTGAACTGAACTGAACGTTCTGGTTAAACTTAGCACTACCCTGCTCCATTCATTTCTTTCTTACACATGCAGAATTTCAATGCACTGGTTTAAATTTTTTTCTTGTCAAGATTTAAAGCTTTATATTCTATTGTGTGGGTCGTCTCTGGTGGCTCAGTTGTAACTAACCCTCCTTTCAATGCAGGAGATATGAGTTTGATCCCTGGATCAGGAAGATCCCCTGGAGAAGGAAATGGCAATCCGTTCTGGTATTCTTGCCTGAAAAATCCCACAGAGACAGGAGCCTGATGGGCTATAGTCTATGAGGTCTCAAAAAAGTCAGATGCAACTTAACAACTAAACAACAACAACCCCAATTATTATATTCAAGGCTTGAAAACAGTGTAATGGCATGATTTAATATTAGTAAATCATACAGCAAATTATTACTCACTATAGAATCTTCGCACAACTCTGCAAGCAACATCCTGAGGTCAACATCATAATTTGATGAGAATGTTGCTACAGTGACATGGCTTTGTTACTGTCAGGGGTAATGCCCTCTTACTTCTTACAAGGTGCCCTTGTTCAAATAATGCCATATTTTAATTATTTTTCTATTTTAGATTATGACTTCACTGTGCAGTTTTTATCTTTGTTATGCCTTCTTTACCAATCACTAAAATTATCCAGGCTTTTACTTATACTGCCTTTTAAATAAAAATAATTCCACTTTTAGTCTTTTTTGAGGACTTTCTTTTTTAAAATTTATTTATTTATTTATGTTTAATGCATTTATTTATGTTTATTTAAAATTGATTTATTTATGTTTAATTTAAGGATAATTGCTTTACAATATAGGTTTGATTTCTGCCATACATCAACTTGAATTAACCATAGATTTACATATGTCCCCTCCCTCTTGAACCTCACTCTCACCTCCCACACTTTTCCATGCCTCTAGGTAGTTATAGAGCCCTAGTTTGAGTTCCCTGAGTCATACAGCAAATTTCTGTTGGCTACCTATTTTACATATGGTAGTGATTTGCTTTCATGTTACTCTCTCTATTCATCTCACCCTCTCCTTCCCACTTTTATTTTTAATGGTATTCTTCTTGGGCCAAATGGTTCTTTTCTAATTTATGTCAAATGAAAACACTAGCTCTTCTCTTATTCAGAAATTGATCTCTTGTATCATTCCTTGGTCGATTCTAATGTTTATTGCAAAGAACATCTTCATTTTTATTTTACTTAAGTATTTTCTCAAAAAATTTTATCAAAAAGTGAATATAGGATGTAAAAAACCTCTTAATGTATACTTAATTACTATAGAATTTTAGGTCTTGAAGTGATTTTCCTAGTGCATAGAAAATTTTGTTTACTGTCAGCTTCCACTGCATAGGATGGCTAACTGACTTTAATTACATTTTAGTCACATGTTACTTTGAAGATTTATTTTGTTTTACTCTCTGAAAACTTTTTTTTCTATCTTTGATGTTCAAATATATCACAGAAATATGGCTATAAGTGATTCATCCATCCTGCTCAGCAGTCAGTGAATCTTTCCTTGCTATCTTTTTATTTACAACCGTAAAAGAGGAACTATATAACACACATGGATATGATACTACTATGATTGTTTGCAGTGGAAACACTCGTGTAACCAATACCAAGTTGAAAAAAAAATTTTCAAATACCACTGAAATGCCCTCTTTCCACTGAAGGTTTTACTGCCTAAAACTTTGTACTAATTATTTTCTTGCTTTGAAGTATTTATTTCATGATATATAATAGATATACAGATGACCTTCTGTATGTAGGTTTTCAGGTCCACTTCTATGTGGATTTTTTCCAGTAAATACATACTGGACACACCCCTCCTTGGTTTAATCTGTGGATGGAAAGTCTCAGATTCCAGGGCTACCTAGCTATAAATACTTACATGGATCTTTGACTGCTATAGGTTGGGCACCCCTGACCCTTACATTATTCAAGGGTCAACTCTCATTATTTTTGAAAATGAAACAAATAAAATCATACTGTATAATTTCTTCTGTGACTATACCTTTTTATATTCATTTTATTCCCAGATAAATCCATATTAAACTATGTAACTTTTGTCCCTTTGTTTCTACTGTGACATATTATTCCATTTTCTGAATAGACAGCGATATATTTGTTTTACTGTGTATGGACGTTTGAATTGCTTCCAATATTTTACTATTGAAGTAATATAGCTGGAAACATTTTTATATAATCTTATGCACAGTTGAATGCATTTCCCTTTATAAACAAGATTCTGTCTGTTACATGCATCTTCCATTAAATAGGTTAGATATAGTTAATTCCACAGAGTTTTCAGTCTCTGACTTCTTCATTTTTGAGGTATGGTAACTATGAAAATATGCCTGATTACTAAGGAAGTTCAGGTCTAATTCAAATGATCCTTCTCTAAATGTATTGTCTTTTCTGCATGAAATGCCTGTATATCTGTTCATGGTTTTACTCTGTGTTCTCTCTCCCTTTTAAGTGTTTTTTTTTTTTTTTAATTTTTGTGGTTGTTTGGTACCTAAGTTCTGTCCAACTCTTTGCAATCCCATGGACTGTAACCCACTAGGCTCCTCAATCTATGGAATTCTCCAGGCAAGAATACTGGAGTGGGATGCCATGTTCTTCTCCAGGGGATCTTCCTGACCCAGGGATTGAATACATGTCTCCTGCATTAGCAGGTGGATTCTTTACTACTGAGTCACCTGGGAAGTCCTTTTAAATATCTTTGTTCATGACAAATCATTAAATTATATTTCCAAACTTTGTTTCTTATCAGCTTAAGGGCTGTGAATATATTCTCTTAATTTGTGAAAAATCCTTTGATTCTTTTCATTTCTGTTTTATACTTTGGTGAACACAGCATATTCATTTAGAGACACATGCTTCCCAAAATTGCTTTATGAAATGTCTTGTTTACAAAATCTTTTTCTATCCTTCTCAATCATAAAAGCTTTCTACTATATTTCTTCTAAATATTAAAGTTTTATTTCATTTAGAATACTCTCTACCCTCTTGAATTGATTTTACAGTATAATGTTAACCAAAGATCCAAATTCATTTCTCCTTATAACCAATGTACTAGCCCCATCTATTTGTTGTTTTCCAGCTTTTTAACTGCAATACCAAACCTGGCATAATACGTTGTTTCCACATTTGTGTGAATCTACTTTTTGGCATGCAGTTCTATTGATTGGTTAGTTTAACTTCACCTTTTTGTGGGGAGACACAGTCCTTCATGGGTCTCCCTCAAGATCCTATTTTCAGGAATGTGCGTCTCTGATCCTTCATTTTTAGAGCCATTTCTCATGGTTGTATTTGCAACCAGCATCCTTGAGAGATGAGGTAATCTCACCTTTGGATACAAATTCTAGGCTTAGTTGCTATTTGCTATAAAATGAGAGGACTTCTCCTATAATACAGTTCTATACATATACAGAAATCTTTTTAAGCCCTCCTTGTCCCTTTTATTTGACTTGGAAGAAAGAGATACTGATGCTGCTTGCTGTGTCGTGAATACTGATCTTTTGTCTTTAACCCAGAAATATTGTATATTCTGCCAGCAGCCATCAAAGAGAGATAAACTAACTTATTAGCTTACAAATACAATAAAACTAGGGGCTTCTCAGATGGTACTGGTGGTAAAGAACCACCAGAAGATGCAAGAGATACTGGTTTGAACCCTGGGTCAGGAAGATCCCCTGGAGGAGGGCATGGCAACCCACTCCAGTATTCTTGTGTGGAGAATCCCATGGAGAGAATAGCCTGACAAGCTACAGTCCATAGGGTCACAAAGAGCTGGACATAACTGAAAGGACTTAGCACACACATGCTAAAACCACATTACAGATTTTTTTTTTCTATAACGGATTTAGCTTTAGCTTATTAAACCTTCATTCATCCATACCGGGTCTATGATTGAAAACTAAAGATCAGTTTGAAAAGAAATTCCATGTTGAGGTACTTGTATATTTTCACCTATAAACAAAATGTCTCCCAAACTATTTAACTGCACTTTTAATAAATTTACTTAACATTCTCCATCAAAAAGTCCTCAATGTTTTTGTTATATTTATTTCTAAGTATTCTATTTTGTTCAAATTACCTTCAGATCTTCTTATTCCTTTTCGGAGCACTTTAGTAAATGGATTTTTTAAAGAAATGAATCTTTTTCAAAAGTAGTCACATAAAGTTGTTTATAACATTCTCTTACTATCTTTTTCATGCATACTGGATCTTTAATTATAAACACATATCATATCTGATATTGGTAACTGCTACTGTGTGCTTTTTCCTAATTTCTTAATCAGTCTAGTTAGTGGGTTATCAATGTTTATTATTTCAAAGAATCAATAGTGGTCTTTGGTAATTTTCTGTAGTGTTGTTTTTTACTTTTTTTTTATGCATGTTTATTATTACTATTTACTAGGGATATTTGCCTTTACTTATCTTCTTCTGGCTTTAAATGTGATAATTTCCATATTTTACATCTTAGACCTGTATACTACTCTTATATAAATATGTAAAGCCATAAACCGGTCTGTCAGTGCCGTCTGAGCTGCATTGTCTGCATTTTAGATGAGCTCCAACTAGTTTCATTTCCCATAAGCCTAAAGAAATTCCTTTAGCACTTCCTGTATTGCAAGTCTGCTGGTGATGAAATCTGTTGGCTATTATTATTAATTTTTATACTGTAAAATGTCTTCATTTTAGCATTATTCTTTACAGATGTTCTTGCTGAAAATACAATTCTTGGTTCAAAGGTTTTTGCATTTATTTCTGTTGTATTTTTTTTGCAGCAATTTAAAGATGCTATTCCACTGCCTGCATAATTTCAATAAGTTATCAACATGTTTCTGAACTGTCATTTACCTTGTTGGAAGTATCATACTTCTTTCAGTGCTTTGAAAATGTTTTCTTTGATGTTTAGTTCTTGACTATGTTTTGCCTAGGCATGTTTTTTTTTTTTTTCTTTTTTATCCTGTCAGTTATTTTTTGAACTTCTGAAATCTGTCAATTTATGTTTCTCACCAAATTGGCAAATTTTCTGCCATTATTACTGTAAACATGATTTTTTTTCCTGCCACATTGTCTTTCCTTGGTCTAAAAGAGTTCAGTTGCCCATGGGTTAGACTGATATCACTCTCAGTACCTTAGTTCTTTATAAAAACTTTCCTTGTGTCCTCCATTTG
Organism: Giraffa tippelskirchi; assembly: GCF_054371585.1. Classification (NCBI taxonomy): domain Eukaryota; kingdom Metazoa; phylum Chordata; class Mammalia; order Artiodactyla; family Giraffidae; genus Giraffa; species Giraffa tippelskirchi. Next base: position 33,095,931 of record NC_137282.1, read on the forward strand.
CAAACATCACTCTCTGCATCTGCTGCCATATGGTGTCCTCCTTGTATGTCTGTCACTGTGTCTCTCCTCCTCTTCTTACGCCAGAAATATTGAACTAGGGCCCACTTTGATCCAGAAAGATCTCATCTAAAATTGATTACATCAGCAAAGACCCTATTTCCAAACAAAGTCTAATTCACAGATACTTAATGTTAAGACAGCAATGTATCTCTTCTGGAGAATGTAATTCAACACATATACGTGGTGTTCTGGGAGAAGAAAAATGGACCAATTAACCAATACAAAGTACAAGACTTGGGAAATTGTGCCACATGAGGGTTCATTGGAGATAGGATTTAATAATCAGCTCTTATTGTTCATACTAGCAATGACCATGATTATACTAATTAATACTAACAAAAAATGGCTGTGATAATATATAGGATCAAAAGGTCCATAAGATATATTTAAACAAAATTAAATATTTGGCTAAAGAGATAGTCTTTGAATGGAATGTAGTGCAAATATATGAAGAATGCTAATGTTATTGCTTACAGGATGCCTCAATGTCTTGCAAAACAAAGGACATTTCAAGGAACATGATATAAACTTTTAATGATGAAGTGATTTACTTCTAAAAAGAAACTGTGGAAAAGTAATATCAAAATATTCCTTTAAAGAGAATTTTATTGCCAAAGGTACAAGTGCTAAATTAACAAGTAAAGCTATTACTACAGTAAATATATTACAAATTATTATAAATATTTTCTAAGATGAACATAAAAACATTAAAATATTTATTCTTATACATACAAATAATTAAGAATTGTCACCTTATCTTTGAAAAAGGAGGCAAGAATATACAATGGAGAAAAGACAATCTCTTTAACAAGTGGTACTGGGAAAACTGGTCAACCACTTGTAAAAGAATGAAACTAGAACACTTTCTAAAACCATACACAAAAGTAAACTCAAAATGGATTAAAGATCTAAATGTAAGACCAGAAACTATAAAACTCCTAGAGGAAAACATAGGCAAAACACTCTCCAACATAAACCACAGCAGGATCCTCTATGACCCACCTCCCAGAATATTGGAAATAAAAGCAAAAATAAACAAATGGGACCTAATTAAAATTAAAAGCTTTTGCACAATAAAGGAAACTATAAACAAGGTGAAAAGACAGCCTTCCGAATGGGAGAAAATAATAGCAAACGAAGCAACAGACAAACAATTAATCTCAAAAATACACAAGCAACTCCTGCAGCTCAATTACAGAAGAATAAACGACCCAATCAAAAAGTGGGCCAAAGAACTAAACAGACACTTCTCTAAAGAAGACATACAGATGGCTAACAAACACATGAAAAGATGCTCAACATCACTCATTATCAGAGAAATGCAAATCAAAACCACAATGAGATACAATTTCACGCCTGTCAGAATGGCTGCCATCCAAAAGACTACAAGCAACAAATGCTGGAGAGGGTGTGGAGAAAAGGGAACCCTCTTATGATGTTGGTGGGAATGCAAACTAGTACAGCCACTATGGAGAACAGTGTGGAGATTCCTCAAAAAACTGGAAATAGAACTGCCATATGACCCAGCAATCCCACTGCTGGGCATACACACTGAGGAAACCAGAACTGAAAGAGACACATGTACCCCAATATTCATCACAGAAGCCAGGACATGGAAGCAGCCTAGATGCCCATCAGCAGACGAATGGATAAGGAAGCTGTGGTGCATATACACAATGGAATATTACTCGGCCATTAAAAAGAATACATTCGAATCAGTTATAATGAGGTGGATGAAACTGGAGCCTATTATACAGAGTGAAGTAAGCCACAAAGAAAAACACCAGTACAGTATAGTAACGCATATATATGGAATTTAGAAAGTTGGTAAAGATAACCCTGTATGTAGACAGCAAAAGAGACCCAGATGTATAGAACAGTCTTTTGGACTCTATGGGAGAGGGCAAGGGTGGGATGATATGGGAGAATGGCACTGAAGCATGTAAATTATCATATGTGAAACGAATCACCAGTCCAGGTCCGATGCATGATACAGGGTGCTCGGTGCTGGTGCACCGGGATGACCCAGAGGGATGGGATGGGGAGGAAGGTGGGAGGGGGGTTCTGGAAGGGGAACACATGTACACCCATGGTGGATTCATGTCAATGTATGGCAAAACCAATACAATAATGTAAAGTAAAAAAAAAAAAAAAAAAGAATTGTCTACATTAGTAAATGAGACAGTTTTATTTTTGCAGCTTATAATTGAACCTCACAGTTCTCACATTTAATCAAAAGTTTTTTTCTCCTGAAACAATACTTAGGTCTTTGAAAAACATTTTGATTTCATCATTTTTATTTTTCATCCATACTTCTGAAAGAATATAATGTTTATCTTCTAAAATTTCAACAGTTACCATAGACATTATAATTGAAAATCTTTGTGAAAATATATGCTAAAGAAAAAAAAACCTCAAAATTTCTCATTCTGAATCTATACAGTATGAATTTGAAGGCAGGTTGGATTTTATTTGCCTAACTAGTTTTCTTACATTTTAATATCACTCATCTTAAATAATTACTGTAGATGTCCCTAATGATAGCTTGAATATCCATATTCTTACCAAATGATGAATTATGCAGAAATAGGCTATAATTATAACTGAATTAATCCATTTAAGTGTTCTACACCTTACTTAGTTAAATTCTTTTAACGTGGCTCAGTGGTCTACCAAGCAGGAGTCACAGGTTTGATCCTTGAGTCAGTAAGATCACCTGGAGAAGGAAATGGTGACCCACTCCAGTCTTCTTGCCTAGGAAATCCCATTGACAGAGGAGCCTGGCGGGCTACAGTCCATTGGGTAACAAAAGAGTTGGAAGTGACTTAGAGACTAAACAATAACACAAAAAGAAAACATGGCTAAATGAGAGGTTATAGTCTTTAACATTCTATCAGAAATTTATTGTTTGGTAGCTGTGTGTTCGACTCTTTTTCGTCCCCATGAATTGTAGCCCACCAGGCTCCTCTGTTTGTGAGATTTCCCAGGAAAGAATACTGGAGTGGATTGCCATTTCCTTCTCCAGGGGATCTTCTCCACCCAGGGATCAAACTTGCATCTCCTGCTTGGCAGGTAGATTCTTTACAACTGAGCCACCTGGGAAGCCGCTAAATACAAATGAAATCTTACTGTATTTGAGGCAAAATTACATGGTATGATGCAAACACTAAGTAACAGTTCCATGGAGGTAGGTATCCAATCAATAAGAGGTTTTGGAAGAAAAAAATTCCAGAACAGAAAAAGATACACTTCTATATCTTTCTATTAACCTAGAAATATGCAAATATAAAGCTATCGGGGCATCAGAGGCTGAGATGGCTTGATGGCATCACTGATGCAACGCACACGATCTTGGGCAAACTATGGGAAATCGTGATGGACAGGGAGGCCTGGGGTCCTGTGGTCCTTGGGATCACAGAGTCGGACATGACTGGGTGACTGAACAACAACATGCAAATATAAATGTATTTAACTCTGTTTTGAACAATTCCTAGGAACAAGTTTTGTCAATAGCAATGACCAACAGCTCATATTTTTAAATTATATTCAAAATTTAATAGTATTTCAAGTTTCCCAACTCAGAATAATTTAAAAATTGACACAATACAGTAAAAAGTTTCCACAAATTTTTTAAAATTATTTTTATTACTTGTGGCATTTTTTAAAACGAAAGTTTATTAAAAAGTTGTACCCTATGGCAGTGGATGTGGAAATAAGAGTTCAATGATATAGAAACTACAAAGCAGATACCTTTCAAAATAAATTATACGGCTATCAGGAATGAGAGAGGGAGACACAGGTGCAAATGACAAGCTGATGTTGAATTAATTGATGTTTTTCATGATAAATTTAAACAAAGCAAACCAGCATGCTCTGCTGCCACTCTGTAAGCAGAGTTGTTAATAAGTTTTATCACACAGATTGTGAAGCTGTAATAAAGCTTAAGAAGACTTTTATATGTATAATAAATTAATTACAACCAGCATATAAAGGTTACATTTCTAGAGGTTTCCTAGGTAGAATTTATAAAAATGGGAATAACATACCTAACTCTGTGCATAACTGCATTACACGTAACTGAAACACTGAAGTAATGTTGAATCAAGCAAGCATAACAGGAAACTGACCCTGAGAGAGAAAAACAAAAATCAAAAATACAAAACAGGAAAGAGGGAGGAGGTATTTTTGCAATTGGATAGGCTTAAGCATTTAGTAATTTAGCTGAATGTTTAATATTATGCCCCAGGAGTTGGTAAACAATGGCCACATTTAGCCTATTTGCTGTTTTGTCAGTAAAAGTTGTGGAAACACAATCACACCCGCTAACTGACATTGCTATAGCTGCTTTCACAGGACAATAGTAGAGTCCAGCAAATCTGGTCCTAACCGGAAAACATTTGCAACCCTTGGTCTCAACATAAAATTGAGCCTGAATTTTATATTCTATTCCTTTAAAGATTGGGGAGTTTTTAGTAGATAAAAGTATATGATCAAAATATTATGTAACTAAGAATAAAACTGGTTTTTGGATGGGAAAAATCTGCCTGATTTGATTCAACACAAGTTTTCAAATATTTATTTGGTACTTACTATATAGTTAGCATCATAATAAATAGAAATGATTATAAGAATTTAAAGAATTTACAATCTGGATAAGACACATGATGCATCATTATGAAAAATAAAAGAAACATGAATGTTACATAGTCAATTTTTAAGTGAAAGAATTTTTATTAATGATATGTAAGAAAAAGCCTTAATATACTATTTTATCATAATTATGTAAAGTGCCCATAAGTCACTCTCCCAAGGAAAGATGACAAAATCCTTTTAAAAATAGTAGGTTTGCCAAACATCTGTTTGTGCTTACATAATCAAATGCTTGTCTACTTTTGCTTATTTGTGTGTTCTTCATAACAATACACACTATAAGATGCTTAATTAATAAAACCTTTTTCTAATACAAAAATAACACATTGGGTTGTGGGTTCTCCTGTTTTAACACACATTAACATACATTAGAAATGATAAAATTACGCTCTTTGCTCTCAATTCTGCATCTGTGTATGTCCCTATTAATCTTTCTATTGGTTACTACTGATCCGACTTCATCTGTCATAGTGCTAGTATTTGAGTTTCTTTGGAAATAGAAGGTAAATCATACATTTCCCTCCTACATTGTCTGTAAATACAGGCTTCATCTTCTGGAGGCCTCACAAAGGTTCAAAGAGAAAAAGCACTGTTCAGTCTGTAAGAAAGGGAAGCCTTTTCTACACCCCTTCTATGTCAGACTTCACTCCAGCTTTGTTATCCTAGTTGGGCTATTTCCCATGTTTATGTTTGTGGGGATATTCGGGGCCAGGTTCATGAATAAATGGTGTAATTTATTATCTAACCTGCACTGTGAGTATCAGAGAGGTATACAAGTAAAAATCCACTTCCTTATATATAAACATAGGCATAAATGTACTTATATTCCTCCCCACTGATTACATATAATTTCTGAAGTTATAGATTAGAACAATGTTCCATTGCCCTTGATAAAATTCAGACAATTATGGAAAAGAAAACATGCTAAGCCATATCACCCATTTAGATGACATTGTTGAGGAAATTAGGAAATTGCTTCCTGAAAGTCCATTACAGTAACTGTAAAATTTGAGACAGGTGATTGCACTGATATAAGGTATAAACTTGGAGAGGATGAAATCCTAAGAAAAGCTGAGCAGTTTGGCAAGAATTTAAATCTATAATCACTTATTGACACATATAATATGCTTGCACAAAATATAAGGAATTTTTTATTATTAAAACTCATCCTTCATTGTTTTAGTATGTCTGAGATGGTAACAATATACCACTGAATAGGTAGCTTCCAAGCAAGACTTATTTCTCCAAATTATGGAAGCTGGGAAATCCAAGATCCAGAGGGCTGGTCGATGTGGAATCTCTTTCATATCTCCTTGTTGTTTCATAGAAAGCTTTCTTTTTGCCATGTTCTCAAAGGGTGAAAGGAGCTCTCTGGAGCCTGCTTTATAAGGGCAACAATCTTATATAGGAGGGCTTCACCCTTATGACCTAATCACCTTCCAAAGGCCTCACTACCATCACCTTGAGGCTTCAAAATTTAACACATGAATTTGGGGAGGACACAAACTTTTTTATCTATAAAAATGATTGGTTATGAGCTCTTGGTTAAGAGCTTTTATCTATAGCTTTCATATTTTACACACTAGACAAACAGGGAACATTTCCTTACTTGCTAACTCAAGCTAACAAAACTGATAAAAAGCATGGCAAAGACAGCATAAAAAAAGAAACAGACTGGTATTTTACATGTGAATAGATGCAAAAATCCTAAACAATAAAAATAAAGACAGAAACGAAGATGGAAAAAAAAAAAAAAAACCCACCAAGAGACTGATGGTAAAAGCCCTGAGTTTAGACAGTTTTCCTGTTACTGCCATTATTAGAAATATCAACAGGCACAGTTTCTAGGCTGTGAAAATGACAGCAAAGCAGCTACACCATCTGAAGGCCACCAGAAAGTCTATTCGCCTAAAACACGGTCATTTTTCCTGCAATGTTTTTTCTTAAATTTGTCAAGTGCTTTCTGCCGGCTCTTGCCCTAGAAACATCACTTTTTCTACATCTCATGATGGAAGAATGTGGGACACCCCCCTGCCTCCCACCAATTCCTAATTTATGAGACTGGATGGGACTGCTAACTTGAGGGGGTGGTAGCTACACCGATAAAAGTAAGCAATCTTTGTAACCTTAGTAAAAGGAAGGAGCAAGAGAGGAAAGCAGAAAAAAAAAGCGGGGGGAGGAGGGAGAGGTTGAGAAGAAAGACGCACAGAAAAGCAAATGAAAAAGAAGAAGAAGAAAAAAAAACAACTTCAGTGAATAATTCTTCCCCCTGCATTTGGTAAGAAATGCAGAAACGGGCCCACTGGGAAGAAAAGGGAAGCAAACTGAAGTAATAAAATCTACCCATCATAAAGTTGGGAAATTCTAAGTAACAAAATCTTGAGCTAATTTTGTAATGTTTGAGTCAGACAGCAGAAAAATATATCCCAAATAATTTACTTGACATAGATTTATTGTAAAGCTAAAGATGCTTAAGTTTCAGCAATTTTCATTACAAAGTGAACTTCTTCCGAAGTCAGTGAGGGGTCCTAAAAATGCATCTACATAGCTATGTGCTTAAATTTTTCTGAAAATAGAGATATTTTAACCATTATACATTATGAGTGTTGTTGTTTTGTATGCTTTCTTCCTTTCCTCCAAGAGAGCATTGCAGGGCAATAAAGACTATTTTAAGGATTTGGCTAAGAGGTTATTGAGTTGAGAACAGATTTCACTCAGTATTATTGGGATTTATTTATGGGATTCAAGATCACTTCTGTGTGCAGTTCTGTAGCAGAATAGGAAGTGGTTTACAAAATATTCCTATCACAGTTGTGCCTATTTACCAGCTTTATGACACAAAGATGCAGGACCAGAGACATACTAACATAAAATCACAAGCTAGGGCATCTAGAACGAGACGTTTGATGTTCAAAGAGAAGCTTGGTCATTCTTCAATAAGCATTTATTAAATATCTGCTCTGTGAAATAAATTGTGCTAAGGAAAGTATTTGTAGCAGTGAGCAAGACAAAAACAGTCCTTGTCCTCTGTAATATAGAAGGCAAGACAAACACTGAATTACTAATGAAGCAATTATTTAATACTATGCTACAAAGGAGAAATTCAGAGTACCTTGAGCTCATGTAATAGAATATATCTGTTCCCCATGAAGACAGGTCAGGGATGATGAAAAGGGAAGAGTTTCTTAAGGAAATGAACTGTGAGCCCACTCTGCAGTATGAGTGGGAACTATCCCTGAAGATGGTTGGATGGAGTGAGAGAAAAATAGTTTGGGCAGAGTGGTGGCATATGCTATGGCTCTGATGCAGAAAAGACCATAATAGGTTAAAAACCTGAAAGCTAAAGTAGCAACAAGGTTGTAAAGGACAGATAATGAGGGCCAGGCAATAGGATGGTCAGTGGCTCATGAGCAAGGAGGGTAAGCCATGTTAATATTCTCTCTTTTATTATCAGAACAAAGATGAGTTTTTGAAGAATTTTAAATATATGAATGACATGACCAGTAATAAATACGATTTTGACTTAACTGTAGATAATGTCTAAAGGAGTATAAGGTGAGGAGAGGCTATTCCAGGAGACAAAGCAAAAAGTTGCTGCTGCTGCTGCTAAGTCGCTTCAGTCGTGTCCGACTCTGTGTGACCCCATAGACGGCAGCCCACCAGGCTCCGCTGTCCCTGGGATTCTCCAGGCAAGAACACTGGAGTGGGTTGCCATTTCCTTGTCCAGTGCATGAAAGGGAAAAGTGAAAGTGAAGTCGCTCAGTCGTGTCCGACTCTTAGTGACCCCATGGACTGCAGCCTACCAGGCTCCTCTGTCCATGGGATTTTCCAGGCAAGAGTACTGGAGTGGGGGTGCCATTGCCTTCTCCAGCAAAAAGTTAAGAAGTAATAATAGCTACAACAGAGTGGCAGCAGAGACAGAAAAGAAGAAAATCAATTCCTGGTGAGGAAAAAAAAGTGAAAATAAGGTAGAGGTGGGAAATACAGAAGATATTAAGACTTTGAGTTATCTTATGTGGCCAGAGTATATGGTGAGTCTTTAAAGGAAAGCACAGAAAATGAACTTCAAATGAAAGCATGCCGCCTTTAAGTGTCTGCTCAGGTGCTTTTCAATATTCATCCTTCTAGCTCTACATAACCAAAGCTCTGCTTTGTTCAACTGTATTTTCTAAACTCTCAAAAGCATGCTTAGTACACTTTGTTGAATGATGAATAATAACTCCAAACACATTGTTTGAAACAAAATAAAATGATTTGGTAGGAACTGTGTTTTAAGAGTTGATTTTGGAGAAAAGAGAACCCTTTTGTTGACAATAACTGCTGCTGCTCATGCTGCTGCTAAGTCGCTTCAGTCGTGTCCGACCCTGTGCGACCCCGTAGACAGCAGCCCACCAGGCTCCGCCATCCCTGGGATTCTCCAGGCAAGAACACTGGAGTGGGTTGCCATTTCCTTCCCCAGTGCATGAATGGGAAAAGTGAAAGTGAAGTCACTCAGTCGAGCCCGACTCTTAGGGACCCCATGGACCGTAGCCTACCAGGCTCCTCCGTCCATGGGATTTTCCAGGCAAGAGTACTGGAGTGGGGTGCCATTGCCTTCTCCATGACAATAACTAGCACCTTTAAAATTCTTCTCCAGTGTCATGCCTCAGTTGCAGGTTATTGTGAAGACTAGAAGTCATTATATTTATATTTTTATTACTCAAATTCTGGTTAGTACCTCACAATAAGACTCTTTTACAGATGGCAATTAGCACTCAATTGTTCTTGAGTAGATTTTCATCTTTTCAAATGATCAATATTTCTAAAATGAGAAATATTCCATTTCTTATCAACAATTCATTTATTTGATATTAACTGAATATCTACATTAGAAAGACACCATACCATACTATTTAGAAATATTAGTGAATAGAGCAGGCACAGTGGATTACTATCTAGAATAGTCAAAACAGTGTGGCTTTGGCATAGATATCAAAAACTAGATCAACAGAAAAATAATTCAGAAATAGATCTACTTATATAAGGGCACTGAATTCACTACAAAAGTACAAAAGCCATATGATTTGTATAATAATGGTTTAAAATGGTTAGAGAATATTTGAATACACATACAGAAAAAAAAATACCATCATTCACATCATGCACACTAGGAACTTATTAATTCAAATATATAAGTATATTTATATTCCTAAATATAAAAGACAAAACCACAAATCTTAGAAACATGAGAGAAAGTTCAGTGATTTGAGGACAAGAAAAATTTCCTCAGGTTAAAGGAACTTGTAATTATAAAAGAAAAGTGACTAATTAGATTTTATTTAAAAATTTAAAATTCTCATGAAGAGAAATCTTTGAAAAATATATAGAAAAATATGTCTAAAAGAAAATATTTATAAAATATATATCTGACAAAAGTCTCTTGTAGAGAATGTACACATATCTCCTGCATCTAGAAAATTAAAGAAAAAACACAGATACTTTAAAATAGAAGATATACAAATGACCATTACACAGATGGAAATTGCTTGGGTGATTTATCATTTTGGACATGTAAATCAAAATAAAAATGAGATGCCCTAATACGCTCACCAGAATGACTAAAAATAAAATAGACTGATCAATTCATGATGGAAGAATGTGGATTAAATGATGCCATCACTTGAAAAACACTTCAGAACATTTCCTATAAACTAAATATTCACTTGCTCCATTACCTGATAATGTCATTTCTAGGTGAATATCTAATGGAAACAAAAAAAAAATGCTCACAAAAATCCACAGGAGAATATTCATAATGTTTTTTTTTAATAGTTCAAAACTGAAAGTAATAATTTGTATATTAAAATATGTGGTGTCAATCCCTTCTCATATAGCTTTTCCTTTTCCATGATTTCCAGACTATTTTTGGATATTTGTTTTTTCCCTATAAGCTTCATTATCAAATTTTTATTGGGATTACATTACACTTCATTATCAACTTTTTTTATTGGAATTATATTACATTTACAACACAGTTGTTCAAGCTGACATCTATATGATGCTGAGTCATTCTATACAAGAATAAAAATTTGTCCATGTTTTACAATTTTGTTTTAAGGTCTTTCAAAATAAATGCACATATTTTTGAGGTTTTAGAAAATGAGATGTAGTTGGCATTAGTACTAACTTTACTGATGAAATATAATTTCTGGATATTTTTCTTAATCTTACTTTTGAAGCAACAACATCATAGTAATCATTGTTTCAGGCAAAAATAATATGGATGCTAATTCAGTGGATGAAATATGTGGGATGGGATATTTGCATAGTCTCAAAATATCACCCCATAATATATTATTAATTACAAAGAGAAAACAGAAATTTAAAATGAAGAAAGCACCTTAGCCAAATAATCAAAGTTAACCTTACCAATAAAGGGAAAATTAGGCATTATGCATTGAGAAAGTTGCATGCAACATTAATTTTGTGTATTCTTGCCAAAAATGCGTAATGCAATCATGAGGAAATATCAGGGAAAGCCAAATCAAGGACATTCAACAAAACAACAAGCCTGTTCTCTATTTAAAAAGGTATGAAAGACAAAGAAGATTGAAGACATGTTCCATATTCAAGGGCATTAACAGGCCATTTGCTACATTTGGGTTGAATCCTGGACCAGAAAAAAAAAAAATCCCATATTTGTTATAATGGATATTAGTGGAATAATTAGCACAATTTGGATGAGGAATACAAAATATATAATTGTATCTTTATTAATGTTAATTTTATGATTTTATAATTGTACTGTGGCTAAGTAATAAAGCTGTTCTTATTTTTATGAAACTCTAATTTTAAGTATTTAAAGATATAAATACATAGCAAAAGCAACATACTTTTAAAATGTCACATAACAATTGAGAAATCTAAGTGAATGGAGTGATATAGAAAAAGTGTTTCTGTTATCCTAGTGAATTTTCTATAAATCCAAGATTAATTCAAAATTAAAATTTGTTTGAAATTATATATTTAAAAACTATACATATATATGTAATCTTAATAAAAAATGCAAATAAAATAAATAATCTATATTTATATATTGCACACACATATATATTGTATTCAGCTACCTACCTTAAGATACTAATTTGAAAAATACTAAAATTAAAGGATTGCTAAATGGAGATTTTAAAAGATATATGCTATGGGGTCTAAAATAATCCTAGCCACAAACTGGTGGCATCACAGATTGCACGTACCTTCATTTATTTATTATTTTTTAATATCTCACCTATGTCATCAGCCCTATGGGAACACTAGAGTAATTAAATTCTCACCAGTTAAATGTGTAGAATAATTAAAGCTGTCAAAATCTCCAACATGCACAAATCCTGAGGCTATTCAAATAAACAAAGCCAGGCAACATAGATGGAGTCACTTTAAGGTCACTTTTAGCATTTTTGAGTTAAAGAAGAATCACATGTAATACAGTGGAAGACATCTAATATGGAACTTATGAAACCTCGGCAAGAATTTATATTTAGAACAGAACTGTAACAAATAATAGGTTAATAACTATTGGATTTTTTGCTGAATGTCATTCTCTAATAACTAGTTTTTACCATCCCACTGTTTTTGCATTAAAAAAAAAAAAGTAGTAGAAAAGATATGTGCAGTAAAAAACCAACTTAATGCTCATTCTTTCCAAATGGTGAGGCTCTTTGAAATAAAATCATGAAGTCTGAATCATTATCAAAAGCTGTTTGAGTAATTATTATGATTTCTGTGTAAAGAGCAAAGACAAAACTAGTGCTGTCATCTTCTTGTATAAAATTTCTATGCTAAGGTGCTAAGGAAACTCTTAACCTACACGGCATTTCAGGTTCACAGTTTAGAGTTCTTTCTTTGCTTCCAATATATAGCAAAAATGAATAGAATAAAAATATACAGTCAAAAAATAAAAATTTACATGAACAAGAAACAGAGGAGAAACAAACAAAATAAATGATCCTAGATCTGCAGCCTTGCTCTTGGAATGGAAGCAAGGACAGGTGGTCTGAGGTTTCATCTTCTAAGGACAATGAGAATCTAAATCAACCAATATAACAAGTATAACTGGAGCCAGATGCACTGCCTGAAATAAAGACATATTGTGGAATCCCTCTGATGTTGAAAGGAGGATGAAGAGTTCCTGTCGTGAGCCCTGTCTTTAACCAGGGCTTCTATGAATCTGTTTACCTGGGAATGTAGGAAGGAGCTGACTAGTTGCAGCTTCTTCCTGAGACTTCATCCATACCAAGTAGCTGACTTAGCTTCTGAGTCCACAATACTGCTACAGTTAATACAACTGCAAATATGGTCTAAAGTTAGGGACTCAGGGGTCATAAAGAAGAGACAAACAAACAACATTACTAAAGCAGAGAGAGAAAATTCTCTTCACTCAAGTCTGCAACAAAACTCCAAAATGTATGAGGATAAGTTCAAGTCAGCCAACAAAACTAAAAATTAGGAGACAAATTCACTAAAATAAAAGGAAAAGAGTAATGCAATCTAAAAATGATTATGAAACATACATGTTCAAGGTCTTCATAATAAGTGAAAATAGTATTTATAAGAAAGGAAAATTATCTTAAGAAAACAGAAGAGAAGAAAAAGTAGATACGAAAAATAATAAAATTCATTGGATAGAACATTTCAGATGAAGGTGAATAAGTTCTATAGGTCTGCTTGTACAACACTGTGACTGCAGTTAACAACATTGTATACTTAAAAATGTGTTGAAAGAGTGGAATCTCTGTTAAGTGTTCTTATCACAGCGAATTAGAAATACTTGAAAAATATTTCGTAAATGTGACACACATACACCTGAGTGCCCAATAATAGAAAGTATTATCAAAAAAAAAAAATAAACAATAGGAGTGGGGGAAAGACACATTAACTATCCTAGACTGCATTCTAATTGAAGACTTTAAAGTCTAGCATATTAGAGCTAATGAGCTGATGACTTATAATGGCACACATATTAAAGTACACCTCATATTGAAATTAGCTATATTATCTCGTTAGATATTGTTACTAACTAATATATTGGAAAATCGGAATATCAATTAATAGGACTTACCTTTCTAGAATCACTTTCCTCTTTGCTGGGAAAGATTGAGGGCAGGAGAAGGGGATGGCAGAGGATGAGATGGTTGAATAGCATCACTAACTCAATGGACATGAGCTTGAGCAAACTACAGGAGATGTTGATGGATAGGGAAGCCTGGTGTACTGTAGCCCATGGGGTCGCAAAGAGTTGGATGTGACTTAGAGACTGAACAATTGCATTAATACTAACCCTCTCTTTTAACCTTTTTTCCCATGATCTGTATCCTTGGGTTATACCAAGTGTTTTCCTGCTTTGCCCAAATTAAGGCTGCTCTTCTCATATCTGTGAATCTCATATCTGTTAGGGTCATCTGGTCTTCTAACAAGTATTTTAATAGTATAAACTTTTCCCCTTTAAGAAGATTCTTTTGACTAATTTGATCCCAGATTTATTTTCTTCTCCTTACATGCAGATGATGCTTTCTGGTATTTGAGTACAGAGTGTTAATGAATTCAACATATATTACAGGGGAAAAGACAGTACTGAATAGGTTAGGATGAATTAGATTGAAATAGAAATACAATATTTAAAGGCACACACCACAGAAATTTACTTTTTGTTTATGTAACTTTTTGGGAGGTGGAGTGGATGGACAACTCTTCTCCATGTGATCTTTCAGTGGCCAGACTTCATTTATATGAATCCACCATCTCTGAGCACTTCATTATTGAATGCTTTCAAGAGGCCAAGTGGGAAGATAGGTTGAGCAGGCTCTCTTGCATCCTAAACCCTTTGCCTGGGAGAAGCATGCATTACTTTTGTTTGTATCCCCTTGAAAGATTATTCCCATAGCCACACTAAGCTGTAAAGTGGTAATGAGATGTGTAGGTCTTAGATGGATGTCTACTTCCTGACTGCTATTCTCTTTAATAGAAAAGATGGAAATGAAATTTGATGAACCAGTTAATTAGAGCCCAACCTCTGGCTCTCAAAAAAAAATCTGTGTACACTCCTATTCTCACACTTGGAACACTTTCCCTGCCTTCCTCAGAGTTATAACCAAAAGTCTGTCTGGTTACTTCATACATATCAAAGTCCAAGATCTATGAGTAATGCACCACGTTCTCTACTGAAACTCACACTGTTGTCACTAAAAATGAAAGCTATTTCACACATTAAGCCTGCTGGCATGTTCACTAAGATAAATGCACAGAAGCAGGGGACATAAGCAATACGCAATTCTCCTGTTATGTATTGCATCCTTTTTCAGTGCACAGGGACCCAGCTGGGACAGACAATCAGCTTGAGAAGTGAGAGAAGGGACTTAAGTTATGAGACTGAAGAAGCAGTAGGCCTGGGATTCAACAGCAAATACTTTGTAGCCAAATTTTGCTAGCTTATCTTTTGCAGGAGGAGGAGCATCACTCTGCCCCCCTGAGTGACATGGGCTTTGCTGCTGTAGATGTTTGACCCACTGTCTCAGTATTCCTGAAGTTGGGGGAGTATAGCCCCTCTCATGAGCTGATTCTGGAGGCTGGAGTCCAAGCCTTGTGGTGGCAACAGACAGTACCTTTCTGACAGGTAACCTAATTCACTACATCCGGACCCAGATGTGCCAGAATTGATGGTTTTAAGTAGCCTAATGTGGCTGGTTTGGATGCTTTGCAGGAGACCACCCTGCAATTGGTCATTTATTTCTTCTCAAGCATATAGATCAGGAGTTCTTTACACTAAACATCCCATGATTATCTGTAGAAACCATAGGGAAACTTGTAGAACAGGCATATAGAGGAAAGTAAGTTCTATTATATTTTAAGACTTTGTTTTGATTTTCAGCTTCTGACAGATATGTCACTTAAAAAAGAATTATATTTAATATGAGTAACATAATTCTGAAGGAAGATATATACACTCAGTGCTGTGGAAAATTTTTATAGGTGGAAAAAACAAAATATCAAAACCTAAAGTTCAGTTCAGTTCAGTTCAGTTCAGTCGCTCAGTCATGTCCAACTCTTTGCGACCCCATGGACTGCAGCATGCCAGGCCTCCCTATCCATCACCAACGCCTGGAGCTTACTCTAACTCATGTCCATTGAGTCAGTGATGTCAACCAACCATCTCATCTTCTGTCCCCTTCTCCTCCCGCCTTCAATCTTTCCCAGCATCAGGGTCTTTTCAAGTGAGTCAGTTCTTTACATCAGGTGGCCAAAGTATTGGAGTTTCAGCTTCAACATCAGTCCTTCCAATGAACACCCAGGACTGATTTCTGTTACGATGGACTGGTTGGATATCCTTGCAGTATCAGGGACATTCAACAGTCTTTTCCAACACCACAGATCAAAAGCATCAATTCTTCGGTGCTCAGCTTTCTTTATAGTCCAACTCTCACATCCATACATGACTTCTGGAAAAACCATAGCCTTGACTCGATGGACCTTTGTTACAAAGTAACGTCTCTGCTTTTTAATATGCTGTTTAGTTTGTTCATAACTTTTCTTCCAAGGAGTAAGTGTCTTTTTATTTCATGGCTGCAATCACCATCTGCAGTGATTTTAGAGCCCCCCAAAATAAAACCTGTCACTGTTTCCACTGTTTCCCCATCTATTTGCCATGAAGCGATGGGACCGGATGCCATGATCTTAGTTTTCTGAATATTGAGTTTTAAGCCAACTTTTTCACTCTCCTCTTTCACTTTCATCAAGAGGCTCTTTAGTTCTTCTTCCCTTTCTGCCATAAGGGTGGTGTCATCTGCATATCTGAGGTTATTGAAATTTCTCATGGAAATCTTGATTCCAGACTGTGCTTCATCCAGCCCAGCATTTATCATGATGTACTCTACATATAAGTTAAATAAGCAGGGTGACAATATACAGCCTTGATGTACTCCTTTCCCAAGGCGGAACCAGTCTGTTGTTCCATGACCAGTTCTAACTGTTGCTTCCTGACCTGCATATAGATTTCTCAGGAGGCAGGTCAGGTGGTCTGGTATTTCCATCACTTTTAGAATTTTCCACAGTTTATTGGTATCCACACAGTCAAAGGCTTTGACATAGTCAATGAAGCAGAAATAGATGTTTTTCTGGAACTCTCTTGCTTTTTCAATGTAAATCTTAAAGTAAATTAATACAAATAAAATTTTCTAAAATTATTTGTTTCAGGATAAGACTAAAGAATTTTTTGTAGTTGACATAAAATACAATGATGACCCTTATATGTAATATGGGGCATCAAGTCAATAAGTGCTTAAACTAACTTAATACTTTTATACAATGTTAAATTATTCTTGACTTCATGGAAAAATTAAAATATTTACCTAAAGATATAATTACTGAATTATCTGTTAAGGTTTTACTTTTGTTTTCAGAATCACCTAATCATATACATATATGATTTTGTGTCAGTATTAGATAATATCTGATGTAGTTTGAGGGAACATACTTGAGAAAAGGAGACTGATTAAGAGTTATAGTTATATGATAATATTTAGGGTTTGAACTACTTGTGAATTTCTTATCTGGGTCAAATCAGTGATAAGAATTTACTAGATATAAAAGAAACTCATCTTTTATAGATACTGGGTTAGAGCCAGATAAAGGCGAGTAAAAAGAAACAGCTATATATAGTAAGAATGCATATACATGTGCCAGTTAGATACTCTTACCTGTGCCAGTTAGATACTCTTACCAATATAAACAGTAAATTTATAGACTTGCTTCATCTTATATCTATATCTATCTATCTATATATATATATATATATATTTTTTTTTAAGTTGCTCAGTCGTGTCCAACTCATGTGACCCCATGGACTATACAGTCCATGGAATTTTCCAGGCCAGAATACTGGAGTGAGTAGCCTTTCCCTTCTCCAGCGGATCTTCCCAACCCAGAGACCAAACCCAGATCTTCCACATTGCAGGTGAGTTCTTTATCAGCTAAGCCACATGGAAGCCCAAGAATACTGGGGTGGGTAGCCAATCCCTTCTCCAGCGGATCTTCCTGACCCAGGAACGGAACCGGGTCAGGAATGGAACCCAGTTGCCTGCATTGCATGCAGATTCTTTACCAAGTGAGCTGCTAGGGAAATCCATCTATAAAATAAGTATATAGGCTCTAACCTAGCAATCTAAGCACAGCCTGACCAGCTCACAGAACAAAGGATTGAAGGAATACCAAAGGAGAGCTAGCCTGCTGTATACCAGCCCCTCCCCACCCAGAGGCAGAGAGGCAGGCTTGTGAAAACCAGAGCCAGAAGGCAAGGGGCTGCTACAATCGCAACCCCAGAGAGGGCATCTTCCACCAATCTGTGAGCAGGCTCCCAGCTACTAACCACATCTTCTTGAGACCCTGGGTGGTTGACATCCATCAGGAGGGTCACAGTCTGAGATCAGCTCTCCAGAGGAGACACACATGGTGCCCCTGGGAAACCAAGCAGCCATGACCAGGGAGGGGATTAAGATGCACGGCTCACCTGGGACAGGGTGCTCACCAAGCACCTGGTCACCTGAGCTGCTCAGACCTGGGGAGGGCACAAAACATACTCCCAACCCACAGAGACTGAAACAGAACTATGTCTGAGTGTCTCCTGCAGAGGTACGGGGCAGCAATGGCCTGCCGCAGGGGCTCTGGGTGAGGTAGACCTGATTATGGCATAAGCCTTCTTGGAGGAGGTTGCCATTAACCCCACCATAGAACCACCAGAACTTACAGAGGCCTGGGGAAACAGACTCTTCAAGGGCATGAACAGAACTCTGTGCACACCAGGACCCAGGAGAAAGGAGCAGTGACTCTGCAAGAGACTGACCCAGATGTGCCTGTGAGTGTCCAGGAGTCTTCGGGGGAGGCATGGGTTCATGGTGGCCTGAGTGCAGTAGTGCATGCATAGGACATTTTGAAGGAGGTTGCCATTATCTTCATTACCTCCAGCATAGTTTGGCCTCAGGTCAAGCAACAAGGAAGGAACACAGCCTCGCCCGTCAATAGAAAATTGTATTAAAGATTTAAGGAACACAGCCCCACCCATCAGAACAAGACCCAGTTTCCCCCTCAGTCAGTCTCTCCCATCAGGAGGCTTCCATAAGCCTCTTATCCTTAATCCATCAGAGGGCAGACGGACTGAAAACCAAAATCACAGAAAACTGACCAAACTGGTCATGTGGGCCACAGCCTTGTCTAGCTCAGTGAAACTATGTGCCATGCCATGTAGGGCCACCCAAGACGGACAGGTCATGGCAGAGAGTTCTGACAAAGCTTGGTCCACTGGAGAAGGAAATGGCAACCACTTCAGTATTCTTCCCTTGAGAACCCCATGAACAGTATGAAAAGGCAAAAAGGTATGACACTGAAAGATGAACTCCCCAGGTCAGTATGTGCCCAATATGCTACTGGAGAAGAGTGGAGAAATAACTCCAGAAAGAATGAAGAGATGGAGCCAAAGCAAAAACAACACCCAGTTGTGGTTGTGACTGGTGATGGAAGCAAGATCCGATGTTGTAAAGAGCAATAGGAACCTGGAATATTAGGTCCATGAATCAAGGTAAATTGGAAGTTGTCAAACAGGAGATGGCAAGAGTGTACACTGACATTTTAGGAATCAATGAACTAAAATGGACTGGAATGGGTGAATTTAACTCAGATAACCATTATATCTACTACTGTGGGCAAGAATCCCTTAGAAGAAATGAACTAGCCATCACAGTCAAAAAAAAGAGTCCAAAATGCAATACTTGGATGCAATCTAAGAAACGACAGAGGATCTCTGTTTGTTTCCAAGGCAAACCATTCAATATCACAGTAATCCAAGTCTATGGCCCAACTAGTAATGCTGAAGAAGCTGAAGTTTAACGGTTCTATGAAGACCTACAAGACTTTCTAGAACTAACACCCAAAAAAGATGTCCTTTTCATTATAGGGGACTGGAATGCAAAAGTAGGAAGTCAAAAGTTAGCTGGAGCAACAGGCAAATTTGTCCTTGGGGTACAAAAAGATGCAGGTCAAAGGCTAATAGAGTATTGCCGAGAGAATGAACTGGTCATAGCAAACACCCTCTTCCAACAACATAAGAGAAGAGTCTACACATGGACATCACTAGATGGTCAATACTGAAATCAGACTGATTATATTCTTTGTAGCCAAAAGTGGAGAAGCTCTGTACAGTCAGCAAAAACAAGACTGGGAGCTGACTGTGGCTCAGATCATGAACTCCTTATTGTCAAATTCAGACTGAAATTGAAGAAAGTAGGGAAAACCACTAGACCATACAGGTATGACCTAAATCAAATCCCTTACAATTATACAGTGGAAGTGACAAATAGATTCAAGGGATTAGATCTGATAGACAGAGTGCTGGAAGAACTATGGATGGAGGTTCATGACATTGTATAGGAGGCATTGATCAAGACCATCCCCAAGAAAAAGAAATGCAAAAAGGCAAAATGGTTGTCTGACAAGGCCTTACAAAGAGCTGAGAAAAGAAGAGACACTAAAGGCAAAGGAGAAAAGGAAAGATATACCCATTTGAATACAGAGTTCCAAGCAATAGCAAGGAGAAGTAAGAAAACTTCCATCAGTGATCAATGCAAAGAAATAGAGGAAAACAATAGAATGAGAATGACTACAGATCTCTTCAAGAAAATTAGAGACACCAAGGGAGCATTTCATGCAAAAAATGAGCACAATAAAGGACAGAAATGGATTGGACCTAACAGAAGTAGAAGGTATTAAGAAGAGTGGCAAGAATACACAGAAGAACTATACAAAAAAGATCTTCATGATCCAGATAAGCAGGACGGTGTGATCACTCTAGAGTCAGATATCCTGGAATGTGAAATAAAGTAGGCCTTAGGAAGCATCACTACGAACAAAGCTAGTGGAGGGGATGGAATTCCTGTTATTTCGGATTCTAAAGGATGATGCCGTTAAAGTGCTGCACTCAATATGCCAGCAAATCTGGAAAACTCAGCAGTGGTCAAAGGACTGGAAAAGATCAGTTTTCATTCCAATCCCAAAGAAAGACAAGGCCAAAGAATGTTCAAACTACCACAACAATTGCACTCATCTCACACACTAGCAAAGTAATGCTCAAAATTCTCCAAGCAAGGCTTCAACAGTATGTGAACTGTGAACTTCCAGAAGTTCAAGCTGGATTTAGAAAAGGCAGAGGAACCAGAGTTCAAATTTCCAACATCCACTGGATCATTGAAAAAGCAAGAAAGTTCCAGAAAAACACCTAGTTTTGCTTTATTGAGTAAGCCAAATCCTTTGACTGTGTGTATCACAACAAACTCTGGAAAATTTTTAAATAGATGGAAATACCAGACCACCTGACCTGCCTCCTGAAAAACCTGTATGCGGTCAAGAAGCAACAGTTAGAACTGGACATGGAACAACAGATTGTTTCCACCTCGGAAAAGGAGTACGTCAAGGCTGTATATTGTCACCCTGCTTATTTAACTTATATGCAGAATACATCATGTGAAATGCCAGGCTGGATGAAACACAAGCTGAAATCAAGATTGCTGGGAGAAATATCAATAACCTTAGATATGCAGATGACACCACCCTTATGGCAGAAAGTGAAGAAGAACTAAAGAGCCTCTTGATGTAAGTGAAAGAGGAGAGTGAAAAAGTTGACTTAAAACTCAACATTCAGAAAACTAAGATCATGGCATCTGGTCCCATCTCTTCATGGCAAACAGATGGGGAAACAGTGGAAACAGTGACAGACTTTATTTTTGGGGGCTCCAAAATCACTGCAGATGGTGACTGCAACGATGCAATTAAAAGATGCTTGCTCCTTGGTAGAAAAACCATGACCAACCTAGACAGCATACTAAAAAGCAGACATTACTTTGCCAACAAAGGTCTGTCTAGTCAAAGCTATGGTTTTTCCAGTAGTCATGTTTGGATGTGAGATTTGGACTATTAAGATAGATGAGTGCTGAAGATTTGATGCTTTTGAACTATGGTGTTGGAGAAGACTCTTGAGAGTCCCTTGGACTTCAAGGACATCCAACCAATTAATCCTAAAGGAAATCAGTCCTGAATATTCATTAGAATGACTGATGCTGAAGCTGAAACTCCAATACTTTGGCCACCTAATGCGAAGAACCAACACATTGGAAAAGACCCTGATGCTGGGAAAGATTGAAGGCAGGAGGAGAAGGGGACGACAGAGGATGAGCTGGTTGGATGGCATCACTGATGCGATGGTCCTGAATTTGAGTAAGCTCTGGGAGTTGGTGATGGACAGGGAAGCCTGGCATGCTGCAGTCCATGGGGATGCAAAGACTCGGACATGTCTGAAGTGAACTGAACTGAAATATGTCAAAATTTTTGTTATGTATAATTAGATGGAAGTTTTTCTCAATTGACTGAGGAAAGTATGTTTTTTTGTATTTCTATTAAGATCAGACAAATTTCCTCTTCATTTGGATGAACTACACTGTATTTTTACAATATACAATTATTAGTTAAAATGTATTTTACCATCTCTGTAGGAATTTCAAAAATATAATTAAAAAAATTGAGAGGTAATGGGAGGTTTAGTGTTCTAGGTAACTTACTCTATTGATCAAATTTGTATTTGGGTAGCAGAGATCTAAAAGCCTGAGGTATTTAAAGATGAGTTTGAAAAATATCATTCAGACTAAGTTTGAAGAAGTCCAGTAGATTTTTAATCTATTAACTATTTTATCAAATAATACCTATCCTGTCTAGTATAATTCAATTCTCTTGATCTGATTTTATTATATAATTAGTAAGATTTCACTCAACTTGAAATTTGCGTTTAAGGTTGTTGTTTTTATTTCCATTTGCTATAGTGATGGATTTTATTTAGCAAACTTTAGTGATTTTATTGATTATATTTGTTTTCTCTTATCACATGAGATACTGACAATAAAAGGAAAATCAGCAGGGGGTCTGAGAAATAAACTCATGGGTATCTGGGGGATGTGATAGGAAATTGGACTGCAGTGTGCTCTTGGCCTTTAATTTTTATGAGACTGCCTCTGTCCTAGGGTTAAGTCCCTAAGACCTGGCACTGAGGAAGATTGGTGAGTTATGAAATATAAAATACCTTACAATGGAAGAAAAACTCAGCTTCAGGCATAGAAATATTTAAGATATAATTTAACTCCTAAGAATTTAATGAATACACATTCTCTTAATTTTCTGATTTGATACTAATAAACTGGTTAAAATTTAGTTTTTATTCTTTTATTAAATTGTATTGTAAGCTATATCACTAGTGCATTTGTTTTGAGATTATTTTTACCAGTTGTGTTTAACAATTAAAGGCTACCAATTGTGAAATTTCAGTTTCACCACTAATTAAGTTCTTAACAGAAGACCTTGAAAGATGACATGCAAGGAACATGTTAAAGTTTTTTTCTAGGTATCCTTAAAGTAGATTTGGACTCTGTTCAATTGATACTTCTAATTAATTCCAAATCCTTTACTGGCCTTCACTAGAAATATCTTAAGTCTTTCCTAATTGCTTGCTTTCATTTACATGTGTGAGTGTTTTAAGACATGCAAATAGAAATATCAAGTACAGAACTGACCACAATAGACCAGAGTCATGTTGTAGAATTGCTAGTAAGACTGCATCCAAATTCTCCAGTAGTGACTAGATTTAAGCCTGGAGGAAATCTATTGTGGAATTGGTGAATCTAGGTTTGTTTTGTTAAATGGATTTAATGAAAAGAGATAGAGGCAGAGAAGTTAGCTGAGATAGACAAAAGGTTAGCTAAAGTAGGCTGTGTAATGCAGACTTGATAAGGGGGAGTAGAATTAACAGGAGAGTTTAGTAGATAGAAAAGTATTTAGTCAGAAGATTAAAACTTGGATTCAGATACATCCTTGCTCATTCTGGGCACAGCAAGGTTGGAGGGATTTGCTTTTGAAAGGAGAAAAGTTATAACAGACATAGAAGGGGCAGTTGAGTCCAGGTATAGATAAGTTTGTAGCCTCAAGAAGGAAAGTGACACTAGTCACTCTGATTACTGTCCTGGGTAGACCTTTCTAATTTTTCAACCACACATTGATTTATTTCAACATATAATGAATGTATATTATGTGTCAGGCACTAGTCTAGGTTCTGGACATTCACTAATGAATAAAACAGACAAGAATCCTCACATTTGAGTAGCTCACATTTCAGTTATGAGAGAGAGAGAAAGACCTTCTTAAAAATAAGTATAATTGTAATAAGCTAGATGATGATAAAGTGCTACAAGGAAAAATGAAGCATGACGTGTTTAGACAGAGTAGGAAGGTGTGTGTGTGTGTGTGTGTGTGTGTGTGTGTGTGTGTGTTGTATGTGTGAGAGCATGGAATAAATATGCAAGATTCAGTGAGGACCTCAAAGGAGGAAACTCTATGTGTGAGGAAGTGAAGAAAGCAGGAGAGTCTCACTGGTTTCCTGAAGGAAAGAAAGAACCATTGAAGTAAAAGTGAGTGCTTTTCTATGGGAGAGAAAGGGTTGGGGTGGGAGTTGCTGTAACCTTGTAGACTTTTAGGGCTTCCCTGGTGGCTCAGACAGAAAAGAATCTACCCGCAATGTAAGAGACCCAGGTTTAATCCCTGGGTTGGGAAGATCCCCTGGAGAAGGGAATGGCAACCCACTCCCAGTATTCTTGCCTGGAGAATTCCATGGCCAGTGACACCTGGTGGGCTATAGTCCATGGGGTCGCAAAGAGTTCGACATGACTGAGTGACTAACACTTTCACTTAAATTGTAGACTTTTAGTTTGACTTTTGATGGGATATCACAGAGCTCAGAAGTCACTGTAGGGTGTTGAGCTGAAGTGTTTTGTTTTAATGGTGTCCACTATGCCTGCCAGGTCGAGAATGGATGGCAGGGTGGCAGAAGCCAAAGGAACGGATTGAGTTACAAGCTTACTGCAAGAATCTTCAGAGGAACAATAATGATTCTCACCAGAGTGGTAGCAGCAGAGAAGGGGAGTAATGATCAGAAATTAGATACACTTAAAGGAAGAACTCAGTTGTGGAGTAAAAGAGAAACTGAGAGAATATCTGATGGAGAGGCAGCTGTGTGAATGAAATTCAGAAATTCATTTCTTGTTTCTTATTGTAGTGGCATGGCATATTAGTTTTAAGCCATTTCATACATATTTTAAAGAGTATTTGAGAAAAAGGAATTCTGGCGGTTTGATTCACTTTGAATCCCCTCTTCTAAGAAGTATAGTGATAATATGCAATGTTTTCAATAAAGGCTTAACAGAAGTATAATTTACTTTTGTTGGTTCTAGGCAGGATGATTGGTTGATGATAAATAAAAAAGATTGGTCTTGTCATTTTCAAAACTGTATTTAACAGTATGACAATAATTCACAGCATAAATAATTACCAAGGCAGCAGAGTTTGGATAATGAACCGCAAGCAAAACTTGAATGAAATGAGGAAAGATCATGCTGATGTTGATTTATCATATTTCTTAAGAGCTCCTAATCCTGAAAGTTGTTTTGATTTAAATATTATTCTCTAGACCTATTTTTCATTTAAAAAGTGATCAAGGATATTTGTCCAGAGTATCAGGTCCTATGAAGTAGTTGAGTAAGAGATTATTTGAAAAAAAAATTGTCTGAACTATTATGAATATACAGTCAAATGTGTTCAAATATTTAAAATACCCACAAAATGGTGATGTTGCTTTCATTTGTATGACCAAATCAATTGTATCTGTTTTGTACCTATATGTATTTACTTTAAATATATTAAGACTTTCTCCTAAATGGAGATAGCTTTCATAAATTGACCTTTTAAAGAACAAATTTTATTCTCTTTTTGTTGTGTTCTATGAACTAAGCTTATTCTTCAATCAAGCAAATCAAGTATAGGATCTGAAAAAATGATATTTAGGATTATCTTAGAATTGCTGATTTCTTCAGTTTCTTCTTCTCTAGATTCTTTTAATATACATAAAAAAATTCATATCATCATCACTGCAATTCCTCTGAAATTTATCTAATTAAAAAAATAATAATTCTAGGGTCAAGTCCAGGATAATGGCAATTTCACAGCCTATAGTTTTAAAAGTGATCGCTTTCTCTCAGGCCATCTTATAAAATACAACAGTTAGAATTTTATACATATAGAAGGAATTAGCACTACATATAAAATAGGAAACTTCAAAAAGAGACTGAATATGATCTATGCTATCTCAATATGATCATAAAGAACCTAGTAGTCACTAAACAGTAAGCAACTTAGGATTCCTTGATATCCCCTGCAGGAAACCTTACATTTCATTGTTATTAGATGATCCAGTTGTCTAAAACTTTCAGGCCAAAAAAATTTAGCAATCAATCTATTTACATATATACATATGTGTGTGTGTGTGCATGTGTGCTAAGCTGCTTCAGTTGTGTCCAACCCTTTGTGACACTGCGGACTATAGCCTACTGGGCTCCTCTGTCCTTGGGATTCTCTGGGCAAGAATACTGGAGTGGGTTGCCATGCCCTCCTCCAAGGGATCTTCCCAACCCAGGGATCGAACCCCCATGTCTTTTATGTCTCCTGCATTGGCAGGTGAGTTCTTTACCACTAGCCCTACCTGGGAAGCTTACATATATATGTACATATATGTTAATAATGCATTAGTAAAAGACATTTGATAATTTTCCACTACATGCCAAACTCTGGGTCACAGATTTTTTATGCATTTACTTGTCCTTTATTTCCATATAATTCTCAAAACTACTTAATACTTATGAAAACTCTTTTGGTTAGTATGCTTATTTCATTTTATAGAAAAGAAAATTGAAGCTCAGGAGGTTAAATTACTTGCCCAAGATTGTTGTTCATGCTCAAGATAAGTAATGTCTGACTACTTGCAACCCCATGTACTGCAGCACACCAGGCTTCCCTGTCTTTTACCATCTCCTGGAGTTTGCTAAAACTCATGTCCATTCAGTTGGTAATGCTATCTAGCCATCTCATAAACTATCTCATGAACAGTGGAACCAAGGCTTTCACCTCACTGTTGTAAATGTAGACTTGAGAAAGACTATTTGGGTTCATGTTCTCTCTCTACTTTAGTGTGTCTTAAGGCAAGGAACTTAAAATCTCTAAGATCAGATTTCCTTATCTATAACAGTAAATAATTGTATTGTATTTACCTCATAGGATTGCTCTGAGGCTCAAAGGAGATAATTCATATAAAACACTGAGCATATGCCTGACAATTAGAAAATGCCCACTTCCTCATAAGTTTTTATTCTTTGCCTTTCACTGAGCCTGCAGGATCTCTATGCCTCACTAAGAATATCAATCAAGGTCATTAATAATGAACTCTATTTCTTTTAGTATTAGTCCAAATTACATTCAATAGTTACTGTCCATATGTTTCTTGTCACTCTGAATCCTAAAGATTTTCTGCAACTCCAGAGGGCCAGTGATTATTGCTCTCCTAGTAGTTTACAGAGTGCCTGGTTATCTCAGCCCTTAAGTCTAGTCAAGTCTGGAAGCTCAGTTTGCAAATGTAGTCTTTACCCAAGCCCTTTTCAAAGCTGTGATTTCTCTTTAAACACGTGTGTAATATAAGTTGACCAACTTCTTCCAGCTTTCCTGGTGATTTCCCTGTTTTAAAACAGAAATTCCTTTGTCTAGGAAGCCCTTCTGGCCTTGGGAAACCAGGCAAATTGTATCACATAATTTATATTGTATACTTTATATTAATATCTTATTAACATAGTAATATTCCCAGGTAGCTGACGGGGGTGTGTTGGAAACACATTTGATAGTATTGAACTATCATTTGATAGTAGCCTTCAACTTCTTGGAAATCTTGGAATAGTTTTTGGGACTGCTGTTTCAGTGTGATTTCTACAGAGAAACAGAACCAATAGGATACATGGAGATACATAAAAGGGGATTTACTCTAGGAATTTGCTCATGTGATTATGAAAGTTGAGAAATCCTACAATCTGCTATTTGGAAGCTATAGAACCCAGAAAACCAGTGATGTAATTCAGGCTGAGTCTAAAGGCCTGAGAATTGGGAAGCTGATGGTATAAGTACCATGCTGATTCTGAAAATGTGAGAACCAAGTAGATAGGAGATAAATGTCTCAGCTCAATCAGAGAGATGCTAGTTTGCTCTTGCTCTCCCTTTTTGTTCTAGTCAGGCTCTCAAGAGATTGGGTGATACCCACCTGCATTGGTGAGGGCAATTTTCTTTACTTCACCTACTAATCCAAATGCTTAATCTCTTCTGGAGACTGCCTTGCAGACAAACTCAGAAACAATATTTCACCTGCTATCTGGGTATTCATTAGCTCAGTCATCAAATATTCAACTTTTAATATTATTTTCTGTCTTATAGGTATGTAACTGCTTGTCATGTAATTTTGTGATAGAAGGGAGAAAATATCTCATATTATTTCAAGATGAATTATTTTATGTAAATGGTTTAATATTTTGCAATGGAAATTTTCATTTGTAGATGATTATCTACAATAAGTATATGTCTATATACTATGAATTGATGAAAATGTATGTATATACATTTCCCTTTGCTTATTCAAATCAGCAAAATCCAAATCATGCAAAACCAGATATAATTATATTATAGAGACACAATATAATTATGTTATACATTTGCATCTATGCATATAACATCAATTTTATTATCTATTTTTAATCACAATATATTATGAATTAAGTCTTGTCACATTTTTGTCATTAGATTGTGTGTACACGTGTATGTGAAGACAAAAATAAAAATAAATTAGCAGAAATCTTATACAGAAAGACCACTAGATGAAAGTTTTCAGTTTTAAATATAATTATAGGCATTCATGAGTGATCAGAAAAGTAGGCAATTCTTAAATTTAATCTGGTATAATAGCTTTATGCCTTTTCATACTGTTCATGAGGTTCTTGCTGCAAGCGTACTGGAGTGGCTTGCCATTCACTCCTCCAGGGGACCATGTTTTGTCAGAACTCTTCACTATGACCCATCCATAATGTGTGGCTCTGCATGGCATACCTTATAGCTTCAGTGAGTTATGCAAGCCCCTTCACCACAGCAAGGCTGTGATCCATGAAGAAGATGAGATGGTTAGATAGTATCACCTACTCAATGAACATTAATCTAAGCAAACTCCAGGAGATAGTGAAGGACAGAGAAGCCTGGGATGCTATAGTCCATGGGGTTGCAGAGTCAAACACAATTTAGTGACTGAATAACAATAACAACAACAACAATAGCTTTAAATCTGATATTACTCTTACAAAATGTGATATAGACATTTTTCAATTTGTTTGT